>NW_026920610.1:540000-1225000 GCF_032062105.1 Saccostrea cuccullata
CTAGAGAAAGAAGCAGGGTTTTCTTAGACATTTCAAGCTATTGATATTTTTGACATTTTTCCTTTTTTAGATGCATACTTAATTTGCAAAGTTTTTACATTCTTTTTCATAACACAACACTGACAACTACATGTACCTCTGACTTTCTTTTGCCATTTCCTGCAAGAAGGAATTGTCTGGGAAGGCGTCTTTAAAGGCCCCCAGTAAGGATTTAGCTTCTGTAAACTTCTCTTCTGTCAGCAGGTTATAAATCCTGTCCATCACACTGAAACAGAGGGCCAGTAATGTTCAAAGTCGATGTAAACTCTTCCCTAAATCTTTAAATCTATAGTCACTTCATGTAGCTCTAACAGCATCACCTCTAATGACATCTAGACTTGTTAATTGTTTTGATATACCTACACACTGTTCACTGTTTTATAACCGTTATGTATTCAGTGCTAGTCATCTTACTTTACACAATAAAATATTGATTTGATAAATAGTGCTAGAAAGGGCCTTCATCACTAATGTCAGATCTTTATTAGTTTGCCATGCTCCTTCCCTGATTGTATTATTAGAAACATGTACACCTTGACCTGTATATTATTTTTTTTATGTCCTGTACCTGTTAGCAGTCTCCTCCTCCTGGATCAGATCTTCACTGCTGTCTTCCTCCATGCTCTCCTCATCTTCCTCTTCTTCCGCCTTCTTCAGAGCTCTCTTCAGCTTCTTCTCCAGAGGTTTCCACTCTTCATCAATTTTCACCACTGCTGAGTCTGATAGGAAATAAACAAATGAAAATCTTGCAAATAGCAAACTTATCATGAATATTACATAGAAAATACCTTTGAGAATGCCAGATCCTGAAACTTTAACCATGAGGCGTAACAAAAAAATATGTTTGTTTACGGTTTCCCGACCGACCCTAATTTTCATCGCCGACCCAAACTTTTTTTTCGTCGTAAAAATCCGGAAGTTACTGGCCGGTCAGTTTAACTTTTACATTCATCTTTGAAAACAAAACTAGCGAGTTGCAATTTCTACACCAACGAGTTCGTTGCAGTTTGCTTACCATTGCGTGGCAGTTGCAGGCGTGTGCAACTAGCATCGCCTGATGCCCGGTGCTACCGTTTTTGGGGTAGTAAAAATTAAAATTATGCATATAATACATGAGAAATACAAACGGTATTTTCACTCATTGTTTTGCTATTTAATTTCCAACTAATGAAAATTTTCCAAGTAACATGCCCCAATTGTTCTTAAATTACTTTGACCTTATCCATTTTGAAGTACTACCAGACTTATTTACTTCAAAAAACGATCATTTTTTCCTAATCCGAATTTCCTCCATTTCTCTGTTAATAGTAAATACATGCAGCTATTTCTTTCCATTATTTACGGTCCCCCAATCAACTAATAGCTAAGTGTTATGCTGTTCAACTTTAATATATATCAATTGTATTTAATGGTTTGAAATGAAAATAAAATGATTTTGCTTCATTTTAGATAAGCTACACTGCTAGTACAATATGTTCAGAAAAGAAAGGATAATATAATTTCTTAAAATTTTTAAACTTCAACTTTAAAATGGATGGCTTAGGACCCTGACTTTCTCAACAATGAACTTTTTACAATATTTGTTTTTACAATTTTTTGCCCCTATATTTGGACTGCTGACACTTTTAACTTCGGGCTTGTACCTTTATTGCTGTTACAAGCCTGTGGGCTAGTACTTGAATTTTTTTAATTGCACACCCCTGAGTTGTAAGACAGTTGGCAAGAAACCACCCATATTTGAAGCCAAACAAAAGTATAAAGGCACCATACAATGGTAAAACTGTTTTGTAATTCAACCAATTCATGAGAATTTGTGTATAAAAAAATTCAATAAAATAAAAAAAAATTCCTACCTACCGACCCTATTTTATTTCAGCATGTAACAGTAAACAAAGGTATTTTTTTGTTTGGCCTGATATAACCTAGGATGTTGTATTAGATACAAATATTTTCTTACCCTCTAAGACACTGGTTTGTTCCTCAGGAACCATGCTATCAAGCTTCTCTTTTTCTTTTTCATAGTTTGCCTTAAGTTCTTCCAAAGACAACTAATAAGTGTAACAAACAAATGCATAATTTAATTGAGAATTCATTTACAAATCATTTGATTTCCTGTTTATTATTAATACCTTTACTGCAAGAAATCAAGCTGTGTGATATTACTTGCATTTATAAAGGAAAAAAAACTAAAGCATTATATAACCTTTGCAGCAAAAGGATTAGACTTGATGAAGGCAGTGACGAGCTGTATGGCCTGTTTTCTGACTTGAGAGGATTTATCCTTCAATCGTCCAATACACAGACCCAATAGATGCTCATGTCTCGGCAGGGGCAGGCACTTCAAAATTAAACAGTGTCACATACATGTTATCCAATATCAATCACACAGATGCTACAAAATAACAGTCTTGTAGGGGATACATACATGTTAATTTGATTTTAACTAACAGATAATTTTTATAAAATATTGACATACCTTCTCATTTACAAGAGTCAAACAGATCTGCAGCACTCTACTTCTGACAAAAGCATTTACATCATGTATATGTTCCTCTAACTTCTCTAAGAATTGATCTCGAGTGTCCTTGAGTTTGTCCTCAAGGTCATCCTTACTGAGCACCTTCAGCAAGATTTCTCCCATCACCCCCAGGATACCATTCCTCATTGTGTAAGACTGAAATCAAGCAAGTACCGACTTTTTAAGCTAAAAGATTGGAAACAAAATTTACCACTGTGAGAAAAAAAAAGAAGAATATTTAACAGACCAACAAAAAGTCATTAAAAATAGCATTTTAAAACATTTATTTGTGTAATGAGAATGTATTTAGTAAACTCTCTGCAAGGCCAGTTCACAAAGAGCATAAAGTACAATGCCAATCCTACTCATGCACCTGACGATAAAGCATCCTTGACTAAACCAATCACAAATAAGAATACATATGGATCTCTTCTTTTCATTACCTCTCCCTCCAGATGACACAGGACCACACTGATGTAGGACATCATCACCCCAGGCACCTTCTCAGACAGCTCCACCAGGAAGGTGGCAAAGGATTTTGTCCCTGTATTATCTCGGACCAGGTCCTTTGGATCCTTTCTCCCGATCTCTCTCATGATTTCTGCTACCACGCTCTTGTTACCGTAGTCTGTGGTGATGATGCTGGTCATCTCAGCCAGTGGTGACACCAAGTGTTCTAAGTGCTGTAACTGCTGCAGGATCTTCAGACTGGCACCTGTAAAGGAGTGGATCAATGAGAGATGAGTGTTATTGAAGCTCCCCTCACAATCAAAACATACTAAAGAGAACCAATGAAGGGGTTTGGGGTTAAAATACTTTGAATTCAGTAATTAATATCTTTCAGTGTTTTTCAAGAAGTTATTACATTTAACCAGGTAGAACTTTCTTAAATGTTTCTCTTTTTCTTTATATAAATTTGAAAAACTCACGTGTGGTACATGTACATTGATTTGTTTCTGAGAAATATTGACACAACTTACTGAGGCCATGGTTGTAACGCTTCACCATCACTCCCACTATGTTAAATATAGCGGTCCTTGTCTCCTTGGCTTTCACATAAACAATGGCAGGATTCTCCAAGAGCTTGTAAACAATGTTTGTAACCATGCTAAAAATAAAATTTTTATCTTAACAAATTTCTTGTGGCATAAATTTATCTCTGATTATACATTTAAATGCACAGGAAGATTAATCTTATGATTGGAGGATCCGGAGACTTACTTGACAAACTCTACTTCTGCTATGGGTGGATCCCATAGCCTCAGAATGTTCAGAGACACAAGATGCAGTAAGGACTTCACTCCATTTTCTCTCTCCACCTCCCAATCTATAACCATATCTGTGGATTTCTTGTTCTTACGACCCTAAATATTTAGTTACATGTATATAGATAATTCTGTAACCAAATACGGTATCACTTCCTTATGATGTTACATTTCAGAATATAATTCTGGTACCTGAATGTTTTCTTTGTGAAAACAAAAATGCAAGAATTCAGCATTTTGTATTAATTTTATTCCCCTCAGTTGCAGTATTGATTGCTTACATGAACAATAAGGAACTAATAATTACACAAGTAATTAAAACTGTCAATGAGCCTCTTTTTACCTTTCCTGTGGTAATGACATCTGATTTCTCTTTACTCTCGTCTTCGTACATTTCCATGAATTGACAGAGCAGGTAACACAACATCTTGACCTGATTCAGGTGAGCTACACGTGACCCTGGTTCTAAAGATGTGTCCTCCAACACACTAGCTACTTCTGTGGCCAGTGATTTAGAAACTGAAATTACATTTACATGTCTATACAAGCTGAATTCTTGGGTTTTAATCTTTGTTTTCTTTTTAATACAATAAACAGTACCTGTCAAGTACAGAAAATCTAAATCTGAATGCTTACAATTTTCTTACTCATCTTTATTCAAAATTTAATAAGACATCCTATTTTTAGTATATTTTAACTACATGTATATCAGACCTTTTATGTGGATCTGTGATCATTTGTTTTACCTTTTAGAAGCAGCTGCCAGGCATCTTCCTTTAAATCAGGTTGTACATCTTTCCTCAAGCTATAAAATAAATAAATAAAAACTTGTATCACAATGAGTCATTTCCAAAACAGTGATCTCCTACAGGAATATTACAAAATTTTTCATTACAATTTTTAATGAATCCTTTTCTCAGCATGCACACTAGGTTAATCAATTTTATTTTGAAAGAAGAAACAACATAACTTAAAACATTAATAAATATTGTCAGCTTAAGTTTTTTAAAGTCCCCCCCAATAAACAGGATTGCTCTCACAGCAATTACAATGCTGCTATAAAGAATAGATATCTACACATTTAGATTTTTTTCAGAAGCCAGAGAAGTTAAGATAGTAGTTGAATATATGACTTACCAAAGTATACTGAAGAAAACATCAAAATTTTCCAGCAAACATTTTGCTCCATTGGTGCGAAAACTGCTTTTCACGGCTTAAAAAAGATAATAACATTAGATCTAACTTAATTATTAGTAAGAGGTACAGAATCAAAGTTCATGAAACATTCTTCAGAAAATTGGAAAATTTTTATTACCAGTATATCATCATACTGTTTACTGTGGTCGCTCTCTCAAATGCCAATTTTCAGATCAAGGAACATTTACAATATATTGTATGTGCTCAATTACAACTTTTCACATTTTGCTGTTTGGGTTTTTCTAATCAAACAAAAGGATCATTATGTTTTCTTCATTGACATAAATACTCAAGCATCCTACATTACAAAATCATTTCTAGATAATATTAACCATACTGCCATATTTCTGTTTAAGATAGTGTAAAGTTGAATGATGTCCTCTTACCTTGTAGACTGCCTGGGATTTCCCTGAATGACAAAACCTCATCAACCACATACTGATTGATCTCTGTCTTATTCAGAAGATCGTCCTTGGTGGCAGGGATAATGAAATCAAAACTCATCTTGACAAAATTTCTGAAAGAATATATATAAAAATATTAAATGTTTCTCTTTCACTTGAAGTGTCAGACAAAAATAAGTGTGCTTGATAATTAATACTAAGCGATGAATCCTGAACATCACTTCTACTGATCCAGATAAAGATTCATTGTCATTTGTGAAAGACATTAGGCTATCTACAATACCTTTCTTGCAATATTATGCCCCAGAAAACAATTTTAGTTAATTTTTTGATTGAGGACAAATTGACTTGAAACTTTTCATCTTTGAGTTTATTTTCACAATATTAAAGCCCAAAAATCCCATAGATTTATTGACGTCTTCCATGGATTATTAAAAAAGTTATCAGCAAATAACCATGATTACAAACTCCAATCAATATATATTAGTTTGATAACCAAGAATGAATTCATTTGGTCAATCAATGAAGCAATTATCAACTAAGAGAGTAACACTGTAATTGGCATCAAACCACTGACTTTTTTGTGTGAACTAGATATTATTCTAGAAAGATTAAACCTACATCATCAAGATTATAGCGAGTGTTGCTCATCACTGGTGAGCACTTAAAAAAACAATGCCTGTGCGAAGAGCAAATTTGGACTTTGCATATTGATCTAGATATTTTTTTTTCTGCAGTTACTTGTGGTCCCATAATCCTACACTGCAGCATCTTGCCGCAAACTATTTCTCACAGTAACAAGATGTTCCAGAATAAAATAAACTTGCCTTGATTAATGAATATGTAGCAGATAAATAGTAGCTTAAATATTTTATTAAGATTTGAACTGAGCAGACTTAGACTTGGTAATGCAAAGTACATACATAGTACTCTATGTGACATCAGAGTCTATCAGAGTCTATCCCTAGCAAATGACGTGCAGATTGACTAGCCCGCTCTAAATTAAAACGTGTAATAGTGTTAGAATTTGCCCTAACAGTCGCACCATCAACACATTAATAAATTCACCTTTCTTTCAAATCATTCAATCATTGTCATTTCAAGTTTAAAATACTTTCAATTGAATAACAACTCATTTACACATTTCTTTCTGTTTTGTGTTTACAAACTTGAGTTGTCAGGAAAATTTTGCCTAAAAAATTCAATTGGTTTAATAAAATCATATTTTAACCTAATTAACTTATGTGTATATTACAAAGTATTATATCAACACAACTGATCATTTGATCAACATACATCACAATAAAACTCAGAACTTCATACCTCCATCATACAAAACAAAGAAGAAAATATGGGGATTCTATACTATGTAATTGTGAGAATATATGTGCTTATAATCAATCTTGCTTGTGTGTTACCTGGATATACTCTGCTTTATCAATTTTATGTAAACATCAACACATCCTTTCAAAATAGAGCGCTTAAAATTTCTTGCGCATGCGTTGACAGGAAGTGCATCAAATTCATCAAGTCGTCCTTTTTTACTTCGTATCATCACACATCATCAGATGACCAAAATCAATGGTCCGTTTAAAAAGCATAAAAGTGTTCTACAACGTATTGAATACAGATACAAAATGTGATTTTTCCTTAAATTTACACAATTTAAACCAATCGCGTTTCAAAGATATCAAACATTAAACAAGAAGTTCAAAATCGGTGAAAATTTTAGTCTGAACGAGAACCTTTATCACATATTAGTATATCTACACTCAATATAGTTTTATAATTTGAAACATTCTCTCTCTCTCTCTCTCTAGCAAATCCAATGTCGGGGAGGGGGGTAACCCCCCCCCCCCCACTGTATATCCGCCGCTGTAGCTGTGTAGCAAACTATGTCTTTTTTACGCGAAGAAGTAAATAAATCCAATGGTATGCAAGCACATATTTTTACATGAGTAGATCTAATCGTCATATTGTTTTCTTTCCTTGCAATTATTTTCACTATCCAGATAATACGATCTAAATTGGGAATACAAGTACGTATACAATCTTGATCATTTCAGTCAGTTACAGCTCTGTTTGAATAAGGTTAACTGCATGCCCTGTATGGATCGAATATGGATATTATAAACGTACAGATAAAAGAGCGTTTCATGGTTTTCTCACTTTCCCCGTCATGGCATTTATTATATTAGAAGATAAAATATTTATTTCACAGATGTCTGTCTGGTTTTTAAACATCCCACAATCAAAGCTGGTTAATCAACCTCAATTATTTAAGAAATATAATTCATGTACTTAATTAACAGTGTGAATTAATGTCTAGCTGTTCTCGATCAGTATCTATATTAATAATATAAGTGCCTTACATTATATTATGGCAATGTCTACCCACGTCGGATATTCAAAGTTGTACGAACCAGTACTAAAAAACAATCAGGCATGTCGACGTCATTAGCATCGTTTGTAACTGAGAACGGGGGAGGGAGTAGCCAGGCAGGGAAAAAATATAAGAAAACAATTGACATTGTGGGGATGGTAGTAACAGAAAAAAAAATTACACGTCAATGATCACAAATTAGACATTCGTGGCATGGATATTTTTGGTCTCGTGGGTCTGTATACCCCCCAAAAGATCTGCAGTTCACATTTTAAATATTGTTTTGACTGAGATATGCATATTGTAAAACAATGAAGGAATCAAAATAAAGATATTTCTATGCAATGATTTATTTATGCATCATTATATTATAGATAAATGTACATCGTATCAAATTTACATCTTGCATCACTTGATTGGTCACAATTCTAAGTCTAGTCTAGTCTTCACTTCACAGTAACCACATACTTTAAAGAAGCGAACTGTCTACAAAACTCGGCCCCTTTCTTTTTCCAAATCCTCTTCTTCAACGTCTTCTTAGTGAGGCGGTATGTCATCGCAACTGCGGGTGGGAGAGGCACTGAGGACTTTAGATGAAATAGAAACAGGGATTGTTTCCACCGTGTCCAACGCTTCAGTCGGAGTTCAGATTCACTCTTCTTCGATGTAAGTATCCTCATCAGTCAGGTGCTCGTCGTCCAACTCCTCATCCTCACCAAACAACTTGAAGCGAAGATCTTTGACTTCCTCTTTCTTCAGCAGTGAATACTCATAGTATGCGTTCATCAGACCTTCCAGGGTGATGATCTTCATCCTCAGTCTGTATCTGAAGGCCTTGTTGTTACTCTGTACGGCCTGGAGATAGCGAGCCTCGAGGCCCGTGAGCCTCTCGTTCAGGACGTAGACTTGCTGATGAGCCCTTTGTAACCGCGCCTCTGCCTCGCCGAGATCGGAGTACATGTTAAACTTGTACATACAAGACATGGTTCTAGTTTGAGAGATGGGATGAAATTGATGAACATATTTGTCCTATTCTTGTTTATATACGGCACAGATGTCTACTCAGACAGTTACTCACTCCTCCTCAGAAACAGACACGATTATCACTAATCACCAGATGCCTAACTATCGAACGGTACCGTCAATGTTTATGTAAGCAGCGCTAATTAAGTTAATTACCCATCTTATCTGTTATCGATCTATAATTACCTGGTATAATAGAATTATGACAGTAAGATAAAAATCACACAAGAAAGATGTCATCCAATAAGTGAGATAATTGAGTGTTGACACTTTTCAACGGTATATCGCCAATTACATAAAAAAAAAATGCAGATTGCACTTTTATACACATTTTAAAACATTTGCTACCCCAAAAATGGTATATGAATTTTCCTCTTTTGTGGTTTTAAATAATGTAAAATATTGCAAATATAAAACTGCTGAATTACGAATTTAGTAATTGTACTAACGTCAAAATTTGAACTTTACACCTTCCGCTTATAAATACTCATGCACGATTAATTCTAGGATCAAATGTCAGTTCCTTGAAAAATATAAATCTTCTATAATTGTTGATTAAAAATATTTGATAAAGATTGTGATATAAACATCAATTTCAAATAAAATATGCCATTTTGATAATTTTCATCTTTGCTTGGGTACTACTAAACAGAGTGCGCTAGAGTATGCTAGAAAAAAATTGCAATTTAATATAATCAAGCTTTTTATTTATGTATATACAACTTGAGTAAACAGTGTTATAAAATAATATTGCAATATTTGTCTCAAATTTTTGTTTTTAGTGATAGTTTGACAAGAAAGCAACATTAATGATTTAATGCATTAAAGGTTATTAACACCCGATCTCAATTATATTTTGTTTCAGACTTATTACTTTCAACTTAATTTAATTCATTAAAAATTAAATTAATTATATTACGTAAAATTTAATATTTTTCACTTTAATAATGAAACATTTCTAGTTAAACTGGATCGAGATCGGGATCAAACAATAAACCGTAACATGAAATCAAAAATTAAAATAACTTCTAAAATGAGGAAAACCTACAAATTGTCTTTGGAATGTATTTTTGTTATGTTAAACTATGTAGAAAAACATACCATTTTGCTTTTCCTCATAAAATTCACCTGGATTGGTATATTTTCTAAAGTTTAGGACGATTTTCTCCTTAGTTTGGACTTTCAGTAAGGCGTGGCATTCTCGGTGCTACGTAATGGCGAATACTAGTGGATTCTCATTGGTTAAGAAATTAATAACATCGGAACTTAAAATTGTTGTTGGCAACGATGAGACGACTTATGCCCCACCTCCGTGCCATGAGAGAACTTTTAATTGGCTATTTACTACACCAGTTGACATTCGGCCGCATTTCTATCATATGTATATTTCAACAGTGAAGGGAAGCTGTGTAAATTTCAGAAGCTAATTAGGTAACGTCGAGAATGCCACGCCTTACTCAAAGTCCAAACTAAGCGGGTAATGGTCCTATATTACACTTTTAGCACCAAGCTAACATATTCTGAAATTTATTTCCTCCAAAGATAAAATTTGTTTGTATCATCTGTCCTTAAATTATAAAATTTTATCAGCGTACTCTAAAGTACTCTATCCTACTAGCGTACTCTGTTTTTTGCTCTTCTCAACCTACACCTATAGTTCCGAAAAAAAAAAATCTGTGTAAATTGCTCCATCTTTTATGTTCTTTTTAAAGTAAATAGGCTTTTTAGGTCACCTGAATAAACTCAGGTGACCTTGCGTCGTGTGTTAACATTTGAACATTTTCAGCTTCTTCTCTGCAACCACTGAACCAATTTCAACCAAATTTGGCACAAAGCATCTATGGGTGAAGGGGAACAAAAATTGTGAATTTCATGATCCCTGCCCCCCTGGGGCCTGAGGGGTGGGGCCAAAACCACTAAAATTAATGCAATCTTTAAAAATCTTCTTCTTTACTCCTGGACAACAAGCAGTCAAACTGTTTGCATGATTGTAATCAGCATTGAGTCCTCTACCAAAACTGTGAAATTCATGGCCCTGGGGTCAGGGGTTCTAGTGCTAGGGCGGGGCTAAATAAGTATATAGTGAAAATGCATTATTTCTTTGAAAATCTTCTTCTCTGCTCCTGGGTATTAAATAAACCAACTAAGTACATAGTTATGATGAGCAAGGGTGTCTCTACTAAAATTGTGAATTTTATGGCCCCAGGGTCAGGGGTTCTGCTGTTAGGGTGGGGCTCTATTGATTATATATAGTGAAAATACATGATTTCTTTGAAAATCTTCTTCTCTGCCCCTTTGTATTAAATAAACTAACTAAGTGCATAGTTATGATGAGCAAGAGTGCTTTTACCCATATTGTGAATTTTATAGCCCCAGGGTCAAGGGTTCTGGTGTTGGGGGGGGGCTCTATTGATTATGTAGTGAAAATACATGAATTCTTTGAAAATCTTCTTCTCTGCTCCTAGGTATCAAATAAACTAACTAAGTGCATAGTTATGATAAGCAAGAGTGCCTCAACCAAAATTATGAATTTTATGGCCCCAGGGTCAAGGGTTCTGGTGGTGGTGGGGGGGGGGGGCTCTATTGATTATATAGTGAAAATGCATGAATTCTTTGAAAATCTTCTTCTCTGCTCCTAGGTATTAAATAAACTAACTAAGTACATAGTTATGATGAGCAAGAATGCCTCTTCTAAAATTATGAATTTTATGGCCCCAGGGTCAGGGGCTCTGGTGTTAGGGCGAGGCTCTATTGATTATATAGTGAAAATGCATTAAATCTTTGAAAATTTTCTTCTCTGTCTCTGGGTATGAAGCAGATGAACTACTTTTATAGTTATGATTTCTTGCAGAATTGTGAATTCAAGGCCCCAGGGTCAGGGGTGGGGGGGGCTCTACTTATATACTGAAAATGAATTAATTGTTTGAAATCTGCTCCTTTATATTTATATAACATTTATTTTTTTTCTTTTTGGGATAGGCAATTTTAAGGGTGCCTTTAAAAAAATTGTGCAATGTGTGGACCTAGGGTCAGGGGTTTATGTCACAGTGTTAGGGGCACTTTTGATTATTGCTGAATATTACTGATTAGTTGAAATGCAATATTGTTCCCCTACCCTGCGTATGGGTATTCAGTAACCAAGCTAAGCAACTGCTAAGTGTATTGTTATGATGATCAATGGTGCCTCTTTCAAAATTGTGAATGCCATATAGCATCTGGCTTAAAACATAAATCAAATTCAATAACTGGAAAGTTGTTGCATAATGCTCAGGTGACCTATAAGGCCCGTGGGCCTCTTGTTTTTCATAAAATCAATATGAAGCATGCACGAACTTTTGTAGTGAGTATGTTTTATATAACATCAGAAGTGCCCCCCCCCCAAAAAAAATGCTTAAAACAGCTCACATATTTCCGAAAATGCATGTTTATGCTCAAACTACAAAATCATCGGATTTTTACATTTCAGTGTCCTTAACTCCAAGTGCACAGATATTACTAAAACTTGTTAAGCAGCTGGATCTTGCCATCCTAAATATATCCATATTAAAGATCTAGCGTTAATGCTGTAAAATCAAGAGTATTGCCCCCCCCCCCCTTACAATGCATATTACCTTATGTTCTATTTGTAGAAAGAGTGACCTTGCTTTCATTGGTGGATGTTTGTAGAGGATATGCTCCACACCACTACAACAGAAAAATCTGCCAGTAATTTTTGAAAAAAGTTTACTTCATTGATAGATGCAAAGTGATATATAATACTATCATTTCGAATCTTGACAAAGGAAAAGATGTCAGATTTATTTTTTGTGATATCTCAAGGGCATTTGATAGAGTATGGCATAAAGGCCTTTCAACAAAATTAACAAATTATGGTATAAATAGCAATATACTAGGTTGAATTGAGAATTATTTGTCTGATAGACAGCAAAAGGTTGTAATAGATGGTTTTACATCAAACTCTGAAACAGTAATTGCTGGAGTTCCTCAGGGTTCTGTCCTAGTACCATTCCTATTTCTTTTATATATTAATGATATTTGTGATGATCTAGTTAACAATAAAATACTTTTTGCTGAAAACACTTCTTTATATGCTATCGTAGACAAAGGAAA
Source organism: Saccostrea cuccullata (assembly GCF_032062105.1). Classification (NCBI taxonomy): domain Eukaryota; kingdom Metazoa; phylum Mollusca; class Bivalvia; order Ostreida; family Ostreidae; genus Saccostrea; species Saccostrea cuccullata. Next base: position 552,940 of record NW_026920610.1, read on the forward strand.
TATTACACAATCACTTACTGATGATCTAGAACATATTGATAAATGGTCAAAGAAATGGCTAGTAGATTTTAATCATAACAAAACTGTAAATTTAAATTTTAGTAGTAAAAATATTGTATATATATTCTCCTGTTAAATTTGGTGAATATGGCCCACATATTATTCAAAATGATTCTCATACCCATTTAGGTTTACATTTCCAAAGAGATGTTATGTGGACATCACATATACAGATAATACACGAAAAAGCTTCAAAAAGATTAAACATTCTTAGAATGCTCAAATACAAGGTCTCACATTAAACACTCATTAAAATATATTTTGCTTTTGTTCGACCTGTGTTAGAGTATTCTGATGTAGTTTGGGACAACTGTTCTGAAAAAGATTCTAAACTCTTAGAAGATATACAAGTTGAAGCAGGCAGAATTATCACTGGATTAAGATGTAACTCTTCTCGTACAAAATTGTATGATGAACTTGGATGGGATCTCCTAAAAACAAGGAGAAAAATTCATAAGCTAATATTGTTTTATAAAATTATGAATGGTTATTCTCCTCAGCATCTGTATGATCTGATTGAACCTTATCGCCCATCAAGTCATTCGTATAATCTCAGTAAAATTCCTAATATTAGAACAACATCTTATATGGAGAATTTTCTTCCCTCTACAGTCAAACAATGGAATACCTTGCCAGATTATATTAAAAATGCCCCAGGAATATGTTCATTCAAAAGTCTTTTAAAATCTTATTTCTGTAGGAAAAGTTATGAACTTTTTGATTTTGGAATAAGAAAATATAACATAATACATTGCCAGATAAGGAATAATGCTATTAATTTGAAAGCAGATTTATATAATCAATATTTAGCAGAAAATCCATTGAGTGAACATTGTACTGACTGTATTGAAGATGCCATTCATTACTTTATTGTTTGTCCAAAATATACAATTCCAATAGATGTACTTTTTCAATCAACACATAATATTATAAACTATAACAATATCCCTGAATGTGATTTATTGTTAAATGGTAGATTTTCTAACCATGGACTTGACATTGATATACAAATATTTATATTACTGACAAACAAGTCGATGAAACGAGAATATCAGCAGTTTCGTTTAAGTCATCATTTCGTAAATTCTATGGTCGATACAATGACCTTGTCAGCAAATAAATTTATCTTCTAGTCAAATGATGACTGACGTTTTTCATGCTAATTGTTAGGCCGTTATTTATACACAGAACTGGCGACGGATTTTTCCGTTATTTTTATTAGGCTACAGTCATTTCCTTCGTTTTCTTTCTTGACATATGATTAATCAGTGTAATTGATGCTAAAGAATGAAGGTATGTTGAAGGTTAATCAAATGCTTCCTACCTTTCGTGCACAGGGACCGGTTACATACTTTTACTTTAGTCAAGTAATTATTGTTTGTTATTTAACGTCCCTCTCAAGATTTTTTCACTTATATGGACACGCCATCATTTGCCGATGGGTAGCTGCAAATTTTATTTTGTACTCGGCATCTAGGGCCATTGAGCAGTGAGGGATCTTTTTCTTGCCAACACCTATTGCGACAAGGGACCTCGGTTAAGCGACCGTCCTAATATGAAATTCGAACCCGTGACTTTTAAGGATTGACTCTTTATTCTGCGACTTTCAGGGGGGTAGTATCCGGGGGGGGGCAGGGGGGGGGGGGCTGGCCCCCCCCCCACTTTTTTTCCCAAAAGAAAGTAACCCTTTAATATTTTTATTTATACACTACCAACTTTTAGGGGGCATTAGACCTATCGTAGAAATAAATTAAAAATCTTTATGAGTATATCTACGTTCATTATGTTTTTCATGTTGCCCCATAATCTGGCAATACAAGTACAGATCAAAATTGTCCAATAATGTTTGAAGTTTAAAAATATTTACATGAAGACAAAGTGAGAAAAGTGGGTGATACGCCGACAACGAGTAGCCTAATGTGAAATCCTAGCCTGGTCCCCTTGCCCATCCTTGCCAACAGGGACCGAGGACCAGGCTATGTGAAATCCGTCATTATGAGCTTGGACTCGTGCAAATAGTACCAAAAATAATCATATAAACTAATAATAAATATTACCATACGTCTGTTATTGGTTTGTGTATCACATGTCTAATCCTATTTAAGTATAACCTTACTTATTATAAATATTCTTCCCTTAAAAGAAAAACAGACACCACCAACTTAGCAACGTTTGAATTCTTCCGCCAAATGTACTACTTTATGATATTTTAATGGCGGTTTTTTTAACACATTTTTATTTGGAATAAACTCCTTGCGTTTAATGTAAGTACATGTACTGTTGTTGAGAGCAAGTAAAAGAGGGAGGAATATTTTAAATTTAATTAGTTTTAATTTTATTTATGCCTAGGTCCTGAATTTAAAAGATTTTTCCAGCCCCAATGATCGATTCATTGTAAAATAGAAAAGAGGACTTGTTAAAGAAATTGACATGAGGTCTAAATCATTCGAATATTGAGACTAATTAAAATGATTGAATTATCTTAAATTTCATGAATATTTTCCATACTAGCCCTAAGTATTCATCGATTCCTTATGTTTTCCTCTTAAAGCTGAAGTTACACGAAATGGTTGATTTCCAAGTCGTTGAATGAGAATGTTAGGAGAATGATTTTTTTTTAAATATTGAGATTCTCGGAACACTTCTAGTATACAGGTCCCCATAAATATGGCGCTAAAATAGCTGCCGCCGAAGGCGGTGTACAGTATATAGTCGACTTTCACATTACCGTCGCCATTTTAGGTCAAAGGTCAATCGGCGTAAACATGCCATCGCGTCAGTAGAAACAAAATGGCTACATGTAATACATCAGTCCAGAGGGTCGTTCAATCTGACGTTTATTGTTTTTATTCTGTAGCAAAGATCCATACACGTAAGAAAATCAAAATTCTTTATTACTGAAATTATTAAATAACAATAAATTGCCATTACTTTCATTCAAAATTCGTGCGAATCGGACATTAATGTAGTCGCATAGCGTTTCTCCCTATGTAAACACTCATGACGAGAGACATTATAAACTAGTATTTAAAATCAATGAATACCGTTTCATACAGGATAATATTTTTAATCATAGCCTTAATTATTGATATCACTTTGTTTCATCCTACAAAAATGTTTTGTTTTGTTTTTTCAACGGATATGTCATATATATTTATATAATTGCAGTATTTTAGATCTAATGATCTATACTACAGTAGATATAAGATTTTATTTAAACCAAGAGACATACGTCTCATAGGTAGAACACTGTATGCAGTTATGGACAACAATCCCAACTGCCTGCAGTTCCCCATTTAGTATTATACATAATATTGTACATGTAGATGTATATCTAAGATAAAATTTATGTGTCAAAAAAAAAAAACAACAAAAACAAACTAGAGGTACTGTGAGCAATGAGCTCACTAAATGATGCCCCCGCCTCCCATAAGAATATAATGGTAGTGTCCATGTTTGCTGTGGGAAACCCAAACTAATGTGTCAGATCAAAAAGTAAAATAGGAGGTTACAATGGCAATATGTAATAAAGATTCTGTGAAAGTCTCATAAAATTTCATTCAGTGGTATGATGCGGATAAGAGATGGGTACCCCAAAGTGTAACAGGTGGATGTACAGACGGATATACCAATTACTATATACCCTCCTGCTTTTCAAGCAGAGTATAACAAAAAACAAAAAAAAACACACACACACACACACACACAAAAACCAAACAAACACAAAAAGAGATGTTGTCTTAATCATGTAATTATAAGTAATTGCCATAAGTATTAAATTTGAATAGTAAGTCTTAAGAAAGAATGATTAAAGAAGAAAATTTGATTCAAATTTAAGATACCTTGTTTAAACAAATATACAATGCAGAGTGCTATTGGACTGTTCTCCCCTAACTTTCAGTGAAGATGTTAATTACATTCTTTAAATTTTTCATTGTCAAAAAATATTGAAAAATCTTTATGATTTTGTTTTAAATTTCAGCATTTGGTGATGGGTATGTTGCAAAATTTTGTTGAGTTTCTAATTTTCAGTTTAGGAGTTCCAATTATTTTTGGTTTGTTTTTAAACATTATGACCCAGAGAGTTTGTTGTGTCAAAGACTGCAACAGCAGTGGATATCATTTGAAAAAATGGCGAGAACAGTTTTGCGAAATGCACTTTTGCAATTTTGGCACATCAAGGTGCATATGCACACCACCCTTTCAGTTATTTCCCTTTCCAACTGAACTTCGCGATCCCCATGCACGGTCTGTATGGAGAAAGAACATAAACAGGACCTCAACAGATGGGAAGAACATTTGGTCACCAAATGACAATTCGCGAGTTTGTTCTAAGCATTTTGTTGATGGTGCACCCTCACTGCTTCATCCTTATCCCACCATAAATCTGGGGCATATGTCATCTATTGTCTCCAAGGGTCGCTTACCTCCAACTAAAAGAGAATTAAGTAAAGAAACACCAAAAAAAAGGAAAATATCTGAAAGCCAAGATGACCCTGTTTATGTGTGCAAACTTGATCATGACTATGCAAATCCTTGTATCACATGTATTGAAAAATCAAAAGAGATTTCAGCACTCAAATCAAAAATCAATGAACTCCAAATTGAGTTAATAAAGCAAAAGAAGCTAAAGCAAAAACCACTTTCCATTACAGACACAGTCTTAAAAAGTAACAAATCTGTAAGATTCCATACCGGTTTGCCTTCGTTAAGTGCTTTTCACACCATCTACAAGGTTATTGAGCCAAAGATAAAGAAAACCAAGTACTGGAGAGGTCCTAAGCATGTGTTCCACACCCTTAAACACAAGGTTTTAAAGAAGTCAGGGCCACGAAGATTTCTGTCATTAAAAGAGGAGATGGCATTGACTCTTATGAAATTAAGATTAGGTCTTTTGAATGAAGACTTAGCTACAAGATTCAATATCAGTGCTCCACATATCTCAAAAATCTTCACTACATGGATCAAGATTCTATCCAAATTTCTTGGAACCTTGGTGTTCAATCCATCCAAAGAAGTAGTGCGTGAAAATCTACCACCATCCTTCAGAAGCAAAAAATATTCATCTGTGCGCCATATCATTGACTGTACTGAGGTATTTTTAGAGAAACCGCAAAATCTAGAGGTGCAGACAAAAACGTGGTCAGATTATAAACACCATCATACTGCTAAGTTTCTGATCAGCATCAACCCATCCGGGATGATTAATTTTATATCAGACTGCTGGGGAGGTAGAACCAGCGATAAATACATCACAAATCGATCTGGTTTCTACAGTTTGATTGAACCCTATGATGTCATCATGGCTGACAGAGGATTCCAAATCAAAGAAGAGGTTACCCTTCTTCATGCCAATTTGATGGTTCCACCAGGACGTAGAGGAGCTTGCCAAATGTCAGCTGACGAAGTACAGCAAACAAAGCAAATAGCAAACAGGCGTATATATGTTGAGCAAGCCATTCGCAGAATGAAGTATTTCAGAATTCTGAAGCATGAAGTCCCTGCTACTTTATTTCAGCATTTAGATGATATAATTAAAACTGTTGCTGGCATTTGCAACTTGTATCCTCCCTTGCCTAAATACAAATAAATTATTCCAAAATTTTCTTTTATGTATAGCACCTACAAGAACAAGTAAAACATTTTTTCAATTCACAGTAACATTTTTTAATGAATTTAACAACAAACAGACAAACTAACAATGAAATAATATTTAACACTCCCTATGAATAAACAGTTTTTCTCCGTCAATAAATACTCATAATTTACTTGGATGTTGAACATTTCGAACAAAACCACTTATCTTTCTGTTTTAGTACTGTTTGTGTTACATTTACACACTTAAAATGAAACCACAAATTGCATTCATCACAAGCAATGCTTCTGTCACTATAGGATGTAGGCCCCAAGACTATAATATAACTTAGTAAATTTATGGAACATGTTGATATAGACCCTGTTTCTTTTATGATGTTTCTACACACTGGACAAAAATATCGAGAACTGTTACTTGTACCCACATCAACATCCATAGGTTCTATATTCTCTTGACATTCATTAAGTTTACCTTGTAATAGTTCAGGTACAATGTAATCAGTGAAAAATATAACTAAATTTGGTAACAAAAATTTTGAATATGCATCCTGATCAAATTTGATTCTACATTGTAATGGGCCATTTTTTGTGTATATATATAAATCACACCAATTGCGACCTGTTATGCCGAGCTGACCCTGAATCTGGGTAAAATATGCATGATTTTTTTTAACACAAAAACCATCATTACAAATTTTTACATATTCTGGAAGATGACAAACACAAAAAGATTTACATTTTTTACACTCCGGTACAAGAGGACACTTAACTTCAAGAAGACCATCTCCACAACATGAACAAGAAACCAGTAAATCTGGTGTAGCACTAAGAAAAATATTTCTCTTGTCTATAAACAGACCACACTTTCTTGATGACACATTGACATGTTGTTTTTTATAAGTATTTAAATAAGAACAGATTGCTAATGGCTCAGTTTCTCTACCATATTTTAAAGATTTGATATTGGGATTAACCTTTGTATAGCACATGATAGACTTGGTAAGTGAAGAACAATCTACTTGTACATCTTTTCTACGACCATCCAGAACAGAGTTCACTTTTGTATATACTTGATAAAATTTAGAAGCAGTTATCCGTCCTTTACGCAAGCGGTGCCAATTTTCATTTTCATGTTGTCCAACAGTAAATTTCTCAATAGTTGAAATTTCATAATCATCAATTTTTGGTAAAAAATTTAAAAATTCATAACAAGTATTTTGAGAACCATAAGACTTTGATATGGTTGATAAATCAAATTTATCAATAACAGAAAGGTCTTCATGGCCTGTATCTTCTTTGTTTAATCCTACGGCTCCCTCTGCTTCCTGAGCTGAAGTTGGAACATCACCTGTCCGAGGTAAACCTTGAAGTAAATAAACAAAACTAATCACAATAAGTCTTTGACTGGTGTAAAATTTATCCACGTCTTGTCAAACTAGATATGTTGTATATTATATGATGTACCAAGCCAACAAACTGGGCAAACCAGGAAACACCTCACGGGAGAGTATCGATAAGCAACATAGTAATGTGCCAGACTAGTCAGTGAACATCATTACATGTGAAAACATTTTTACAGTATTTCCATCTTACAAATTTTATAACTATGTTATATAACTTATATAGATTTTTATTAATTAATTAGTAATAATACATTTCAGAATTATACAGTCATGCTAACTGGTTTAAAGGTTGTCAAATGTGAGGAGACAATTTGTGAAGTCTTATTCATGCTCTGCAGGGTGACACCTGTGTTGCCTCCCTTCAAATAACTATAAAATAGCTCAAGTGAGCAATTAGTATGACAACTCTGTTGTCTTCACTAAGTTTAAAATAGATGTCATAAACAAGATGACTCATATTTATAATTACATAATTAAATTTGTTTACGGATTGGTAAACAATTAATTTTAACAGTGAGGACAAAGTTATCATGGTTATATTGAAGATACTTTGAAAGTATGGAATTGGAGCAGTCGATAGAAGAAAACAAGATTTGACTAATGTTTTCTAATCTTATGCTATCTTAATATAAGATTCTTTATAATAATAAAACAATCATGGACTGTTCAGAAGGGGACCATCACTAATTATCAGGTCCGAGTAGGGTTGTTGCCCTTTGGCACAAGGGCTCTCAGGTGTCAACTGTACTCAGACTTATGATATGTCTCAATCCCCTGTTATAAAGAGTCCATAATGTTAGATTAGTTATAATTTACCTTTGAATAAACAGGCCTCGGGGACAACACCACGAAGTGCAATGCTCAAACTGTCAAGTATGGCGGTGTTGGACTCCTCAATTTCAAGAGGGTTGTACTTTTTCTTTTCAGTGGCCACTAGTGGTCTGCTTTTAGCTATAAAATTAAATTATATATAAACACAAAATTGATTCATAATCTCTTTCAAAAAAGATATATATTTAGCCTTTCATTAGTGTTTTTGTTGTATATGAAATGAAAAAAAAAACATCTAAAGAAATTTTAAAAAATTTATGTATTTCAAGGACACTGTATAATACCCCGGTACTACAGAATATTTAAGTAAACAACAATATGGAAGTATGTTATGAAATCATAGTTTAAATGATATACCATATTTAGCTCGAGAAGATTTCTTCAGGCTGGTACATAAGGCTGATATTTTCTGTGGCTCCAAATCTTTCATCACCTTTGGCTGCACCCAACCACATCTGGCCATAGTACATGATGTCTGCCCAAACTGATTAGCAGCCTCGATGCGAAAAAGTAATGCAGCAACATGGTTGCATGTTTGCCCTAATCTACAATATTGATCAATGTCAAACATATAATTTAAAACATGTATGACACACTTTATCTTATTAAATCAAATTTGACCATTACATAATTAGTCAACTGAAATGTAAATTTTCATACCCTGCAGTACATGTACAGTAGGCTCCCAAAACCTCACCATCCTCTTCCGAAATTGCTGCCCAGCAGTCATGTAAATCATCTCGAATTCGTTGGGAGGGGGTGCACTTTGCTCTTAAGATGCATTTCTTTTCGCTTGTCAAACGGTAATAAAAAACTTCTTGGAGCCAGCCACTTGTAAAATATTCATATGCTTTGCCAACCTTGTAATCTTTGAGAAGTGAATTTGTAAGGGAGACATCTCCATGCTTTAATAAAAACTGAGTAATGTCAGACAAAAATGTCGGTGGCCACTTATCTATTGCACTCTTCTCGTCCATCCATCCTTCGTATGTTTTCAGGGGGTCTTGGATTCCACAAGCAGATAAAATACTTTCATAGCACTTAGCATTATGTTCTAAAATATCACGAGCTGTTGGAATAATAGGTAGATTTAACTTGGAAGCAGAAAAACAAAGAGCTACAAGTTCTTCTTTAGTACCTTCTTTAGACAGACCCCTCTTGGTTAAATAGGCCTTCAAATTTTCTGTTTTCCACGTTTGGAATTCTTGCAGGGTGTAAATCTGATCTCCAGGATCCATAGTGTAAGTCTATATCAAATTGTGTATACGTAAAATGGCTCAAAATACAGTAATTCGATAAATAAACAAGTCCCGCTCAGTATTGTTTTAGCAATAAGGCCGCTTAGGTTAAAGACTTTACGCCGATTGACCTTTGACACGGGCCGCTTACAACATATTATTGAGGAATGTGAAAGTCGTCTATAGACGATCGCGTGAGCGATCGACAAAATCGAAAAAAAAGCCACAAATTGCAAATTTGACCTCAAATTCGTGTTCCTTGCGAAAAATTGGGTTTAAAAAACTGGTTTTTAAACACAGTTTTTTAAATGAGAATTAAAAGATTTCGTAAAATTACGTTCTTGTTTAGGAAGTAAATCTCCATCTTGCGTTGTTTAGGAATGCAGTCACATGATCAATTTTTGACGTAATCTCATAAATATTCATGAGATGCGTCACTTGTGTTTTGACGTAATGAAGAAATGCAAAGTGCAATGCTATCAAAATTTCGTGATTTTTGTGAGAAATACAGGGATTTAACAAATGTTAGCTAATGATTAGTCATCGATGGATTGAATTGTGCATCATCATGATCATTATCGATTTGAAATGGAAAATATTCTGAATATTTGGACATGATTAGGAGGTCAGAATATCGAGCTGCAGTTAACATAACGGTAAGTCGCTTTTACAATACTTGCCTAAACTCAGCGCTGAAAATCGTCATGTTTCGACAATAGAGTTGATTTACTCGAACTTTCATTTCTTAAACTTTCCTTTGTAAAGCAAACATGTCATGAACTAAACCAAAGTGTAAGATATCAGCACGATTCGACAGGCTGATTCATGCACGTTTTTGGTCACAAAAGGCACTTGTAAGCAAAAATTACATAAATTAGCCCAAAGTCAGAAAGATTACAGACTGGATTTATGAAACAAACCCAATTTCAAAAACTATATAACCTAATCCTAATCACTCGATCGGATGCGTTTTGTTGAAGCGAGTGGGAAATTGCGGTTTGTTTACATTCTGCATAGCAACGGCAAGGGAAATAACTGCTCATGCGCAATCGCGTGATTCTGGGGACCGGCATACTAGAAACTTCCCAGATTCTCTTTTCAATAAGAAAATCATCTATTTTTATAACTGCAATATCTTCTTGTCGAAACATCAGGAGATGATATATATAATTTTACCGTAAGAATATCGTTGTCATGGCGTCATAGTAACGTTATGTAAACAAAAGATAAAACTTTGAACACGGATTTTAAAACAAATACTTTAAAATGTCGTGGTTAGACATGTAAATTTTGATTCCCCTTTTCAATAGAAAAAGTTTGAACTAAAAATGTTTTTTTCAAAAAGTTTAACTTAAAACTTTGCTTATTGAAATTCAATCAGCAGTTCCTATGTTTTTCCATGGTACAGCATTAGGCTATTTTTCAATGCAATTACGAAAGAAATGTATGAAATATTTGTAAAAAACGATTTTCTTAGTTGTATGGGATATATTAATCGCAAAAAATTCAACAGACATTTGTAAGAGTTACGTTTAAAAAATTCAAAAACATAACGGGGGGTTCTTTTTGGTGACTTGAGACATCGTTTTATAATTTTTTTGGACACAGACAAGATTACTGGAATCTTTTATATGTTTATTTTTACAGAAAATATAGAGTTGATTCCAACAAATATATTCATATATGATATAACGGTGAAAACTAAGCAATATCTGTAAAACAATGTAAATCATGAAGCACAAAATCGAACCCCATCTTGTTTTCTGACGTGAGTACAACGTTTTGGCGCTTTTTGCTCATTGGATAACTCCATTTTGTGGAACCAATCAGCACGAGCAAAATACAGCCAATCAACAGCACGCATTTTCCTTGGAAAAGTATATAAGCACGCGATTTTTGGGATTTGGCATCAGTTGAATCCAACGCATAGTCAAAGCAAGACGCAAAAATGAGAGCCTCTTCGATTGTTCGATCTTCCGCCATTCTTGGCACTTTCCTGTCATCAACAGGCCGTACAATGCACAAAGACTTGTATGAGTAAGTAAATAAAATATTATTTGTTAATTTATAAATTAATTTAGTACATAACGTCAAATTATCTGTTGCTTTGTAAAAAGAGCGTCCATAGCAACCGCATTTTGTCTCTTGCAGGATGGGATGTAATGTGTGGCAGATTACTACGGAGATGAGTGCCGCCATGGGGGTAAGTTTTTAAAAAATATTTATTTGTTTTGTGTACTAACATACGTCTCTCTTGGCTGAAGCACTTTCTCTTTCTTTCATTTCTCTCAGCACGAGCTGCTGTCGCTGGGTGACAGTGTTTACAGCTTTGCTACAACCACTTCTGCTGCTGCTCTGTCTTACTTCTCGGCAACAGATCTGCTCTTCTTTCTGGCCTTTCTGCTCTTTCTTACTTCGGTTGTTGGTTGTGTTCAGTTTGTTAGAAAGTTCAACACTGCAATGAAAGACCTGAAAAGCAAAATGGCGGGTCTAGCAGAAGGTTTTTATTTTGAATTTTTCATCTTATGCCACATTTGCTACTTTTTATCCTTTAATATCCAAGACTAAGGAACGAATTTGTTATTTTTGTTTATTAACATTTTCAGAGAATGTGCAGATGAGATTGCTTGTAACAGCCTTGCTCAATGATGCCAAGGAAACCGAGAAGGAATTAGGTTAGTATTTATGACTTTTGACCAAAAGTTAACATGCATACTGAGTTGTTTACTTAAAATCCTTTAAATTGTTTTCCTAATGTTACTTTTTTTCATTGCAGCAATGAAATTGGAATCCCTTGCTGAAGACCACAAGAACTTGGCCAAGTGGTTAAATTTTCACACGGACATGTTCAACATCAGGTACCATTATTTTACTCCCAACTATTTTGATTTTATTTATTACTAGGCATTCAAAATAGACACAAAATTATATATATTTCACATTTTGATTTCAGGTTGGATTGCATGGAGAGACGCAAAAACAGGACATAAATCCACTGAGCTTGATTTTATGAACATTTCATCAGCTCATTATTTAATTTTCCAAACATCAAATGTGTTAATAAAGAACTGTTGCCTGAATCTTTTTGCTTCATTAGAATATTTTTTCATCTTTCTGAAGATATTAAACTTTATAAACTGCTAAACATAAAATGTATTACATAAATAGACAAGTAAATGGGTGTCAGTATGTTCTTATCCACAAAAAAAATTGTTCTAAACCACAGGTACTTGTTGATAGACCCCCCCCCCTCCAAAAAAAAAAAAAAGTTTAGCAATACTAGTTCTCTACTGGCAAATGTAATCTGGTTTCAGTTAAATATTCAAAATGTCATAATTCCATCAAAAACCATCAAAGCTGAACAAATTCCAAACTTCATATAACTTGTCATGGTAAAGTGGCATACAGTATCAAAAATCAGCTCATTATCTGCAAGTGTTTGGGGGAAAAGTGTGTAAACTTCAAAAATTAAAGAGGACGTATTTCCCTTAACAAGTAGCCAATGGGCCTTACAACTCACCTGAGTATTATGCAACAATTTTGCAACGATTGAATTTGGTTCATGTTTAAAGCAAAGGCCCTGTTATTCATAATTTTTAAAGATGCACCATTGATTGCTCACAACTATAGACTTTAATAACATGCTTAGTTTGAATACTTAAAACCTTGAGGTAGAGCAGAGAAACAGAAAAAAAAGTCGAAAAAGCTATTTTTAGCATATAGGTCAGAGTCAAGGTCACAACTTGACAAGGTCATTGACCCTGATGTCATTTGAAAGAACTTTATTAGTGGAGTATGCATACCAAATATGAAGTCTCTATCCTTATGGTTCAAAAGTTATGGTCAAGGTTAAAGTTTACAACAGACAGATAAACAGACAGGACAAATACAATATATGCCCTGGATCTATCGATCCGGGCTCATAAATATCAAAACTTTGGATCTGACCACTGCCACAGTGCATACTTATTTAGCAGTGACAAATCTCCTCCTGCAGAAAAAAGTCAAATGTTTCGTCAGCCAGCAATTCAAGTTTTAAAATACAATAAAAGTCAATCAATGAGGGGTCATTAAATTTAATAATAGATATCAATAACAGCTGCTACTTAAATTTATTTAACATTCAAGTCATCACCTGATAAAAACAATTCTTTAAAAATTCTTACTGGCTTCCATTGCAAACTTGACATACATAAATTGACAAAACACTTGAACGTATTAAGAAAGGGAGGGACTCAAAACGCAAAGGGTTTCATCCTCAGCTTAAAACAGACTCTTAAAGCAACAAAGACAACAGTTATCAAAGGATGAAAAAAGTTTGAAACATTGAAATACACAGTTTATAACAATTTTACTGATAACAAGAAAGCAATTTGATTTTCAATCATCTCACAAAAACAAGTCATCATTACATGTATACAAATTTGACAGAAAACTTCATAAAATTCATTTCATTTGTTGCAATTTCTGATAAATCAGACAAAAACCAACTATTATTAAGTACAGATTCTCTTCACTATTTAGTATTTAACAATTTTTTTTATTTTTGTAAGTCACAAGATTTTACAAATTATCTTCAGTATCTGAAAGGTAAAGATAAGAAGAATATCACTATTACGTGCTGAATAATATATCAAAAATGAAACACCAGTGTGTAGCCTCCATATTTTTTAAAGTTCTTACTTTTACTTAATCCTGATAAATTCTGCTTGAGAAAAATAGCTGAAAACTTCATATAAACTGCCTGTAATGTTAAGAGGAAAATACTTTGGACAGTGTTTTTATAATTATTACTGAAAATTGTGGAACATGTACATATGTAAAGGGTTATTGATTATCAAATCACCATTCTCCCCTTGTTCATGCATTACTAAGAAAAGATATGATAGAAAAATGGTATATAAGAAGTTAATGTCTACTTCAACCTACTAAATAGTTTAAATTTCCCCCATTTTTTACATCTAGGAAGAGATAAACTTATTAGGTTTCTGTTTGCCCCACATAAATAAACATCACAATTCTCTGTATATATAACATTTTCAACATTAAAACTGTAAATAACAATAAAGTACATAAATCACAATTTAATTGCCTAGGAAAACATGAAGAGATTGAATACATATGTGTATATATGTATCTTTTTCCACTTCTGTCTTGAACAAAATAACAATTTACCTAAACATTACAATTTCAAATTTTGCATTTACAAAACACATTGATAAATCAACATTAAGCTATAAACAACACAGTCAATAATCATCATGTCTTATGAACACTACAAAACAGTTTTTGTCTATTTATCACAGCAAGGGTAGTTATTTGTAAACATTCAAATGACAAGAGTTACATCCCTTAGCATTTTACCCAAACATGTACATGTACCAGTATTTATGATATACCTTATGTGTATCACTCAATTTTACTGTAGATTTAATGCAATCACGTGACATCGTGATCCGACTTTCCAGTTCACCACACTGTGGTTTTCTGAATCCATATTACCACTCTCTGAAACTGATGACGTAGTACAGAGAAATATGACGTTATTTTTCTTGCGCGTTAAAAAGTCTCTTGTTATTATGCTTTGTTTAATGGATTAATATCAGACAATTGATCACTAAAGGTTTATTTTAATATATTTAGCCAATAATAAGGGGGTATATAATAAATTTATGATTATAACAGTATCTTGATCCAAAGAGCCGTATCATGTCTCGTTGACAGGCGTGGATCATTAGATCAAACTCGATGCTCTCGTTTGATCTGATGATCCGCGCCCGTCAACTCGACGTGATACGACCCTTCGGATCAAGTTACTGTTACAAAAATATATATATATCAGGATTTATTCTAAATGCACATCTTTTTACCTGTGAAGGGCATTTTGTAAGACTTTTGTTAGGAAATAATGTTTTGAGCAAAATCTGAAATAACACTATAGAAAAACATGTAGTTTTAAACTAAAGGGAATTAACTCTTGCACATCTGAATGACTAAAGTTTGAATGCATTTCTAATTTCCTCTATAACCATATATAACAGTTATCATAAAGCTATAACTATTCAAATCATCTTAAAAAATATATTATAATAAATACATGCAAAAGCTAAAGTAATAATAAATTAATGAATACATAGAGTAATTAAATAGGAGACAGGAAGGAATAAATAGGATTTCTGTCTGGAATGGTCATGGAGAAGGTGGTACATAGAGGGTGACAAGGTTAAATAGGTCAAGGTCATACACTATCTATTTCAATAGGCCAAGGTCATACACTATCCATAATCTCTGAAATATGTAGTATGTTATTGAGTTATGCTAGGGAACTAAATGTTAGGAACTGACACTCATATTTTACTTTCACTAACACATTAAGGATAGATTGTACAACCAGTAAACTGCAATGCTAGCCATAAACAGGATAAAATAAACATTTGATTAATTGTGATCGCTAACCTTTTGAAGATTGAAAAAATGCCACAGTTGTACATACATGTAGATTTTGAATTTCTAATAAATTGTGCAGTAAAAAAAAAACATGGACCAAAATTCAAAATGAACAAATAAATGGACAAAGCTAAAACAGAAGTATTTTTAATTTTTTTTGAGGGGGTGAAATAGATTAAGTACCCATCCTAACATACAAGTCAACAATTTCATATACTTAAAAATCTCTCAAAAACACCATCCAAATTTGGTATTTTGGATTACCAGGTACTCAGTATATTGGAAAAAGCTGCTCAATTGAACATGAGATATGTAAAAAAAAAAATACTTAAGAACAAAAATATCAAATTGTATCAAATAAATGTTCAACAACAAAATAAACAAAATGATGCAATAATTAAACAAATAAAGTAAGATAAATAATCAATAAAAATATATAACAAAACCCAGAAGCATATTCATGCACTAAGTCTATTTATTAATTTCACGTCTATGGACATATCTATGAATGTTTAAAAAATAATGAAATTAATTAATACTTTCTTAGAAAGTTTAAATGTTGTTCACTTTGCATTCACAACTGTTACATTTTACACATCAACCTTATAAAAAATTACAATAATACCATAAAATATTACATTGTTATAGGATTAATTTTGAGTTTTTCTACCCTGATGTAATTTTATATGGGACCTTTTTTCCTTCATGAGAAAATTAACAGATTTTACATTTCTTTTTTAAAGATTCTGTATTCCAAAATAAACAAATTAATAATTTATACATGGATATAAGTGTATATAGTGTAAAGCAGTTTTATGGATTATCTAGATTCCTTAAATCCTACTTCCTCTATAAAATATAAATTAAAGCAAGTACATTTATCTGTAATTTCACTAAGTCTTGAACCATCTATGAATGTAACATAATCTTTTATACTCATGGGCATAAATTTTGCACTGGATAAAGAAATTTGAATAATAAACGAATACTGAAATTAAGGTAACAGCAGTAAATCTTCAAGGCCAAAAAAAAAAGTCGGAGGGATGAACCTTAATACTGACAAAAGTAAGACACCAATAAAAATAATTTCAGCATCTCAGTCTCTCACCAATTCTATCTTCTATGATTGAAATTTGAAAACTAGTCTATATCCCTTGTGTGAAAAGTATATTTTAAAAAAGACCCCATTTTCTACACCAACAAGGAGAATAATACGTACATGTACTTAAGGCCATAATAAATAAATTGCTAGATTCTCATCCGAATTTTTTTAAAAACAAGGCTTTTATTTTATATTTTTTATTTTTTCAATTTTGCAGATTTTTTATTGACCTAGTCAATCGGTGTAATTTTATCTACAATGAATAAAAGTCATAGTAAAGGTTCCATTATCTCTTACTTCACATCATCACCAATCTTTTCAACCAATGACCCTTGTTTAAAATATATACGCGTGTATTACAGCAATTACCATCTTTTCAGCTGTCAAAATTATGTTGACATTCGCGGGATTTAAAACGAAAGTAGTATATTTAAGACGAAGAAAAAAGAAATAAAAAAAATCGAGGCGGGGGTTTAAAATCGGGGCGGGCGGGGATGAGAATCTAGGAATATTTTTATTATGGCCTAATCTAACTATTTCTATTTTTTTTAAGTATTATTTAGTATCAAAATTTCAAAAAGGAAATAGTTTGAAGAATTTTGCTCAAGAATCTTGAAAATCTATGAACTAAGGCCAAATAAAATTGAAATCTTGGTTCTCAGGCCCGCCCGCATCTGTTTTGAGGTAACCGCATTGCTGATTTTATTGTTTTTTTGATAAAATAAAAAGTTGATATTGCGGAGACCAATCCGGGAAAAAAATTTCCGACCTCATTTGTTTTGTAGTTTAGTATTCAAATATCACTTCCGGTAGCAATTTACAATGAGATTTTGGCTCCTTCGCTTGAAAATACATTCAAGGACATTACCTACGATATTTACGTTGTTAAGCAATGGATAAAGCAGTAATTTTGACCAGAAATGGAAAGTATATCTGTAATTTAAAAAATTATCTTTATGTTTAAGAAAATTCGGAAATTAAAAATTAAAAAAATACCTCCCTCATCTAATTTTTTGCCATTTAAATGAAAAATAAAATGCCGCCCTCCCGCATCTGTTTTGGAGAAAGTTGGCCTGAGAACCAAGGAATTAAATTTACATAGCCTAATTAGTACAAAGCAAAGACAATATTGAAGAAAAATAATTGTTCTTACAAGCTTAAGATGGCAATAAAAAGCTGCTATACTCTCTTTTGTTTATACTTAAACTCAAAACTTGTTCAAACTATATTTCCATCTAAGCTATTAAGATGGTCCACATATATCACTGACAAACTCCAGTGAAATACACACTGATAATCTCCATACAAACCATATCAAGAACTATATAAAAATAGCATTTAAATACAACACTTTTGTATCTGGAAGAATTTCTTACAGAGAGAAAAAAAAAAACAAGAGGCCCATGGGCCACATCGCTCACCTGAGAAGCTTTGACCATTCTGTTCTTCACCAGATTTCACCCTTGTTAACATATGCATCTACCCCACTGATCATAATTTAGACATTTTGAAATCTACACTACCACATGATCCTTCCATAAAAGCTTTTTGGCTAGAAGATTTTCAAAGATTTTTCCTATATATTTCTATGTAAAACTTTGATTCCCTATAATGGCCCCGCCCTTCCCCCGGGGGTCATGATTCCTAAAATTTAGAATTTACACTACCCCAGAATGCTTCCACATAAGCTTCACTTTTTCTGGCCCAGTGGTTCTTAAGAAGAAAATTTTCAAAGATTTTTCCTATATAGATAAAACTTTGATTCCCCATTGTCGCCCCACCCATCCCCCGGGGGTCATTATTTGAACAATTTAGAATCTACAATACCAGGATGCTTCCACATAAGTTTCAGCTTTTCTGGCCCAGTGGTTGAGAAGAAATTTTCAAAGATTTTTCCTATATATTTCTATGTAAAAATTTGATAATTGTGGCCCCGCCCTTTCCCTGGGGGTCATGATTTGAACAATTTAGAATCAACATTATAAGGATGCTTCCACATAAGTTTCAGCTTTTCTGGCCCAGTGGTTCTTGAGAAGAAGATTTTCAAAGATTTTTCCTATATATTTCTTTATAAAACTTTGATTCCCCATTGTGGCCCCACCCATCCCCCAGGGGTCATTATTTGAACAATTTAGAATCTACATTATACCAGGATGCTTCCACATAAGTTTCAGCTTTTCTGGCCCAGTGGTTCTTGAGAAGAAGATTTTCAAAGATTTTTCCTATATATTTCTATGTAAAACTGTGATTCCCCATTGTGGCCCCGTCCTTCCCCCGGGGGTCATGATTTGAACAATTTGAATCTACACTATACCAGGATGCTTCCACATAAGTTTCAGCTTTTCTGGCCCAGTGGTTCTTGAGAAGAAGATTTTCAAAGATTTTTCCTATATATTTCTATGTAAAACTTTGATTCCCCATTGTGGCCCCGCCCTTCCCCCTGGGGTCATGATTTGAACAATTTAGCATCTACACTACCCCAGGATTTCCACATAAGTTTCAGCTTTACTGGCCCAGTGGTTCTGAGAAGAAGATTTTTTAATGACCCCACCCTATTTTTGTCTTTTCTTGATTATCTCCCCTTGCGAGGGGATATGTCCCTTCATTTTAACAATTTAAATTCCCCTTTACCCAAGGATGCTTTGTACCAATATTGGCCCAGTGGTTGAGAAGAAGTCGAAAATTGACGGACAGACGGACGGACGGACGACGGACAAAATGTGATCAGAAAAGCTCACTTGAGCCTTCGGCTCAGGTGAGCTAATAAAATGCTAAAATAGTAGAAAAGAGCAATGATAATGGAACAACTGTAAATGACGTGATGATAGGAGATTCCTTGGTCAGTATGAGTTATCTGTCCCTTGTTTGATTGCTGTTCTCTTGCTGCCCGTCCCCTCCATCAGGTGGCGCTTCATCGTCTGGCTGTTTTGTTGTTGTGTCGGATATTGTGTTGTTTTGGTCTGGAGGAGAGCTACAAAATCATAACAACTGTATAAATACTTCTATAGACAACATACAATAAATATATTAATAACCAAACAATTGATTTAATTATTATATGGCATTATATCATTACTGAGATGACATAAACGTATATTAGTATCCTTTTAAGCTTATTTTTTTCAATTTTTTAATTAAAATGTATTTTAGAATCCACAAGAGCAGGAAGTTTTATTTCATTTTAAAAAAAATTAGCATTTTAAAATGGTAAAATAGTAGAAAACATCTGCTTCTAAAATTAGCAGCATGTAACATTTGTATATAAATGTTAGGCAAAAAAAAATTGCAGCCCTCTACATTTTTATTGCTAAATCAATAAAATAACCTCCCTGTCATTTTTTGAGGTTTTGTACAATGTAAAAAGCTGCCTCATCATGTTATTTAATAAATGTAAAAAAATGCCTCCCTCCCTCATCATATTTCTTGAAAAAAGGCCTGAGAACCAAGTAATTAATTTTGCATGGCCTTATCTATTTATTTCATAAATGTAGACTGTCCTATAAAAGGCACTACAATAACATCTTTGTGTACTTTAAAAGAGAATCATTTTACTCCTGAAACTCAACAGAAATGTGCTAAGTGCTTTCAAAGGGTAAAAAATCTCTAAGCTCTACTCAGTATAACTCTAATATAATCTAAACTCAATTCTTTCATTTTCTTTGTTGTACTCTTTGTATAAACTTTTTTCATAATGATAGAAAAAGAAAAGAAGTAGCAGAATGGATTAAATTTTCAATATTTTGCATTTTTAAATTAGTAGATTAAATAGGTAAAAGCTTGCACATGTGAATATTTTTAAAATTTAAATATTACAAAGCCTAAAACCTTGCATTTAGTTAAATATTATCACTTCAAAGAGAAAGAGAGAAGGTACAATTGAAGCTTTAAGTCTATAGAATGCACACTTCAGTGTGTTAAAAGACTTTCTTGGCCTGAGGTCTATACATGAAGTGCACAGTGATGGGTGTTAAGCATAAAACTGAGGCTATAAAGATAGGCACTAAAATATACCTTGTTTAATGCATAACAATTCTGAAACAGAATATTTCCATGACATTAACTATACAACATGCCACACACAGAATGGGAAAATGTCAACATGCAAGAGTGATTGTCACCAAGGCATTATGGTGGATTGATAGCTTTAGTGATACAACATTTTATGTCATCATCTAGTAAATGTGTTTATTGAATTTCAAAGTCTGCAAAACAAAGATTTATTCTAAGAAACCTTCGGGCCCAGGTCTGGACTATCTTATGGCAATGTAAAAATTAAAGGTTGTAAAAACTTAGCGATTAACAATTACTGCTGAAGATTTGGCAAACTGTACCATGAAAGAGGCTTGTCTGCAATTGTAGACAACAGAAATAAGATAGGAGAGGTTATATTATCAAGATCAAATGAGAGACTTGGCAAATATGGATAACAACAGTAATAGACGACAATCAACATTGGTTACCTACCCTGCGAACATGCACAAATTTCCACAGCTCACTACTGTGCATTAAAGGTCAAGAGTTCATACAATTTTAATATGATTCTCTTAATGATGAAGAGACTTTGTCAAAGGCTCATTATTAAATTCTAAACCCTGATTTTCAGTGTTTTGTAAAGAATTTTGCATTTCAGTGAATCGATAACACACAATTGATTTACCTGGAAAGACATAATGGCTCATTAAGATTTAAAACATTACATATGACCATTTTTTCCCCAGATTTTGCCAGTAAATAATGCATATTTAGGTGGAAAGGATAAACAGTGGAAATACATATCATAGATAGTATTTTTTTTCACAGTATGAGAGGTGTCTATGAATTTTTCTACATTTCAATTTTCAAGCCTTGTATTCAATTTGATGATAAATGCTTATGCACAAGATTACACGTTGTATTTGCAAGAAAACACATACAGCTATTTCCATTGCTGGAGGATATTAGTACTTATTTAATTTTCTCAGTACTTTGATTATCAAGTCAAGTTTACCTCTCGGCAGAGTCCGGCACCACAGGAATCACATGATCCTCTGCGCTCTGTCCCTTCACATTTTTACGTCTATAATGGCTCCTGCAACAAACACTACATTGTGAGACATACAAATCTATACAAATGTGATACCCTGTATGTTTACTGCCAAAATTTATAAGAAATAGCATAATATCACTATTAAATATTGTCTGCATAACAAATAATCTGCTTTTCGTATATTTTGCAAAAAATGAGACATTGTATACATATGTATGAAGTGTTAACCTGTATCGTTGTTGGATTATCACAGACTTGTTGCCTCCCTTTTTAAGTCGCTCATGTTCTTTATATGTTCTGTACTGGTTCTGAATTACCACTGCAGCATCCCTCGACTTCTTGAACCTCTTCTGGGCATAATAACTCCTGAACTGACTCTGGATCAAAACAGCTGCCTGGCTCATCTTTTTGTAGTAGGCATACTAAACAAATGGAAAGATACAATAATCATTCTTAATTCATTAGTGCAAAACTAATAACAACATTTCCTCAAAATGTGTCCTCTACATGGTAACTTTTCTAAAAAAAAAAATTACCTCAACAATTCTTGTCTATAAGTGAAGGCAAAGTAATACACAGACTGGGCTCTTTAACCTTGACCAGTTTATTTTTAACCCTGACCTGTTTATATTTTCTGTAGTATTTCACAGCCTCTATCTCCCTGTGGTGTTGCTGTTGAAGCCACTGTTTATCTCTGTTCACATTTTAACCCTGACCTGTTTATCTTTAACCCTGACCTGTTTATATCTCCTGTAATACTTCTGTGTCAGTACGGCAATCTCTATCTGTTGCTGTAACTGCTGCTTGTTTCTGTACTTTCATTTTAACCTTGACCTATTCATCATACACCCTGGCCGTGTTTATATATCCTGTAATACTTCTGTATCAGCACAGTAGCCTCTATCTCCTTCTGTTGTTGTTGCTGTAACTGCTGCTTGTCTCTGTACTGACATTTTAACATTTAACCTTGACCTATTCATCATTAACTCTGACCTGTTTATATCTCCTGTAATACTTCTGTATCAGTACGGCAGCCTCGATCTCCTTCTGTTGTTGTTGCTGTAATTGCTGCTTGTCTCTGTACTGTCTGTACGTCTTCTGAATCACCTTCGCTGCCTCATACAGCTTCCTCTGCTCTTTGTCTACAACAGTTTGAAAAAATAATTTTTAAGATCTTCATTGTATGAAATCATCACATCATCTGTAGGTTTTTTTAAATGAAATTCTGCGATCAATAGCAATACTATTCCAATTTAGCTATGAGATTATAAATGAAGAAAGTCTTATTGGAGGCAAATATACAAATATTGGTGTCTTACCAGAGAGAGTGAGCTGTGAGAAGTCCTTCTCCATGAACGTGGTCGGAGCATTGAAGTACTCAGTGAAATCTTCTGTGGTGGGGGGTGGGGAGTCTAGGGTGAAGCTGTAGGGACTGTAGGGGCTGGGCATACAGGTGGAGTCCGGACTGAGGGAGGAGGCAGGTGTCCCAAGGTCAGCGTACCTGTCAATTACAAACATATGTAATAGCAGTCATTTCAAGAGAAAACTTGAAAAAAAAATAGGATGAAACAGATTTACATGTATATACTTCTCAATAATATTATTTTTTTTAATATAACATATTTTTTTCCACGCTCACTAATTTTTAGAAATACACTTCAAATCATTTGAAAATTGTTGTTGATATTTTATAAACCACTTTTTTTCAAACACTCAATAAATTTCATTCTGAACATCAAACTTAATAGCAAAAGTTAATATTCAAAAACCTTTACTATAAAACTCACACTTAATACATAAAATTGCTGATTAGTTACAGTTCTATATGGTGTTAATTCAATTAACAAAACTTATACAAATCCAATGAAAAAAAATCCCCTGTCTCTAATTGAAACACTTGCCTGTAATCATCAAAAGAGAACGTGTCTCCCATTGGAGTTGAGATTCCCGAGTCCTCCTCGTAAGACGATGTATTGGGTGATGACTGAGACTGGAGCGAGCTGTAGGAACTACACCGTTCCCGCTCGGGGGCCACTTCATCCCCGCGACTAGGAGACAGCTTAATTCGCTCCGGCATCGCAGCGATGATCTGTTTGGCCAAGGTCATCATCTGGAGTTTGACATCCTCACAATTGTCTGAGCCTGGAATGAGTATAACATATCAATACAGGATGAGTTAGCATTGCCTTGATTAGATATTCATACACATATTTCTATTTGTTTGCTCTATAATAACTCTTTGAAAGTTAGTGGAGTTGATTTTTAGCTCTACTGGTCAGAGACCAGAAGAGCTTATGCGATAGTAATGCGTCCGTCGTCCGTCCATTCGTCTGTCTGTCTGTCCGTCTGTAAACAATTTTTCAAAATGCTACTCCTCCTACAGTTTTGGTCTGATTTCAATATAACTTGGCACACAAGTAGACTACACTAAGATACATAATTCTGTGAATCGGTTTTTGATTTCGATGAACGGTGTTGCCGTGGTTACTAAAAATAGAAATTTCTGTGAAATTCTTTCA
Source organism: Saccostrea cuccullata (assembly GCF_032062105.1). Classification (NCBI taxonomy): domain Eukaryota; kingdom Metazoa; phylum Mollusca; class Bivalvia; order Ostreida; family Ostreidae; genus Saccostrea; species Saccostrea cuccullata. Next base: position 577,161 of record NW_026920610.1, read on the forward strand.
AAATGCTACTCCTCCTACAGTTTTAGTCTGATTTCAATATAACTTGGCACACAAGTAGACTACACTAAGATACATAATTCTGTGTATCGGTTTTTGATTTCGATGAACGGTGTTGCCGTGGTTACTAAAAATAGAAATTTCTGTGAAATTCTTTCAAAATGCTACTCCTCCTACAGTTTTAGTCTGATTTCAATATAACTTGGCACACAAGTAGACTACACTAAGATACACAATTCTTTGTATCGGTTTTTGATTTTGATGAACGGTGTTGCTGTGGTTACTAAAAATAGAAATTTCTGTGAAATTCTTTCAAAATGCTACTCCTCCTACAGTTTTAGTCTGATTTCAATATAACTTGGCACACAAGTAGACTACACTAAGATACACAATTCTGTATATCGGTTTTTGATTTCGATGAACGGTGTTGCCGTGGTTACTAAAAATAGAAATTTCTGTGAAATTCTTTCAAAATGCTACTCCTCCTACAGTTTTAGTCTGATTTCAGTATAACTTGGCACACAAGTAATCTACAATAAGATACATAATTCTGTATATCGGTTTTTGATTTCGATGAACGGTGTTGCCATGGTTACTAAAAATAGAAATTTCTGTGAAATTCTTTCAAAATGCTACTCCAAATACAATTTTAGTCTGATTATAATATAGATGTGGCATGCAAGTAGACTGCACTAAGAACATATAGAGACTTAATCAAGGATCATTATTCTATTTATTGCTGTTGAAAAGTTTCAATTTCCAACTGCTTAAGTACTTTTCTCTTCCTTTGCTATAAGTACAAACCAGTAGAGCTTCAGTCTCGACAGAGACTTCTGGTTTTATCATCCTAACAGAATGTAAATTTCACCAAGTGATCTAGGTCAGGAGCTAAGGAGGCTAATATGCATGTAAATCTTGTGTGTCTGTCTTTGTTCCTGACACTAAGGAAGCTTAATTTGCATGTAAATCTCTTGCAACTTTGTATTTGAGGTCAACGGACTTGACTATTAAATTTGACATGCGAGGCCTTGTGTAATTTAAATCTATCAGTCTACATTTTTAGATTTCTAAATTTACAATCTTGTTTCACAATGAAATTGAAATATAAGGAATCACTGTCTAATGAGTAAAGTTATGCAAATTATCCCATGTTTCCAGCTATTGTTGATGCCCTGGCATACTCTACTGACTAAACAGTGATTCCTTAATAATACAATTATTTATACACTTGACCCAAGTGATATTTTTTCCTAATTGACTGTGACTTGACCCAAGTGATATAACTTACTTATTGACTGTGACTTGGAGCGAGTTTGCTGGTAGTACGATTCCTCATCAGATGACACTCTCTCCACGTCTATAATGGGACTTCCATTAGTGCTGGACTCAACCTCATCTTGAAATAGAAAAAAAATTCTGAAATTGAAGTTCTTCAGAAATGGATTGTAAGAAACATCAAAGTTGACCAATCAAGTGGTATGACTTTGAAGAAAAATTGTGAGTTAAATTTTTTTTAAGGAAATACTCTACCTGTATCCATTTTTGTGTAGCCTAAGGTTGTCTGTATTATGGATGCTGAACTTGGGTCCATGTTATCCAGATTCACCCGCTTTAATTGGTCAATTTCAGAGTTCACCATCAGATCAGGGGACATAATATCTCTATTGTTATCTGACAGCATTGGGTTATCTCCCCTGGTCATTGGGTGATCTGTTGCCATGGGTAAGTATGGCTCAGAATTTGTTTCTCTGATTGGGTATTCATATGAACCAGCCCTGGTTGCTCTTCCTTCATCAGAGTTGGCTGGTAGATCCACTGAAGCTCTCTTGCTAAGCTTCTTACGTGTGGCTTTCCCCCTCAGATCTTGTTCACTCTGTCGGCGGATCAGGAAGCCTTGTTGCTGGGGTGGATTTGGTATCTGTATGTGTAAAGAGGTCATGCCGTTGGGATGGGGCTGCTTGAAGACATTCTGGTTGGACTGAGGGCATAACGGGAATGCAGTGTCAACTGAACCAGCAGTTTGGGAAGGGCTTATAAGAACAGTCTGGTATTTGTGTAGGAGACCGTAGATCTGGTGATGGCCAAACATTTGAGCGAAGTTGAGAGCGGTAAAGCCATCCTTGGTGGACACCTTGAGTGTGTCAGAATTCCACTGGTACAAAACAATAGCTGCCTGTTGGTGGCCCTTAGCACAAGCCCACATCTGTAGAGAAAGCGAAGAGGATAAGTCAATTATATATACATCCATGTATCAAATTTTTTAATCCAAATGTTCAGGGTTTCCATTAAAAATACTCTTGATCATTTATTTTATATATGTAAACATACATTAACAACACCTAATTGACAAAACTTACTAGTGCAGTGCAAGAATTTTCATCCAAGCAATTAGCATCAACTTCATAATCCAAGAACCAGCATGGATTATTTGTCCTGTTAACAAAAGATTATATATATATATATATATATATATATATATATATATATATATATATATATATATATATATATATATATATATATATATATATATATATATATATATATATATATATAAATTGCTAGCACATATATTTTGGGTGGGAAACTATCAGACCTATTTAAAATATTGTGGAAAAATGCTTATATTATTAGTTTTGCGCAATGATTTATGATACCTTTTAAAATATTGTGTTTCATAATTACAACTGTATGAACATGTTGAAAGATCGTAACATTCTTTCTATACAGACACTAATTACAGTGTTTGGATTTAACTAGTGCATTAAGGTTTTATATTTCCTATAACTTCCTATAAATAAGATATAAACATGATCATATATTTTTCTCTAACAGGGAGAAATCTGATGCTCTACCTCCACTGCAGTAAGGACTGGATCACTCTGGAGAACCCTAATGCTGCTGTTAGGTGCAGTAAGGTCATTCCGTATTTACTGCACTGTGGGAAGCTCTCTGTATCACTCCAGGTCCCAGAAGAAAACATTTTGATATACCAGAGTAGCTTTCCTTCCAAATCAGAGCTCTCCACCAAGTCTTCACTAGCCTACAAAGTATGAACACTTCCACTAAAACCTGAGCAAAATATAACTTCATCACCTACTAAAGGAGGAGACTATACCCTCCTGTAATATGCCCCTATTGGGTCATTTCCAAATACAGTTTCAACTTTGTAGGGAGACTGTTATGACCTTCTAATTAAATTTGAAGAGATAAGCCTCATAAGGTAGATTCAAAGAATCGGTATGTCTACAATGAAAAAAAGTTTGTGAGGACGTTAATTCGTGGGTAAAAGTAATTCATAAAATCCACAAACGTCATTCCTCATAAACAATGATGATTCCACATTATTTTAAGAAGGGAAAGTTGTATCCCTATGTAGTGTCTGTGACAAGGTCATTACCTGTTGGAGAGAGGGCACAGGTCCATTTCTGTAGTGAGACTGAGTCAAACGCTTCTCCAACTGTACAAGTCGCTCCACCAATAAGGTCTTCAGCTCTTTTTCTGCAAGATAAATCATTCATATTCTGAATACCAATGTGGCTTTGGAACTTCTAATTTTGTAAACAAGAAAAAAAAAAAATTCTGAAATGACATTCACACAATTATTTGACTTATTTTAAACTTTTATGTTAAATTCTTCTCTGAGTTTTCATTAGATGAACTGGGGAAATAAAAGGCTCTGAGATGAACAGGTTGAAGAGTACTTAGTTAGCTACCTTCCACAGAGAACCAGGAGAATCGGGAGCAAGGCTTGTGTTCTGGGTTTTCTTTGTACAGGAATGGAACAGGTCGAGACAGTGTCTTACCATCACAGCTGACGTACACAGGAACACAACCCTTATCATGAGCTGTTAAAAAAATTCATTTTAAACTTTCTTGCATGCCAGAATAAACATATTAGAAATAGACAAGTTTTTCCTGGCTTTTGATTATGTTAGTGTTACGTTAGTGTAAATTACCTGGTGTGTAACACCTGAGAACACCTGGCTGTAAGAGTGTTGTTTGTACCGGTTCATTGTCTATCACACAGGTATATGTGGAAGAAACTTTTGTCCAGGGACCAATTAATAACAACTTAGACCCACCCTGTAATAGAACAATGAAACAGAAAGTAATTTAAAAAGTTCATACATTAAGATAAAATCTGTAACTATAGAGTGTCAAGTACCTCTGTGTAACTGAACTCGGGTGAGTAGTCCAAAATGTCCACTAGACCACGTCCGCTCGGCTTTCTATGACTGATCTTCTGGTCTACTAACAATTGTTTGGATTTCTCCTGACACTGTACACAGTTAGACACAGATTTGCCAGGAGGCCTGAAGTCTGTCATTTGTCCTAAGCTTGTGTTGATTTTATTGTCACACTCAGATACAGGAATAGATCCCACCATACCCTGAGATGAAGGATCCTCTGGGGTCTCTAGAAAGCTGCACAACTTCTCAATGTCATGGAGCTCAAGGTCAAGATTGTCAAAGTCTGAGGAACCAAAGCTAGCACTCAGGGGGTCATGTTCTAGCTCATTTGGAACCCCTTTGGATTTCTCCTTGTTCTGTTCAGAATGAGATCTGATAACATGCTGAACATCCTCGGCGGTTACTGATTTAAGATATGGGACTAGGTTCATTTCAGGTTTGTTAATGCTAGTGCTCCCAATCATAGGAGAGCAGCTTTCTGAAGATAACTGCATTGGTGCAAGGTCTTCTCGTTTACTTGAGTTTAAGAGAGATTGCTCTATTGAGCTGACTAGTTTACTATTGTTATCACATATATCTGTAAGAGAACAAGCACTGTGTAAGCCCTGAACACTTTGATAGTCTAGTTGAGGGGCCTCATTCTGAACAGAGGCCCCTGACACACCCGGACAGGAAACCATCGTACTGCCATCAGGCCTTGTCACTTGTAACCCCCCACCCTCAGGCATTACAAGCCCTGGGGTAGAGTGTCCACTCTCTGACCCCCCATGTCCATTTACAAGCAGATAACTACTTCCCGGTACATGCAGGTTTCCCCCAACATTCAACAAATATGGAACATGTGCCACCTCAGGTTTATGGTGTATAACATGAGAACTCCCCCCACTTGGACTCCCTGTTTGCTTCTTCTGGTATTGATGTGGGCGGAGACCTTTATTAACATTGACAGGTGTCTCCCTGGGGGTTTTATCACCAGCTGCCAATGAGGTTTTATCTTTCACAAACTTGTTAGCATTCTCGTGGTATTCAATCAAATGTTTGACCAGAGCCTCCACTGTCTCATCAATCTGAAACCAAAATTGATCTTTATTTCATCTATCTGTTCAAAGCTATTTCACCTGAGAAATAATCAACATTGGAAAATTATGGATTCTACAATAATTGCATTTCTATAAATATTTACCGATGCGTCTGAAATAACGGTAACACTGATAGTTGTCATTATTCTAATACACATGTACCTCTATCAGAGGAATTGGATTGTAGGGATGCATAAAAGTTAGATTAAAAATTATGTAAATCCATTCACTTTATGTAAATATACAGCAACTTTCTGTTTACAATGTGAAAAAATAAATCTTACCATCTGTTCCGATTCTTCTCCTGGCTGGCCAGTGGAAACTAAAATCATTGCATGAAGTAAAGATTAAAAAAACTTAACTGTCTCTTAATTTTTTCTCCAAGAAATTTCATTCAATTTTGAACTTAGTGAAAAGCCGTTTGATATGGACAGTCTACTGAATAAGCCAAACTATCCCCCTTTTCCCCCTTACTCACACATTGGTCTGAGCTGATCTACCAGTTCTTCTTTGGTCCACTCTTTTTTCTCCAGTGTGTACTGTGGTACAACGGGGATCTTCACCTTTGTATTGTCTTGGTAGGGGATGTTCAGGTAATGAACCAGGACAATATCAGGGTTCTGTCAAAGAATAGCACTTTATTGAGTCATTTTTGTAATTTTCTGTATTTAAAAAATCAGTTTCGATCTCTTCAGTATCTCAAACACTGATACTTCACAAAACATCAATTGAGGTGATCTGGATTTGGATTTTTAAAAGTATTTACCCTAAATATCTAAATTCACACATATCTCAGTCCCATCCAGTTCTGAGATAACAAGGTCTGACTACAGTCAACACATATAAGTATAAACTAAGAATATTGATGCTTTATGCCTTCTTAAGATTATAAAAGGCCTCTCTTAATTACCAAGTAAGCTTGACCCTGGGTTATCACCTAGAATCAGACTTTGTCATAAACAGCGACTAACTCAACTTTGAAATTAGAGCTTCAAACATGCAACAGTCATATGATTATCATGGATATTGCCTGATTATAATGGATTTATATTGCATATTGTTTAACGTCCCTCTCGAGAATTTTTCACTCATATGGAGATTATAATTGAAAATGAATTGCCATGTCATTTGGGCTTTTATCAAAGTTGAGTCTTTCTCTTCCTTCATCCAAAGACATGGTTTGGTTGAAAATATTTTCTAACAATAACAGTACCTCTCACTACAAATAATTACATTCATTTTTATATTCAAGGTTTTAGCACTTAACAGATAATTTCTGTATTTTTTCTTCATAAATTCTTTTACACTAAATTATATAAGTGCACGACACACATAAAAAAGTAAAGATCTTGTTTTTTGGAGAAATTAATTTAATAGTTCGTTTTATCTGCAATAATGTAGCACTAAGGATGATTACAAGATTGCTAATGTCTGAGTTTAAAGGGAGAGGCTTCAATTCATGTCTTAAAAACAACATAATTCTACATTGTTGCCGAGATAAACATACATACTGTTGACAACTTGAATACAAACTTTGTATACAGCTAAGAAGGCATCGATTTCCAAGAAAGAGATATGGCAAAACCTGCACCAAACACATGTTACCCTGTAATTCTGTAGACTGCAGTCATTCAGTGTGAGAGGGTAAACTAGTACTCACCTGTAGCAGCCAGTAGCAGCGCCGATGGAATGTCGGTAGGATATCAGAGTGGACATAAGAACCGTAGATACACTACAAATATACAACACAACATATAGCTCTCTCAGTCGCTGAGTCAGCATCAGATTATTACATACAGGTTTATGACACACAATAAAACAAGCACTTGTACTGGTTCTGTGCAACATTATTTTGCATCTGAAACAAATAAAAATACACTTACAAAGAAACTTCAAGACCTTGATTTCATTCAAATTACCTTCCTGTACAAATGGTCAATACATTTAATACCATCAAAATCAATCACATGTCAAAGAGAAAGTTCATTTTATAAAGTCCTGACAGGAATCTTGTCAATCATTGTGACCTTGAACTTCTGCAGAGACCTTAACTAAATGTCATAACACCATATAATCATAAACAAGCCTTAGTGGATTCCAGTTTTAACAATTACAGATCTAAATTTATGTTTACTGTCAAGCAGTATTTCTCCATCACAAAGCTATATCCTTGTGTCTAATAGAAAGAATTAACTCATAGACAGACAAAAGATTCAACACTCCCCCCCCCAATCCAGAAGTGGAGAGGGATAGGGTGTATGAAAGCAAACAACGCTAAAATATAATCAAAAAAGTAGATGCACTATGTATGTGGTATATTTGTTAGATAATGTATGATTTATTCCTGCATGATATAGACAGTTTTTCCATATTGCATTACATTATTTATTTGACAAGACAGCATGTTATTCAGCTGTTTTTAAGTACCAGTCCACATAAAAATCAGACAAAGGGTGATATATGAGGGTTCTCAGAATTTGATGATTTTTCACTCATAGATTTACTTTGAAGTATGAACAATGTATGTAAAAGGAAAAATGTTTTGAGTCATGGTAACCATGGAAACCCGGCCAAAGAAATTTCCTTAGCAACCGGCGGATTTTTCAGTGTTGAAGGACAAAAAATCACCTATCTTTGAGGCTTAAAATAACTCGAAAATACCATGAGAATTATTCTTACTTATGGGTGTAATAAAGATACACATTTATTGTGTTCTAATAATGTAATAAAAAATATTAAGGTCCTAAGTCAGTTCTGTGGTAGTTATTGGAAGGTACACATGTTTTACAAGTTTTGCTGATTCAGCATTTTTCGTGATTTTGGCAATATTCAAGGCCAAATTTTAAAAATGGCCAGATTAATACAATTGTTGCATGTATCTCACATAAAAGCAGAGGTATTTCTCTTTCAGAATTTGAAGTCAAATCCATGGGCTCTTTTGAAAATCGAATCTGTTGCCTAGCAACAAAAATGGGCTTTTTGATGCATAAAATGATAAAAAATGTAAAAAGTTTACGGAAAAATCAAATGAACGGTTATTTATGATAAATAAGATACAAATTTTAAAATACTATACTTAAATTGGGTCTCCCTAGCACATCATTGATATTGCATAATTCTTTATCTCCATAGCAACGGCAGGTTCTCCATAGCAACAAGGCAAAGAAAGGTAGTTTTGGCGTGTATTCGTTTAATCTTATTTAGGCTTATTCAAATTAAGTCAGAAAAATGTGATTGAGCAAAACTGACAATGAACTGTTGGTAAATCTTAATTTTTTATCTCCATAGCAACGGCAGGTTCTCCATAGCAACAAGGCAAAGAAATGTAGTTTTGGCGTGTATTAGTTTAAACTTATTCAAGCTTATTCAAATTTAGTCAGAAAAATGTGATTGAGCAAAATTGACAATGAACTGTTGGTTTTATTACTGTTATTTTTTTTTGGTACTTAATCAACCCATATGGCAAGGATTCCGTGTACATGACAACCAAAGTTCCTAAGTCTCCTGTAAAACAGATTTGACTTTGGGAGTGTATTGTTTGTCATGGAATTGGATATTCAAGTAATATGCTGATAATTGCATGGTGATAGGTCGGTAAGACTTTAAAATGTTGTATCAAGTTATTAAATATTGTTCAACAGAATGAATAACGTCACTATGGAAACATTTCAAATGATATTTCAAATTGAATATGAAGATCAGGTTTTAATTATTCTATTGATACTTGTCATAGATTGGAGAGTGTTTTTTCCAAACAAAAAGAACCGTTCGCGGTAGCTCAAAGGTAGCACCTACTGCGTCCCACAGTGGGATTCGAACCCGCGAAGGAAGGATCAGCTCTTTCCTTCGTGACTCTAGAGAAGACGCTCTAACCACTGTTCCATGAGGGCGACGCGGCACATTAAAATAAATCTAAACAAGCAAATTCAAAGAATTGTGGTCCCCCGCTTTCGGTGTCTTTGTTGATGAGATGTTATTTTTTATGACATATTGTGTCTAATATGAACATCCTATCATATGTCATTTATTTAGAAATTATCATTGAAGTTGATTTTTTCGAAGGATGAAACCCTAATCCTGACTGTTAAAAAGTTATGGCCAAAGTTAACGTTTTTTAAAAGTAGGACAACTCCAAAGTCAAGATCAAAGGGTCAAAGTTGTTGATGAATGGTTTCCTCACAAGGATTACACATGTAAAGAATGAAAGCTCTAGCCCTTACCGTTCAAAAGTTGTGGTCAAGGTTAAAGTTTTTTCATAAGTACGTAAATCCTTAAGGTGAAGGTCAAAGTTGTTGATATTCAATGAAAGGACTTGCCACAAAGAATACATATGTGAAATATAAAAGTCTTAGTATCTATCGTTCAAAAGTTGTGACCAAAGTTAATTTTTTTTAAAAAAGTAGTTAAAACTCCAATGTCAAGGTCAAAGGGTAAAAATTGTTGGTATCCAATGAAAGATCTTCTCAAAAGGATTACATATGTGAAGTACGAAAGCCCTAGCCCTCACCGTTCAAAAGTTTTGGTCAAGGTTAATGTTTTTCCATAAAAACGTACATCTCCAAGGTCAAGGTCAAAAGGTCAAGGTTGTTGGTATCTAATGAAAGGTCTTGCCACAAACAATACATATTTGAAATATGAAAGTCCTTGTACCTTCCATTCAAAAGTTAAGGCTAAAGTAAAACTTTGGAATTTTTGTGTAAAAGAGGGTCAAAGTACAAGGTCAAGGTCAAAAGGTTAAATTTGGTGGTACCCAAAGAAAGGTCTTGTCACAAGGAATACACATGTGAAATATGAAAGTCATAGCTCCACTAAATCAAAAGTTATGGGCAAGGTTAAAGTTTTTGTGACGGACAGACGGACAGATGAATGAGATTTAATGTCCCGTCGCTTTCGCGAAAGCTGGGGACAACAATAAGAAAAGTCGCATCGCAGTCAGTAACGGTTATTTACGTAAAATTGAAGTTTACACCATTTGAAAGAAATATTGCAAGATGTCCGAAGCTAGATCAAACAAATACAAATGAATTTAATAAAACATGGCTAGTCACACAAGTAGAAACTTTATTTTTGTATGTTGTTTGGTGAGATTTGCATTAATGTAGTGCAAACATATTTCAAAAATTATGCAAACGATGGTCAGAGGGTCATCTTCATGTATCCGGTTAATTCATATCTTAAAATGGAAATATTATGCATCAAAAACAAAGCAACTGACATCGAACTCATGCATGTAACACAGGGCTCATGGGTCACATCGCTCACCTTAGCACTGTGGCTAGGAAAAATCAATTCAGTAAATGCCTAAGTGGTCCCGATCCTAAAAGGGGGGGGGGTTGATTTGAACAAACTTGAATCTATGCATATTTGAATCTACACTAACTAAGGGTGCTTACATATTTTTTGACTAACTGTGGCTTTATTCCAAATAAGTTATGTACTTTTGTGGTTCCACCCAATCCTGGGGGTCATGATTTTAACAAATCTTTATCTAAATTACTTGAGGATGCTAACATTTGAACAAGACCAATCAAGATTTTTATATATTTAAAAAAAATATATTTTCCCTATATATTCCTAATATGTAAAAATTTGATCATCCATTGTGGCTGTACCCCCGGGGGTCATGATTTGAACAAACTTGAATCTACACTATTTGAGGATGCTTCCATATAAACATGACCAATCTTGGCTTTGCTGTTATTAAATTTTTAGCTCTTCTGAACCAAAGGCTCAAAGAGCTAATTCTATGGCCATTTGTGCGGTGTGCGTCGTGCGGTGTTTGTTAACTTTTTAGAAAATGGGCCATAACTCAAGAACGCCTTGGCCAATCAGTGTCAAATTTGTCACAGGGTATCCTTGGCCCAAGGGCTACCATTTATACTAAAATAAGGGTTGGGACCCTTAAAGAAGGGGAGATAATCAGGAAAACAAAACCAAAAGCACTGGTTGCAAAAAATCTTCTTCTCCAGAACCACCTGGCAGATTTTCACCAAACTTACACACAAGGATCAGAATATATTGAAGATTGAAAATTGTTCAAGGCATGACCCTGGGGCAAAGGGCGTGGTCTCAAGGTCACTTCAAAGTTGACCTAAATTTACAATTGATAAAAACGTTTATATTTTGCTTACTATAAGGACTAGGATCATCAAGTCTTGTAAGTTGATGCATCTTAATAACTTCACATCATGTTAAATTAAAAGTAGGTCACAGTGACCTACTTTTTTAATTTTGCGGGCATTTGTTTTCAAATTGATTTGAAGGCATATTTTGGACACTTTAAGGCCTATGATCATCAAACTTTGTTAGTTGATGCATCTTTGGTCCTTGAACAACGTCAACTTAAAAGTAGGTCACCTTGACCTACTTTTTGAACTTAATGACTTATCCTTTTTAAAACATTTAATCCCATTATTGCAGACACTGAGAGGGTTAGAATCATCAAATCTTGTAAATTACTGCATCTTGGGACCTTAAAACATATTTATGAAAAAGTAGGTCACTGTGACCTACTTTTTGAATTTTGCAGGCATATGTTTTCATATTGTTTAAAAGGCTTATTTTGATTACCTTCAAACCTACGATCATCAAACTTGGTCAGCAGATGCATCTTGGGACTTTGAAAAATGTTGACTAAAATTTAGGTCACGGTGACCTACTTTTGACATTTTATGGCTTTATTTAAGTATCTTCGGTATTTATAAGCTTAGAATCATCAAACTTTGTGAGTTGATGCATCTTGGGTTTTTGGAGAGTGACGACCAAAAAGTAGGTCATGGTGACCTACTTTTGACATTTTATAGCTTTATTTAAGTATCTTAGGTATTTATAAGCTTAGAATCATCAAACTTTGTGTGTTGATGCATCTTGGGTTTTTGGAGGGTGACGACCAAAAAGTAGGTCACGGTGACCTACTTTTGACATTTTATGGCTTTATTTAAGGATCTCTGGTACTTATTGGCTTAGAATCATCAAACTTTGTCAGTTGATGCATCTTGGGTTTTCAGAGAATGTCAACCAAAAAGTAGGTCATGGTGACCTACTTTTGAATATCTCAGATACATATTGGCTGAGAATCATCAAATTTTGTCAGTTGATGTATTTTGGGCTTTCGAAAATCGCCTACTAAAAATTAGGTCACAGTGACCTACTTTTTAGAGGCTTCAAATAGAAGTGATAGGTTGTACAATTTATCAGAAGAGCGATTCAAGGCCCTTGGGCCTCTTGTTTCTTTATATTCCTATGTAAGACGTTGGTCGTCCATTGTGGCCCCACCCTACAACCGGGGGTCAGGACTTGAATAAACTTGAATGTACACTACCTGAGGATGCTTCTACATAAGTTTCATCTTTCCTGGCCCAAAGTTTTTACATTGATACCATTAATTTATATTGATATGGTGGTAAGAAGTATAAAATTCAAGTCCATCCCCTTCCCTTCCTCAAGTAAACTTTTGAGTGCTGAGCTGATTTATTTTTACCTAGCCCATGTGCTCAGGTGAGCGATGTTGGAGATTGCTCCCACTACTTTGATACATGTTGCTTGGGCCTGTTCTCTGGGTAATTGCGTTTGAAGCTCCAGAGCTACAGATTCTTGTAAACTGAATAAGTGTCAGCTTCCCAACAACAAGTTAAAGGTACAAGCTTATGGATATCTATCTTTTGAAAAATGGAAAACATATTTATAATTCAATACATACTTATACAAGTAGCAATAATACTTACTAAGTATATTAATATCTTTCCCTGTGCTACATGTACAGGCGTAATTGTGATGTCTTCAATTTAAAAACATTCTACTGTCTTTTGAGATGATTGTTTTTTCCTTTGGCTGTGTAAGAAGAGGGGGGTGGCTATTATGCCGATACTTAGCTATAGAACACTATTGAAAACTTCACTACAATATACATGTGCCCCCTCAATAATAATGATATCTGACGATCTTCTATTTTTTGGTTTGTTTGCCAAGGCATTTTCGGTTGTTGATAGTGCGCAAACTGAAAATATATGGTTGTAACCCCCACCCCACCCCCCACTCCCACCCCCGAAATTGCTTACTAAGGGTCTGTATTTACCAGAAGTGGTTTCTGTATGCCTTTTAATTTCCATTGTTGCACATCTGAGTTCAAACTTAAAACTGCAATTTTAAAGGGAGATGTGCCTCTGAGAATTTCATATGTCACCTGAGTCTTTCAGGTGACATATTGCTATCTCTGTTCGTTCGTCGTCGTATGTCATTCGGCGGTCGTAAACATTTGAACATTTTTAGCTTCTTCTCTGGAATCACTGAACCAATTTCAACCAAATTTGTAAAAACCCATCTTTGGGTAAAAGAGGAACACAACATTGTGAATTTCAGGTTCCCTGAGGGGTGGGACCAAAACCACTAAAATTAATGCAGTCTTTAAAAATCTTCTTAACTTCGATCTAGACATCAAGCAGTGAAACTGTTGGAATGATTGTAATAAGCATTGAATCTTCTACACTGTACCAAAATAGTAAAATTCTTTGCCCCAGGGTCAGGGGTTCTGTATGCTAGGGCTGGGCTAAATAGATTATATAGTGAAATTATTTCTTTGAAAATCTTCTCCTCTTCTCCTGGGTACATAGTTACGATGAGAAAGAATTCCTGTTCTACAGTAGTGAATTTCATGGCCTTTGGACAGGGGTTCTGGTGTTAGGACGGGGCTTAAATGATTATATAGTTAACATTTTTTTTTATTCCCCTACTCTGTCTATGGTTATAAAGTTACGAAACTACATAGGCGTCGGAACCGGGGGGGGGGGGGGGGGGGGGGGGAGGGGCTAGGGCTTAGTCTTTTCCTAGTATAGACATTGAACATTGCTGCGTAGGTTTAAGCCCCCTACTTTCCACACACATTGCTGAATAGTTTTAAAATTAGGAATTCAAAGTGGTGCTGTTTGGAAAAAGAGTGGTACTAAATATCGAACTTACCCCCCCCCCCCCCCCCCCTTCCATGTCAAGGGCTTTGGTTTAATACATAACCCAAAGTCAGTTGCAAAACTCATTATTTTGGATTTCAATAATTTATTTATGATTTATACTGTAATATTTTTCACGAGTTAAGTCTTAAATCCTAGCTACTTTCATTGGATAAAAGTACTGCTTGAAAAATGTCAGAGATGAAAACTTTAAAATATCGGAAATGAAAACAGTTCCGGAAATAAAATGCAGCCATTGAAACCATGCACCATGAGTGTCTTGAATCTAATCCACAATATCGTACAAGTTACATAAAAACATTATCTATGGAAAACATCCTTAATATGGCATCATATGATTTTTGCCCGTTTCACACATACAGGAAATTTTGCCCCATTTTAAATTCGCCCAGTCACAGTTCTGTTTAAGAATTTAAAAATGTACTGTGTTTTTTTAACTCGCCCCATTTTAAATTCACTCACATGTAGTTGTTGCCATGGTAACAATTGATTGAACATTTCATATATTTTTTTAGCACTCTACACAAATACAATCATCAACACATGAATTTAATTTTCATTTCTATGACGAACACTGATCCATAAGTCAAATCTCTTTACAGGAGGCATAGGGTACATTGGTTGCCATGCACTGGGAATCGTTGCCATGTGTTGATTAAAGACGGAAAAATTAAGATTGACCAACAGTTCATTGTCAGTTTTGCTCAATCACATTTTTCTGACTTAATTTGAATAAGCCTAAATAAGATTAAACGAATACACGCCAAAACTACCTTTCTTTGCCTTGTTGCTATGGAGAACCTGCCGTTGCTATGGAGATAAAGAATTATGCAATATTCAATGATGTGCTAGGGAGACCCAATTTAAGTATAGTATTTTAAAATTTGTATCTTATTTATCATAAATAACCGTTCATTTGATTTTTCCGTAAACTTTTTACATTTTTTATCATTTTATGCATCAAAAAGCCCATTTTTGTTGCTAGGCAACAGATTTGATTTTCAAAAGAGCCCATGGATTTGACTTCAAATTCTGAAAGAGAAATACCTCTGCTTTTATGTGAGATACATGCAACAATTGTATTAATCTGGCCATTTTTAAAATTTGGCCTTGAATATTGCCAAAATCACGAAAAATGCTGAATCAGCAAAACTTGTAAAACATGTGTACCTTCCAATGTCTACCACAGAACTGACTTAGGACCTAAATATTTTTTATTACATTATTAGAACACAATAAATGTGTATCTTTATTACACCCATAAGTAAGAATAATTCTCATGGTATTTTCGAGTTATTTTAAGCCTCAAAGATAGGTGATTTTTTTGTCCTTCAACACTGAAAAATCCGCCGGTTGCTAGGGAAATTTCTTTGGTCGGGTTTCCATGGTTACCATGACTCAAAACATTTTTCCTTTTACATACATTGTTCATACTTCAAAGTGAATCTATGAGTGAAAAATCATCAAATTCTGAAAACCTTCATGTATCACTTTTTTACAGTTTTGTCTGATTTTTATGTGGACTGGTACTTAAAAACAACTGCAATAACTTTAACCTCATACATCACAAGCCTTTGTGGTATCAAATTTAGATTCATTTTCACTGCTTGATTTCTGAGCAATGAAGACAATAATGTGCAGTGAATCAGAATTACGCAAGTCATAACTCTGAATGGAGCTTAATGCCTCATTTTCCTTTTATTGTTTACGAGGATCTATAAAATAACAAACAGTAAAACTGGAACAAGGGTAATGAGCATTATTACACACCTCGAGACCCTGGACTTTCAGCTTCATGTGGTCCTCGCGAATGTTTTTGCCATCTTTTCTCTTTTTCCAGCAGTAGCCGTCTTTGCGGTACCTTACGCGGTTCCTGCTGTACATTAACATGGAACCACTCGGTGGCCGAATCTTCATCTCCATCTTTAGCCATTCTTTATGTTTGGAGAAGGCAATCAAAATGGATGCAATTTCCTAATTAAAGAAACAAATAAGTTTTTATTTATTTCTTTTTAGATGCATACTTTTTTCATACTAAAAACTCTGTCAACTGAAATTTTATTCCTTGATTTATCATTGTACCACTAACTAAGTATGGGTGGTAGAAAAAAATCCTGAACACAATTAAAGAATCAAATTTTACATCAGAGGCAGTTTCCAAAAGATCTCCATAAATACATCAACAGAGCTAATCTAGTCCATGTGTTAATGAACCATTAATTACATTCTACACAAATTAAAAGGATATTACAGAGAATCAAATAAAGCTAACAGCTAGCTGTCCTTGCATATTAACACCTAATGAGGGATTGTCACAGTCTTCATAATTTACCTCCTAAAACTTTAATATTCAAATACTTTTATGTACACTATTTACATCTAAATTTACAAAAAATTGACATACTATTAGCTATATCAATGCATTCAAAAAGATCTCAAAATACATTGACAAGTATTGTGCAATTTTTTTTGAACTTTTTTTTTCATTCCTCTGTTTGCCAAACAGTAAAACATAAATCAGGGGCATGACAAAATTGATCGAGAAGTTTCTGTACCAAGAAGGGAATTAAATATATAGGCAGAATTGATTCTTCCCTAGTAAGGTGACTAATTTCAGTATTTCTACAATTATACATGTGCTTCATAATAAATCAATTTGGCCTGCACCAGTTTCACCTCATCTAAAAGATACAGAGTTCAGACAAAATGTAAGCTTTTGGTTTTTTTATTTGTTTCTTGAATATGTCTACAGTTGTCAATATGCACATGATGCCCTAATTGCTGTAATTAATTCATACAGTGAATCAAGAAGTGATCACACAAAATAAAATAAACATATTAAATTTTTAAACAAGAGGCCCAGGGGCCACATTACTCACCCAAACAACTGACTAGGTAAAAGCAAAAATTAGTTCAGTATTGAAAGGTTTAAATATATTATAAAAATGGGTTCTGGGAGGGGAGGGGGTATTTAAACAAACTTTTGTGACACATTATGGTTTTGTTATTTGTAAGAAAATTTTTTATTGATATAGCCTTTGTATTCATTTGTTCTCTTTATGGCTCCTCTATTCTCCTGAATTTCAAATCTACATTACCTTTCTATGCTTTTAAATTGATGATTAATATCATGATGGCTTTGTGAAGAATTTTAACGATTTTTACCATGGATTTCTATGTAAAACCCATTGTGGCCAAACCCGTGCCCAAGGGGTCATGATTTGAACGAAACTGAATCTTCCCTTTCAGATGATGCTTCTGCATGAGTTTCATTTTTCATGGCCCAGTGAATCTTGAGAAGAAGATTTTTTAAAGATTTTTCCTATTTATTCCTATGTTGAACTTTGATCACCCTTGTGGGCCCACCCTACCCCCCAGGGTCATGATTTGAATTTGTAGCAAGTTTGGTTGAAATTGGTTTAGTGGTTCTGAGAAGAAGATGAAAATGTGAAAAGTTAACGACAACAACAACGACAACAACGGCAGACAATGGACAAATTTTGATCAGAAAAGCTATCTTGAGCCTTCGGCTCAGGTGAGCTAAAAAAGTATATTTAAATACTGTATATATAACAAATACTTTTTTTCTCTCCCACTTTCCTGAAAGCAACATTCTGTGACAAAAACTTTTTAACCTTGGTCAAAACTTTTGAACAAGAAAAGATAAGGCTTTTCATGTTTTGCATTTAAATTAAGTGACCATTTTTGACCCTATGACCTTGAAGTTTGGCCTACTAAATTTTCGTGAAATTTTAAATATCAGTGATTGGTTTTAAAAAGGAGATCATATTAATTTTTGACTTGTGCAATACCAGAGTGTGACAAGTTTTCAAGGGTGCTAAACCTTTTAACCCCATGACCTTGAAATCTGACCTTTTAATATATCATTATAACTTTTGAATGAGACATTATATTTTATAGCTTACATGAGCATTATCTGTTATGAGACCTTTCCAATGCCTACTCTGTTTTCTTGATCTCATGAACTTATAAATTTAAACCTTCAGTCTTCTTCAAATTACTTTGCAATGGTAATAACTATTGAATCAGAGAAGATAGGGTTTTTATATTTGACATGTACAATACCCATGACAACTACCGGTACTTTAAGAAAAATCTTTTCACACCATTATTGACTTCATGACTTTGACCTAGAGGTATACCCTTCTTATCAAATATTTTGTAACTTTGGACATAATTTTTGCTCCAGAAGAGACTGTACACTGCTTTTGAAACAGTTTTGAAAACAGCTATGAAATGAACAGCTGAGAACTGCTAAATAACAGCTGTAAAGAACAAAGTACGTTATTAGCTATATGCGGCCGAGAAATTTAACTATTTTTAAACTTCGATTTTTTATGCAAGTCTTTTATGTTTCGAATTACAATAAGATCAAAGCTAAAGTCAACTTATATAAATATGACGTAATATGTTACAGTGACGTCATAGTACTACACCAAACAGCAATTGCTCAGCGAAATCCGTTTATTTTTCATGAAAAATCAGTAAACATTGATGAAATTGAATATGTTCCCAAGCATTAACCACTTTTATTTTTTGTGTATAAAATTATTGGCTAAAAATCTCCGTCCAGTATTAAATTCGTGTCGGTTAATGAGTGGGAACAGTATACTTTTTTATATAAAGTAAGTCCGGAAATCAAAATTCAATATTAGCGTTCAAGATTTTACGCTGATTTTACACAGTATTTACGTAGGAAACGAATAATATAAACAGTTCTTTTTACTGCTGAATACAAAGAAATTCATACAGGATAAAATCCACATCTGTTCATAAGTTAAGAATTTAGAGATGATACAAGTAATCATATTTTATAATTATTTTTCAAGTTTATAAAATCCCTTAACATTAAGAATGAACCATTTTAGTGTCGGGATTTTCATTGGTTGCATGGTTCAGACTGCGTTACATGTACAAGAAGGATATGGAGATAACGAACAGTATTCAATATTAAAGTCCGTAAAACAATACAAAATCGGAGCAGAGAAATCACGGACCTCCGAAACATCAGAGGTGGGATCAAGTGCCAGGTACAATGAACGTAGAGCGTTAACCTTCCTCAATAATGTGCATTTGATGGTGACCTGATAAATAATAAATACATATTTTATATATTTTAATTCAAAATTAGCAAGACTTTTTAAAGTATATAGCTATTATCAGTTACATAAATTATGCGTTGTTAGTCCTGATGTCTTTTTTTATTGAGGGTGGGAGGGGGAGGGGGGGGAGTTATACCATATAATGTGTCTTGAATAATTCCGCGTTTCCGAATTTACCTTATTTACCGCTGTACTTTGCACAACTCATACTTGGGAAAATCCATCAGTCATAAGCAACTTATACAAACAAAAAATAAAGATAAATAATCTTATGCTTCTATTTAATCAATAAATTCACGTAATTTTCCATGAACTTGCCAGCCTATAGGCTAACCGAAGAATTGTCCATTTTGAGAAGCTTATAATATGACATTTTTCAATGTCGAAGGTTTGTTCGATGTACGAAGCAGGACATACTTACATTACAGAACGGCAATTTTATAAGCTTCAAAAAACATTATATATTGTTTTTAATACACTGCAAAAATAAAGAAAAAAAATTAAGGCCATATTTATATAGCCCTCTAAGGATGCGTATCATTTTTTTTTCAAAGTTGTCATTACTGCTACAAAAAAAGGTTACCGTGACATTACCGCTACATGTACATTTGAAGGTAAATGTATTATATACATAACCGACACATTGACTCTTTCATCAGCCAGCTATCGACTTATGCATGTAAAGGTTGAGTAAAAGTACAACTCATACATTCATAAAACCTGTTTCCTCTGTTCATAACGGGGAGGTAAAAGTTTTTTTTTATTTGAAATTTATTTAGATAATAAAACATTTTTAGTTTCAAAACAGTGCAATTTTCATGCGTCCTGCATTTCATTTCTGGAAATCATTGCTGGCTCATCCTATATGTAGTCTGCAATTCTCTTATTGAAAAAAAAAAAATGCAGCGGAAAGTTGAAAATTTTCGCAGTGTGGCGGTAATTATGATGATGAGCACTTTGCACACAAGCTTAGTTTAATTTATGTCAGATATTGTGTTACACTGGTTTTGTTCAAATGCCTGGAGTGCATGTAAAATATACCTGCAATTTACTTTATAATATACATGTCGATCCGTTTATATAACTCAGATCCGCCTCATCGCAATGCGTGAATCTTTAGGGGGCTCGGAGCCCCCCCCTCCCCCCCGCCTTCCATCTCCCGATCAGAAAAGAAAAAAAAAACTGTCAATGCCAACTATTTAAAGAAGATCAAAGCGGAGGGTGCTTGAAACTGATTTGCACTGTATAGGTACATGTACCTTGTAGAAAGAGAAAGGAAGGGGTGCTCTATATGAAACAAGTGCTTGTGAGAAATGCCCTAATTACCAGAATTTAATTCTTTGATTCATCAAATGAATTTTAAAAAAGATATGTAAAATATCTTAAGTTTTAAGAAATGATTTAATACCAAATAAACGCACAAAGTTTGTACACATACAAGTTTTCAACAATAATAAATTAATATCCCCATTTTTAAGATTATTTCTTTCCTCTCAAATAGAAAAGCAAAGTTACAGTGTCAGTTTGACAACAATTTCTGTCCCAAATAGTTTCCTTTATTTTTATAATACTTAGGGGAAAAACCGCTTCTGCCGTTTTAATATACCGAGGACGGGAAAAAGCATTTACAGCAACCATTCAGTGTTTTAATATATTAGGTAGATATTTATAAATCATGCATTTCTAAAGGATTGACCTCAAGTTCGAAACATTTGAGCATTGTGCAGTGCGCCGCCTGTGCAATACAGCTGCTATTTTTCAATAAGACAGATTTCAAGCGCGTTTAAAACGTTGAAACCTGGAGAAGGGGGGATGAGGGTACGGTAAGTAGAATCGAACATTGGATTTAAAAATCCATACTAAATCAACAGCAGAAAGCTAGTCTCGGAAAAAAGGAAGGGGGGGGGGGGTTACCACGGGCGTGCTAACTATTCAATCATGTACAGAGTGGGTGTTTATTCCCACTGTGTTCAATTACCTGAAAGTTTTATTTCAAGCAAATAATTCACGTGTGTGCAAGATTGACTTTCTAGCATCCTGTGCATAGTGTTCTTTAAAAAAAAAATTAAGAATTTAAAAAACAATTATACTGAAAACATGAAAAAAATATATACTTGTTATTATAAATTAAAGCATCATTTAAATTACGTTTATGTGTCATGGGTAAACTCTAGCTGTTTAGTGTCGCTAAAATAAATACTGGTTAGAGTTGAGTTCCACGATTCATCCACAACACGTACAACATCGTCGAGATGGTCCACGGTTTCCAATATATAATTATTTCGATAAAAATTTAAAAGATACAATCGGATTAAGTCCAACGGAATAATGAATATTGACCCTTTGTGAAATTTGGTTATTTGCATTATCTGTGTTAAAATTGTTTTTATGATAGGTTTTAATTTATTTCAAGTATTATAGCTACCATCATTTATTATTATCCCCTTTCCATAACCTCAAATTTTGAAAAATTATATACAGGATCTACATAGGTATGTAACGGTGTATTTAATAAGATATAGAGATGGAAAGAGAGAAAGCTATAAAAGTAACTCGAGCTCCTGGAAAAGGAGTCGTTTTATGTCCTATGCAGGCAGTCGGATGTTTCTATATGCATTACATATATTCATGTAAAATCCTGTAATCCCTACCCCATCTCTGCTATGACCCTAATGATCAAATGTAAACATAATTGCAAAGAAATTCTAAAAATATCTTTGAATGGATTGATAAATTCTATTTAACAGACAATCGTACATCACTTTTATTCATATAGGATCTTTTGTATGACGCACGAAAGACATGTACGTCAATGACGTCTTCTAACAAAATGAACGTCGGAACTGACGTTACGAGCGCTTAAACACCACTTTTTATCATTATTTGCGATGTGTTACACGTAATCAGATATAAGCAAGTCATATATTGCTAGAAAGATAAAGTTCCTAACTTCTGAGTCAGATAAACATCAATTTATTTCAATGTTCGGCGAAAATCAACCAATAACGTACTTTGTTCTTTGAAAAACTGGTAAAACACTGCTATATCAGCTAAAAACAGCAGTTCATTTTGTCTTGGGGTGCTTTTATATTTTTCATATGTGCATTACTTCTGCAAAGATTTTTTAAACTGAAAATGATATATTGCATACAATATAAAAATTTTTCAACCTCAAACTTTAATCTAAATTATCTTTGATTTTCTTTGATAATGTTGATTGTTATTTCTTAGTTTTCTGCACCTTTTTAAGACTTTTCTCTACTTTTAAAATGGATTTTTAAAATAAGCATTAAAATGAAAATCTTTTGAATTTTAAAATCCACTAGACTGGATGTTCATAGCTGCAATTTTATAGGTTATGGTAGGACATCCAGGAAAATTCAGTTTGAAAAAAAGGCCCTCAAGTACTGCCTGCTAATCTTAACAAATCATTTTATATATAAGGTAGTTCTTCAAGGAAGAGCAATGAACTTTAATAAAACAATAAGTTTAAGCTTTGAAATAAGAAAACTCTGCATGGACCTTAGAATAACTCAAGATACAAAAGCCATTTTCTGGCAGTGAATGCTCTACTAAACATTAATCACCATGATCACTGCAGTCAGAAAATGATGGTGATGCAGATTATTTAAGAAGTTTAAGACCTCTTAAATCTGAACTACAAATTGCTGCCAAGGACCTGCTTTTATAATGGAGCTATTAGCAGACTTAAAGAGCAGCACAGGGATTTACGACTCTGTTCATCGGTAACAGATTTTTCAGTAGGAAGGCAGGTACTAAATACCATCAGATTGCATCTTCACCTCTTAGATCTTATCTCATGTAATGAATATATTCTAAATTCCATCTTCTACTTGGCACGAGTTCTGTGTAGTGGAAATCATTTCCAGTAATTTAATTCATGGTAATTTCAGCCTCCATGTAAATCAATTAACAAATCTCATGGAAGAACATGACTATTTATGAATCCTCTGTAAATCTGATAATTAAGAAATAATTTGCAAAGGGTTTTATGTAGTTAATTAATAAAATTGATAATATTTTGAATTTAATCAACATATGCATAATTCAGAAACTAATCAAGATGAAGGCTAATATATTTAGAGTGAAGTCATGTACTGAACGTAAAATTTAGTGATTAATGGACTCTTCCCAAGTTTGGCAAAAGTTTTTTTTTTATTGATAAGCTGCTCTGGCTGCCATATACTGGTAAATATAGCCTAGCATCTCCAGACAAAGCCTTTGAAGAAAAAACTCCTGGGAGTCATTATACTTATAACATGATACACAGACACAATGATAGGAAGTATATGTACAATACTGAGAATACTGAATTATCCAAATGGTAAAAATACTTTTTTAGCACATGATTTGTCATCTGATAAAGGATTTTTTCCTCCATTATTTATTTTACAGTATTGTACACTACCTGTCTACCAGAAACTTATTTTTACATGATTCTGTCATTTCTGTGTACTTATATCGAATTGTAAATAATATAATAAATCAAGTTCATAATTATTTGATTTAAAAAAAATTCACATAAAATTCATTTATACAGCTTATGTATAGGAAATAACTGTCAGGATTTGTAAAGGAAAAGTATCTGCATAAACACTTGATCAAGTACACCCTGAATTCCTGTCTGGACAGTGTTTTCAATAAGAGCCGGCAACCGGCAAAATTAACCGCCTGTACGAGAAATTTTGCCGGCTATGAAATTTCCGTCATAAGAATTTTGCCGGTGCTGCTACGTGAAATCATTACCGCAACTATTTCCATGATCTAGAGTAGCTTCCCTTGAGTGCGCTCTTTTTTCAAGGAAGTTTGATTAGATCGATAGTCAAGTGTCATGTAATGGCGTCGCGGACAACGAATATTTGAGCGAAGTCGTGGAGAAACGTGCTGCTGCTGTAACACATGGGTTTGAGATCACATACGTTAAGAGGCATAAAAAATGGTCCCTTCCGAAAAGATTTGTTTGTGTTTTATAATTTTCTATTGAAAATTGATTGTGCGGCAGCCTCAATATTAAGTGAGGGGTTCCCCGGTGATTAAGACCTTACGAAAAAATGTATGAATTCTTACAGGCTTTCCACAAAATCTCAAATGTTAAGCTAAGACGTAATCATTACGAATAAAAGTCTTAATATTTTAATCTTGACTCAGACGTAGAAATTCTTACAAAATTTCCACAAACTGAAAACGTGAAATTTCATTCTCATTTATTTGTGCAAGATCTCTTGAAATACAG
Source organism: Saccostrea cuccullata (assembly GCF_032062105.1). Lineage (NCBI taxonomy): Eukaryota > Metazoa > Mollusca > Bivalvia > Ostreida > Ostreidae > Saccostrea > Saccostrea cuccullata. The sequence goes on from NW_026920610.1 coordinate 601,770, forward strand.
GAAAAGTATATTATTTTCACATTTGGAAAAGTTTTAATGTACTAGTATTTTGTATCAAATTCCATTTTCTTAATATTTTTGTTCTGACAATCTGTACAAAGTCGTCAAGATTATTTTATGAAAAGTCTCAATATTGCAGAATTTTTCCATTTTTGGGGGGTACTGTTCATCACCAAAGTGTTTTAAAAATCTTAAATTTTTAACTTTATAATCTTTTTTTTGAATTTTGAATAAAAGTCCTGACCAATTTATGTGAAAAGGACTAAATATGTAGAATTTCTAGTATAATGTTTTACCTAGAATTTCACACATGTTGTCTATATGTTTTTATAGACACTTAGTTTCAGAAGAAAAAAATTTAGTCTTTCATAAATCTGTCAAACAAATCTGTGAAAAGGTAAAAATTTGTTTTCTAGTTGGCTTTTTAAGTAAAATTTGATAATTGATAGTGACAGGAATGTGAAAAAATGGAACTTTTTAATGGCCTTAGAGGAAAGAAAAATGAGTCCAAAATGCTGATTTTCGTTTTCGGCCGGGGGGCTTCGCCCCCCTGGGCCCCCCACCAGGGCTCTGCCCTGGACCCGCTGGGGGCCTAAGGCGGCCCCCAGACCCCTCGCCGAAACTGGTTTCCTGCTATTCCATCTATTTTTCCTTCTATTGAAAATCTTATTGAAACCACTGTCAGCAATAATCAGGAGTGCTCCTACCACACGCGAACTCCTGACCCTAGGTCTACACATAGCACAATTTTTGAAAAGGCACACACTTGCTTATCAAAATTACTTGATTAATACCAAGGAGCAGATTTCAAACAATTTGTTTTCAGTATATAAGTAGAGCCCCCCCCCCCATTTTGGTATCCCTGACCCTGGGGCCTTGAAATTTACAATTCTGGAAGAGGCGCCCATCATAACTATATAAATAGTTCATCTGCTTATTACCCAGAATTAGAGAAAAAGATTTTAATAGATGTAATGTATTTTCACTATATAATCATTATAAAGCCACACCCTAACACCAGAACCCCTGACCATGGGGACATAAAATTCACAATTTTGGTAGAAACATTCTTGCTCATCATAACTATGTCCTTAATTAGTTTATTTAATACTCAGAAGCAGAGAAGAAGATTTTCAAAAAATTAACGCATTTTCACTATATAATCAATAGAGCCACGCCCTCACACCAGAACCCCTGACCCTGGGGCCATAAATTTCACAATTTATGTAGAGACACTCTTGCTCATCATAACTATGTACTTAGTTAGTTTATTTAATACTCAGAAACAGAGAAGAAGATTTTAAAAGAAATAATGCATTTTCACTATATAATCAATAGAGCCCTGCCCTAACACCATAACCCTGACCCTGGGGCCATAAAATTCACAATTTTGGTAGAGGCACTCTTGCTCATCATAACTATGAACTTAATAAGTTAATTTAATACCCAGGAGCAGAGAAGAAGATTTTCAAAGAATTAATGCATTTTCACTATATAATCAATAGAGCCCCGCCCTAACACCAGAACCCCTGACCCTGGGGCCATAAAATTCATAATTTTGGTAGAGGCACTCTTGCTGATCATAACTATGTACTTAGTTAGTTTATTTAATACCTAGGAGTAGAGAAGAAGATTTTCAAAGATTTAATGCATTTTCACTATATAATCAATAGAGCCCCGCCCTAACACCATAACCCCTGACCCCGGGGCCATAAAATTCACAATTTTGGTAGAGGCACTCTTGCTCATCATAACTATGAACTTAATAAGTTTATTTAATACCCAGGAGCAGAGAAGAAGATTTTCAAAGAATTAATGCATTTTCACTATATAATCAATAGAGCCCCGCCCTAACACCAGAACTCCTGACCCTGGGGCCATGAATTTCACAATTTTGGTAGAGGACTCAATGCTGATTACAATCATACCAACAGTTTAACTGCTTGGTGTCCAGGAGTAGAGAAGAAGATTTTTAAAGATTGCACTAATTTTAGTGGTTTTTGCCCCACCTCCCAGGCCCCAGGGGGGCAGGGACCATGAAATTCACAATTTTTGTTCCCCTTCACCCATAGATGCTATATGCCAAAATTGGTTGAAATTGATTCAGCGGTTTCAGAGAAGAAGCTGAAAATGTTTAAAAGTTAACGCACGACGGACGACGATGGACAAAAACAGATAGCAATAGGTCACCTGAGTTTACTCAGGTGACCTAAAAATAGCCCGCTCTTTAGCTTACTTCATTGGTGTTCCATCGGTGTCTGTACTGGGGGAAGTCCCTCGCCGGTCGGATATCCTCCAACTGTTTTGGGAGTACCCACTCCTTGTTTCCTGAAATTTTAAAATTCTTCATTAATAACCACTGTTACGTCTTCATTGATGTTCTAAACATATGGCCTTCACCTTAGTGAGTGTAAATCAACTGTATGACGCAAAAGATATTTAAACAATTAACAGAATTCAGAATCTTGTAGTTAATATATATTCAACAAAACAGAAGATCTCCTATAATAATGTTCAAGAGGTTAAAAGTTATTAAACACAAATAATCCTCACTTTCAGTTACTTCAGCCAAGCTGTTCATAAGATTTTTAAAAGATTTTAATATTTTCTTGTGAAGCATATTATGCCCCCACCCTAACTCTAAAGGATCTGAGAACCCATGCACATACCATGAGCATGCTTCAATATCAATAGGAATGACATTTTTGCTTAGAAAATTGTTTTCCTGTTTACTTGCATTATGTAAAATTGATATTGAATTTAGCCAACTAACCCAGCAGGGTTCAAATTATCAGTTAAGAAAACGATTTCACAAAACATGGGGATGTTTGCAAATTTATAGTTCTATTATTTTGCATAATCATGATAATAAGAGTTTTTTAACTTCTTGATTTATAGTTCCATGAGAAACTTTGATCACATATTAAGGTTGGACCCATGCAACCCTGGGGTCCACGATTTCTACTTTCTCAAGCTCATCAGATTTTCAGAGATTCTTCTAATATACTGGATGATCAAAAAGCCCACTTGAGCTTTCAGATCAGGTGAGCTCAAGCCTATATTTGTTGTATTTAAAGGTTAGAGTCCATGAAGAAAGGATGATTCAAATAAGCACAGAAAATATACAATCTACATGTATTAGATAGGTAAATCTATGCAATCTGTTATCATGACAATCATCCGATAAATACATCTAATTCCATAAATGTGTCCATTACCTCTGCAAGATAAATTCTGATTCTAGTAAAGGCCATTCTGATGGGTTTATACCTATGTATAAAAACTCAAGAGAACACGGAATTTCTAGTACAAAATGATGCACAGGTGATGGAAGAAGTAACAAATGAAAACCCAGAATTCTTGGGTTTCTTCATACCGATACTTTGTACTTCATAGGTAAATAAAGGACCCCAAATAAATGCCTTTGTGGTTCTTTGCAATATTATATTCATATTTAGTTTGAGCAAAATACTTTTTATAATCTTATTTTGTATTTAAATAAAGGTAAAATTTTAATTTGAAGGGGAAAAACACTCAAAATTTGCCAACATCTGAATACATTATGACATATTTTTTAACTTTATGCATATCTTTAAATAACAGATCTTAATGATGAGAATGCCACTGGTCTGCAAATAGAATGCATTGTGACAGACAGCTAAAATACAAATACTATGTACATGTAGAATATACAAGTAAACCTTTCTGTGATGCAAAATACAGAAGGACTTGCATGGTCCAAGAATCTTAATACAGTACCCGAGTATGTAACATATTTACCTGGGGGAGCCTTGCTGTTGTCCTGGTGACTGGAGGAGGAGGAGGCTGGCTCTCCCATTCCAGCGGTCCTCACCACTTCACTTCATCTGTCAAAAACAAAACACTCAATTAGATCCACTCCCCAAATAGATTGGTCACTTAACTGTCAAACTCCCTCAGAATCACTTAAGTTTTATGTCATTTCACTCAATACATATATGGATAACTAGTGTTCAGAACGAGTACCAAGAGATATCATTATGGGTGGGTTTTGGTACCAATGAAGAGATTTGTTGTTATTACAAGTCTATACTGGTAAATGGCAGAGCACGGAGCCTGACATTCCCCGTTAATAAGCAGGCAATTCACTGACCAACTCACTCCAGATCAATAACATTCTCAGCTAAAACCTCTGCCTTCACATGCAATCATTCTCTCCTTCTATATTCCACTATGGAATTATATCCCTGGAAGAGGACCAACTCTATACTTGTAGGGAATCCTTTTTCTGAGTTAATGCTAGCCTGTGTCTGTGACTGACACCTTCCCTCTCCTCAGGCTCTAGAACAGACCAGTGAACTGGGTATCCGTTAGAGAGAAGTAATGACTTGTTTTGAATGGTTAGACAAACACATCAGATTATTTTCTCAGCCAATTGCCCAACATTTATTTAATGTGGATGATATTTGTTTAATCTGAGTGCAGTGTTAGAGGAAGCCAGGCATTGAGATGATTTCCCAACACCTGAACTTGCTTCTAAAACATATGTAAAGTCAGTCCCTCAAGAGCCACACGCAGGCATAAAACACATCCAATACGGCTTAATGACAGAATGGCATTTCCAAATGTTTTAAATTCTATTCTTTCAGTCTGTAAGCTTAATGCACACAAAGAAGAAGAAAAAACTCTTTCTTGCTAGACAGAGATATGAAAATGATCACTTTGATTCCAATTTTACATAATTATTATAGTATACATCTGTCTGTAGCTAGACCATAAGAATTAACAGATTATTAAGACTTACAGTCAAAATTTTGATTCTGAATACATGTATTAAAATGTTTTATTTTTCATATCTATTGAAAAAAAATCTATGTTTGTATGTTTATTTTTGAAATGTAAACTTTTTTGTGAAAATTGTAAAGGTAGACATACATGTAATTTTCATTTGCATGGCACTTAGTTAGCTGACTTCAGTGTTAACAATTACTAGTATGTTGCTGCAACATAGAAAATATCTTGTTTTCTAAAGGGTCCTGTATACTTTCAAATGGAATTAAAAAAAAAAATACCTGGTAAACAAAATTTATTGATGTCAGATCTTATGTTTTTCTTTACAAAATATATTTTTGCTCAGATACACAGCTAGCTGCAACTATTTGAGGTGACAATTACTGCTGCAAGTGCACTGACCCTCCAGATGATAATCAATATGGGATTCAAATCCAGTGAATTTGTAGTGTTTTGAACTGCTTGCCCTTGTAAAAATAACAAAGGGACTACATTGTCATTACAAATAGACTACCGGTATATCATAATTACATGTATATATAACAGACCCAATTTTACATACATTTTAGAGAGTCATATTTATAGCATTAAAGCTAACAATCATTCTTCATTTAACTGAGTATCAATGACTTTATTACAAACTGCGTTTCAATCTGTCATTATATAAAATCCAATTAAATTTAAGAATTTCATAAATATCCCAGACACACATTCTTAGAACTGTGAATCCATGACAGGTTAGTTATAAATCAGTGCTCAATATTACGTTTCAGTCTATTGCCAGAGACATTAAGCAGATGAAACTGATTTCCCCGGATAGCAATATGTAACACAAATGGATACTGGCAATATCATTATGAAATTCATAAAATTAACACAAGGAGAATTGTCAATTCAATCTATATAAATGCAATAGGTTTATCATTCCCAAGGTTAGCAAAGCAGTCATATCTTGAACTTCGATGTAATTCTGCTTTATAGCAGTAACATTCAGAGCTGCTATATTTTATTATTTTACAGTTAAGAAATTTGATATGATACAAGTAAAAAAAAACAATATTTAACACTGACTGAAATTCAACTTTTCCAATAACGGTAATCATAAATGTTTACATGATATTGCCAATTAGAAATTATGCCCAACTTTCCAATTTTCGTAAGAAAGTTTCCTACTTGAAATGAGCAGAAAATTGCAAAAATCAATCAATGTAAACAGAGACTAATATTAAAGCATGCATGTTTTTTAAATGCTATTGTGAAATATGCAACATTTTTCAAGTACCTAGTACATGAAGTATTTCCAGTTGATAATATTGAATTTAAAATCCCTAAAAATATAGTTATCATTGTAACTAACTGAATTGTCAATTATTAGTTCAGTTCTATAACAATTAATTAACCATCTAGAAAGGTTTTTAAAATGAAGAACAATTTAGAAATCTCTTCTAAGAGCTTAGCCCTTTATTTTTTTCATCAATATTCATTCTGGCCATACCATCCATCTTCTTTTATTGATGAAAATTTAAAATGACAAAATAGGTAAATGCTTTAGTAAGAATGAATCAGAAACATTTTATGGCCTACTTATTTTGTATTTATTCCTATAAAACAATTTTATCTACTAAATGAATTTTTTTTTTCTTATGAAAACCACATGGATGTTATTGGAGCAATTTAATAAATGTCTTGCTATAAAGTGTGTGCCACCTTATAACTGCAGTAAACTCACCGAGAGATGATTATACACAAAGTCCTGATTATCAATATTGATCTGACAGTCAATTTCAAAAATTCATTTTAAAAGTGAAATATACACCCAGCTCAAAAAAGCTCATTGTTTCATTAAGATTTCCATCACATTGACTTTAACAGTAATGAAATTTTGCAGATCTATTAATACTGAGTTATAACAGGAGTTAAGCTAGAATCTCATCAACAGGAGCATAGGTTACAAAACATGGAGTGTTTCACAAACTTGGCTTCTTCTGAGAGCTTTATCTAGGTAATTAGACCTCCTCAGATCCCTGCTAATTCTAAATGGAGCTGGCTTTCAAGCTTTTACTTCTTGTTAATTATAAAATTAAAAAGAAAAGCGTTTTTTGTTTAATTTCTGTGTTTTCACTTTTGATCTCATTTTTTCCTGTATTTTTTTCTGGGTTGAGAAGCTTGAGAAAAACTGCTATTCTGCCCAAACATTACTGTCTTAGATTCAATTCGTTGAAAGTATTTTCCCCTGGAATCTTGAAAACAGACATTACACTTACCAGTAATTTGTACAATGTACCAATCTCACACTTTAGTGATTAAATTCTTTCTGTTAGCCTTCTGACTTTTCCCTGGCGTTGTGAAGTATTGAGTCAGAAAACACAATTATCACTTCTTGTGTATCCCGTGACCACTAACATGACAGCAAACACAACAGTATAAGACAAAGGTTTCCCAACAGAGAATTACATATTGTAGAGAGAAAACTCTGTAGTCAAAGAATGGCTACAATATTGTCATCGAAAGATGCATTACACATGACCCCCTAGTGTAAGGTACATCATGCAGTTTATTTCTCTCAAAATATAAATCCCGCAATCCGTAGTGTTTTTTTTAAAAATCAAAATAAATTATTTAATGTTAATGAATCTGGAATACTTGTACCGATTTAGCTTGCCATCAAAAGAACCCGATTCCTGACAATAGTAAAACCTTGATTGGATAAGTAGAAGGGATGTGCGTCATTTTCAGCTTAATATTTCTAGTAACATTTTCATACACTTCACAGACTGTGAAAGAATTGAATTAAATTGGACAGGAACATTGAACTAAATATAATTAAATTACTGCTTTACGTATTAATTATGTTATAAACTATACAGGCTAGTCAAATTTGATTTGGACCAGACAAGTAATAAATATTTTCCACTAAAAGCCAATCTTCCATAGTCAACCTGGTTTCTGATCAACTAGCCCATTCTCAAATCCATGCTACAAAAAGTTGGGATGATCTCAAATCTTACCACATATGCATGCAGTTTGCATCATCAATACAAAGAACAGAATTTTCAAAATTTGATGTATCTGAAGAAAAATTAATAATCAGGTATCAATTTAAGCTAAGTTTTGTGTTATTTAAGGTGCCATTTAGGATGAGTGCACTTTTAAAAGCTATGAAAATTTGGTCCTGGTGTCTTGTGCAAAATAAAGTCCCAAAATTCATTAAATTAAATTATTTTAAATTAAATTTATGTTTTATAGGTATTTAACGATGTCTAATTCAAAAGTGGTCCAGTTCAAATTTTTGGAATTTAAGACTTATACATTTTCTTTTCAATGACATTGTAATTATAGAAGGAAGTATGACCAAAAATTCAAGGCATAAATATCAAAAGCATATGCTTGCATAATAATCATAGAATAATTTAGCGATATATTGTAATGTAAAGCTTAAAATGGATAGGCAAAAAGGTTCCAAATGATGTACTTAAGTGCACTCACTCTTTATACAATGTAGATTACAGTAGAACAGGCTTATAGCAAACAAGCTTATAATGTATTGATGCTTACAGTGATGTGATTTTCATTCCCCCTTGACTTTAAAATATACTGCAAACTTAACAGAAATTCATATCAAACTAGAGATACTGTGAGCAATGAGCTCACTAAATGATACCCCCTGCCTCCCATATGAATATAATGACAGTGTCCATGTTTTGCTATGGGAAACCCATAATATGTGTTGGATCAAAATGTACAAGAGGCCCATGGGCCTTATAGGTCACCTGAGCATCATGCAACAACTTTCAAATGATCAAATTTGGTTCCTGTTTTAAGTTAGATACTATGGCATTCACAGTTTTGAAAGAGGCACCATTGCTAATCATAACTATAAACTTAGCAATTGTTTAGTTTGTTTACTTAATACCCATAAGCAGGGTAGGAGAATAAAAATGCATGTCAACTTATCAGTAATATTCAGCAATAATCAGGAGTGCCCCTACCACACATGAACCCCTGACCCTAGGTCTAAACACTGCATAATTTTTAAAAAGAGAGTAAACCCGAGTTTACTCAGGTGACCTAAAAATAGGAGGTGCACAATGGCAATATGTAATAAAGATTCTGTTAAAGTCTCATCAATTATTTATTCAGTGGTATGAGAGGAGCTGCGGTTAAGAGATGTGTACCCCATAGCATAACAGACGAACAGCTATACAGATGGACGGACATCCCGATTACTATATACCCTCCCGCTTTTCAAGCAGGAGGTATAATTACACTTATAAAGAAGCAAAAATCTTCCATCCCTGGTACTTCAACATAAAGGTGTTATACTATACATTATGCACATATAATCAGTATCATATTTACCATTTATAGAATGGTATGTTATCTTACAGATCCTTGTTTTCATTCCTAAGACTACAGAGTCAAGATATTATTATATCCCCAAATGAATGGACATTCACCGTAGCACTCAAGAAAAAAAAAATTTTGATACAATAAAGCGCATTTATAAAGTGGTAAAATTTTTTTGTATGGATGAAACGCTCTGAGTCATGTTTTGAACGTCAATTATAACACAAAGACACGCCCATATTTTTAGAAATGAGAAAGAAATATTCGTCTTAATGTTTTAGGACACTGCACTCTTCACGACAAGCAACATGAGTTGCAATGAAATGGAGCTTTAAAAAATTAGAAGAGAGATTAGAGAAGTAAAACACAAATTGCAATGAATATGTATATATTTTTTAATTTATCATATCTATTGAAGTTACCACAACACATGCTTCGGTCGAACACGTGTTTACTCAGTGTTCATTTAGACCGTCAATTTGATTGGCTATTGTATTTATGGAAAACCTGTTTTACAGGTATTCGGATAAAGAAATGGAGAGTTTTATCCATTTCTAGAGAAATGCACGTGTCATCATATGACAATCAACGTTCTAAAGATAGCTTGAAACGATCCATTCGAACGGAAAATTTTACCACTTCAATGCACTTCATTGTAGCAATGGTAAGCCAAGATTTGTCAACGGAGAAGAAAATACTTCCGTTCCTACCTCATTAAAAAATTGACCAATGTGAGTTAAGTATAGAAAATGAATATGACGAGACCTTTCCATACCCAATGGGACTAAATAGAGCATACCCGATATCTTATTTACTATTAATGTCAATTGTTGATTTCAATTGCAATGAAAAATAAAGGTAATTTATTTTCATTAGTTTAACATGACATCACAGCATAGAGGTAATAATTTAAGATTACGACACTTTAAGTGATCAAGAAGCCACTGATAGGAGAGCGCTTTTTGTGCTCCATACCAAATGCTTGAGAAGAAGATCTACTGCATCTACGGAATGTTTGGACAAATACAAAGATTATTCAGTCAAGAAAAATCATATCCCCTGAGGGCTTTGCTTTTTTTTCTTGGCTGAATAAATCTTCATATTTCCCACACAATAAATTGTTTATTATGCTGAATCAAGCCAAACTTTGAAAATAAGCTCTGTGACTTTTAAATTTGGCACTATTCTTTCAGTTGAAAAAAGTCGCTGGAACACTTTACTACTTAAGTCCCAATGGACACTTCATTAACAATTTTTTAAAAAGTTTTTGTTCAATGAATGATAAACACTTAATTGCAGGAAAATGCACAGATCTCCTAAGACCTCTTAATAAAATGAATTATACAAAAAGAATGATGAAAACAAGGAAATATGAAATTTGATGGCCCTGTTTAGAATTAATCCAATTAATGCATGGTGACTAGAACAGAATCTTAACGATGAAATAAAATTCAAAAATTTGTGCACACTGAAAACTTTCAAAATATTTTTAAGGAGCAATAGAAGGGATATTTTTTCACTAACATTCAAACAGTACTCTGAGGTCAAAGCTCAGTTACTTTTATACATAATAATGATACCCTTAGTAAAACATAGTCATTATATATAGAACGAAACAAGTTACAAAATAAATTTTTCATAGCAAAGACTAATCTATAAAATTTCCAGGTCCAATTATGACTATATTACACAGAGATCATTCAGATCAGAAAGAGATTCTGTTCTCATACAGCTGCCTATTTACCAATACTTATGAGGAATCTAGTGTAGTTATTGTGTAATTTGCTGGATTTGATGACATGGAATCAATAGTGACTGTCCTTGTTAAATCAGAGACAATATACTCTATACCGGTATGTCCCCAGTGTGCCAGTTTTCCTTAAAATCTAGGAAAAAGGATCAATAAAATGCGTGTTTAATGACATCATCGGATATTCCTCTGGTGATCATTAAAATTTGTCACCAAGCAACTAATCCAGATACTGACAGAGGAATGCTTATCTCGTCTGAGATCGGATAAAGCAGCTTTGGAAATTAAAAATTAAATCCAGTCAAATCTCAGCTTTATGTCTAAACCAACAGTATGAAATTTCTTTTTGAAATCTTATCTAAGATAGATCATCTACCAACTGATCACAATCAGTTCCCATCATTTGAGGATAAAACGCTTCAGTAAACCAGCAGTATATTAAAGGATGCTATAAAATATCTTAATCGGGATCCAGGGGAGGGTTTCAATAGCTTATTTCTGTTGACCAAACCTGTTCATCATCTACTGTCAATAAAATCAAATACTGCATCCACTTCAAATACTGCATCCACTTCAAATGCAGGAAATTGATGAAGATTTTATTTGCCTCAGTGACTCCTAGCTCATGTCCTTCCTTGTGCAAACAACAGTGCAATGGACTAATGTATGAATGGAATAAAAAACTTGGCTTTTATCTATTTCACTGGTGACCACTCCAAGGTCTAGCATCACACTAATGAACTCAAAACCTAGCTAGTAACTACTACCCTATTGAATACCTCAGCTTATGAGCATACTCCTGATTTGTCACTCATTACAGAATGCCTCATCATTAAAATACTAACCTGTACTCATGGTCATTGTTTTTTTAAAGGTCACATGCAGCAACTTGAATTAATTCTTTGATGTAATAAAAGTTAAAACTTTATAGTTTGCTCTACCTGAAAGTTATATGACTCAGGAATTGACAGGAAGTTACCTGCTATAGGGACTTAAACCTTAAAATTGATGAATGTGTCCTATGTGGCCAATTAGGGAAAATGATTTGGTGTGATTTCTAAACCAGATCTATATGAAGAAAACAAACATGTTCTATGATACTAGTTTATTTGCATATTGCATGCATTGGAGAAGCTTCATATAGTGAATTATGACCAGTGAGAAAATAAGTATCCAAATTTGTAATGTTTTATCTATTTATCATATAAAATCTTTGCTATGTTAAGAGTAAAAATTTCCAGTGCATCACAGCTAAAATCAAAGATTCTTTTGAGATAGTAAAAAGCACTACCCCAACATGTACAAATTGAAGTTTCCTGTTGTTTTACATGTACAGTGTATTTATTTGACTTCCTATTTTATTAACTACATGTATAAAGAATTTGATCCAGCTGTAATTCTGTAGTTCACTTTCTGAACAATATTTGATGTACAATCAGATCATCAACATGATCAATACAGCATCATACACACAAGACATTTCAATTTACAATGTTTAGGCCTATAAAAATATGTTTGTTTCCTGTAACCCGACCGAACCATTCAAATTACCCTGAGCGGATTATTTTTCCCTACCAAGTCTGTGTTTGATCAATCACCTAATTCCATTCATTCGAAAAATATAGATTGTTGTTTTACTTGATATATAAAATATGTCAACTTAGTCACCATTTACCTTAAATATTATATAAAGAATAATCATTATTGTGCAGAATGTGTTGAAATCTTAATATATATACAGCATTCAAATCTACAATATACAACTCGCTAAATGTGAGTAAGAATGCCCTATATGCTAGTTTGAAATTTGGTAACTCACAAAAACATGAAAGTAGGGGTGAAACAGTTCAACGCGGTATCTATCCACCGCAGTATTTTTTCTTAGTTTGATACACGATACAAAATCTCCATTTTCGGTTTATTTTTTTGGGCAGGATTGTCATTCAGTCAGGTTTGGCATAAGGTATATACACGTTTCTCAGTATAATTAAGTATACAGAAACATTTTTTTTTTTGGACTGATAGTTTGTAATTTAATAATTTTTAACAGTCAAATCAATTTAATTAAATTTCATTTAGTCATTTTGCACGTAAATAATGTGTCATGACTAGATTGTCAAGGAAAGCATGAAACAATGGTTGAATTTGTTTCCTTCTATCAAAATGTATTGTATCAAAAAATAATTGTATTATTTATATGATAATTGCAAAAAGTCTTGTGAAATTGCAAGTTCACTTTTTTGGCACTCGCAATTATTTGTGAGTTGTAATTTTTGGAAGTTTTTACCCATGATACAAAATTGTTCTAATTATAATCAGACTGATAGGAGATTTTTTTTTCATACATAAACTATGAAATATAAAGGCAAGTGAGATTTTTTTGATAAAAAGCTTTTTAGCATAAATTATCCTATGTGAACTGAAGAAGGTGTATTTTGTGTTACCACCTAATATTACAGACTAATTAATCTCAGTGAGATGTTGTAGGGACTAAAAATTTTGGTCTGACTTCCACTACGACATCTCAGTCCAGTTCCATACATCGTGATTAGGGATTTTTTGCTCAAAACTTTGACCGCTTGTTTCAATGATCAATATGGGCTGAAATGAATTAGCTGCTCGCTTCAACTTTTTCCTTTGGACATCCCTTTATTAGTAATTTCAGTGAAATGTGAAGTTTTGCATTACGTCATAACCTATGCTGACAGCTGCACTCAAGGTAAATAGTGTACACATTCCTCCTATGCAACAGACTATTTCCGTGTCAATGTTGATAATATGAGTTGACCAATCACAGCGACGGCTGAATTGTTTACGCTGGATACATCTGTCGAAAAAGATCGTGACGTAATGCATAACTTCACACTAAACTGAAATTACTAATAAGTCTCTATCATGATAAAACTTTCCTTTCTTACTTTTAAAAGGTTTAAATCCAACAAAATATAAGGTTGTTGATTCTTCCTATAAATATCCCATTCATTTAAACCTCCCATGCTGAAGAGTTCCACAATAGTCTGCTTTGAGTAATTCGTTCTACTACCATTTCCTATAGGAATGAACTATAGTAGGACTGAGATGTTGTAGTGGACGTCAGACCAAAATATTTAGTCCCTACAACATCTTGCTGAGATTAATTACAGACCTGATACTGTACGATACCCTATTTTGCCGACCTTGCAATGAAGGGTTGCTTTTGCCCTTTGGATAATTGCAAGTTTACAGATAATTATGGACAAAAAATCAACGAACTTTAGTATGTATATGCATTGCACTGCCCCATCAGATAAAGCGAAACTATTATTTGTATCTCACTATCTGCACTGTAGCTTGCAGGGATCAGGGCAATTTGACGTTCCTTCTGTTCATAAATATAATTTTTGAAGGAAATAACACATAAATCACTCTTAACATACACAAATTGTTAATCAATTTAAAGCACTAAACATTAAAAACTAAATACTTACAATACTAATTTCTTCGACTTCGATACTCCTGTCAACAAATATGAAAGTCGACTGCGCATGTGCAAAAAGGGAAATAAAATAAGATTAGTTCGTACTTTAGTATTTCTAATAAAAGTGCATATATTAAAAACGAAAATTAAAATTTAGAAATTTTATTAGTTTTTCATATGCATATAAGGAATATAATATAATTTTTAAAATATGAGAAGATGAAAATTGTATTAAAAAAATTAATAACTATGAATGATTTCTAGTACGAGGTAACTCTACAAATTCCCAAAACGTTGGCATGGAAAAAGTAACAAACCCAAATAATCCTGTTGTCTTTTTTGATGTTTCGATTGGCAACACTGTATGTAGCAAGTATTAACAATAAAGACCTATTTATCACAAAGAAAGATGATTGATTTCCTTTCTACTTTTCATAGAACAATAATATTGAATTAACTCGAATTTCCTCCTATCGTGAAAATGGGATAATGGATTGAAAGTGTCAATTAAATGGCCAAATCTATATTAAATGCAAAATCAAATGCGAATTTTTTATTTTGTGTTTTGATATTTTAGGATATTGGAAGGATAAAATTTGAGTTGTTTGCTGATGTTGTTCCAAAAACGGCAGAGAATTTCAGGTAAGTTTTAATGAAGAACCAAAAACATGTATATGTACATTATAAGAAGTCATTAATATTGAAAGAGTCACAGAGTTTTTTCATAGCTAGCAAATCTTCAGCTGTTAGATAAGAGTTTTAATATAAAATGTCATCAGAAATGCTCTTTCATATACTCAATGAACATTAAAATAATTCTTTTCATCTGTACAGACAATTTTGCACAGGAGAATATAGGAAGGATGGAGTGCCAATGGGATTCAAAGCCTGTACCTTTCATAGGTAATGTGAACTTAAACAAGTCATGATGAGTTTTCAGTGTTTTCCCTAAGAACCGGCAACCAGCCAAATTAACCGCTTCAATTGACAAAAATGCCGCTTTGAAATAACAATTTGTTGTAAGCTCCACAGAGATTTTGTTCATAAACTTCATACCCTAGCCTGTTATAACTGATCTCTAACCCTTTACTTTGAAATAAAAGGAAAACACTGAGTTTTTTTGGGCATTTCAATCAGAATAATCCAGCTTCTGTTCAATTTAAAGGCCTCCTTATCCTTACATTCTGCTTCAACAAGAGATATTTCTCAAAATTGTTCATTGTTAATATACTTTTAAGAAAGTTTTAAATTTCAACTTTTATTCTCACTGAAAAATATTCCAAAGCTAACTAAGAATCAAAAGTTCTGTCTATTAAACGTGATAATCAGGCAGGTTTTTTTTTTTTTGCCTGTGGACAGGAAGTAAAAATAATTCAGTTGGGACTTGGGAGACCACCTTTAGACTTTAGGAACCCTATTGGAATTTTTGTTTGTCCCATCACTTTTTCGACATTCCTGTTACATACCGTAAAATTGGTGTATGAATTCATAATAAATTTAAAATATTTTTTCAGGGTGATTAAAGATTTCATGGTACAAGGTGGTGACTTTATAAAGGTAATGTTTTTTCTCTTGCAATTTTTTTTTTGGTTGCGCCTGAAAAGCAGAGGGGTAACTACATTGGCAAATGGCAAATGGACTTTTATGATTAAATTGAATCTATTATTGAATGACATAATGTACTCGTAATGCTAATGTGGTTATTAAGTAAATATTTTGTCTGCCCAATATTTGGAGAACCCTTCGCTCAACAGAGATCAAACTTTGTATCGTGGTTGTCCTGAACTATATGTAATAGATATATCATTCTTTTATTTTTTTTTACTATCATTGTAGAGATTCTTAATTTAATATTGATCCCTTCAAAATTGCTTTATATGCTATATTGAGGTATACAATATATACTTTATATTTGTGTATGCACCATTTTTTTTCGTACAGAACTCTGAAGTTGAGGACCACTTTGTAAATAATGAATATCCCAGTTTAAACTTCAACCTTTACACACCAAGGCTGTATGACACACATATATTTCATTTTACTCTTCAGTTGTTACTTTCTGATTACAGGGAGATGGCACTGGTGTCTGCAGCATTTATGGAGGAGGACCCTTTGCCGACGAAAATTTTAAACTTAAACACACTGGACCTGGAATGCTTTCTATGGTACAGTCATGTTATGAGAATTAAATATTACCCAAGGACATAACTCTAATTCTCAAGCAAATGCATGTTTTGAATTTGTGTGATTTGTATTGAATATTTGTTTTAATTTTTGTGAATATCTGAACATTACATTGTTAACCTAATTTATTTAATGTAACAGTTAACTTATCAATTACTATAGTGTGCTACCAATTCAATTTAATAATTGATTGAAACTTTGGTCCCTTTGCAACACTATTTGAGCTATACTTATGAAGCCAAATGATTTTTCTTGTGTATCTGAAACAGACTTATTTCGTATTTACCTCAGGCAAACAGCGGCAGAGACACAAATGGCTGTCAATTCTTCATCACGTGTGCAGCGTGTGATTTCCTAGACAACAAGCATGTTGTATTTGGTATGGTTTTTCTCATAATATCCTAAAAAATAAACTATCGTAATGTAATTTTTTGAAAATTAAAAATAGTTCACAATAGTAGTTGTCTACTTGAAATACTCCCATTCTTCTCTCTTGCTGCAGATTATGTACATCATAACATCTCTGTATTGTTTGTAAACAAGAAAAAAAAAGATTTAAAAATGTACTTAAGCTGTTAGATAAGTAAGTAAGTAATTACAGATCTATTGTTCATTTCAGGAAAAGTAATTGATGGACTACTGGTTTTAAGAAAAATTGAGAATGTGCCGACAGGACCAAACAACAAGCCAAAGATTGCTGTAGTCATAACGCAGTGTGGGGAAATGTGAAGCTAATACAAGTGTAGTACTGTGAAAATGACTGATACAGTATAGTACTGTGAAAATGACTGATACAGTAATAACTTGACAGGACAATCCTGGAGATGAAGAACATGACTGGTTACAAAAGCTATGTATATTCTGACCATGTTAACAGAGACGTGAAGGGGCATCAAAACCTCACTTCAGCAGTCAGAATGAGATTGAGGTCATATGACATTTTTGTATCAACAAACTACTTGCAAATACTATTTATTTGTTGTGCAGAATACCCTCCAGTGCAAATAAGGGAAAAGATTAGCCTTTTTTATACTTTTCACATGTATAATGGTACCACAATGTGTTCTCTGTTGTTACCAAGCAAAAAAAAATTTTAAAAACATGAATTTTTATGCCCCGCCATGAATATTCATGGCCAGGGCATATAGTGTTTGTCATGTCCGTCTTCCGTCTAGCTGTCCTTTTGTCCTTCTGTCTGTCCTTCCGTCACACTTTGTGTTTAGCTCTGTTCAAAGCTAAGTTTCAAAGAAACTATCCAAGATATTTTCATCAAACTTCATATGCTGATAGATATTGATGAGAGCTATGCAACTGCATCAACATTTTTTTACCTTGACCTTTCCTTTAACCTTGACCTCACTTTTCTTAGTGTTTCGCTTAGTTTTAAAGATACCATTCAAGATATTTTTATCAAACTTCATATGTTGATACATATTGATGAGAGATATGCAACTGCATCAACATTTTTGACCTTGACCTTTCCTTTGACCTTTGACCTCACTTTTCCTAAATCAGTGTCAAACTTCATATGCTGATACATACTGATGTAAGCAATTCAACTGCATCAACAATTTTGACCTTGACCTTTTATTTGACCTTGACCTTTATCAAATTGTGTTTAAGTCAGTTTTAATTAAAGACATCATTTCTAGATATTATTATCAAACTTCATATGTGACACATATTTATGAGAGATATGCAACTGCATCAACATTTTTGACCTTGACCTGTGCTTTGACATTGACCTTACTTTTACTAAATTAGTGTCAAACGTCATAAGCTTGCTGCTGATAGATATGAGTTTAGCATTTTAAGTGTATCATCATTTTTTACCTTGACCTTTCATTTGACCTTGACCTCACTTTTATCTACTTGTGCTTAAGTCAGTTTTAAAGAAACCATTTATAATATTTTTTCAACTTCATAACCTGATACTTACTGATGAGAGCTTTTCAACTGAATCAACAGTTTTTGACCTTGGCATTTCCTTTGACCTTGGCCTCACTTTAATGAAATTAGTGTCAAACTTCAGATGCTGATACATACTAATGTAAGCAATTCAACTGATCACTATTCAAGATATTCTGATCAAATTTTATACAGGTACAAATTTTCATGTTGCTTTATTAATATACCCTTGGCGGGGCATTCATGTCCTATGGACATATTTCTAGTTTAAAATAAATTCTGCAATCACTAAAGAATTTCATGCGTTTTATGATTAAATGATTTATGT
Organism: Saccostrea cuccullata; assembly: GCF_032062105.1. Taxonomy (NCBI): domain Eukaryota; kingdom Metazoa; phylum Mollusca; class Bivalvia; order Ostreida; family Ostreidae; genus Saccostrea; species Saccostrea cuccullata. The sequence continues at coordinate 620,514 of NW_026920610.1, forward strand.
CAAGTAAAGGAGGTTAATCTTGTCAGGTTTAAATCTGTGTTTCGATATAAGAAATAGGTAATCAGAGATTACAGAGCTCACCTCAACAAACTTGTCTTTTAAGCAAGTCAAAATCCAATACTAAACTAATAATCCAGTGGTTTGCATCCCTACATGCATCATACATGCAAATTTGATTTAGGTAGGTCTTGGTTACTTAGGAATAGACCTGCTCTAAAACTTTTTAATTAGGTCATTTTTCTGGAAAATGTAAATCAAATCCAGTATCCAGAGCAACTGTGGTAGTGTGCGTCAATAAATGTTTCTTCAGTGCAAAGTTTAATGATTAGCATAAGTCTTATAATTTTAACCTGCATGGTCATATATCTGAAATGTAGGTCAAAGTCAGCATCTAGTGTGCACCCTGAGATATATCATCCATGCAAGTTTGGTCGAGGTAGGGCAGATTGTAGCTTCAGAGAGAACTAGCTCTGAAAACCTGGTCATTCATCCTGAAAATGTAGGTCAAATTTAGCATCAGACGCAAGCCTGGTAATGTGCATCTTTTGATGTATCATCCATCATGGTTATTCTTCAATGGAAATTTAAGCATCTGAAACCTTGACTTGTACAATGAAACACACATATTAGAAGGTTCCTCCATGAACCTATGATTAATGTAGGGCATAAAAGTGCTTGAAAAGAAATCTGCTCCAAAAACTTTCATCTGGGATGCTGGCACCAAGGGTACTTCATAAGCACCCTCTAACTTAGTTGAGGTGAGCTAAAAGTGTCAGATTATGTGCTGATAACTCTATAGAATCTAATTATACGAGTTCCAGTTTAGGTTATGATATCCTTACTCTTATATACATGTAATATGTACAAGTAATATTTCTTCACTAAAAGCATCACAAAGAGCTAAGTCGGTAAAGCTTATAAACAATTCTTTATTTAAAATTCTGTTGATGCATGCAATAATATATAAAGATAAATTGTTTGTGTTGTGCATTTCACTTTTCCAACAAGTATTGTTTGTACAGTCTTTCGTTTTCAGAATCCTTGAATTTAGGCACAAAATTAACACGAACAATTTCTTTGAAGCCCTCAGATAACTCTGGAGTCTTTAGTTTAGATCTGTAAAGTAAATTTTATATTAAAAATTGAAAGAAATAGAGATTCCTTTATCTAGAGGTTAAAAATTACATGTAGTGAAAAAGAAAAGGAACAAAAATAAGGCAGGATAAATGAACAGACAGAAACAGAGTTTATGTTTTATATCCCCCTCCCTTTCCAACTTTTGAGTAGTATTAGCAAGTACATGTATTAGGACACTTTTCTATATATTTGGCAGAGGAAATATAATTCCTGCACACTCTGTTTTGCTACTCACTTGAATGTGTTCATTATCATGTCATTGATTGGTTGGTGAGACTTGTCAATCATCTCCCTGTACTATAAATAAAAAAAAATATTTTCATCAATCCACTACAAATGTCATAAAATATGCAAAGGAAAGTGGTTTTCATCATATAAATTATTAGAATACGAGAATATGTACAGTGTATCTTAAATCAAATTGTTTTATCATTTTCTGCTGAATGTTTATCAATGCCTCAAAGCTGGCTCCAACACAGCTCCTTGTTATGCCTTTAATACCCCCCTCCTCCCTTGATATACCTACCCTTTTATTGTGTCTGGCCTGTGTTGTTATACCTACCCTTTCACTGTGTCTGGCCTGTATTGTTATACCTACCCTTTTATTGTTTCTGGTCTGTATTGTTATACCTACCCTTTTATTGTGTCTGGCCTGTGTTGTTATACCTACCCTTTTATTGTGTCTGGCCTGTGTTGTTATACCTACCCTTTCACTGTGTCTGGCCTGTATTGTTATACCTACCCTTTTATTGTTTCTGGTCTGTATTGTTATACCTACCCTTTTATTGTGTCTGGCCTGTGTTGATATACCTACCCTTTTATTGTGTCTGGCCTGTGTTGTTATACCTACCCTTTTATTGTGTCTGGTCTGTATTGTTATACCTACCCTTTTATTGTTTCTGGTCTGTATTGTTATACCTACCCTTTTATTGTGTCTGGCCTGTGTTGATATACCTACCCTTTTATTGTGTCTGGCCTGTGTTGTTATACCTACCCTTTTATTGTGTCTGGTCTGTATTGTTATACCTACCCTTTTATTGTGTCTGGCCTGTATTGTTATACCTACCCTTTTATTGTTTTCTGGTCTGTATTGTTATACCTACCCTTTTATTGTGTCTGGCCTGTGTTGTTATACCTACCCTTTTATTGTGTCTGGCCTGTGTTGTTATACCTACCCTTTTATTGTGTCTGGCCTGTGTTGTTATACCTACCCTTTCACTGTGTCTGGTCTGTATTGTTATACCTACCCTTTTATTGTGTCTGGCCTGTGTTGTTATACCTACCCTTTCACTGTGTCTGGCCTGTATTGTTATACCTACCCTTTTATTGTTTCTGGTCTGTATTGTTATACCTACCCTTTTATTGTGTCTGGCCTGTGTTGTTATATCTACCCTTTTATTGTGTCTGGCCTGTGTTGTTATACCTACCCTTTTATTGTGTCTGGCCTGTGTTGTTATACCTACCCTTTCACTGTGTCTGGTCTGTATTGTTACACCTACCCTTTTATTGTGTCTGGCCTGTGTTGTTATACCTACCCTTTCACTGTGTCTGGCCTGTATTGTTATACCTACCCTTTTATTGTTTCTGGTCTGTATTGTTATACCTACCCTTTTATTGTGTCTGGCCTGTGTTGTTATACCTACCCTTTTATTGTGTCTGGTCTGTATTGTTATACCTACCCTTTTATTGTGTCTGGTCTGTATTGTTATACCTACCCTTTTATTGTGTCTGGCCTGTATTGTTATACCTACCCTTTCACTGTGTCTGGCCTGTATTGTTATACCTACCCTTTTATTGTTTCTGGTCTGTATTGTTATACCTACCCTTTTATTGTGTCTGGCCTGTGTTGTTATACCTACCCTTTCACTGTGTCTGGCCTGTGTTTGTTATACCTACCCTTTTATTGTGTCTGGCCTGTGTTGTTATACCTATCCTTTCATTGTGTCTGGCCTGTGTTTGTTATACCTACCCTTTCACTGTGTCTGGCCTGTGTTTGTTATACCTACCCTTTTATTGTGTCTGGTCTGTGTTGTTATACCTACCCTTTCACTGTGTCTGGCCTGTGTTGTTATACCTACCCTTTTATTGTGTCTGGCCTGTGTTGATATACCTACCCTTTCATTGTGTCTGGTCTGTATTGATATACCTACCCTTTCACTGTGTCTGGCCTGTATTGTTATACCTACCCTTTCACTGTGTCTGGCCTGTGTTGTTATACCTACCCTTTCACTGTGTCTGGCCTGTATTGTTATACCTACCCTTTCATTGTGTCTGGTCTGTATTGATATACCTATCCTTTCATTGTGTCTGGCCTGTATTGTTATACCTACCCTTTCACTGTGTCTGGCCTGTGTTGTTATACCTACCCTTTCACTGTGTCTGGCCTGTATTGTTATACCTACCCTTTTATTGTGTCTGGTCTGTATTGTTATACCTACCCTTTTATTGTGTCTGGCCTGTGTTGATATACCTACCCTTTCATTGTGTCTGGCCTGTATTGTTATACCTATCCTTTCATTGTGTCTGGCCTGTGTTTGTTATACCTACCCTTTCATTGTGTCTGGTCTGTATTGTTATACCTACCCTTTCATTGTGTCTGGCCTGTGTTTGTTATACCTACCCTTTCATGTTGTCTGGCCTGTGTTGTTATACCTACCCTTTCACTGTGTCTGGCCTGTGTTGTTATACCTACCCTTTTATTGTGTCTGGCCTGTGTTTGTTATACCTACCCTTTCACTGTGTCTGGCCTGTGTTTGTTATACCTACCCTTTCACTGTGTCTGGCCTGTATTGTTATACCTACCCTTTCATTGTGTCTGGCCTGTGTTTGTTATACCTACCCTTTCACTGTGTCTGGCCTGTGTTGTTATACCTACCCTTTTATTGTGTCTGGCTGTATTGTTATACCTACCCTTTTATTGTGTCTGGTCTGTATTGTTATACCTACCCTTTTATTGTGTCTGGCCTGTGTTGTTATACCTACCCTTTTATTGTGTCTGGCCTGTATTGTTATACCTACCCTTTTATTGTTTCTGGTCTGTATTGTTATACCTACCCTTTTATTGTGTCTGGTCTGTGTTGTTATACCTACCCTTTCATTGTGTCTGGCCTGTGTTGATATACCTACCCTTTCATTGTGTCTGGCCTGTGTTTGTTATACCTACCCTTTTATTGTGTCTGGTCTGTATTGTTATACCTACCCTTTTATTGTGTCTGGTCTGTATTGTTATACCTACCCTTTTATTGTTTCTGGTCTGTATTGTTATACCTACCCTTTTATTGTGTCTGGCCTGTGTTGATATACCTACCCTTTCATTGTGTCTGGCCTGTGTTTGTTATACCTACCCTTTCATTGTGTCTGGCCTGTATTGTTATACCTACCCTTTTATTGTGTCTGGCCTGTATTGTTATACCTACCCTTTTATTGTTTCTGGTCTGTATTGTTATACCTACCCTTTTTTTGTGTCTGGTCTGTGTTGTTATACCTACCCTTTCATTGTGTCTGGCCTGTGTTGATATACCTACCCTTTCATTGTGTCTGGCCTGTGTTTGTTATACCTACCCTTTTATTGTGTCTGGTCTGTATTGTTATACCTACCCTTTTATTGTGTCTGGTCTGTATTGTTATACCTACCCTTTTATTGTTTCTGGTCTGTATTGTTATACCTACCCTTTTATTGTGTCTGGCCTGTGTTGATATACCTACCCTTTCATTGTGTCTGGCCTGTGTTTGTTATACCTACCCTTTCATTGTGTCTGGCCTGTATTGTTATACCTACCCTTTTATTGTGTCTGGCCTGTGTTGTTATACCTACCCTTTCATTGTGTCTGGCCTGTGTTATTGTGGCAGTGAAGAAAAAACATCTACAGGGTACCTTCGCTGTCTTGGCACAGTTTATATACCTTAAGAGTGAAAAAAATCTTTTAGTAGCAAAATCAAGAATTAACGCTTACATTGAAGTGATTTTCATTCCCAATGGCTTTAAAATAAACCGCAAAGTTTATGGATATAATAAATTATATTTATAACAAGGAAAAATTACCCTTCCCTGAACATGTTTTACTGCAAGAGAACACAAACAGATGATATAACACTCTGTCCCTCTCTAACTGTGTACTAATATGTTGAGTATTGTGAGTACTTTCCATTGCTTGGTTTCTTTGTCTGGGTCAGTATTATCAATGAAAACACTCTGTCCCTCCCTCAGTGACTTAGTGTACTTATATTGTACTTTATGGAGTACTGTGTGTAGTTACCTCTGCCTGGTTTCTTTGTCTGGGTTAGTATTATCAATGACCACACTATGTCCCTCTCTCAGTGACTTAGTATACTTATATTGCACTAAGTACTGTGAGTAGTTACCTCTGCCTGGATTCTTTGTCAGGGTTAGTATTATCAATGACCACACTCTGTCCCTTTCTCAGTGACTTGGCACACATATCTACACATTTCTTCCAAGTTCCTAGAGTGTCCTATTGAAGAATTTTTTTTGTAAAACTATCTTTCATACACATGAGCACTGTACTGTGCTTGAGTTTTATATTTAACATAAATGTGCTTAGCTCAAGTTTATTTTCATACACATGCACTACCAGCTTTTTACATCACCTTTGCTTCAAAAAACATTATCAGTATTTATAATGATGTAAAAAAAATTTCATATTCCTATTTAAATATTTTAGAAGTTTATTAAATTCTAAATTTTTTCTGGCACATTAAGTATACATCTTTATTTCTTTAACAGACTTTTCAGGTCTTTCCTAACCTTGATCAGCCTACAGTATCGGGGACCTATATACTAAAAGGATAGGCAACTCCTTCATCGTCATGTTTATTTACCCAAAACATCACGCACAACACTACAAGTTTTTCAAACTACATTTATTCCCAGTAAATAGCCTGTTTTCTGATTAATGTCATTTTTTCCTTTCATGTATTGGAATGGATTTTTAATAAATTTTTAAACATAAATTTTAATATAATTTAAATATAAAGAAAATAAACTCTGCAATTGGTCAATTCTTAGAAATACCACAGATCAGGGGAATGTGCTGATTTTGAATAAAACGAAATTACTACTAAGGAGAATAATCCTGCTAAAAAAGAAATCTTGAATAAATTTTTGATATATAATTAAAGGTTCTGATGAAAAATTTGATAGCATTACAGATATAATTGATTAAAGTACTCTTACAAAATCCCACCACTTACAAGATATCGCGAGATTTGCTTATCCAGTTAGTATCTAGGTCCCTGACAGTATCTATACTTATTAAATATTCTGTACATTCTTACCCTATTGACATGCACATATCCTTTAGGAATCATGTAAGTTTTCGAAAAGAATGATTTGCCACCTGAAAAAAAAAACACAAAACCATATAACCTGCTTAGAATCTGTTATGAAAATTAACTTTTCACTTATAGTACATGTATATAAATGTATATATTTATCCCCCTTTACAAAGCAATCCTTTTTTGAAAATTTACAAATGTGAGAGAGTAAGGAGAGAATCATATTTATTCATTCAGATTGCTTTGTTTAACAAAAATGCTAAGGAAACTTCCTAATATTAAAATAATATACAACTTACAGGCTGGAAATCCTACCAAGACAACAACCTCCTGTGATTTAGAGGTTACAGAGGCACTGGGAGGATCTAAAAGGGGGGCACGTGTGTCTATGGCTCTCTGAAATATAGATGTTAAAAGCATAAGAATGATTTGCTTTCATACAATCTGGAGACTTAAAAAATTCCACCCATTTTTCACTTTTGATACTAACTGGGTCAAACTCTGGTAAAGAAAAAGGAGCTGCCTTCTGGAACATGAAGAACTCCTCAGGAGTGTAAAATCTCAGCCCGATATTCAGGGAAAACTGGAATTAAAATCATCTTTTCTTTGTCAGTGCAAAAATAAGTCAAAAAAAAAAAACTGACATGAATCAGAGCAACTTATCTGTGTAAAAACAACATATTTCATGACCAAATAAAAAGGACACATATTATGTTATATGAAACAAAAACACTTAATATCAGTCATATTACTCTGCAATCTCTTACCAGCCTATCACTGCAAGAAAAATCCTTCTTCTTTTTGGCTGCCCATTTCTCTGGCCTCCCAGCAGCATCTACAGCGCACCACAAGAAATGGTGAAAAGGTACATCATATATCATTTGAATACAGTTTGAAATATCAACCTTTATGGCCATGACCTTGAGACAAAATAAGTGCTTACCTCCCACATATAAGCTGTCATTAATATCAATTTTAACACCATTATTGGCTTTCTGAAAAGTAAAAATAGAGTTTAATATTTCAATACATATTGAATCTCATTACATTTTTAAGACTAGGAAGTTGACTATTTTTTACTTTTATATTTTTTTACCTGACGAAGAAAGTCCCACATTCCTCGGGCTGGCTTCCGGTAGACTCCACCCCCAGTGGATATAAGAATCTATCAGCAAATTGTATACACTTGTGTTATATTATCAAACTTGATAGATTAAATAAGACATTATTTTCCATGTAAATTAACATAAAAATTGTAGAGTTGTAGAGAATTTCCTTTTGGATAGCCAAGAGAATTAGCAGTTAATTTTGTGGTCAATTTTTCCCTAAACATAAACCATTTTCATCAATTTCTTAATTCTTGTTCAGAGCAAACAGCAGGACTCGAGAAAACTCTGATGAGGTTTCAATAAAATTAATTTATGCCAAAAATACCTGTGCAGGAACTCCAAGTTTATCAAGAACACTGCTAAATTTAGTCTTTAATTCTTCAATAGTAGTCTTTCCTCTAGAAACACCCAGCTGTCAAACATAAAACAGATACATGAAAACATCTTCCACTATACAGTGTCATCTTGTTTTGGATTTTAATTATTATGTTATTCGTACCCGATTTTTAAAGAAATCAATCTTTTACCTAATATGAAGTGATCTCATTCTTACCTGGTTTGTAAAAAAGACAATCTTGTAGCCATCGTTATGCAATTTTTTCAGCCTCCCTGGAATCTCCGGATAAAGAATTCTGAAATGCCAGTGATAACATGGTCTAAATATAGACTAAATAATCTGACAAACAACTCCTTCACCTTCCTAAAAAAATCACAGGTATATTGTAAGGCATGTTTCAGATTCAATTGTACTTCATGCAAGTAAACTCCAACCTAGCCCAAACTGAACATTTACTTGCCTGAGGAAATTAGACATATTAATGTTGATCCCTGATATAGATTGGTACTTACCTCCAGTCACCAGAGTGAGTAGGAAACGTTTTACCAGACTGGGTTGTTATAATGGTTCCATCAATATCAAACCCAGCAATCTAAGAAAAAAAAAACACCATGCACAAGTTTTTTTTCAGAATTTTGTCTGGCATGATAATGTCGATTAGAGAAGAATCATTTTCACTGAATGTTTTGAAAGATTTAAATGTCAAATACCCAAACAATCTTCAAGCATGCAATAAGTTTGAATGTGTTATTAATTGAAATTTTCACATAATTCACAATATTATCTCTTACCTTACTTCTGGCCATCACTCCTTTCCGTGTACACACATACAGTTTCTCAAACTGCTGCCATTTAGTCTCTGTTGCTGGTGGACCCTCTGTTACCTGAACAGATTTACTTATAGAACCAGATCCAGCTGAAGTGTTCATAGCTGAGGGACTCTTGGATGAACCAGATCCAGAGTTCTGAGTTGAGGGTTTCTTTGGTGATTCAACAGCAGCTGCCTTTTCTTTACCTCCAGTCAAGATGGTTTTCTGTCCATTTTTGGATGGCACATCTTGACTGTCTGGAGTGAATGTAAACTTTTTCTCAGCAGCATTTTTCTTTAGAATTTTTAGTTTTTGTTCCAGAAGTTTTATATCCTCCTCATCTTCCTCTATAGTTCTATTTGCTGAATCATTCTTCATATCTACATCATTAGACTTTCCTTTATCCTTTGAGTCAGATTTTCTGGGCTTTTTCGCCTCCTGACCAGAATCAGTGTTATTAGATGCAGGCCTTTTGACTGATTGCCGCTTCTTTTCCTTTAAATTGTTTTTAAGGTCCTCAGTTGTTACTGTACTGGTTGATTTTGGGGACTTCACATATTTGAATTTGACTTTCTGAGGATACAATCCAGCCAAAAGATATATAGTGCCATCTGCTGACAGCTTGCATGTTCTGTCTGCAATACATAAAACAAACAGATTAAATACATGTACCCTGACAAGATAGTATTGCATTTGGACTTATACCTGATATCAATGGACACATTTTGTTGATTTAAGATGATTCTATACAAGTCAAAATTGATAAATTGCTAAAAATCAGTGTAAGTAAAACTGTTTGTATTATGTAAGTAGCTGCAGGCTTTAAAAATATGGTCATTGTATCTTTAAGTAAATTACTGTCACAAATGTAATACCAATATTTTCACAGCAAGTCTGAGTTGTACCGAGTCTTGCAATCCTGTGCTCTAAATATACAGTGCATGTTTTGCATTTTATCAATGCTGAAATACATGTAAATGATAGTTGGAAGTCCTGATGGTCATTTTCTTTATTCAGTACCTTTCTCTAGCTCTATTCCATCAATGGCCGAGGAGTTGGCACCCAGCTGTTTAACCGTCACTTCTCCCGTCGACCAATCAGCAGTCACCTCCACTGAATAACCAAAAATATAATTTTTACTGCATGGCTACATTGGGCAAAAAATCAACAAACAACATTTGATTTATGATCACTCTACTGGATACAACTGGACAATATGTTACTACTGACATTACTCATATCTAGTAAGAAAAACAGTAAAACATGCTTACAATGATTTAACACAATTTTATACAGAAGTGATTTTCATAAAATAAAACACAATTGTATATTTTTTACAAATTATGCTTATAACAGAATAATACTGTATAAGAGTAAGAAATTTGGACCATTTCTGGCATTTCAAATTTATTCACATCTATCTCCATGTAAAAACACTTAGTTTTCCCAATAATTTTCTGGATACAGGTCCAGCACAATACCCTGATAAAGGTATATACAGACCTGTTTACCCTTATTGTTGTCTCTCAGTATTTTTGATCAGATTTGTCCGTGAGATTTAACATTTGCCAGTAAGATTTCGCTTTCCATTGATTTTACGTATATAATTGGAGAGCAAATGCTTTTTGATTACTAAAACATGGTTAAATACATGTAACATGTTCTTTTCATGTTATACCACAGCATTTTTGATAACTGGAAATCGACGATGTGCTTGATTTTTTTTAACAGTGATTAAAGGGCGTGAAACGGACAGATCATAAGCATGGTCGATTGATTGTTTAATGTCTGTCGCAAAATTTTTTAGTCATTAAGAAGCCACCACCTGCCCGGCCGTGAAGAGCTGCAAATTTTGCTCTCTACTCAGCACTCAGTACCATTGAGCAGGGAGGGTTCTGTTTCGTGCCAGCACCTAATGCGACACGGTTTATACGGTCTGATTTGAAGGACCGGTCTCCAAGGCGCACTAGTGTGATCCGAACCCTCGATATAAGGAGAAAGTCCTTACTGTGCACTACACAGAGTAGACGCTCTAACCACTGCGCCAGGCGGGCGACCAGATCATAACGATTGATTGTCAATAATTGTTGCTGTTTTAAGCCGAGTCGGCATTCTTTCAGCTTTATTGCAGCAGATCAGAATGAAAACTAACTGCAAAATTCCAAACGAAGACATTTCCCTATTTTCATAATAGCAAAACGTGAGACGTAATTTGGATTAAAAATCCGTAAAAAATACGGCGAAATCGTAAGAGTAAACACCTCTGTATATAGCTTGATAAAGCTATAGGTATATAGCTTGATAAAGTTATATAGCTTTATCTAGGTATTACAAATACCTTGATCAAGGTATTTTATGTAACGAAAATTCAAAAAAAAATCTTAAACCAGAAGTCTCTGTCGAGACTGTAGCTCTACTGGTTTGTACTTATAATGGATGAGAAAAGAAGCCATTGCCATCAGACCAAAACTGTAGAAGGAGTAGCGTTTTAAAGGAATTTCACAGAAAATTCTATTTTTAGTAACCATGGCAACACCGTTCATCAAAATCGGAAACCGATGCACAATTTTATGTATCTTAGTGTAGTCTACTTGTGTGCCAAGTTATTTTAAAATCAGACCAAAACTGTACAAGGAGTAGCATTTTAAAGGAATTTCAAAGAAAATTATATTTTTAGTTACCATGGCAACACCGTTCATCGAAATCAAAATCCGATGCTCTATTTTATGTATCTTAGTGTAGTCTACTTGTATGCCAAGTAATATTGAAATCAGACCAAAACTGTAGGAGGAGTACCGTTTTAAAGGAATTTCACAGAAAATTCTATTTTTAGTAACCATGGCAACACCGTTCATCGAAATCAAAAACCGATGCACTATTTTATGTATCTTAGTGTAGTCTACTTGTGTGCCAAGTTATACTAAAATCAGACCAAAACTGTAGGAGGAGTAGCGTTTTAAAGGAATTTCACAGAAAATTCTATTTCTAGTAACCATGGCAACACCGTTCACTGAAATCAAAAACCAATGCACTATTTTATGTATCTTAGTGTAGTCTACTTGTGTGCCAAGTTATTTTAAAATCAGACCAAAACTGTACAAGGAGTAGCGTTTTGAAAAATTGTTTACAGACAGACAGACAGACAGACAGACAGAAGGACGGACGACGGACACCTTACTATCGCATAAGCTCTTCTGGTCTCTGACCAGTAGAGCTAAACATAGGTAATCAGAGATTACAGAGCTCACCTCAACGAATGTTGTCTTTAAGTAAGGCAAAGTCACACAATTCACCAAAAAAAGTGTACATCCCAAAATGAAAATATTTATGCAAATTTGATCTGATACTTTGGAATAAAGCTATATAAAAACTTCAAACTAGTTCTTTTTCATGAAAATGTAATTAAAATCCAGCATCTGAAGCAAATTTGAGAGTTTTCATCCCTTGATGCATCATTTGTGCAAGTTTGGTTTATACAATGTTATATAAGCCTTATAGTTTTTTGGTAATAGACGTGCACCCATAACTTTTACCTGGTCCATTTTCTGAAAAATGTATGTCTAATTCAGCATCCGAAGCAAGTCCATTAGTGTGCATCCTAAGATGTGTCGTCTATGCAAGTTTGCTCATTATAGGGCTCATAGTTACTTGGAAATGAAAGGCACCAAAAACTTTAACATGTTCACTCAACCGGAAAATGTAGGTCAGATACAGCATCCAAAGTAAGTCTGGTAGTATGCATCCTTAGATGTACCATCCATGCAAGTTTGGTCATAATAGGGCTCAAAGTATCTTGGAAATGAAAACTGCACCTAAAACTTTAACATGTGCACTCAACCGGAAAATGTAGGTCAGGTTCAGCATTCGAAGCAAGCCTGGTAGTATGCATCCTAATATGTATCAAACCTGCAAGTTTGGTCATTATAGTGCTCATAGTATCTTGGAAATGAGACCTGCACCAAAAACATTCACTTGTTCACTCAACCGGAAAATGTAGGTCAGATTCAGCATCCGAATCAAACCCGGTAGTGTACATCCTTAGATGCATCATCCATGCAAGTTTGGTCAACATAGGGCTTATAGTTCCTTGGAAATGACACCAACATCAAAAACTGCACCAAAAATGTTAACCTGCTCCAAAAACCTTAACCTGGTCATCCCTTTGCTGAAATTGCAGCATTTGAAACTTTGAATGGTACAATGAAACACACTAGAAGCATCTTCCATGCATGTCTAATCAATATAGGACATAGAAGTACTTTAAAAGAAAACTGCTCCAAAAAACTTAACCTGGGACGCCGACACCGACGCCGACGGGGACGCCGAGGGTATTACATAAGCTCCCCCAACTTCGTTGAGGTGAGCTAAAAATTAAATACTGAAAGTCGAGTTCTGAGTTGTTGTCAGTAAATTCACCCATGCATGTAAAGTACTCAAAAACAAAGAAATCAGAATAAAAGCATGTCATGTGAAGAGACATTCTTTTACAGGTCCAGTCCAAAGACTATTTCTACCTACGTAACTATTAAAAGCTACGTAGGTATTTAAACCTACCCAAAGTAGCTATTTTTACCTACTTTCTGCTTTCCTTGCATTTTGTAACCAAACACAGGAATGGCGCAACATGGTGAGCACTGAATTTCTTGATACAGTCACACTGATGATGAATATGACAAAAATTTGTCCAAAAAATGATTACTTCGTTTATTATCAGTTTTGCATAGAAACTAATGTAAAATTGCCGATTCAGGAAGTAATCATTTTTTGGCCAAAATTTCGTCATTCATCATTAGTGTGACTGTATCAAAATATATGGTATTCACCATGTTGCGCCTTCAGTCTTTTGGCCACAAAATGTAGATAATACAAAAAGTAGGTAAAAATATCTACTTTGGGCCATATAAAATTGAAATCTTGGTTCTCAGGCCCGCGCGCATCTGTTTTGAGGTAGCCGCATTGCCGTTTTTATTGTATTTTTGATAAAATAAAAAGTTTGTATTGCGGACACCAATCCGGGAAAAAAATTTCCGACCTCATTTGTTTCGTAATTTAGTATTCAAATATCACTTCCGGTAGCCATTTACAATGAGATTTTGGCTACTTCGTTTGAAAATACATTCAGGGACATTACCTACGATGTTTACACGCTGTTAAGCAATGGATAAAGCAGAAATTTTGACCAGAAATGGAAAGTATATCTGTGATTGAAAAAATTATCTTTAAGTTAAAGAAAATCGGAAATTAAAATTAAAAAAAATACCTCCCTCACCTACTTTATTGCCAATAAAATGAAAAATAAAATGCCGCCCTCCCGCATCTGTTGTGGAGAAGATTGGCCTGAGAACCAAGGAATTAAATTTAAATAGCCTTGGGTAGGTTTAAATATCCTGGCGTATTGTATTTTCGACCTATTTAGATGTTATTTATCAATTCATTGCAAACTTTATAGAATCTGAAAAAACATGGGCTTAAAATGTTAGCATATGTCTCTATAAAAAAATGATATAACCCAAATTGCAGTTTTGTGTTTATTTTATTTATATGTCATAATAAGGAGAGGGTACAGTTTTCCTTACAAAAATATTGGCGTCTTTGTGTTTTCGACCTAAATATAGTATCAACGACCAATCAGTATTGGCTATAAATATCCTCTGAATATTCCAAACAATAAAAATAAGACTGTCTGTCTTTCAAAAAAACATTGAACAAGTTGCATATTTTGGTTGCAAATACATTTATTCGTTGGTTGAACCCATCTGTCAGTAGCTGTGCATTTCCAAAAAAAAAATCAATGAAATTATGTTGCATTTTTCAGTAAAAATCTGTAAGAAAGTGCTCATATTTAAGGAAGAAAAAAAACTGTTTGATCCACCCATGCATTTCAATATTCATGCGTCTCTTTGACAGAGATCTTAATTTTCTTTCAGAAAAATGTCATCAAAAAATCTTTGTAATTAACCGATTACGGCTTTGATTAGTCAACAGATAAAATGTGCATTAGTAAAAAGACTAGAATTTCTGACATCGGACTAAAACCATCGGGGGAATTCCGCTGAATTAATTATTTTGGGTATTTTCGCTACAGTTGTGCTTCAAAGGTATTTTTCCAAGTGTAGCAACCGAAAATAATGTTCTACGGCGCGGAATCTGCACAGGAAGCAGATTGGGAAAAAGAGGTCGAAAATACAATACAGGATACGAGACGATACCTATTAATAGCTACGTAGGTAGAAATAGTCTTTGGACTTGACCTGTTTTATGCTATATTTTTGATACCAGAGTGCTTTTCATGTACGAGTGGGCATACTGACAAGAACTCAGAACTAATATTTAATTTTTTAAGAATTTTTTTTTGAATTTTCACTACATAAAATACCTTGATCAAGGTATTTGCAATATCTTGATAAAGCTATATAGCTTTATCAGGGTATTGTGCTGGACCTGGGATAAGCATACAATTCAACACTTATTATACTAAGTTAACTGTTTACATTGCTTCCTGGAACATCTGGGGTCGATACACCTGGTAGCTTCACTTCTACCCACGTGGACAGCCTCCCTGTCAGGAAGAGGGATGGGGTCGTGCGTGTTGTTTGGACAAACCAAGTGACAGCTTTTAATCATAGTCACTTATCTTACCGATCACTGACAAGACAACACAGTGCCCCTTTACCTCACAGTTATCTTCATGCAGAAATACAAATAACAGCGACAGTACATGTACACATCATGATAGTATTTCAACTTGTTTAGTTGTTAGTCTTATACACAGTTACAAGGTGGGAAAGTGGCGCACTGTGACTCTTCACTTTTCTACCTTCATATGTTGAAGAGCGTCTATTCTACGGAACCTCATAATGGAAATAAAATTGATTCACTCCTGGTGGAGTATTTTTTTTTTAGAGCTCACCTAAGCTAAAAGGTTAAGTGAGGCAGAGTGCTTCTGTCCATCCATCTGTCTGTCTGTCTGTGAAACGGTTCATAGTCTCATCTTCTCTCAAGAAGATATATTATGATGTGATAAGACCATGTGCATGATATGATGATATTAATATGATAAACTGTAAATAGATCGGCAAAAGTACATCAATCACTATACATTTGAAGGTGGTTTGTGATTCAAAGGAAGAAGAAGAAGAAGAACCACTTGACCAATTTTAATCAAAGTTGGTACAAATATTTGAATTATCGATCTTGGGTGAAAGGGAATTTTGGTATCATGTCATCATACATAAAACAAATACACATAATAAATTATATTAGTCCTTCGAAAAACTAAATTTGGCTACCCAGAAATTTTATACCGGGTATAGATTTATAGATATCAAGGTAAAATTGAGGAGAAAAAAAGAGAGGTCAAATTGTTGCATTGAAGGGCCAACCCCTTTGAAATAGGGAGATGATTGAGAAAAGACAAAAATTAGTAGCTAGGGTGAGGTTATTTAAAAATCTTCGTAAGACAATCTTCGCAAGACGTAGCCTGTCGTTAAATATTGATTTTATTTGAACAAATAATTTAACCGTGTCAGTCCCACCGAAGAGGGACATGCTCTCAGAACTGAACATGCTGCAATCACTAAAAAAATCATTATAGAATGCATCACCACAATGTAAAGAAATGAATTTTTAATTTGTATTCTTAACCATATTAATTATGACCTGATTAGAATTGCACCCTCTCAAGTCGTTATTGATTTGTTAGTGGACAAAGAACTGGCCTTTAAAATTTTCACCATGATAAAAATTGGGACATTCATTTACAAGGACACCGCATTTTAACCCGTGTTCAGTGCAGCTGTACTTTTCCCTTCTCTATCTCTGGTAAAATTCTAATTCATAGGGTATAAGTAGATACAAATTTAGGATTTGATCGACAAGTTGTTCTACTTTTTTTCTATTTACACACAGCCAGTAAATTCAAAAGAGAACACAAATTGTCTGTGCCACTTTGTCTGAAGGGATTATTCAATTACGTGTACATGTAATTAAAACATCGATCAATATTAATGTTACATATAAGCCAATTTCTGAAATGGTTGGGAACTAAATTACCGGGGTATAGAAATTCCAGAAACCTTTCCCTCTCAACAATCAATCAATCAATCAATAAAATGAAATAAAACAAAATTAAATAAATAAATAAAATATTGACAACAAATAATTTTGAATACCACTATTCCTTATTTCTATTTATCACAAAATACGTGTAGTACATCAAAATGCGTGAACGGTGCCTTACAGAGGTCAAGGATTTAGCCATATGAGATTTTTTTTTCATGATGTATAATTGTATATACATATGGTCAAAACGTGACATGAACCTGGTGAAAAATTCTGCAGTGATGACATTGATTTACCTCTCCACGGCCCAAAACTGTGACATTTATTTGCAGAGATATTATCGCATGTAAGAAGGAACCCTCCATGTTCCAAACAGCTGGTTTGGCCGTTTGTCAAGTTTTGTTGATCTTGTTGTATAATTTAAATTTGAGAGGTGGAAGTAAATACAAAATTTTGAACATGGCATGCATGCATTGTCTGCGCCATTTCATTTCAAATAAAATACAAATTTTTACTTATGTTACATAAAATGTATTTGAACAAATTTTTTAAAAAATACTGAATTAATAAACCCATAAATATAAAATATTTTTCTGGTGTTTTTCGCTGTGTACCGTTTAATGTATCTCAATTTCTTTTTTATGGTCTTTGTATGTATTTTTTCTCTTTTAGCCGAAATTATGCAATACATGAAATATAGCCATTTACAATGAATTGGAACAAAGTGATTTTTTGCAAATCAATTTTTTGCCGATATCAATAAATACCTCAAATAGACAAATACGTCTATACTGTGTCTAAAAGAGTAAAGGATTAGCTATAAAAACGAATAAAAATTTCCTAAAGGGATTATGACTCTGAATCTTTTATGACTTCAACACAAAGATGTATTATAGTATTGGTAAAATGACCATTTCAATTATGCTTAAGAGTCAAAATCAGCAAGCATCGAGCATTTAGTTAAAAAATGTGGAAACTGGCATAGAAACAGATTTGGTTAAAACTCATATATAAATTTTCAGATCAAAGGGTATAATAGAAAAAAGCAAGCCAAAAATAATTTTTCGCATTGTTGCTATGGAAACCACGCGCCTTTCAAATAGCGTGTTTTGTACTTTATCATGACACTTGAATTTATGGTTAAACAAATATTTTTTTATTACTAGTCATTAAAAAAAGCTTTTTAAATTATTATTTTATTTATATAAAAATACTCTATTTTAACAACTGTTGATTATTGAAATTCTTTTCACCTTTTGATAAATAAAACTAGTTTTTGGAGGTTTATTTTGCTTTAAAAACCAGCAAATTTGAAGTACTCTATAAGAAATCTACAACCACATAAAAGCTTATCAACATAAAATATATATTAAACAGTATTTGTTCTAGAAGAATCAAGAAAAAAATCTGCAGGCAACTAAAGCATTTATATATGATAACTGATTTAAATCCATAATTTTCTGTCACTTTTGCTTCAAATTACCTCCCTTTGGTATAGCTCTCTAACATAGGAGGAATAAACGGTAGTTTGCATACATTGTTTTCAATAACAGTGTACAGAAGACTAGCAGAAAATTACAAACTTGGAGCAGTCTGAGCCTCAGTTTTCGCGTTTTTATGAGTCTTAATTACGGTGAGTGACTGAAATTTTTATAATATACCATTACAACAGTTAGTGAAAAATGTATAACATAAATTAACCATGCAGTAAAATATGTAACACTTGGCAGGTGTTTTTTGCACATGTATTTCAATTTAATTCTGATTGATTACTAGTATATATGTTAGCATTACTTTAGTATTTTATAACTAAAAAGAAAAGATTATGCATTATATGAGGTACCAGGAGGAGGGTGTATCCCCCCTCATAATATTGCCGAGATAAAATGAAATTAAATTCCCCAACATAGATTGTTTCTGCGGGCCTAACGTGAAAAAGTTGGTCATGATCAGTTACTTAACTGTATCCCAAATTATAAAGTTTAATTTGAAATTAGTTATGTTCCCCAAACGGAGTTTGGGAACATATTGTTTTTACTCGGTTTCTTATTATTATTATTATTATGTTCCCCAAACGGAGTTTGGGAACATATTGTTTTTACTCGGTTTCTTATTATGTTCCCCAAACGGAGTTTGGGAACATATTGTTTTTACTCGGTTTCTTATTATTATTATTATTATTCTTTTTTTTCTTCTTTGTTCTCCGGTACTTTTTTGTCCGCGAGTGTTCTCAGAAACTGTTCACCCAACTAAGTTAAAACCTTTTTAGGGTTAATAGGTGTGTAGTGTAGGTGTGCGGAACGAAGGTCATTTTGCGCGCATTCGCATGCACGTGCGTGCGCGTAAAGTGAGTGAAATGACTGATATACTTTATATGGCTATAACTTTTACATTTTTTGATGAAATGCTTTGAAACTCATTACATAAGGATATATTAATAGTGTTAATAATATGACACTGTCAAATTAGCACGAACTCACGCGAATGCACGTGCACCTTGCTCTGATTGGCTGAAACAAAAATCTCAATATCTCTTTTGTTTTTAGACGAAATGCTTTGAAATTTTAAACGTTGTCATGAATTAAGACATCCTACAACAAAGTATGGAAAAAATTTCATGAAATCACGCGCATGCACGTGCGCTGCAATCTGATTGGCTGAAACTTTAAATAGCTATATCTCCTTTGTTTTTTGACGAAATGCTTTGGAATTTAAAACATAGTCTTGCATTAGAATATCCTGCAATATGATATACAAAAAATTTCAACAAATCACGCGCATGCACGTGTGCTGCAACCTGATTGGCGGAAAATTTAAATGGCTATATCTCGTTTGTTTTTTGACGAAATGCTTTGAAATTTAAAACATATTCATGCATTGGGATATCCTACAATATGATTTAGAATAAATTCATGAAATCACGCGCATGCACGTGTGCTGCAATCTGATTGGCCGAAACTTGAAATGGCTATAATTCCCTTGGTTTTCAACCAAACAGGATGGGATTTAGAATATAGATAGATATAAGGGCCTCCTACAAGAAGGTATGGTCATCATGCACGCGCACGCACGTGCGTGCATTTGGAACGAGTGAAATAAAAAATACACTTGAATGAGTGATTTTTAATACTTTTGGACTAAATGGTTTAATATATAGTATATTTAAATACATAGAAAATTGTAGACAAGATGATATGATCATTACGCACGTGCATTCACATGCACACGCGTGCAATGTTCAAATTTGAATATAATTGGTATCCATCTGGGAAAACGTTGTTAAAGGCAAAAATTGCACAGATGTTGTCTTATTTAATAAGGCTTAAATGGAATATGGCACCAAAAGGGAGTTGGGGAGAGTTTGGGGAACATCTGTAACGGTCCCCGTTACAATTAGCACTAGTTATTATGTTCCCCAAACGAAGTTTGGGAACATATTGTTTTTACTCGGTTTCTTATTATTATTATTATTATTCTTTTTTTTCTTCTTTGTTCTCCGGTACTTTTTTGTCCGCGAGTGTTCTCAGAAACTGTTCATCCAACTGAGCTAAAACCTTTTTAGGGTTAATAGGTGTGTAGTGTAGGTGTGCGGAACGAAGGTCATTTTGCGCGCATACGCCTGCACGTGCGTGCGCGTGAAATGAGTGAATTGACTGATATACTTAATATAGCTATAACTTTTACATTTTTTGATGAAATGCTTTGAAACTCATTACATAAGGATATATTAAAAGTGTTAATAACATGACACTGTCAAATTCGCATGAACTCACGCGCATGCACGTGCGCCTTCCTCTGATTGGCTGAAACAAAAATCTCAATATCTCTTTTGTTTTCCGACGAAATGCTTTGAAATTTTTAACATTGTCATGAATTAGGATATCCTACAATATAATATGGAAAAAATTTCATGAAATCACGTGCATGCACGTGCGCTGCAATCTGATTGGCTGAAACTTTAAATGGCTATATCTCCTTTATTTTTTTACGAAATGCTTTGAAATTTAAAACATAGTCATGCATTAGGATATCCTGCAATACGATATACAAAAAAATTCAAGAAATCACGCGCAAGCACGTATGCTGCAATCTGATTGGCTGAAACTTTAAATGGCCATATCTCCTTTGATTTTTGACGAAATGCTTTGAAATTTAAAACATAGTTATGCATTAGGATATTCTACAATATGATTTAGAAAAAAATTCTTGAAATCACGTGGATACACGTGTGCTGCAATCTGATTGGCTGAAAATTGAAATGGCTATAATTCCCTTGGTTTTCAACCAAACAGGATGGGATTTAGAACATAGATAGATATAAGGGCCTCCTACAAGAAGGTATGGTCATCATGCACGTGCACGCACGTGCGTGCATTTGGAACAAGTGAAATTGAAAATACACTTGAATGAGTGATTTTTAATACTTTTGGACTAAATGCTTTCATATAAAGTATATTTTAATATATAGAAAGTGTAGACACGATTATATGATCTTTATGCACGTGCATTCACATGGGCACGCGTGCAATGTTAAAATTTGAATGTAATTGGTATCCTTTTGGGAAAACGTTGTTAAAGTAAAAAATGCACAGATGTTGTCTTATTTAATAAGGCTTACAGGGAATATGGCACCAAAAGGGAGTTGAGGAGCGTTTGGGGAACATCTGTAACGGTTCCCGTTACAATTAGCACTAGTTATTATTATTATTCTTTTTTTTCTTCTTTGTTCTCCGGTACTTTTTTTGTCCGCGAGTGTTCTCAGAAACTGTTCACCCAACTAAGTTAAAACTTTTTTAGGGTTAATAGGTGTCAAGTGTAGGTGTGCACAACGAAGGTCATTTTGCGCGCATACGCATGCACGTGCGTGCGCGTGAAATGAGTGAAATGACTGATATACTTATTATAGCCATAACTTTTACATTTTTTATTGAAATGCTTTGAAACTCATTCTATTAGGATATATTAATAGTCTAGATAATATGACATGCTCAAATTAGCACGAACTCACGTGCATGCACGTGCGCTTCCCTCTGATTGGCTGAAACAAAGATTTCAATATCTCTTTTGTTTTTTGACGAAATGCTTTGAAATGTTAAACAAAGTCATGCATTAGGATATACTACAATATAATATATAGCAGGTATCATGAAAACACGTGCATGCACGTGCGCTGCAATCTGATTGGTTTAAACTTTAAATGGGTATAACTCCTTTGATTTTCAACCAAACAGGATGGGATTTAGAACATAGATAGACATAGTGGATTCGTACAAAAAGGTAGGATCATCATGCACATGCATGCACGTGCATGCACATGAGATGGATAAAATCAAAAATACACTTGATGAAGCGTATTTTTTAATACCTTTGGATTAAATGCTTTATTATTTTATTATATTAATGTATATAGATAGTGTAGACAAGAGAATATGGTCATTACACACATGCATTTACATGTGCACGCGTGCAAATGCTAAAATTTGAATATACTCGGTATACTTCAGGGAAACGTTGTTAAAGTGTAAAATGCATAGAGTTTGTCGTTTTTAATGAAGCTTAAAGGGAGTATGGCACCAAAAGGGAGTTAGGGAGCGTTTGGGGAACATCTGTAACGGTCCCCGTTACAATTAGCCCTAGTTATGTTCCCCAAACGAAGTTGGGGAACATATTGTTTTTACTCTGTTTCTTATTATTATTATTATTATTATTATTATTATTATTATTATTTTTCTTCTTCCTGGGAAAATTTTGTCCACGAGTGATCTTGTAAACTATACATCCGACTTAGGTGAAACCTTTTTAGGGTTAGTAGGCATGTTGTGTAGAGTTGCCAAACGAAGGTCATTTTGCGCGCACGTGCTGGCAAGAGCGCGCACGTGCAACACGTGAAATGACCAATATAATGGATATCGCCATAACTTTTCTAGTTTTTGATGAAATATTTTGAAACTCATACTGTAAGGATATATTAGAATTATAAACAAGATGACATGGTCAATATAGCAAGATCTCACGCGCATGCACGTGCGCTTCGCTCTGATTGGCTGAAACTAAAGTCTCAATAACTTTCTTGTTGTACGTCATAATCATTTGAAATTTTGAACTTAGTCACACATTATGAAGATCTACAGCATGATATATAAGGATTTTCATGAAAGCATGTACATACACGTGTGCTGGCAAGAGCGCGCACGTGCAACACGTAAAATGACCAATATAATAGATATTGCCGTAACTTTTCTATTTTTTGATGAATTTTTTTGAAACTCACAATGAAAGGATGCATTAGTAGTATCAACAAGATGACATGCTCAAAATGGCTAGATCTTACGCGCATGCACGTGCGCTTTGCTCTGATTGGCTGAAATTTAAGTCTCAATATATTTCTTGTTTCTTGTCATAATCCTTTGAAATTTTGAACATGGTCATACATTATGAAGATCTACAGTATGATCTATAAGAATTTTCATGAAAGCACGTAAATTTACGTGTGCTGCAATCTGATTTGTTGAAACCTTAAATGCCTATAACTTTCTTGTTTCTCAACAGAACAGGATGAAATTTAGAATATGAATAGGTATAATGGAATCCTACATGATACTACTATCAAAATTGAATGCAAGGACGTGCTTGCATGTACTTGCGCAAGCGCAATGCGAAAAATGAACTATATACTTGAAAAACAGTAACATTTATATTTTTATGACTTTTTATTGATTCCTGGAATATAAAGATATGTTAATAGTTTAGACAACATGCCATGATCACCGTGCAATGCGTTAAATGACAAAAAGTTGATATCATTGTAGCTTTTAAAATTCTTTCTATAAAATTCTGCGATACTGAGCATATTAAAAAAGGTTTTAAAGGAAATTGGCACAAAAAGGGAGTTGGGGAGCGTTTGGGGAACATCTGTAACGGTCCCCGTTACAATTAGAACTAGTTATGTTCCCCAAACGAAGTTTGGGAACATATTGTTTTTACTCTGTTTCTTATTATTATGTTCCCCAAACGAAGTTGGGGAACATATTGTTTTTACTCTGTTTCTTATTATTATTATTCTTATTATTATTATTATTATTTTTCTTCCTGGGAAAATCTTTTCCGCGAGTGATCTTGTAAACTGCACATCCGACTTAGGTGAAACCTTTTTAGGGTAAGTAGGCATGTTATGTAGATTTGCGGAATCAAGGTCATTTTGCGCGCACGTGCTTGCAAGAGCGCGCACGTGCAAAACTTAAAATGACCAATATATAATGGATATAACCGTAACTTTTCTATTTTGTGACGAAATGTTTTGAAACTTATAATATAAGGATATATTAGTAGTATGCACAAGATGACATGGTCAAAATAGCAAGATTGCACGCGCATGCACGTGCACTTCGCTTTGATTGGCTGAAACTAAAGTCTCAATATCTTTCTTGTTTTTTGATACAATCATTTGAAATTTCGAACATAGTCATACATTAGGGAGATCTACAGCCTGTAATATAAGATTTATTATGAAAGCATGAGCATGCACATGTGCTTGCAAGAGCTCGCACGTGCAACACGAGAAATGTCCAATATAATTGATACAGACGTAACTATTTAAATTATTGATGAAATGCTTTGAAATTCATATTATAAGTATATATTAGAAGGATAGACAAAATGACATGGTCAAAAAAGTAAGATCTCACGCGCATGCACGTGTGCTTTGCTCTGATTGGCTGAAACTAAAGTCTCAATATCTTTCTTGTTTCTTGTCATAATCCTTTGAAATTTTGAACATAGACCTACATTATGAAGATCTACAGCGTGATATATAAGAATTTTCATGAAAGCATGCGCATGTGCGCGTGCTGCAATCTGATTGGCTGAAACTTTAAATGGCTATATCTCCTTTGTTTTTTGACGAAATGCTTTGAAATTTAAAACATAGTCATGCATTAGGATATACTACAATATGATGTAGAAAAAAATAATGAAATCACGCGCATGCACGTGTGCTGCAATCTGATTGGCTTAAACTTGAAATGGCTATAACTCCCTTGTTTTTCAACCAAACAGGATGGGATTTAGAATATAGATAGATATAAGGTACTCCTACAAGAAGGTATGGTCATCATGCACGTGCACACACGTGCATGCATTTGGAACGAGTGAAATGAAAAATACGTTTGAAAGAGTGATTTTTCATACTTTGGACTGAATGCTTTAATATATTGTATATTAAGATATGTAGATAGTGTAGACAAGATGATATGATCATAACGCACATGCATTCATATGCGCACGGGTGCAGTGCTAAAATTTGAATATAATTGGTATCCTTCTGAGAAAACGTTGTTAAAGTCAAAAATGCACAGAGTTTGTCTTATTTAATGAAGCTTACAGGGAATATTGCACCAAAAGGGAGTTGGGGAGCGTTTGGGGAACATCTGTAACGGTTCCCGTTACAATTAGCACTAGTTATTATTTTTTTTCTTATTTGTTCTCCGGTACTTTTTTGTCCGCGAGTGTTCTCAGAAACTGTTCACCCAACTGACCTAAAACCTTTTTAGGGTTAATAGGTGTGCAGTGTAGGTGTGCGGAACGAAGGTCATTTTGCGCGCATACGCCTGCACGTGCGTGCGCGTGAAATGAGTGAATTGACTGATATACTTAATATAGCTATAACTTTTACATTTTTTGATGAAATGCTTTGAAACTCATTACATAAGGATATATTAATAGTGTTAATAATATGACACTGTCAAATTAGCACGAACTCACGCGCATGCACGTGCGCCTTGCTCTGATTGGCTGAAACAAAAATCTCAATATCTCTTTTGTTTTCCGACGAAATGCTTTGAAATTTTTAACATTGTCATGAATTAGGATATCCTACAATATAATATGGAAAAATTTCATGAAATCACGCGCATGCACGTGCGCTGCAATCTGATTGGCTGAAACTTTAAATGGCCATATCTCCTTTGTTTTTTGACGAAATGCTTTGAAATTTAAAAATGGTCATGCATTAGGACATCCTGCAATATGATATATAAAAAATTTCAAGAAATCACGCGCATGCACGTGTGCTGCAATCTGATTGGCTGAAACTTTAAATGGCTATATCTCCTTTGATTTTTGATGAAATGCTTTGAAATTTAAAACATAGTCATGCATTAAGATATTCTACAATATGATTTAGAAAAAAAATTCTTGAAATCACGTGGATGCACGTGTGCTGCAATCTGATTGGCTGAAACTTTAAATGGCTATATCTCCTTTGATTTTTGATGAAATGCTTTGAAATTTAAAACAGTCATGCATTAGGATATTCTACAATATGATTTAGAAAAAAATTCTTGAAATCACGTGGATGCACGTGTGCTGCAATCTGATTGGCTGAAACTTGAAATGGCTATAATTCCTTTGGTTTTCAACCAAACAGGATGGGATTTAGAACATAGATAGATATAAGGGCCTCTAACAAGAAGGTATGGTCATTATGCGCGTGCACGCACGTGGGTGCATTTGGAACGAGTGAAATTAAAAATACACTTGAATGAGTGATTTTTAATACTTTTGGACTAAATGCTTTAATAAAAAGTATATTTAAATATATAGAAAGTGTAGACAAGATTATATGATCATTATGCACGTGCATTCACATGGGCACGCGTGCAATGTTAGAATTTGAATATAATTGCTATCCTTTTGGGAAAACGTTGTTAAAGACAAAAATGTACAGATGCTGTCTTATTTAATGAGGCTTACAGGGAATATGGCACATAAAGGGAGTTGGGGAGCGTTTGGGGAACATCTGTAACGGTTCCCGTTACAATTAGCACTAGTTATGTTCCCCAAACGAAGTTTGGGAACATATTGTTTTTACTCTGTTTCTTATTATGTTCCCCAAACGAAGTTGGGGAACATATTGTTTTTACTCTGTTTCTTATTATTATTATTATTATTATTATTATTATTATTATTTTTCTTCTTCCTGGGAAAATTTTGTCCATGAGTGATCTTGTAAACTACACATCTGACTTAGGTGAAACCTTTTTAGGGTTAGTAGGCATGTTATGTAGAGTTGCCAAACGAAGGTCATTTTGCGTGCACGTGCTTGCAAGAGCGCGCACGTGCAACACGTAAAATGACCAATATAATGGATATTGCCGTAACTTTTCTATTTTTTGATGAAATTTTTTGAAACTCATAATGTAATGATACATAAGTAGTATAGACAAGATAGCATGGTCAAAATAGCAAGATCTCACGCGCATGCACGTGCGCTTTGCTCTGATTGGCTGAAACTAAAGTCTCAATATCTTTCTTGTTTCTCGTCATAATCCTTTGAAATTTTGAACATAATCCTACATTATGAAGGTCTACAGCATGATATATAAGAATTTTCATGAAAGCATGCGCATGTGCGCGTGCTGCAATCTGATTGGCTGAAAATTGAAATGGCTATATATCCTTTGTTTTTCGACGAAATTCTTTGAAACTTAAAATATAGTCATGAATTAGGATATCCTACAATGTGATATAGAAAAAATTCATGAAATCACGCGCATGTACGTGTGCTGCAATCTGATTGGCTGAAACTTGAAATGGTTATAACTCCCTTGTTTTTCAACCAAACAGGATGGGATTTAGAACATAGATAGATGTAAGGGACTCCTACAAGAAGGTATGGTCATCATGCACGTGCACGGATGTGCGTGCATTTGGAACGAGTAAAATTAAAAATACATTTGAATGAGTGATTTTTATTACTTTTGGACTGAATGCCGTAATATACAGTATATCAAAATATATAGATAGGCCTAGTGTAGACAAGATGATATGGTCATAACGCACATGCATTCACTTGAGTGCAATGCTAAAATTTGAATATTGGTATCCTTCTGAGAAAACATCTGTAACGGTTCCCGTTACAATTAGCACTAGTTATTATGTTCCCCAAACGGAGTTTGGGAACATATTGTTTTTACTCGGTTTCTTATTAAGGTCTTCCGTCTTCACGGAAGACCTTCTAGTGATTCTACTGTTTCTTATTATTATTATTATTATTATTATTTTTTTCCCCAAAATTTTGTGCAGGCGATTTCTCGAAAACTATTCGGTGGTTTTCAATGAAACTTTCAGGAATTATGCGTCATTATATGAACTTTGTTCATCAGAAGGAAAATTTGGAATACTCACTTTCGGTTCCAAGTTATTGACAGTTTTCTGATTTTAAAATGGATTTTTGTCCCCCCTTTTTTACGAAAATGGTCTAAGATATTAACTGGAGACTTGTTAGAGATGATAGATGATGACTTTAAGATATGTGAAATCACCTTTTCGTGTGTCGTCAGTACTTCCGGTCGCTAGCGGAAGCGAATTTAAAAAGTCCGCATTTCTAACTTTTTTGTTTTTCAATATTTTTCATTTATTTTTGGAATGTTAATAGAAACCGTTCTTATAATGCTTACTATATAATTTGTTTGAACATTGATTAATCCAAACTCTAAATATTAACATTTAAAAATCTGAAGCGGGTCCAATATGGCGGCTGCCTATGTCAACTCCGACATTTCGCAATAGGGGTTTTCAGAGGCAGCCAAGCGTTTGTTTGAACGAAAGTAAATAAGGATAAATGAAATGTAAAGGAATACGGGGATTGTCACGATGTAGATACGTTGGAATTCTGTGTCAAACTAAGTTCAAATTCATGGTCGTCTCAAACGTCTTCTATAATTGGTTTTGGCTGGTTCTCAAAGTAGAAAAAGAAAAGACTAAATGTGCAAATGAAATACATACCTACTATCATTTGTTTTGCGGAAAAACAGAACTTAAATCATAGTTACAAATAATAGTTTTAAGAAACAATATCGATGTATATAGTAATTATTAAACGTATCCACTGTTTTGCTCATGCACACTTGAGTCAGATTAAACTAAAAGGAAAGACAAACATAAGAAAACCATTTTTTAGAAGAATTGAGTTTATATTAATATTCTTGTCTCAAAGATATGATTTAAGTTATTGAACATAAATGGTATCTGATTCCTTGACCGTCTTAGGGCGACACATGTTTTTC
Organism: Saccostrea cuccullata; assembly: GCF_032062105.1. Classification (NCBI taxonomy): domain Eukaryota; kingdom Metazoa; phylum Mollusca; class Bivalvia; order Ostreida; family Ostreidae; genus Saccostrea; species Saccostrea cuccullata. Next base: position 649,327 of record NW_026920610.1, read on the forward strand.
GGCGAAACATATTAACATTTTCATGAAAGTTTAACTAATTGGGATAGTTCAGTATGGGGATAAACAGGGAATTTTAAAAAATAAAAAGTTATAGCAGTTTCACTGATTGTTACTTATCTATTTACGTCATAGAATTTATAAATGTGTTAAAAACAATTTCTTTACCTTGAAATTTTAGTTATAAGAACGTTCTTTTTTTATTTGCATTGAAGCTATCACACCTAATTAATGGGACATTCCAAAGAAAAGGCGCGAAGATTTACTCGTGGCGTTTGACGCAAAATTATGAATAGTGACCGCCTTTCATTATTCTAAGACAGATGTACTGTTTCAGAAGTATATACAAGTAGATTTAGAGATGTGGTCCCAATAGCGTAACAGTAAGCGCTTTGGATTTTCATGCTGGCGACCCGCGTTTAATCCCCTTTGTTTCCCTAAAAAGTTTAATCACTTTTTCAGATCGGTTTTCCTAGGTTTTTTTCAGAATCAGACGGAAGACCTCTCGTTGCTCGCAACGAGTTTCTTTTCTAGTTATTATTATTATTATGTTCCCCAAACGGAGTTTGGGAACATATTGTTTTTACTCGGTTTCTTATTATTATTATGTTCCCCAAACGGAGTTTGGGAACATATTGTTTTTACTCGGTTTTTATTATTATTATTATTCTTTTTTTTCTTCTTTGTTCTCCGGTACTTTTTTGTCCGCGAGTGTTCTCAGAAACTGTTCACCCAACTGAGCTAAAACCTTTTTAGGGTTAATAGGTGTGCAGTGTAGGTGTGCAACACGAAGGTTATTTTGCGCGCATACGCATGCACGTGCGGGCGCGTGAAATGAGTGAAATGACGGATATACTTTATATAGCCATAACTTTAACATTTTTTGATGAAATATTTTAAAACTCATTTAATAAGGGTATATTAATAGTGTAGATAATGTGACACTGTCAAATTATCACGAACTCACGCGCATGCACGTGCGCTTCTCTCTGATTGGCTGCAACAAAAATCTCAATATCTTTTCTGTTTTTTGACGAAATGCTATGAAATTTAAAATATAGGCATACTTTAGGATGTACTACAATACGATATATAACAATTGTCATGAAAACACGCGCATGCACGTGCGCTGCAATCTGATTGGCTTAAACTTTAAATGGCTATAACTCCCTTGTTTTTCAACGAAACAGTATGGGATTTAGAACATAGACAAACATAATGGACTCCCACAAGGAGGTATGGTCGTCATGCACATGCATGCACGTGCATGCACGTGCGATTTGCTCTGATTCGCTGAAACAAAAATCGCAATATCTTTTTTTAATTTTTGACGAAATGCTTTAAAATTTTAAACATAATCATGCATTAGGATGTCGTACAATATGATATATAACAGTTGTCGTGAAGACATGCGCATACACGTGCGCTGCAATCTAATTGGCTTAAATTTAAAATGGCTATAACTTCCTCGTTTTTCAACCAAACAGGATGGGATTTAGAACATAGACAAACATAACAGACTCCTACAAGAAGATACAGTCGACATGCACATGCATGCACGTGCGTGCACGTGAAATGAGTAAAATTACAAATACACTAGATTAAAACGTATTTTTTTAATACTTTTAGATAAAACGCTGTAATTTCTAGTATATAAATAGTGTAGACAAGATGATATGGTCATTACGCACATGCATTCAAATGCGCATGCGTGCAATGCATAAATTTGAATATACTGAATATACTTCTGGGAAAACATTGTTATAGTCTAAAAGGCATAGAGTTCGTCTTATTTAATGAAGCTTACAGGGAATAAGGCACCAAAAGGGAGTTGGGGAGCGTTTGGGGAACATCTGTAACGGTTCCCGTTACAATTAGCCCTAGTTATTATTATTATTCTTTTTTCTTCTTATTTCTTCTCCGGTACTTTTTTGTCCGCGAGTGTTCTCAGAAACTGTTCACCCAACTGACCTAAAACCTTTTTAGGGTTAATAGGTGTGTAGTGTAGGTGTGCGGAACGAAGGTCATTTTGCGCGCATACGCCTGCACGTGCGTGCGCGTGATATGAGTGAAATGACTGATATACTTAATATAGCTATAACTTTTACATTTTTTAATGAAATGATTTGAAACTCATTATATAAGGATATATTAATAGTGTAGATAAGGCGACACTGTCAAATAAGCACGAACTCACGCGCATGCACGTGCGCTTCGCTCTGATTGGCTGAAACAAAGATCTCAATATCTCTTTTGTTTTTTGATGAAATGCTTTGAAGTTTTATACATAGTCATAAAATGGGATATCCTACAATATGATATAGAAAAAATTTCGTGAAATCACGCGCATGCACGTGTGCTGCAATCTGATTGGCTGAAACTTTAAATGACTGTATCTCCTTTGTTTTTTGATGAAATGCTTTGAAATTTAAAACATAGTCATGCATTGGGATATCCAACAGTATGACATAGAAAAAATTTCATGAAATCACGCGCATGCACGTGTGCTGCAATCTGATTGGCTGAAACTTTAAATGGCTATATCTCCTTTGTTTTTTGACGAAATGCTTTGAAATTTAAAACATAGTCCTTCATTAGGATATCCTACAATGCGATATAGAAAAAAATTAATGAAATCACGCGCATACACGTGTGCTGCAATCTGATTGACTGAAAGTTGAAATGGCTATAACTCCCTTGTTTTTCAACCAAACAGGATGGGATTTAGAACATAGATAAATATAAGAGACTCCTAGAAGAAGGTATGGTCATCATGCACGTGCACGCACGTGCATGCATTTGGAACGAGTGAAATTAAAAATACACTTGAATGAGTAATTTTTAATACTTTTGGACTGAATGCTTTAAAATATAGTATATTAAAATATATAGATAGTGTAGTCAAGATGATATGGTCATAACGCACATGCATTCACATGCACACGGGTGCAATGCTAAAATTTGAATATAATTGGTATTCTTCTGTTAAAGTCAAAAATGCACAGAATTTGTCTTATTTACTGAAGCTTACAGGGAATGTGGCACCAAAAGGGGGTTGGGGGAGCGTTTGGGGAACATCTGTAACGGTTCCCGTTACAATTAGCACTAGTTATTATTATTATTCTTTTTTTTCTTCTTTGTTCTCCGGTACTTTTTTGTCCGCGAGTGTTCTCAGAAACTGTTCACCCAACTGACCTAAAACCTTTTTAGGGTTAATGGGTGTGTAGTGTAGGTGTGCGGAACGAAGGTCATTTTGCGCGCATACGCATGCACGTGTGTGCGCGTGCAACACGTGAAATGACTTGTATACTTAATATAGCTATAACTTTTAAATTTTTTAATAAAATGATTTGAAACTCATTATATAAAGATATATTAATAGTGTAGATAATGTGACACTGTCAAATTAGCACGAACGCACGCGCATGCACGTGCGCTTCGCTCTGATTGGCTGAAACAAAAATCTCAATATCTTTTCTGTTTTTTGACGAAATGCTATGAAATTTAAAACATAGGCATACTTTAGGATGTTCTACAATATGATGTATAGAAATTGTCATGAAATTACGCGCATGCACGTGCGCTGCAATTTGATTGACTAAAACTTTAAATGGCTATAACTCCCTTGTTTTTCAACCAAACAGCATGGGATTTAGAACATAAACAGACATAATGAACTCCTAGAAGAAGGTATGGTCATCATGAACATGCTTCACGTGCATGAACGTGCGCTTCGCTCTGATTGGCTGTAACAAAATTCTCAATATCTTTTTTGTTTTTTGACGAAATGCTTTGAAATTTAAAATAAAAGCATGCTTTAGGATATCCTACAATATGATATATAATAATTTTCATCAAATCACGCGCATGCACGTGCGCTGCAATCTGATTGGCTTAAACTTTAAATGGCTATAACTCCCTTGGTTTTCAACCGAACAGGATGGGATTCAAAACATAGATAGACATTATAGACTCCTACAAAAGGGTATGGTCATGATGCACATGCATGCACGTGCGTGCACGTGAAATGAGTAAAATTACAAATACACTAGATTAAACATATTTTTGGATTAAATGCTGTAATATTTAGTATATTAAAATATATGAATAGTGTAGACAAGATGATATGGTCATTACGCACATGCATTCAAGTGCGCATGCGTGCAATGCTGAAATTGGTTATTTCTGGGAAAACTTTTTTAAAATCTAAAATGTTTCGCGTTTGTCTTATTTAATGAAGCTTACAGGGAAAATGGCACAAAAAGGAGTTGGGGAGCGTTTGGGGAACATCTGTAACGGTCCCCGTTACAATTAGCCCTAGTTTAATTTTGATTTGTTGTATTCACGGTGTGTAACCAAGTCACTCACCAGTAAAAATGATTATAACTTGAGTGATGGTCGGGTAAATAAAAATTCTGTATATAATAACAGATATCTTTATTTACAATAAGATAATACCTGCTTTTTACATAAAAAATTATGAATTTATGAAAACCAACACTATTATGAATTATTTGTAAAATGGAATGACCTTTGTTATGGCGTCCGTAAAAAAAAAGGGGCAGGGGGTTAACTCTATTTTAGTTTAGAAAAGGGGATTACCTTGGAAGTATTGTGATACAGACAGGTGTATTATGTAGTGGACTAGTGGTAACTGAATTGTATATATACCACAGCAGAATAATTAATTTAAAAAAAATTGCTGATGTCATCCAGTGTTTACTGAAGAAAATTCATATTCAGCTAACATTTTCTCCGGTACCACTGAACTAATTTAAGTCAACTAGGTTCAAATAATAAGCATCATTAGATTTAAAGCACGTAAATTTATGAAAAGAATATCTATACGCCATTTCTTCTTGGGGGGGGGGGGGTTATTGGAAAGAAATGAAAACCATAATCTAGAGTTTTGACAAAACCTAGAACCAATTGACCTTTTTATTACAAGTTTTTTGAACTTAAAGAATATCTTAAATCAATACAGTCTCAATTTTGTGTTGTATACTTCTGTTTTTAGAATGAAATTCGGCACGCTGAAGCCAAACTCGGAAAGAAGCAGAAACAGAATTGGATGAGCTGATATAGAATTAGACAGGAAAAACATGTAAATAATACATTTAGTAAAAACGTTAGTGAAGTTGAGTTGGAAGTGATGAGAAAGTGTTACCGGAGACTCGGGGATCCAGAAAATAGATCCATAAATTGTACAGTGTATTCATGAAAGTGGATCAAATAAAAATGTTCAATCCAAAAGTAACATTCTTTGTTTGTCTGTTAGCATTTTTTTATTGATGTAAATCTAATAACTATCCAATTTTTGGATGCAGATTCATAAATAGATAGTAGAAAAATCTATATTCTGCATTTTGAATTATCATAATTAATACAAGGTCAATATTAAATGATTAATTAATTTCAAAACTAACAAAATGTTTTTGTGAGAAAAAAGAAAGAACGCTTATTTTTATATTGTACCTCATGTACCACTGATGTTGGTGTGAGTGAAATAAAAATGATGATGATGATGAACTATAGTTTAAAGTGGACATTTTCGGTTTGGTGAACTTCAACAGCTGTCAGCGACTATGGATAAAGAAGTGTGGAAACCATGCTGTGCCAAAATGAAATAACTAATACAAACAAATGATATTATCTGATCAATCAAAATGGTTATCAGATACATTCGATTCTGCATTAATTTTTTTAATGGTTCAAAACAAAAGAAAAGTATTCCACAGAATATCATGTATACATCTGCACAAAATACCAAATGCCAAAAACAGAATACTGCTAATTAATATAAATATATTCTTTACATATGAACCACATTATTTCTGCCCCCTTGAAAATAATATAAAAAATGTTGCAAGTAGGTTATCAGCATTGGCTTGGGCTAATTCGAAAGTGGAAGTTGGAGTTTGGCTCTAAATAATCTGTGATTATAAATCCTGGCTTTAAATTCTGAATTATACGTTTGAAATCAGTACATGATCGATATGTAGGTTTTAAAACTTACGAGTAAATAACACGTGTGATGCTGAAAGCTGGAGTGAGCTTTTCTCCGACAAATGAAATACTGGGAACGCATTCCATAAAATTTTAGAGATTTTAGGACTGAATTGTTAAGAATGACATCTGAAATCCATGGTTTTATGAATCTAAAACGAGGTCAGTGGAGCCCCCTCCTTATATATACTAGTAATCATGCAATATATATCTAACTACAGAAAATAAAGCTACTTTATGGGACCCCCCCCCCCCCCCACACACACACACAAGTACATCTGATGACCATTTTTTGGCCCAATTTTATTTTATTAGTCCAACTATATTTTCTTAGAAGGAAAGATTGTATGGTATGTAAGTTTCATCTAGATTTATATACACTGTACTTGACTTAAAATATTTTTTGCGCATAATGCGCTCCATACTGAAGATCCGTAGTCGCTATTTTGTAAATGTTCACCTAATCGAAAATGTCCAGTCGGACGACACGTTCCTCAAATTTATATGTTTTGTATCTCTAGGTATTAGGCCACACCAATTTAATTTCTTGTTCGTCGGACATTTGATTTAAAAAAAGTACAAGCGGGCAAGTGGTTAAATAATAATATTATTACTTTTTTTTGGTCAATTTTTTTAGGCGGAGCGTGAAAAAATTTGAGCGTACAATAATATTTTTTTCTGATTTACAGAGTAAGCAGATTAAGAATACAATAAATACAGCGGAAATGAAACAGAAAATAGCATATAATTCCTATGATGCGTTAAAGAGCGTGAGTCAAAAAGTACACAAATTCGCCTGATTTCAAAATAGGACAATTTGGCCTCTGGATATATCTACAGACTATATATTTTTTTAATCCAACTTTCTTTTTTCAATATCTCTTACAGATTTTCTGTAAGAGGTCTTAAAATAGCATATGTATATGAATGAATTTCGTATGTATAACGAAACGTCATTATGACGTTGTGAATTTTAACACTTGTGAGTTCTCATTATTGAAGTGGTAAATATTTATTAATTGATGTGTATTTCACAAAAAATGTATATTACAATATATTACAGATAGTACTTCGATATTTTATTAATAAAACATATAACTTTGAAATTATAACAAGCTTAGGTACTTGTACAAGTGAAAATGGCAGCGTGTCCCTTCAGCGTGTGCTTATCGCGGTGCACATAAAAAATTAAATCCACTGCAAAGTTTCATAATTGACATTGATAATGTTTTATAATAATAATTTTATCAATAATTTACACAAACTTTATGCATTTGACATTTTAATCAACCCGTAAAAAGCTTAACCCCAATCCAGGTATGTAGCAACGGGGGTGGGGGTGGGGGGTGGGGTGGGGCTAAAAGCACTTCATATAATGATAAACTTATATAATCATTATGATAGTTGCACATACATGTAATATAATGACATATCTACATCCTATAAAGAAAGAAGTACTATGTATAATGGAAGTTGGGCAGGATATATTTACCAGTAATTAAAATAGTACCGCATTTAATGAAGAGAACACTGCATATAATCTTTATTCCTCATATAAAACAGTCCCGACGTTCCATACACATTCTCCATGCTTGATTGACATGGTTTTACTTTAAAATTATGTGAGCTGTCATAGTGTCTCTCTTTCATAAACTAGAATTATTGTGAGCAAGCTCATAAAATAATACCAACCCTCCTGCTATTGCATTAAATGTTTTTTTTTATTTTAAAAAAGGTCCAAATGTTAATTTGAAATCTTTTAAAATTTTGCTAGTGCAGATATACATACCAAAAATGACTATGACAAATACTCAAATCATACGTAGTAAAACCGTTGTGTTGAGTGCAAACTCATATAGTACACTTTTACTGCTGTGACCTTGAAAAAGCTATGTCCTTAAGTCAAGATCAAACATGTCCAAATGAACTTTGGTCAAAGTCATGACAAACCTACAGCTCAAAAATAATTCCCGAGATGAAACCAAGTCTTTTCATTAGAATGTTACAGAATGGGCAAAGATTGCACTTTTCTTCTACCAATGACCTTGAACTTGTTCAAATGACCTTGAGTCAAGTTTTTGACACATTTCTCGATCACAAGCAATCTTAATATTAAGTATGACATTTCAGTGGCACTTCATTGAAATGTTATGGACAAGTCAAAATTTTACATACATATGGATCGGTGAACAAGGTGATTCCTCCCCCCCCCCCCTTTTCCAAGTTTCGTTTGTGAGGAATATAAAATTCCTTTTGAAATTGAATGGGCATTTATTTATCAACAATAGTAAAATTATGAGTAAGCATTGATCAGAACCAATGTGACCAATATAATGGACACTGTACATGTATTCAAATTACCCCCACCCCTTCAAAAAAGCTTATAAATGCCAGATTATCACAATTTTAACCATTTGTAACTTTTTTCTACTAAAGTTGCCTGCAAATTTTATTGTATAGATATGACATATAGATAACCCGTAACAAGATCACACCATTCATTTTTCCAGCAGTGGTTGTAGATTTTGTGTATATAGTGATAAACATATGTAACTTTTTTCAAAATTAATAATCATTGACGCCATGTTCTTTTCCCGTTGTCATGGCAACAATAACACCACAGAAATTTTGATTTTCCTGTTTTGGGAGAATAAAGTAATTCCTTCTTTTAACAAATAAAGTAACCAAAATACTTTATCTTATCACGTCCAGAAAACATATTCATATAAAAATGTCTAAAAATCATTGATTTTCATAAGGATTTATGAACCCGTTGCTAAGGAAATGAATTTCCTTGGATACCAGTCCCTTCATATGTTCAAATTAGAATTTAATTGTGTTTTAGCATTAGGTAGGACAAACTCTTTTATATACCAAAAGCTTTTGAAAAAATAAAATTTTGACTTTCCATTCAATGCTCGATGCTTGCTGATTTTGACTCTTAAATATCTTACATGCTCACTTCAATTTATCCATAGCTGCTTAGCCTGTATCGTAATTGTGCTCATTTTGGTAAAACATTGCATTAGCAAATTTTAATACTAAGTAATCAAAAAGTTTTAAACCTTCTATTCACAGACTTAATTTGCATAAGACTGAGAAAAGAGGTACACATGGGGAACATAAAAATAATATTTACATGCATATATATTGATCATATTTTCTGGTATGATGTTTAGTGAAGAATTCATTTTTTTTTCTCTTCGATCATAATTAACATTAAATTTGACTATTTTTTTAATTTATTGATGCTAAGTTCATTTTTTAACCATGTACACTATTTTATTATTTTGAATTAGCTAGAAATATACCAGAAAAAATAATTCTTGACAGCAAAATTATTTCTTTTCAATAAAAAGATTTAGTATCTAAAAATGTTTTTAAAAATGGCGTCTCACAAAGTAAAAAAAAAAAGAAATCTACTGGTAGTAGCCAGTATGAAGTATTCATGATCGATGTATATATGGTCAATTTAAGCGTGATGACCTGACTAGCGCCCGCTCAAGTCGTTATTGATTAGTCAGCGGACAAAGAGCGGCCTTTAAAAAAATTCACCATGATAAAAATTGGGACATTCATTTACAAGGACACCGCATTTTAACCCGTGAAAAGCTCTACGCTTGCCTTCTACATGTGTGTATCATGTGAATTTTTGACTCGCAAGGTGAACATGAATACAAATATAGAACACTCTGACGGATAAATTGCTCTACATTTTGTATTTAAATTTACTTACGATCAGTAGATTCAAAACATATCTAAAACATTCGCATTTTTTACATGCTATTTATTTTCAAATGGAAAAAAGTAATAATTTAAAACACCGATTCAAACTGTGGCTGAATTTACATGTTATATGCCCAAATAATTTAAATTAATATGCTCAGCTTCATAGGGAAATTTCATAGGGAAAGAGAATGCCCAACTGACTAGATGAAAGTGCAAATGATGCAAATAATAAATTTCTAAAATATAAAGAAATCGTATTATTGTAAACATTCTATATGATGTTAAAAATCCCATCTTTCTGCAACCATCCTTATCATTAATCTATACATTTTTTAAAAACTTTAAATCCCTTATTGTGACAGTTTGAATGAAAAATTAAATAAAACTACGCGGTGAAACTTGTTCATTTTACTCATTAAAACATGCGTATGACCCAATTTTTTGACAAAAGATTGTTTGTATCATCTGTACTTAATGTAGCTTTCTTGAGAACTTAAACCTATACTGCTGCTTTTTTTTCATCTGATTGTAGTTGTAAATATTTAGTTTTCTTAAATGTCCCATCTTACATGTACATGTACGCAATTATCCATTCAAAATGGCCCAAGAAGCAAAAATCTTATAAAATTTGAAAATGACATTTTTGAAACACTAATACGAACAGTGAAATAGTCGCTATGCACTTAACTAAAACTCTTCCCTAGTGTAGAATGTTATGCTTGCTTTGACACATTTTCTCTCTAAAAATGATATAAGGAAGATTAATCTTGCTCCGGTCCTTCAAAAGATTTTCCCCAAGTGAGGAAGTACACAACATTGTGAAACAAGAAAACTTTGTTTATTTATATAATAAGTATATTCTTCTTTTAACATAAAAAATCTAATATAATGTTCATTTGTTTGTTTAATACAGTTACGTATTGTTAGCAGATGCTCAGACTTCTCATTCACTTCAGGTTTTGAGTTCACATTTTTAATAAAACCATGGTTTGTAAATAAATGAATACATGAATATTATTGCATTTGTTCATTTGATTTTATAAAACAATGGAAAAACAAATATCAAATACAAATTGTTAAATATAAACTGAACCAAGCATTCATTCAGCACGTGAATAACTTAGAATTGTCAACATAAATCTTTAAACTATTAAAATTTGTTAAAATAGTCAAACTTTGGGGACTTTAGGAAGCAGGGGGGCTACACAGATGGCAGTTGGATAATACTTATATGGTATACCATTGTCATTAGACACATCCTTGAAGATTTACTACATTAAATAGGGACAATAAGATTCAGTCCTGTTCTAATGTTTTTAGTCCTGCTACGACAGCATACCCACTTAAACAGACGAGAAGTTTGGTGATGCTGTGACAATGGGAAAATTCTCGATGTAGAATCTCAAAGAACGTCACATAGAAAAACGTCCCCGTGGCTATACTCTGCAAGATTCCAATAGTCAGCGACTGACTGGTACCGTCCTGTGTGACTGCCATGCCTATAAGGACGCCAGCAGACGACAGTATCGCAAACACAAGAAGAAAGGCGGTCATTTTACATCCGGTTCCCAAAATCTGATGCATTTCCATTCCGACACTAAAAGACACAACACACTTGTGAAGAGATATGGCCAGTACCAGAGACCAAACAGTTAATTCAGTTTGTTGAAGTCCTACAGCCAAGCCTTCAAAAATCATGTGTAGAGACAGGGCCAGGACAAAGAGAGAAGCCCGAAGCGGAGACGGGGCCACCTGAATAGCCTCTCTGACGTCATCGTGTACACCGGAAGCAGAGAGATGATCCTCTACAGTTTCCCTATTAGGTTCAGGAATCAATTTGTCATTCTCTGGAATTGATCTGTAACCATCGCGAGAGCAGTCATTGTTTACCCCCGGGCCATGACCAACTCCATGCATAATTCTCAAGAGTACAACCTCCATGATAAGAATGATAAAGAATCCACAACTTACGGTTAATTCATGAATAGGGTAATGTATTGTTGTGCCGTTCTCACCCCTACCATCCAAGGCTTCTCTCATGTCTTCCTCAGACTCTGCCAGCAGATGTAACATTGCAGTAGCGAAAAACACACCGCCAGCAAAACAGTTCAGGTGACTGATGATATTCTGGATTCTCCATCTTATGGAACCTCCCTTCAAACACCTCACGACGAGGGGAGGTATCAGCCCGAAGATGAATGTGATGAAAAATATTGTGAAAAAAGCAGCGACTTTATTTCCTGTCAAAGAAACCATTGTCAAATGCTCCAGTGTTAAACTTACACAGCTACATAATGTATAGACCATGTGGATTAAGTCACATGATCGTAGTCCTTGGTCCTAAAAATAAACATCAATAAAACCGTTTTCACTCCACTGCGCTACGTATGCCCGACTGTCGGTTTAAAGGGAAGTTGGTTTTGTCTATGTACTATTATGTGACCTTTTGACCTATACTTCCCGGATTTTTTTGCTGGTGTGATGTACAGTTATACTTAATATTTTTAGAATTATTTCATTTCCGTGTCTCAATTTATTGAAAATTAATTAAATACATTGGCGGATCCAGAGGGGGGGTTCCGGGGGTTGGAACCCCCCCCTTTATTTTTTGCCAAGTGGAGAGAGAGAGAGAGAGAGAGAGAGAGAGAGAGAGAGAGAGAGAGAGAGAGAGAGAGATAAAACATTTTCTGAGAAAAAATATTTGTACGTCTAACTTATGTATTGAATAGATAGATTCCCACACATTTAATTTCCTCCATTCACCTTCATTATTATTTATTTATCGAGCGAATGGTAGAAAATATTCTACTTATTTCTATATATCTTATATATGATATGCAACATGTGAGGTTTAATTTGACTAGACTAGACTGTTGATATGATATTCCCGCGATCTTTGACTGTGTTGGCTACATATATAATTATATGTACCCTTTTTAATCATATCTTTTGAGAACTAACATAAAACTCTTTGCTTTAAACCCCATCTGCATCTTACCCCCCAAAAGTTTTTTTTTTTCAAATTCTAAAAGAAAATTCTTATTACTCTAATTTGGAAATGCTGCAGATTCATTCATTTTTCTAACGCTTCATTAGTTTTTGAAATGAGTTTATATATTCTGACTTGGGGTACTTTTTCAAAGAAGAAAAGGGATGTAAACAAAGATATTATTTACCATATCATAAGATCTTTCAATACATGTGTGTGAATCTTTGCTTGAGAGTGTGTAAGGGGGGGGGGGGTAGAGGGACACAACCCTGGAACCCCCCATTCAAAAACTGCTGGATCCGCCCCTGAAATACATGACAATTTTTGTATATAGACAAAATTAATTAATTACAGCAATTTGAGCGAAATTTACAGCACTATATAAGTTTTTATTGACTGCCATTATATATTTCTTTTTAAACAATTTATTTATATATTAAATAATTTATTTCATAGTTAAATTCCTCATGTAGAAAGTATATTACGGTAAGTAGTTTTTGCTTAAGAATTTTTAGGGAAGGATCAGTGTTGAAACTCAATAACTTAATCATGCATACTATTTAATTTTATCAGGACTTTGCTATTTACATGCATGATACAATAATCTTGTCCAGATATTGGAAGCTGGTTTTTTTAATATTATTAATAGTTACATGTACATGTACTAGTCTGTTGGGAAATGTTATACAGTGGTAACTTTTTCGTAGTCAGATATTTTGTATTGACCGAAAGAACAACTATTTTGATAAAACGATTAATCTTTCTCAGTTATATAATTATCTCTGAATATGTCCTGTGAATGATTCTTGACTTGACTTTCTATTCGCATTGGTCCATTGGCATTAACTTGACCCCAGGCCCTTCGGTCTATCTCGGAATTCTTCTGTAATCTAAGCACTAAAGAAAGCAATTTATTTTGAGTTCACGTGAAGGTGAACATAACGTAGTATTTTTATGCCCCGTAAACAAAGTTTCGGGGGTATACAGTTTTTGTCCTGTCCGTCCGTCTGTCTGTTTGTCTATCTCTCTGTCTAGCTGTCTCTGTAATCTCTATCTGTCTGTCTGTTTGTCCGCAAAAACTTTAAACTTGCCCATAACTCTTGATTTAGTGGAGCTATGACTTTTATATTTCACATGTGCATTCCCTGTGAAGAGAGCTTTCTTTGGGTACCACCAAATTTGACCTCTTGACCTTGATCATGGAGTTTGACCAACTTTTATACAAAAATTCCAAACTTTTACTTAGACGATATCTTTTGAACAGTAGATACCAGGACTTTTTTTTACTTTATATATGTATTTCTTGTGAAAAGATTTTTCATTAGATACCAATAATTTTGACCTTGACCATGGAGATCTCCATACTTACGGAAAAAAAACCCTTGAATATTGGCCATAACTTTTGAACGGTAAGGGCTAGTGCTTTCATACTTCATTTGTGCAATCTTTGTGAGAAGACCTTTCATTGGATACCAAGAACTTTGACCTTGACCTTGGCGTTTGACCTACTTTTGAAAAGCAAACCTTGACCTTAACTTTTAAAGGGTTAGGGCTAGTGCTTTCAAACTTCACATATTTAATCCTTGTGACAAGACCCTTCATTGGATACCAAGAACTTTGACCCTTTGACCTTGGACTTTGACGTACTTTAAAAAAACCTTGACCATAAATTTTAAGGAGTAAGGCAATTGCTTTCACACTATTCATATTTAATCCTTGTGACAAGACCTTTTATTTGATATCAGGAATTTTGACTTGACCTTGGAGTTTGACCTACTTTTTAAATTTTTTAACTTTTGCCATAAGTTTTGAAGGTATAGGGGTAAGGCTTCCATACCTCACACACACACATATATATATATATATATTCTTTGTGGCAAGACCTTTTATTGGATACCAATTACCTTGACCTTGGAAATTTCTTGTGAATAAACTTTAACCTTGGCGTACTTTTATATTTCACAATTGCATTTACAGTAAGAATACCCTTCTTTGGGTACCAATATATTAAATTTGCGTTTTAAGAAAAGTTTACTCTTCGCTGTTACCATACGGGGACATCATTGTTTCAGAAAGGTAACACATCCTGTTTTCTATTCAATTCTTTATTCACTCGAAAAAAAAAATCACTGGTACAAGAGGTACATATATAATATATACATATATACAAACCAAGAAATCTAGTACAGGGTAAAAAAAATAGACAAGTACACACACACACACACACACATACCCACTCACACACACACACACACACACACATATATAAAGAATAAACATATAATCAGTTATATAATATAATATACATGGAGGATTCGAGATGGACAGTTTTGAAAATTTTGCTAATAAATTTTGACAATGATTTTTGTATTTCTACATTATTACTGTTCATTCTACAATGTTGGATCACAGCCAGCCAGAGAGATATAGGAATTATTCACTAATATAATCTCAATTTTTATTCTAATAACTTACGGAAGAGGTATAAGCCACAAAACTTGAAGAGAGAGAGAGAGAGAAAAAAAAACGTACATCACGCCTGTTACAAATAACATCAAATCTTTCAAAACTATTGTCATTTTTTAAAAGTTTATTATTCTCGGTATATAGCATACACTGCCTACTTGTAACTTATGTGCAATTTTTGAAGACTACTTATGTCACTGCACAATCAGCTTTATTTATAATGTAGAAGATGACATAGTACCTATATAGATCTTTTCTGATACAGTTTAACAGATCAATATTTTACAGAGATAAATGAACTTAAAGTGGATCTTTAGATATTTTTGTAACTTTGAAAATCTTTCGCATTTTCTAATGGATAGTAAGGAAGCGTATTGCTGCCACTTGAAAAAAAATATTGTAAGTCGGGATAGAGACTACAGAATTTAGAAAAGATCCATTTAGATTAAGATTTAGTATGCATTGGTCGTTTCATTAACTCGTGTACATAAATACCAATTAAAATTGGAAGAAAAAAAACGTAAAATTTAAGAGATAAAATTTGACTTTTTTGATAAACTTTACGCAAAAATTTTATCATTATAGAGACGACAAAATGTCAAGCTGGGTGTGATATATTTTTACTCCCCCCACTCTCATTCTCTCTCTCTTACTTTTTTTGCTCATATAATTATATAAATATTTGTACCCAGTTTACATCACTTCCTTTTTTCTTCAAGGCATAATGTTCTAAAATTTAATAAAATGACAGGATTTTTGGCTCTTTTGAAATAGTATTTCTCATCTATGTATAGAGAAAAAAACCAAATTTTCAACTCATTCGATTTTATTATTATTCGAATTTTTAATGATATTTATTTTGTGCACTCCAGGATTATTTTATAACAAATAACATTCAAAGGCATTTTTTCATGCTTGATGAAAAATTGACTGGTCTTATAAATTGTGAAAGTTTTTCAGGCAGCAATTTAAACATTTTTCGCTGGCCAGAGGTTATTTCTGACTGACTTCTCTCCTAGCAAACCCTCTGTGAGGAGAGTAGCATCAGAAACTCTTGGCTAGCAAAGGTGTAAACCATGTTGTTTTCAAAAGGACAAAGGGAGTAATTATGCCTTTGCTTGTTTGTCTTTGGTGGTGCTGGTCCAAACGACTTCGTTAGTTAATTAGTCCTCTTTGTGCTTTGAACACATACGGCCCTCACCGAGGACCTCCATCTCTGTCTGTCTGGTCGGACATTGACTGTACAATGCCCCAAGTCCATCCCTGTCAGATCTTTCATCTCTTTTTCTCCTGACCGTCGCCATGTCTCCTTTGGTCACCCTCTGTTTCTCTTTCCTGGTGTAGTCCATCATAAGGCTACCCTTGGTATATCTGATTGTTTCATTTTCATGACATGGCCAATCTATTTCCAATTTTCCATTGTTTCACTTAAATCTGATCAGATATGGCAACTGTGTGAGTTCTTTCATACAGCTCCTCATTGCCAGAATATCCTGAGTATTCTACGAAGACATCTTGTTTGGAAGATATATAGTTTTTGAGTGATGCTATTTGTCACCTTCCAGGACTCGGATCCATAAAGGAGGACTCCAACGACATTTGTTTTGGATATCCTTATTTTGGTTCTGATAATTGACGATTTCCAAATGTCCAGTAGGTTGGCAAAAGTGGCACGGGCTTTTAAAATTCTATTCAGCTTCCATGGTGAAATCTGCATTGGTTGTGATCTTACCGACAAGGCATGTAAATTTGTCTACTTCTTCTATTCTGTTATTTGCTGTAACTTTCTTATCTATCTTTGTATTTATATTCATTAAATTTCTTTTGTTTACATTTATAGTCCAATTCGTCTACTATACTCTACCAGGTCACCAGTTTTTATCCGTATATCGCTGTGCTGGTAAAGCGATGTCATCTGCACAGCTAAGATCTTTAGTGACTGTTGAAATGTCCAGGATATTCCTCTACTGACCTGACTGGTAGTGATTCTTATACACATTCAATGCAGAAAGTAAAGAGCCAAGGTGAAAGCAGACATCCCAGTCGTACCTTAGTTTCGATTGGGTAGCTGTCTGTCAGTTCAGTGCCTCAGATCACCTTTGCCTGGAAGTTCTTGTATAGCATCTGAATGATGGATTTGATCTTGTTAGGGATGCCATTATGTCCAGGGATCATCTTTAAAGCAGGACGATGTATACTGTCAAATGCTTAGGCAAGGTCGATGAAATTGGAATACAACGAAGCATTCCATTCATTGCTCTGTTCTAAAATTTTCCCCAAGGAATATATCCGGTCTGTGCATGATTTCTTTTTCTGAATCCATCTTATCCTTTATGAAGACTGAGACCATTCTGTTTTAGATGACTCTGCACAAGACTTTGTTGCTAACTGAAAACATCATAATTCCTCTCCAATTTCAGTATCAGCTAAGGCAACTTTCTTGGGCAACTTTACTGTGAGATCGACCTTCCAATCTTCTTGTGTTGTGTCTGTCTGCCAAATAGATTTCAGGATATCTGTGAGAAGTCTGGGCGTTTTTTCCTCACATATTTATTCAAATATAAGCCAGGATTTTACATTACCCCTACAATCCAACCTGACTAGGGGGTATGGGGTGATATAACTTAAATCACAGTCACTCACCCATACATACAGATAAACGTTCACTCAACAGACTGAAGAAAGGAGATCGAGAGAAAGAAAGGTAACTCTGGCTGTTTTTATACAAACCCAATATACATTACTTGCACTATAGTTACACTATTTTGTTTTTGAAAAAAAGACATATTTCTAGTTAAATATGGTTCTATCTATTTATGTTTGGGTATTGTTGCTAACAAAAAAAGAAACTTAAATCTAACTGTAATAGAGTGAAATTTTATATGTTTTTAATCAATTTATTTTTCAGGTATTTTCGTTGATTTAATTATTATTTTCAGAGTTTAAATTGAAATATTTAAATAAAGATTTATTTCATTCAAATTATGAATTCAAGTATGTGTTTCGTTATTTTATCATTTATGAAGTCTTACAGGTAAAGTATTTATCTTTCTTTTGGGCTTACCTGTAGATTTGTAGCTATTTATAGATCTGGTTAGATAGTGGTCATTCTGGATTGGTCAGGTGATTTTTAGGAGGGAATTCTATTTTTTTTTTCATGCCCAAGCATTCTGATGGGTGTGTGTGTTCTAGTGCAGTTTTTAGAAGTTTTTGCTTTGAGCTGAATTTGATATTCTTGGTTTGAAAATATTTCTGGACAGAGTTTATTCCTTTACCAGGTTAGTGTTTAGTTTAGGTTTTCACATTTCTTTATTTTTCCTACTTTATCTACTTTGTGTGAATGTTTGAATGTTAGGCTGAGTATGAGGGAGTGAAAGTCTTTTGTGAGATTTGTATGAAAGCTGTAAATAAGTTATGTAAATATAACAGCATTAAATAGAGTTTATTTTAATTCTAAATAATTTGCTAAAATTAGAATGGAGATAGTGAGTGTATTAAAGTTATAAAGTTTTGAAGTAAATTCCTAAAGTATTCATTTTTCTAAATAATTACCTACATTGAGCAGTATATCATTTTTTTTACATTTAGAACACCACATATTCATACAGCTAGACAGCTGAGGTTTTGTATATATGCCAGACCTTTGCACCTCATGGGAGGTAAGGTTAACTGTGTGTTGGTATAAAAATGAACACAGCATTATTTTTTTAAATATTGATGAATTATTCTGTATTTTTGAAAGTATTTAAACTCATTTTTCTTTATTTGTTCAATTCATGTAATTTGAGAGTTTTGCATGAGGTTATCTGTTATTTGAAATTTATCTAGTTTGTGTTCATCAGAAACTATGAATATTCTAAACTTATTTATAATGAGTTTATGATAAACATTTTTGTTAAAAAGGATAATAGTTTACATTGGAAATTTTGGTTTTATTTTATGTTATAACTGCTTTGCCTGTGAAAATTTGCATGCAGAGTTATTGTTCTTGTATTTATAATTTTAATACGTATTACAGGGTCATCTATCTTTACCATAATGGGCAATAGTCTACCATCACAATAAACCCACGTATTATAAACCAGATGGAATGTGTTTGAGTTGTTGCTTATTTCCACCCGGTTTCAATGGCGCCCAACGGAATTGTGATTACTTGGTGTGACAACGCCCATTTTTCATTTCCGGAAACATCTGTTCCACAGTGAAAATTCCACGACTTCGTTGTCTGTGTTTACTTCCGGTTGTGATTTGGTATACGTGAAAAACCACAAGTTTTCCACTGGACAGCTGATTGAGGTTTGAAAATAAAACTTTTTGACTTGTTTCATTCTACAGCAGTTATATTTATTTACCAGTTGACTTGTTCCTGTTATTCGCGAACAATTATTTCCGTTTGTGCACCTGTATGAGACATTTATTTGCAGCAGTGCCAGTACTCGGAAACATGCGTTCAAATTAGACTTGATTTGCTTACAATTTTGCTTTTGTCAAAGTGAATATTTCTGACTCTTTTCGAAACAAATTTTGATTATTTTTTTTCAGGGATTTCAGCAGTATTTGTGTTTATTATTTATTGAATTTATTTATTTTGTTTGTTTATATTTTATCACTTGTGTCTGTCGTTGGTACTTTATACTTATATACACAAACAGACATACATTTACTACAAGGTCAAGGTTACCGGATCCGGAAGTGAGGGTAGTTAGTGTAAACAAATCTTGAAACACTTTAGTTTCTCTGTGTTTACTTATTTTTTTTCAGTCTGTGCATTTATTTTTTTTTTAATTTAGGAATTTATTTTTGTCCCATATTATTTTGAGAGTATACTTATTTTCCATTTAATTTGAAGTTATTTAAATTTTTATTTGATATTTCAATTTCAGTTTAGATAATTTAACATAAATAACTAAAGATAATTTAGAGTTAAATTGTAATTGAGAAGTGAACGAGTCGGTGAATATGTAGTTGCATGTTTTTCTGAATTAACAGTCTTTCTGTTTAACTCTACCCTTGCACATCCTATACTTCTATTACTTTCTTGTAATCATGTGAAGAAATACTTAGAGGTTTGTGACATCAATTAGTTTATTTGGTAGTGATCAGGTTATCATCTAGGTCAGTGGAAGTTTCCTTGATTGGTATATTTGATTACATTTGGTGAGGATTTATTTTTTTTTTTTGTGGGTCGCATTTGAGTTTGAAGGTTTAGAGTTAGTGTTTATATTCAGCCTATCCAGAGTGACCAGATCTATTATGTAGTGTGAAAATATATTTTAGAATCAAAAACTTAGTACATAAGACTATTCCTGTATCGTGCATATAGTAGTAATAGTAGATCGTTAAAGTAAAGTTTGACGCGTATCAATTTTTTTTCTTTCGTGATTTGCTTACGGCTACTTGACGAGCAGCTGATTATTCCATTATTGAAGATTAGATTTTTGGAATAGGTAAGCATACTGATTTTTGTCATTACAAGTGATTTCTCAATCATCATCCAAGATTATGGAAGATCATATGCTTTGTATTTTGTAAATAGTTTGTGATTATTTTTGTTGTTGTAAATATTTGAATGATTTTCATTTTGTGATTTGTATTATTATACAGAGATCATCATGGCGGACAAACAGGACACTATTACAACTCAGCCTACAAGTCCTATTACAACCCAACCTACAAGTCCTACTACTACTTCACAACCTGTGGAAACAATTGTCTACGACCAGATGTTCAAAACATTTCAGGCCATGGGACTTCATCCTAAGGGAGACAACCCAGCTGAACTAGACAAATGGATCAAGGAGTACATTGCTCATTCGAAGGATACCAAACCAGATGTGAAACCCAAAGTTCCTCCACTCACTCTACCACCAGAAGGAACAGGCACAGTCCCTAAGACAAAAACAGTTACTTTATCGCCTTATCCCCCTAAGATAAGAACATTTTCCGGTGGTGATATCAAAGGTGAAGTAGCATATGACATTTGGCGGTATGAAGTGAAAATGGTGATGAAAGATCCTGGTTACACGAAGGAACAGAAAGAGTTTGCCATCCGTCGCTCTTTGACCGGATCTGCCGCTAGAATGTTAATTTACCAAGGACTGGACAAACCAATGAGTGATGTTTTAGACACTCTTGACAGTGTTTATGGTAGTGTGGCAAATAAAGAGCAGCTTTTAGCCGAGTTTTATAGTGCCAAACAGAGAGAGGATGAAGACGTGTCAGCATGGAGTGGAAGATTAGAGGACATCATTGGAAGAGGGTTGGAGAAAGGAGTTGTTAAGAATTCAGAAGTGAATGGTATGTTACATGGAATGCTATGGATGGGACTTAGAGACGAATTGAAGGACATTAGTGGCCACAAGTACGACACAGAGAAAGATTTCAACAAATTGCGTATTGCATTACGACAGTTGGAGAAAGACCATAAGAAGCCAACAAAGCCCCAGATAGCTAAAGCAGCCATTACATCATCAGATAGTGACATTGCAGAGCTTAAGGGTATGGTGAAACAACTGACGCATAAAATGACGAACTTAGAGACCCAACATCAGCAATACAGAGGAAATAACTTCAGAGGAAGAGGAAATCAGAGAGGATCCTGGAACAACAGAGGATGGAAAAACAATAGACCACCTATACAGCAACGTGAGGATACATATGATAGGGATCAACAAGAATCATCCCAGGGAGCTAAGGGAAACAACAGTGATACCGTCTATTGTTATAGATGTAAGCAGCCAGGACACCTACAGATTGGATGTCGGGTGAAACTTGACCACATGAGGAGTCATTTAAACTTCAGGAAGCCTGGACGGAGGGGCCAGTACTAGGCTTGAGTAGAAGAATTATCGATGGTCCCACTATTACAAATAACAGGGTACGCACATCTATACCACCAGGAATGTTTGGGAAACCAACAGAAACGGAAATCATTCTACATGGGAAAAGAATTAAAGCTCTCTTGGACACAGGGTCAACCGTGTCAACAATTAGTAAAGGATTTTACAGAGAGGAATTATCAGACTTAATTGAGATGAAACCGTTGGATGAGATTGTGGAAATAGAATGTGCGGGAGGATCACAACTACCGTATGAAGGATACATAGAGGCTGACATCAAAACTCCAGGGAACAGTAACATCATTACGAGAACCATAATGCTAGTTACTCCAGATAGTCAATACAGTCATCAAGTTCCAGTACTCCTAGGTACCAACATACTACACTCAATGATAGAACAACTGAAAGCAGAACATGGTGTGAGATATCTACAAACAGCTAACCTGACTACACCTTGGTTTATGACCATGAGATGTCTGACACTTAGGGAAAAAGAACTTCGAAGGAATGACAACAGATTAGCTGTAGTGAAAACGAATTGCAGAGTAACGCTTCCACCAAATTCAGTGACGTAAGTTGAGGGTTATTACGATAAGGAATTACCATACCAGGGAACTGCTTCTATTCTTCAATCAACTGAATTATCACCAGACTACAAAGATTTTGATGTCGAACCAGTTCTAAGACCTTACTACTTCAGGAATAACAGACAGGTCACAGTTCATTTATCCAACACAACTTCAAGGACTTTGACGATTCCATCCAGAGGTATCATATGTGAGGTTCAACCCGTCATCATTGAAGATCTACCTAAGATGCCTGAACCGTCTGAGAAGTTCAACCTTTTAGATGAGATTGACATCATAGAGAGTGATTTATCAGATGAACAGTTGGAGAAGGGTAAGTATCTTCTTTTACAGTTCTCGGATATATTCAGCAAAGGAGACCATGATGTAGGACACACAGAGAGAGTGAAGCACAGGATAGATTTGTTAGATGACACCCCTTTCAAGCAGCGGTACAGAAGAATACCTGCATCCATGTTTGACGAAGTGAGATCGCATCTTAGACAACTACTTGACATTGGTATCATACGACCTTCACATTCTCCATACGCATCTAATGTGGTACTTGTGAGAAAGAAGAATGGGAGTCTGCGATTATGCGTCGACTACAGACAACTGAACCAACTGACTAAGAAGGACAGTTACGCACTTCCAAGACTTGAGGATCTTTTAGACTGTATGGCAGGAAATAAGTTCTTCTCTCACATTGATATGAAGTCAGGATATCATCAAGTGGAGATATTGGAGAGCCATAAGGAACGCACAGCATTTTCTGTCGGACCGCTCGGATTTTATGAATTCAATCGCATGCCATTTGGACTCACTAATTCTCCGGCAACATACCAGAGACTTATGGAGAACATCTTAGCTGACCTGAATTTGAAAGTGTGCTGTGTATTCATAGACGATGTGATAATTTTTGGCAAGACTTTTGAAGAACATGTGCACAACATACAACTTGTATTCAACAGAATAAGAGAGGCTACACTGAAAATAGCTCCATCCAAATGCCAATTCTTCAAGAGGAAAGTAAAGTTCATTGGCCATATTGTTTCACAGAATGGTGTCGAGATAGATTCAGAGAAGACAGAAAAAGTTCTTAATTGGCCGAAACCCAAAACACCAGAGGATGTACGCAGAATTCTCGGATTCGTCGGATATTATAGACGGTTTATTGAGAATTTCAGTAGGATCTGCAGGCCATTGACTGACTTGATGCCATCTCCTCTCAAGAAGTCAAAAGGAAAGAACAAACAGATTAAAGAATGGCATTGGGGAATGGAACAGGACAAAGCCTTTGAGACGCTGAAGACTCACTTAGTTTCTGCGCCGATATTAGGATATGCCGACAGCACCTTACCTTACGAGTTGCATACAGATGCCTCAGGTGATTCACTAGGAGCAGTCTTATATCAGGAGCAAAACAAAGTGAAGCGTGTCATCAGCTATGCCAGCCGTGGACTCAACAAAGCAGAGAGAAATTATCCTCCACATAAGAGAGAATTTTTGGCATTGAAGTGGGCAGTTTGCGATAAGTTCAAGGACTATCTGTATGGCCAACATTTCACAGTATTAACAGATAACAACCCTGTTACCTATGTGTTGACTACAGCCAAACTGGATGCGACTGGACATCGGTGGTTAGCAGCCCTTGCATCTTTCAACTTTGACATCAAGTATAGAGCAGGAAGGAACAATGCTGATGCTGATGGTCTTAGTCGTCTACCCATCAACACTGAGACTGTACAAGCCATTTGCCAGTCTACTGTACCAGCTTATGTAGAATCTCTGACTTTATCTCCAACACTAGTTGTTGATGATGAGGATCCACGAGGAACCAGTACAGGAAATATTATTGATTGGTGTAAAGCCCAAGATCTAGATCCAGACATTAAAAGAGTGAAGGAGTATGTTAGATCTAAAGTAAATTTTTTAGTAAAACCATCCAGGAAGGAAGTAGGACCAAACCCCCTGTTACGACAATTTAACGACTTGAGGATAATAGATGGTGTGTTGCATCGAGAAACAACAACAGACGAAGGAGTGAAACATCAACTTGTCCTACCCATTGCACATGCATCAACTGTGATAGAGGCAATGCACAATGATATGGGTCATCCAGGTAAAGACAGAACCTTGTCACTTATCAAGGATAGATTTTACTGGCCTGGGATGCACAGCGATGTAGAGACATGGATCACCGAGTGTGGAAGATGTACCAGGAGGAAGACACCAACCAATCAGCGAGCTCCTCTTGTGAACATCACCACCAGTGCACCTTTGGAGTTGGTCTGTATGGACTACTTGAGTCTAGAAACATCCAAGGGAGGGTACCAGAACATCTTGGTGATCACTGACCATTTCACTCGCTATGCCATTGCAATACCTACCAGGAACCAGTTAGCCAAGACTACAGCAGAAGCATTCTTCAACCACTTTATTCTCCATTATGGTATACCAGCCAGAATTCATTCTGATCAGGGTGCCAACTTCGAGAGCAAGGTGATTAAAGAATTGTGTAGTATTACAGGTATGTGTAAGTCAAGGACAACAAGCTACCATGCGATGGGAAACGGGATGTGTGAGAGATTCAACAGGACTCTGCTAGATATGCTTGGTTCCCTACCATCTGAGAAGAAGGCCAATTGGAAGGCATACGTCAATCCTTTAGTACACGCCTACAATTGTACTCGTCACGAGAGCACGGGACAGACACCTTATCTACTAATGTTTGGTAGAAATCCCAGATTGCCTGTGGACATGACTTTTGGCCTTAGAGAGAATGAGAAGGAACCAACGACTCAGTATGTAGCTGACCTGCGACGCAGAATACAACAGGCATATGAGTTAGCAGCAGCAGCATCTGAGAAAGCACAGACTAAGCAGAGGGATACCTACAACACAAAGGTAAGAGGCGGAACAGTAAAGGTAGGAGATCGAGTTCTGGTCAAAATAGTAGCTTTTGATGGTAAACACAAGCTTTCTGACAGATGGGAGCAGGAACCGTACACAGTTATTGGTCAACCAAATGGAGACATTCCTGTTTTCACAGTCAAGAGGGAAAATGGTGAAGGCCGGACTCGCACACTGCACCGTAATCTCTTACTGCCAGTCGGTTTTCTCAATGACGCACCAGCAGCACCAAAACCAGCTCCAAGAAAGGTTAAGAGTAAGCCTGCAGTACAGAGAGTTGATGAGGAACAAACTGATACCATTCATGACCAAACCAATGATAGTGATTCTGAGGATGAGACTGAATGGAGAGTAGAAGTTAGTCAAGAAGAGTCAGAGGACAGCAGTCCAGTGATTGCGGAGGAATCTTGTGTGGCTCATGAGACTAATGTACCAGATATTGTATCAACTAGCGCTAGTGGAGAAGGAGAGATTGCTCAGGAGCAAATTCCAGAGGCATCACCATCTCAGGAAATAGAAGTTCCTCTGAGAAGGTCGACAAGACAAAAGAAACTACCTGTTCGATACCAAGCAGGAGATTTCATTCTGAATAAATCTGCAGTGCATCTACCACCTACTCAAAAAGAAGATTGGGAAAAGAAAGTTTCATGCATTACTTCTTTAGTTTCTAATTCTTCTTTGTTTTCTAATTTGCAGGAAGAAGCTGGCAGAACTATTCTTGAGATTTTATCATCTAAATAAATGAATATCTTGTTTTCAGAAACAGATCAGAGGTGAAATGCCGAGACGTCATTTTCCAACGCGGGGGAGTATGTAATAGAGTGAAATTTTATATGTTTTTAATCAATTTATTTTTCAGGTATTTTCGTTGATTTAATTATTATTTTCAGAGTTTAAATTGAAATATTTAAATAAAGATTTATTTCATTCAAATTATGAATTCAAGTATGTGTTTCGTTATTTTATCATTTATGAAGTCTTACAGGTAAAGTATTTATCTTTCTTTTGGGCTTACCTGTAGATTTGTAGCTATTTATAGATCTGGTTAGATAGTGGTCATTCTGGATTGGTCAGGTGATTTTTAGGAGGGAATTCTATTTTTTTTTTCATGCCCAAGCATTCTGATGGGTGTGTGTGTTCTAGTGCAGTTTTTAGAAGTTTTTGCTTTGAGCTGAATTTGATATTCTTGGTTTGAAAATATTTCTGGACAGAGTTTATTCCTTTACCAGGTTAGTGTTTAGTTTAGGTTTTCACATTTCTTTATTTTTCCTACTTTATCTACTTTGTGTGAATGTTTGAATGTTAGGCTGAGTATGAGGGAGTGAAAGTCTTTTGTGAGATTTGTATGAAAGCTGTAAATAAGTTATGTAAATATAACAGCATTAAATAGAGTTTATTTTAATTCTAAATAATTTGCTAAAATTAGAATGGAGATAGTGAGTGTATTAAAGTTATAAAGTTTTGAAGTAAATTCCTAAAGTATTCATTTTTCTAAATAATTACCTACATTGAGCAGTATATCATTTTTTTTACATTTAGAACACCACATATTCATACAGCTAGACAGCTGAGGTTTTGTATATATGCCAGACCTTTGCACCTCATGGGAGGTAAGGTTAACTGTGTGTTGGTATAAAAATGAACACAGCATTATTTTTTAAATATTGATGAATTACGAAGTATTTTTGAAAGTATTTAAACTCATTTTTCTTTATTTGTTCAATTCATGTAATTTGAGAGTTTTGCATGAGGATATCTGTTATTTGAAATTTATCTAGTTTGTGTTCATCAGAAACTATGAATATTCTAAACTTATTTATAATGAGTTTATGACAAACATTGTTGTTTGAAAGGATAATAGTTAATGTTGGAAATTTTGGTTTTAATTTTATATTATAACTGCTTTGTTTGTAAAAATTTGCATGCAGAGTTATTGTTCTTGTATTTATAATTTTAATACGTATTACAGGGTCATCTATCTTTACCATAATGGGCAATAGTCTACCATCACAATAAACCCACGTATTATAAACCAGATGGAATGTGTTTGAGTTGTTGCTTATTTCCACCCGGTTTCATTTTCATTTGAAAAAAAATTCAATCATGCATACATTGACATACATTTCCATACACACATTTCTTCATGTTATTGTGGAACATTACATTTGAATCAAGAACAAATGCAAAGATATAAATATTCTTTTTAAACAATATTTCACACTATTCATACATATACAGACTTATTCATTCAGTTGTGTGAAAAGTTTCCATTTCTCATAAAGAAGTCTGGGAGTTAATACGTCCTTGCCCTTTAACACTTCTGCATACATGTACCTGATCATGTCTGATGGCATGTTTTACTTCCTCTATTGTTGGTGCGTTTGTTTCGATGTCCAAAGTGTCTATACCTTCAATAATTTCAGCTTGTCCTGTTGATGGACATTGTCGGTTTAATACTCTTTCAAATTGATTTTTCTAACAGACAAGCTCTTCTTCTCTACTAAAGGCCAGTTCTCCATCTTGTTTTCGTACTGGTGTATCTGTTCTTAAATTTGAATCCTCCACACAAGAGTTTTTGTAATGCGGTAAAACGTCCTCATGTTTTGTTTTGAGACAGGATTTCCTGCATCTTACGCAAGCTTGTCAACATAATCTTTCTTGTCCTTATTTGCACTTTTCTCAACTTCTTTATCTTGTATTGAGTATGTTTCTTCTAGCTGATCTTTTAGCCTAGCTGACTTGGCTGTTAGTATTTTCTTCTTTGTTTTGCGTCACAGTTCGACCATTTCCCAGGTCTTAGATGATATCCATTCATCTTTCTTCTTCTTTTCCAACCCCAGTATTTTCTTTCCTGCTTCAACAATTTTTAAAGTGTGGTGTTAAATTGTTCAATATTGAGTTCTTGTTTATTTTTTAGGATGGTAAATCGGTGTTTAACCTCTAGCAAAAATGATTTCATGACTGCAGGAGTTTGCTCACATCCAATTTGGGAGACCGTTGTTCCCCTTTCTTTATCTTTCTCAATTTCAGCTTTTCAAGGACAAGCATGTGGTCACTTCCTACATCAACCCCTCTCAAAATGCTCTTACATCCTGCAATGTTCCTGTCTACCTTTTATTTATCAGTACATGGTAAATTTTGTTCTTTGTGTGACCATCTGGTGAAGTCTATGTTAGTTTAAGAATGTTCTTGTGCGAGAAGATGATGGTACCAAACGACTTAACACAAAGAATACTTCTGTTGATAAGTAAACCAAACCATACTTGGGAATATATACCCGAGATGGGATCAGGTGCCGAGGGGAGTAAGGCATCCCACTGTTGACCGGTCACACCTGCAGTGAGCACTATGTACTGATCATGTGCTACACTAAGGTTCACAAAATCGTACAAGATAATAAATTGGCGGTTTTAGGTTCATTGAAATTAAAGACCTTTATTTTTTATGCATTATCTGTTACTTTGAAGTTTAAAGCATGCAGTTGAATGAATCTGCTAAAACGACACCAGGAAGTATTTATAACTACGTGTATATTTA
Organism: Saccostrea cuccullata; assembly: GCF_032062105.1. Classification (NCBI taxonomy): domain Eukaryota; kingdom Metazoa; phylum Mollusca; class Bivalvia; order Ostreida; family Ostreidae; genus Saccostrea; species Saccostrea cuccullata. The sequence continues at coordinate 678,369 of NW_026920610.1, forward strand.
CAGATAGAGAAATAAGAGTTAGTTTTCCTTGACTTAAGCGTGTTCCTGTATTATTCCAAAATGTTACAACTGACTTTCTGTTGGTGAGTGGGGAATATGGATAAACCCTAATATTATTCAAGTGCAATTCCTACTACATGTATTTTTATTTAAATTATGAGATATTCAATAAATATCATGAAAATAGAAGCATGGCTCAATAAATTCCGTTGTCCTATAATTACCTTTCCCCAAAGAAAATCAAACCTTGTAAGACTTCATCTAATAAAATTTTCATTTCGTATTTATTTATGAAAATTATTTTTTAAGAAACTACATGTATAAAGGAGTGTGTACAGCAAAGTTCTAAGAATTTGATTTCTTCATTTTGGTTTTTAATGGTAAGACTACTTGAATCAGTTGAATGGTTCAAAATCTTTACTATCTGTATTTCAAAGAATTTGTGTTTTCTCTGCATAAAAAAAGTATCAGGGAATCGGAGAAAGGTTTATCGACCCCAGATTTAAAAAGCAAAAAATGAAAGGGGGGGGGGGTCCAGTCCCCAAGTGCCTGTGGTTAAAAACAAGCATAACTACATGCTACATGTAGAATGATGACTATATGTATATATATATATATATATATATATATATATATATATATATATATATATATATATATATATATATATATATATATATATATATATATATATATAAAGTTCAAACCGTAAATGCACTGACTGACAGAATTATTTTTTAATATGGAATATTTCTTTTTCAGATCGAACCCGCGTGTAAATAACGTATCGGTCTCTCTGGCTTTGAACCCCCTCCTCCTAATGAAATGCATATAGAATAGTCGTGTATTAATTACCTGATGTCAGAACTGCAATTCTGCAATTAATGTACATAATTTACATTTTTTTAAATCAACAATTTTACAAGATTTTCCATTCATAACACACCCGATGCTTGAATTGCATAAAATAGACATTTTCTTAAAAGACTAAAATCAAGAATAATGTGTAAATATTGCAAAGATCAAAGTAAACGAGAGACAAAAGTTGAATTTTCCCCCCAAATCATAGATCTTTATTGAAATAGAAAAAAATATGACCTAATTTATTAAACAGAAATTTAATGCAATAGTAAATAATCATGACTAAAAATCACAGAAATGAGCATCAGGGGAAGAACATTTAAAACAACGTTAAAAACTAGTATGTGAATAGATAACTTAAGAAGTCGGTTGATAGATTAAAGCAATGGAATGGTCACAATGCATGAAACTGCAGACCAAGGACAGACTTTTTAACAATATCTTTTAGATAGGTATATTCCTAGAATACCGCGTCTAAAGATTACTCTTGTTAGCTTATCTTTTTAAAAGAGATTCAAAGTGATTACATTTTACATTGAATTTTGGTTCATAGAATGACATTTGAGTTTAAAAAAAGAAATAAAAGAGAGAATACTGTTCACTCGGTACATTAAGGGTAGAGAGCACATCATCACTCGTTAACTTATCATTAGAAGTATTTTCTCCTCTTCTAACATGATGTGATATTTTTCTTATGTAAGAGAAATAAGAAATTTTTGTCTTGTGCGGTGAAATTCTTCCATGACGGAGTTTTGATAGCTTAGTAATTCGTTCCTTAATGAATTCGCTCCTGAGCTTTTCTTAGAGATAAAATCAACTGAACCTAATCACGATAAGAATCAGCCTCAATTGATATTAAGGTATAAACACCTCCTCTATCTGAACCACTATCACTGAGATCGCAGGTTCGACCCCAACAGGTGCACAAAAGATCCGCACTCCGTTACATTATCTAATCTTTGGAAAGATGAAATGGAAGTTTTATCAATTTAATTAAAGATTTTAAATATGGGTTGATTTGGAATTCCTTGGCAGATTTGTAAGTCGGTATCCTTCTTACTTTTGTCATCCGGGCTAGTTTGGAATGTCACGTGGGAAGAGAACACCCAGATGAAAAACGTTTGCCAACTGATTACTTTGTTAATTAACTTACATACTATGACAAAAACAATCTTTCTTTGTAGATAACAATGCCAGTGAATTTAATCAAGTATGATACGTTTACCAATAGGAGAAAATGAGATTTAAACATTAGTCTTAGCCAGTACAATCGAAAAGCAGGTGTGTTCTATGCAAAAACTTGTGAAAATGTACTCACTTTTTGCAATAAATGACAGAATTAAAGATAAGTAAGGATCTTTTAATCTAAGAAGAATTCTTATCTTAAAGTTTATACTGAGCCAGAGGTTTAACAGTCATCATGCATATTTTAGCCTTAGCAGAGCTTTGTATTAAATTTGATGTACATAGATTTTCATAGATTATCAGTCCACAGAGAGAGAGAGAGAGAGAGAGAGAGAGAGAGAGAGAGTTTCTTTGTTACATACTGTCCATTGTTAGGACCATATTCTTTCCAATCAACAACAAATGATGCTTATGGTAGACTACAAAGGGGGATTTCGGAAACTACTTAAGCAAAAGATGTACAGATAAAAAATATAACAATGTTACTATTGTACGGTCTTTTCGTTTGGTAGTTCTAACGGAAGTGGTATTTTTACTCCTATCTGCCATCTACAAATATCAGCAACAGTTTGGTAGTTCTAAGGGAAGTGATAATTTTATAGCTATCTGTCATCTGAACCACAGGCACCTGAAGTATGGATAATACCCCCCCCCTTTTTTTTTTATAAAAAAAAATGTAAGAGTGTATAATACCTCGAAAATATAAAATTTCCCCGTTAAACACATCTATATGTTGTTATATGCAAGCAGATTGTACTTTTTCTCACGTTTAAAGAATGGCCCTATTCGGTATAATAACAAGTATATACTGACAAAACGTCAGAGATACTCAAGCTGTAGAAAGTTAGCTAGGAAGTGTCATTAATTAATATCCAAAATGGTATAAGATGAGGGCTATTGAGTTCAATCTTCTGTTGAATAAAATACATGTACATGAAACAAAATTCATATGTTGAATTTAATTTTTTGCGAAGATAGACATAATATAGGCATAATGTTGAAAATTGGGGTTTACTTTTCTTTTGTTTAGCCCCCCCCCCCCTTTCAATTAGCCCCCACCCTCACTTTCAGTTTGTTTCCGACGCCTATGAAAACATTTAAAATACATAAATCCAAACCTGTAAAAAAGTTTTTTCAAGGGGGGGGGGGTGCGGGCTACAAATAATCCACGTGATTACGGATTCATCTCTGTGTGGTATGTCCCATACATATAATAGATCTATTCCATACGAATCCAAAAGAAGTTATAGGTTCATTACTAAACTGAAGATAATACTGTTTTTTAGAATTTAAAAACAAACGTATGAGGGAGAATTTAACATTAATTTATGTTGTGTTATTATTCTATTGTCACTCAAAGTACACATCATTTGCAGGAAAGTGAGAAGCAATATCAGCTGGGGGGGGGGGGGGGGGGGCACAGCCATACATTTTCTGGCCATGCATTGTAGAATTTGTTAACGATAGGGTAACCTGCGTCACCTTTCAGAGTCGCCATTGGACTCGTCCAAGGATGCTTTGTCGGCGACCGAAACGTCGGCGACTGAAAGTTACCTGAGATTCCTACGCAAAGGAAAGCGCGAAATCTCTGCATAGAAACTGTTGCGGCTGCGGAGCTTCACTCGTTGTTCATTCGCCATAGAATAGAATCCGACATTTAACAGTTAATATATATGAATATACAGACGTTTTCAAGATAAGCTTCATTTTTGTTTCTAGAAATATTTTTATCTACCAAAATAATATATTTTCGTGTTTTAAAACTGAGTAAATCGATGACCTAGCATCGTTTTAGATAACTCAAGCCCCTCTAGGGCTTGAGTAAAAATACACAAGGTAAGAAACAAAAGTTGTAAACAAACGGGGGAACCCCTGCTTCGAGACAGATTAACAAGGTAATAATTAGTGTTACCTATCATAATTTTGCAAACACTCTGTCTGGGAGATGTTCTTTTACTAGTCTCTTACACCTAAACCCCGCTTATAGCGTTTGATATGCCGTAATCGAACGATTTATTAATCGGATACATAAAATTTTCTCCATTGGCAGCGTTAGAGGAGGTTTTGGAGCTGCTTTTCTGTTTCGCCTTATCTGATTGGTTAATTGTAATACAGTTTAAATATCTAACCAATCAGATAAGGAGAGAGAGAGAGAGAGAGAGAGAGAGAGAGAGAGAGAAAATTTTATGTATCCGATTAATAAATCGTTCGATTACGGCATATCAAACGCTATAAGCGGGGTTTAGGTGTAAGAGACTAGTAAAAGAACATCTCCCAGACAGAGTGTTTGCAAAATTATGATAGGTAACACTAATTATTACCTTGTTAATCTGTCTCGAACAGGGGTTCCCCCGTTTGTTTACAACTTTTGTTTCTTACCTTGTGTATTTTTATTATACCGAATAGGGCCATTCTTTAAACGTGAGAAAAAGTACAATCTGCTTGCATATAACAACATATAGATGTATTTGACGGGGAAATTTTATATTTTCGAAGTATTATACACTCTTACATTTTTTTTATTAAAAAAAAAGGGGGGGGGGTATTATCCATACTTCAGGTGCCTGTGATCTGAACATCCCAGTACCTCATACAATTATTGTATTATCATCAAAATTAACTTTGTATCCTTAAGCTGCTGTTTGATGGTTTCTTTATATATGTAACAATTCACAAATTTAAGGTAAGAATGAATAAAATAGAATTGAAAAGTATGCTATTGTTCTATTCACAAACGCTATCCATTACTTACATATTACAGAACAAAATTAAAAGCTAAAAACAAAATGAGTTTGTGAAACGCTGTTGCCCCCATATAACAGCTTATTGTAAAGTTTCTCAAACGCAAGGTGTACTCCAAAGTTAATGTCAAGAAATGGTGTTATCCAATTAAAGAAAGGACTTGTGTAAATGAATATACCAGTATATTTGAAATATGAAAGCCCAAGTACTAATCTATCAAAATTTATAACAAAAGATAGTTTTTTTTAAAGTGGTTCAAACTTCAAAGTCAACGTCAAAAAATAAAAATTAATGGTACCCAGGAGATGATCTTGTTCTAAGAAATATACAAGCCTTTGGCAACAAGTGTTCAAAAGTTATGCCCAAGGTTAAAGTCTTTCAAAAGTATGACAAACTCCAAGGCCTGTGTTTAAAAGTCAAAATTGTTTGTATGCAAATAAGGTCTTGAAACAAGAAATACACCTGTGTTATACCGGTATAATATTTAGCACTAGTACTAACTGTTTAAAAGTTATGGGCATGGCTTATGTTTTTTAAAAGAAGATCAAACAATATAAGGTCAACAAAATGTATTTTTGAAATACTATGCGCCCGGCGGCAAAGTTCGAAAAAGCTATTTTTAGCATATAGGTCACAGTCAAGGTCACAAGGTCATTGACCTTGCTGTCATTTGAAAGAGCTTAATTAGTGGAGTATGCATACCAAATTTGAAATCTATATTTCTCAAAATTACGAATAGCGAAGGTTAAAGTTGACAACAGACAGACAGAGAGACAAACAGACAGACAGGACAAAAAACAATATATATACGCCCCGATCAATCGAACCGGGCGCATAAAAATAATAGTCTGCCTCAAAGAATATTCATATGATGTATGAAAGGCCTTGTACCAACTGTTCAAAAGGGCCAAAGTTAAAGTTTGTTAATTTTTTGCAAAAGTGGGTCAAACTCCAAAATCAAAAGGTCTTGTTACGTACGAAACCTAGAGCTAAACCCACTGGAAAGTTATAGGCAAGGTTAAAGTTTTCAAACAGACAGCTAGACGGACAGGGACAAAAAATATATATATACTCCAAAATCTTCGATTATGTAGGCATAATAAATTACAGGAATTTTAATAACTAGTTATCTAAAATTAATTCAATATATTATATATATAGTCTGCTGTTTTAAGTTACTTAGTGTGCTCTGACATTAAAACCTCGTGTATTTATGTTGGTTGAGTGAACCAGAAGTCAAGCCCTCACTACTAAATAACCATAACGCTTTAAAACAGGAAGTAAAGTGCAATTGTACCCATATATCTATTTAGAAAAGCGTGTACTTACCGCAGAAAGCTAAGGAACAATAGTTTGTCTTTATATAAGTGATTGTTTATATTCTACTTTTAGTATTGTTTTTAAAAAAGAGGGGTTAGTAATTTTGCTATTTGTTGTTTTAAGCATTTGCAAGTATCAAGGAATTTTTTTAATCTAAAATTGACTGTAAGTTTCAATTTAAAAACTTGTAAGTTTCAATTTAATCTAAACTTGTAAATTTCAATTTACTGTAAAATCACCAATTTTCGTGGGATGAAATTTTCGAGGTTTGCTGAAAAAATATTTGACTTGTGGGGATTTGATTTCGTGGTTGGTAAATGTTTAGTAGTACAAGTATTGGATATGAAATTTTACAATTCGTGGTGGTCATGAATTGAACAAATTCATGGGTCTCTCGATCCATACATCGAAAACGACGAAAATTAGTGATTTCACAGTAATCTAAACTTATGTTTCAATTTAATCTACATTGTAAACTTGTTAGTTTCAATTTAATCTTAACTTGTAAGTTTCAATTTAATCTGAACTTGTAAGTTTCAATTTAATCTTAACTTGTAAGTTTCAAACATTTTGGTCCAATGATTGTAAACAATTGCTCACAATATAATGAAATAAGGACAAAACGATCGACGGATATTACTATTTTGTTTAGGCATGTAAAGTTACAAACCAAGAAAAACTTGCTTTTTTTTTTATTTTATTTTTCACTTTTAGAAACAGATTAAATATGAACACATAACAATAAATAATCACTAAACAAACCGAAAGAACGCTTCTTCAACAAAAATAACTTTGAATCAACTAATAAAAATATAAAATGGATCTGTATGAAGCCCCGGGGTTGAAGCACCAATTAAAATAATGTATAACATTTCTGTATAATTAAAAGTATCTATCGCGGCTTCAATTCACCACTCGTTCAAGACTCTAGTACTTAGTATATACAAAAGCAATTTAATTAAATGTCCATAATGTTTTGCACCAAATACATTTCTTTGAATGGAATGTTAAATATATAATAAATAGATCTATGCTTGCGCAGGAGATGCCATATCTTCCGCCATATTTGCACTACAATAGTACTTTTTATGAGCTAGGTAAGAATTTTTGTAGGTAAACGTAATGTCACAATGCCTGCAGTATTTATCAGCCCGTTTAGGGGAGTGAGAGACCTGTGACGTCACAGGGCCCACCATACTCGGGAGCATGTGAAAGGCGGGAACCACGTGATAGTATGGCATCATATGGGGGTCCACACGAGGAACGATTAATGATGACTTCTTTTCAGTCGATTCTTGGTTTTCTAATTTGATTTTTGGCATGGAATCGCGGCTAGTTGGGGACTTTAGAGAACGCGGCGAACAGGAAGCACTCTTTGGGAAATCTCTGTTTTCACTTGATGATTCTAATGGTGACCGCGAACTTTCACTCTCCATTTCTTCTTTGACCCTCTTGGAAGGGGTCAACGACTCTTTGGGCATGTTCTCTGTGTCACCGCTCTCCTCGCTGGTATTATCCACGGCTTCTCTCTTCACAGAAACCAGTTCATGATCTCTTGTTTGCTGTGAATCTTCGTCAGCAGACGATGGTGGTTCAGTTTTTACAACTGTTTTCTCCGGCTGAGGAGATGATTTTCTCTCTATTTCAGGAGATTTGGAGGTACCCGGACTTGATCGAGAATTCGATCCTGGACTAGACTGCTCTCGAGGAATTTTCTCTGGGTGTTTGTTATACACATGCGCCATCAAAGATTCGAAGGTGTCACAAACTGAAGTACAATATTGACATTTGTAATTTTGTACACCTGCTGCTTGAAGTGCTATCATTTCATGAAGTTTCAAATGCATAGCAAAATTAGACAAGTCTGTAAACATTTGACCACAGTACATGCACATAGTAGAAATATTTCTAGGAATGGAAGAGGCGTGCTCTGCTTTTTCATAAGATTTCCGAGATCGTCTTCTTTTGTACGGTTCATTTTTCATACGGATTAATTCAGCTTCTACATCAATAGGCCCAGTTTCTGAAGACATATGATCTCTAAGTTTCACTGGCATGAGCGGTGGTTCCTCTATTTCTATCATGTGATCATCTGTAAAATCTTCGCCGTTGTCCAAGTGGACCTTCCCGTGCATTCTCATCCCTCGAACTGTGTTCCCGCGATATCCACAGAGAGTACAGCGATAGGCCTTGTTGGGCATATGTGCTTTCATGTGTTCCGAGAGCCTCGTTTCTGTTTGGGTGACAAAGTCGCAGTAGATACATCGGAATATCGGCATTTGACCGGAAACGCCAGCACAAAAGTGAAGTTTTAAGTGTCGGGCAGAAGGAAATACTGTATCACACCTTGGACACTTAATGATCTCCTCGTCCGATTTAGGAGAGGTTTTCCCTTCTATTTTATTTTTACCCAATACCGTGTGCTCACTTTCTTTTCCATGTGGACAATAAAATTCCTTGTGAGCCTGCAGCGTACTTGCGGAACTGAATTTTATTTTACAAGGAATACAGTAAAACCGATAGATAATATCCTCCGTTTCTCGTGGTCTGGATGTTGACGACTTTTCCGTTAGGGGAGATTGTCCATTTTTACTAAAGGTTGACTGTTCCTTCGTTTCTTGATTAGTTTGAGGAGATTTCTCAGAACTTTCAGAAGAACGTGTTCTTTCTGGCGTTGCAATAACCCGTGTATTACGTCTTGCCAGCAGATCAATGCTTCCATCCTCATCCTCAGATGGGGATTTGTTTTGTCGACTAGAACAGTAATGTTTTTTGTGTATCATGTAATTCTCCCTTTTATAGAAGACGATATTACAGTCAGTGCATTTGCTAACAGAGTGGGGAACAGGGGGAACTGGTTTCCCCATGAAAGAAAGCTGGGGTACTGTGATGAGGGGTGGAACTGGGGATGCCATCAGGCGAGGTAACTCCGACATGGAGTGCTCTTCACTCCTCTGACTATGAGGCGAGCCTGATGAAGATTTCGGTGTCACCATCTGTCGTGACGGGGGAGACATCGACGCAGTAGACTTTGGACTGAGTCTTTCCTCTTTTACTTTGACAGAGAGATCCAACTCCTTTGTTTGTTCTTCCTCCACTTCTTCTTTGACGGTGGAAACAGTTGATATGGAAGTCTTTGGTGTGTCCGACTTCGTGGTGCTTAAATCCAGAGGCATATCAGGAGAGCTCCTTGATGAGGAATCTCGAACTTCTGTAAGTTCTCGTGATATTGCTTTTGGTTGCGATAAAGTCGGTAACACAGGTTGCACAATAACTGTTGGATAACTGTAGCTAATGTCTGCAGATTCTTTGGAGGAGACTAGGATCGGTGGAGCTAGAATAACACGTGGTTGTCCTGAGCTTGCTTTAGAGTTTGCACTAAACATAGCTTGTTGGAGGGTAGAGGGAGAGAGCATGACCCGGCCAGGGTCACCGCTGGAACTAAGTAATCCAGGAGAGGGTGAACTAGCTCCTAATCCAACCAATCGCTTTGAACAATATACTTCTTTGTGACACTTAAATGTGCTGAATGATGAAAATTGAATATTGCAGTCTTTGCAGTATGTGTCTTGCTTAGCTGCAATGGGTTGTGGCTCCATGACCGAGTTATCTCCCCGGTTATGAATCCTCTTATGGCGGTTAAGACTTGATAGTTTGTCAATGCTGTATGAGCACATGTCACACTTAAAGATCTCTGGTTTCGACACTTTAGCTGGTATGCCGTCTGTTTCGGAGGATACATCAGATTTGCTAGGGCTGGGTGTTGATAGCTTAGCATCTGGACTCTGTGATCGCTCCGATAGAGTTCTTTTCTTTCCAGTTCGCAATCCTATGGTAAAGATATTATAGTGGTAAATTCACATATCTTAGATTTGTAATGTAAGTTTTTACAATTGAAGCATCTATAAGCTGTAAGTTTACCTGTTGGTGGTGTATCATTTTCCGCGCCATCTTTCTCTCCGAGCTGTTCCGAATGTACCGGAAGTTGAGGTTTCTTGGAGCAGTAGAAGGTAAGATGTCCTTGGAGAGTCCTTAGGCTGCTGAAGCGGACTCCACAAAACTGGCAACCATACAGTAATGCCGCTATATAATACAAATACACCAAACTTTAAACCCAAAATTAACATCCAGCGAAGGAAACTGACCACTATACAATTTTCATTTAATTCTTAAGTAATACAGATGAAATATCGAAGGGAAATCGAACAATAGCGTTATTTGTTGTACGTACCATGAGAAGGGACTGGTTTCTCCAGAACTGGGGAACTCTTAGGTAGGGGTTCTTCTACTCTCTGTATTTGAGTCGTCTCCATTCCTTCCTCAATCGTCTGCGTCTCCGGAGCCGTTACGTCACTTTCCGGTTCGTTGTTCGAGTTAATTGTAAAAGAAGCTAAAAGCTCCGTTCCTGGATTCAAGTCACTCACAATTTCACACCAGATTTTCCCATCTGTGAATTAATACAATTTAGAGTTATTCCTCCTATTGCAAGTAAAAAAAATTAAATAAATCGTAAAACTTATCGCTTTTTCGTGAGACTTGCAATATTTCAGTCCTACATGTGATGAGTGAATAAGATAAAAATATATTTATAGGGGGATTATAAAACAGGAAAAATATGTAGGGAGATAATTTGAGAGGGAGTAGCCTATAAGTTTGTAGATAAACTTTTACTGCTGACAACCGTCATTGTTAAAGCGGTCGCTTTGTCTAATGACTGAGAAGTTGAAACGGATGCTGTTCGTTCTGAACGATACGGTGACTCAGTCCCTGAAAGACGCAATCGACAATCTTCTTAATTTGACACAAAAATTTTAATGCTTTGAAAATTAGAAATAAAAAGGTGATTTTCTACGGCTTATTTACAACGTTTTTTCTCTCAATCAGTCTAGACTTGTCCGTGCCTTAGCGACATATTTTATCAAACAATACATCTGAAACTGAATTTAGCCAAATTTAAACAATCTTAGACGATGTTAATACGATAGAAAGTGACTGCTTTTTTCTTTTAAATTTTGAATTCATAAAGCAAATGCATCTTAAAACCTTTGTAGATTTGGTGATATGTACTAAGTCACTTAATGTGCACTGACAAAGGCTTGGTGATGTTCATCTCCAGTAAAAGGCTAAAGATTCTGTGATAAACTCGCATGAAAACATGTTTGGAATATTTCCATTTATCTCCTTTCGTTGATAAAAGCCTTTTAGTTAAGATATAAAAATTCAAAAAAGGATCCTGCAAAATTTGTACGGATGACAGATCAATTAGAAATATTGATTTTATCATAATCCAATTAGATCCTTTAGATCATATCGAACTAATAGAAACGTACTACATACAAATTACAGACTCTATGCGAATTTGACGACTTTGGCTAATGTATTTGGCGCCATTTAAAGCAGGATAAATAATAAAAATGTAACTTACAAAATACTTAATTTGGATAAGTCGTATTATATATTAGGGATGAAGATAATTGCAACACCTTTTTTTTCCTTATCATCTGTGAAAAAAGTTGATTTTGACAAATTGCACTTCGTGCATGATTTACGAGACATGCTTGATCGAGATTCTCCATAAAATATTTTTAAAAAAATTCTCTCTCTCCCACCCTTACTCTTTTCCTTTCGTTCTCTCTCTCTCTCCCTACCTTCGTGACATTAATTACCAAGTCCAGATCTTGCACACGATAAACAGGCGTTTACAAATACACTTATAAGCAATTAAGCGATCTAGCAAATTTTAATTTATTTTTAAATGGAAGTTTATCTACACCAACAATCAGATGTAAGTAGTGATAATTCCCTTATTTTGTCAAGTTTCAAAGAGATCTCATTATTCTCTAGCAATGTTATATCCAGCCGGGGGTCTAGAATGCACACTGTAAGTAGATAAAGAATTCAAATTTTGTGTATTCTACTCTTTGTTTTAACCAAAAAAGGATAAAAAAGAATTCATTTCTAGTGTTATCAGAAGACTTTATCGAAATGAAATAGACAGAAAAATGTTTTCTATCTCTAAAAGCAATCTTATGCCCCAATGGTTAAGTGGACACCTAAAGAACGAGTCTAAATCTCCCGTAGTATCGGGTTTCTATAGGTGTGATTGATACGGGCTAATGATAAAACCGATAACCCCCTCTATAACGCTAAAATTATGCAATGTCAAAAAAATAAAATATTCATACAGCCGTGAAACAGAATATCAGGAAATGTTATCTTTTTCTATGTCTTGCAAAAATAAAAAGGAAAACTATCTGCTAGTTCAAATACGATAAGCTTCTTTGTCACCCATATTCTTATCAGCTTAGTCTAACAAACGTTTATTACAACCAGAAAATCCAGACCGGGTGGAGTAATCCGAGCCCGATGTTTATCATTCTTTAAGAAAGGGAATGGGTCCTTTACCAACAAATATGTTTGGCAGAACTGGAACAATAAAACAACAGTTGTTCATCTGACGAATAATCCATCTGTCCGGGAATAAAGCGCCATTAGCATATCAAAATCTGCCTCCTTTATCGTCCTATAAATGCTATCGGATTATTGTCGTATCAAGTCCCTAGTATTTCCATATCAAAGACCAAGTCGCCTTTATCAACTGTTTTGCAGAATTTTGTTTCGCGCCAATACGCTTAAAAAGAATAATGGATTGGTTGATAGGTGCGATATAGAATTAATATTCAGAGATAAATATATTTTTAATTTATCTTTGATTTGGAATATCATTTTATACCGCAAGGCCCCCGGACCCATTACATTTATCTACAAATCAATAGTTACACGTTGGTCTCTGGCACCCAGTGTATGACGATGGCTTGGACCCCGAGATTCCCATCGCTCTATAATTCACTCGATATTCGTCAGTTCTACTCATTCATAGTCCTTATCAATGCACATTTAGCATTATAAATCGATAACAATATTTATTTTCTATTAAACATTTTTGCGAGTGTATAAAAATTATTTATTACATGCCTGAAATAAGTTTTTTATCTTTTCCCTCAAATTGAACGCAAAGTCACCATCATTATTGTATTTCCATAACAAGAAACGGTTGCTGCATTGATAAGCGTATTATTTTCAGAATGGAAAAAAAAAGAAATTATAAGTTAAAAGTTCATAATATTCTGTTCAAAACTTACAAATACCTTTGACACCTGCGCTTCCATTGCAACGATATCCCCAAATAAAATCAAATGTAAAGAAATATTTTATCTTGACTGTCTATAAATCTAGCGAAGACAGCGGATCTCTACCGCGTCACCGAGAACTTCAATTGCACAAAACTGGTGATAAGATAAGGAACGAAGATTACTTGTCATAAAATAAAATGTATAATACCTTCAAAATACACTGAAGCGTTTTTGGCGGATTCACTAGGGGCGGGGCGGAGAAGCGACAGCCAAGCTCCATTCTCACACAGAACCCTAACAAAACCAGCTTCTCCCTCTTTCTCTTGGGCCTGAAATTGACAAATGGTTACAGGAACATTTAGAGGAAATAAATTTCAAAAGAGATCCCCTAAAAATTATTTCATAATTTCCTGTTAAAAAAAACTCTACAACCACCAAGTACCTGATTTAGTGATTCCTTCAAAGTGCCAAAAAATACAATTTTCACACGAAAATCAGTTAGAAGATCTCTAATACATGTGTTTTTCATTTTATTTCAACGATTGGATTTAAGAATTATCGAATTTTGAATCTTGATGTCAAAGTTCACGTATCCCCTAAACTCGTATCATAGGGCAGAATCACGGAAAATCATTTGGTCCCATCGACACTTGCTTTGGAAAACAAGACTCGAAGGTTTCTACAGTTCTCATTTAAACCTACGTTGTTTGTCCATTGCTTTGATCCCCTTTCCCTTAAACTCACAATATGTATATATTTTATTAAAAAAACAAGAAAATAATATAAAAAGAATTTTAATTTATATTTTCTAAAAATATTAATCAATTTTTTAAAATGTTTTTTTCTTATTGAATTATTCAAAAAAGAAGCCATTTTACTGCATTTCAGATGAATAAAATCGAAATATATAAATCAGTTTAACTGAACAAGTTTTTAAATAAAAAAAATATATTATCTTTATAACCTTTATTTTTTGAAAATATATCTACAATGACTATTAATTTGTATATTTCGGTCTCTGGTGCATCACGTGACGCTTTGTAGATCCCGACCTATCAGCAGTGCGTGGTTATTTGGAGTGATTGCCGTATCACAGAATTTGATAAAACACATCAAAAATGAAACGTTATTTACTTATCTGACTTCTAAACTCGTGAGAACAGATATCTTGAAAAGAGTGCATGAGATAACGACTGGACTTATCTCCCCTTGATAAGTTTTCTTACGAAGAAGATAATAACTACTCCGTGACCTTAACTTAAATTCTTAAAAAAAGAACTTTAAGTGTAAATAAAAATACCTTTTACAAGCCTTTAAAACTTTAAAATTTTGAATTATATAAATTTGAAATTATATAAAATGAAAATCTTTCAAAATTCAAAACTCGTGCTGATAAAAAAAAAAAAAACAACTTAAGATGAAAATACAAGCCTGTAAAATTTTATATCATGAAAATTGAAATTCTTTCCAAGTTTAAAAATCATGACCAAACTAATTTTAATTTATAATACTATATTATAATTTCTTTTTTTTAGTTTTCAAATTTTTTATCTGTTTAAATTGTTTTTGGTAAGGTAATACAATATAATTTTGCTTGAATATTTTTGTTAGGAAAAAAACTTAATACTCATCCTTTTCCTCATTTTAGCTTGATTTATCTTGAGAGATTGGTAAGGATTTTATCTGACAAATTTTGGGTTAAAGAAGAACACAAATATTTTGGTAATTTTACTAATTTTAAATGCTATTTTTTTTTTAATTCTAGTATTTGGATTTTTCCTCAGACAGAAAAATCTTTAATATAAGTAGCTAAATGATGATCAATTACACTAAAACAAATTATTGAAAAAATCATAATAATATCTAAAATATTGTATATATTGCTTTGGCTATTGTACAGAAGAACTGACTGGCGATGGGGTCCGGGTTAGAATGGTTATCTCGTACGGAGAATGGTTTATGACGCATTGTAACTCTTGAGACTGCGATAAACAGGTACTCGAAAAGTTTTCGTGCTTTCTTTATCTTATCACTAAAATCCTATTGTAGAACAGCAAGAGAAAGTTTACAAGAAACATGGGTGGAATTCACAGGATAATTCGTTTTCCATACATTACCCCATGTTAAAAAAATGGGGATTGTACAAGACGTCTTTGAATGACCAAGTCTTATTGGTCAGAGATTGAATTTGAATAATTAAATGATAATGCTAAATAATCAATTACTAAATGTGTTTTTTTTTAATTGTTTCATTAAAAAATGTAAAGTTATGTCTGAAATGCTTAATAAAAAAACAAATAAATAAAATATTAAAAGAGACATTCAAAATAAATTCAAAACAAAAACACAAATAAATAAATAAACAATAAATAAACAAATTAATGAATAACTCACCTGTAGAACGAGGTCCCCTTGTTTAATGGAGCTAAGGGAGACAATTTCTCCCTTGAACGGACCGATACAACTACCGGAAGGTAAAGGAATAGCACTAAAGAGAAGACAGGAACGACCTGCAATGTTTGCGTCCTCTTCATCAAGTTTCTTTACAAATAAGATATTGTTTGGCACACTAACTCTCTTCAAATACTCTGTGTTACCATTTTCCAAAATCATTTCGCCCTCAGAAACCTCTTTCTTCACGATGCTTGTTTGTAAATCATGGTTTTCTTCTTTCGACTCTTTTGAGTATGAACCGTCTTCCGGTTCCGGTCGATCGTCTGATATGTCCTTGGATTCATTTGAGGGGTCATTTATTTTATCGTCCCCATTTTCGTCAACTGACAATTCTTTCTCCATGGTAGAGTCACTGTCTTCATTTTCTGACAACCCTTAAAATCATAAAAATGATAAATGAAACAACTTGTTATAACGGAAGTTAATTTTTAATATAAAATTTATATTTGAAAAATCCCCACATTTTACAGCTGTTATGTAATAAATGTGGAAGGAAAATGGTAAAAATTGATAAACAGAGGGAGAGATCGGGATGTTGAGCTGTTATATAATAAATATGGAAGGAAAATGGTAAAAATTGATAAACAGAGAAAGAGATCGGGATGTTGGGAGAAAATATCATAACGGCTAATACTGGGCGAGGAGATCGGTATTTGACAGGAAGCTATGTTTACAAAGCGATGACAAACAGCGTTCTTCTGACCCGCGGTTTCCTGTACTTAACTTTTAATTAATGTGAAGCGAAAATTTTCTGCAACATCTGATAAGACATATGATTTATGGTTATCAAATTCAACAAGAAGATACAAGTCATCTGATTCCCGCCATATCTTTTCCATCGGGATACATCAGGTCCGTCTTGTCGACTGTAACCGAGGACACGTGATTGCGGTCACTCTAAACAGTAGTCAGAGACCGATGACAAACGAAATGCAGCTTTTCTTATTCTTAGTTTTATTAACATTACAGTCAGCGAAACAAAAGTGTATTGCATTGAAATCGTTTGTACATTTGGAATATGACATTTCAGACGCCTTGTGAAAAAGGGTGGTGCATGGAACTTATGTTTGTGATTTTGATATGTAAACTATTTTGGCCCAAATACAAATGAACATAAAGTAAAATAAATCATTTAAATTAAAATTGTATAATTAGCAAAGGTAGAAAATGAAATCAGTTAATCTGGTAATCCTTGAAATTATTTGAAGATAAACAAAGTTCCGTCGCCTGACTACGTTATCATGATTTCGGTATCTTGTGGAATTATCAATTTGAAAATAATTTCAGCAAAATTTTAAATAGAGATCAATAGAACTCATCTGACAAAAAATGTGGGTAAAAATAGAAAAGCAATCACACTTCTATCTACCATTGGAAGGTGAACAACTGACCGTGTACGTTATAAGTTTGATGCCGAACGATAACGCAAATTAACACTAATTTAGGCGGGAAAGAAAGATAACAAAGGCCTTCTGATCAGACGATAAACCACGAGCTTTTGTTTCCAAATTCCTGCTATCGTCGGCAGAAGAAGAGATAGTATTCAGTGAAGACATATATCGCCGACTCATTATAAGTTTTTGTCCCTTGAAGATTACGGATACCAAAATATTTTGCAAGAAACAGTAGACAGGCGTTATCTAATCTAAGCGAGTACAAGTTCCCGCGCTATCTGGACAGGATCTCGCGAGAGTTTGGGGTCAGAGTTTCACTTCAAGCTCCCAGACCTGGAGCCCTTTGGGTGGGATGGAAGATCACCAGGCAGATAATTTGGACATAAAGACAAAAGAAATCCTGATTCAAAACACATGTCGCAAAATATCAACTACTTAGACCCCTCTATCGGAGAAAACAAACAGCAATATTGGACATTCGAAATACCTGCATGGCGGAAGAAAAGATTCAGTTTGACTCGAGTGAAGGCAAATTACGTGTCCTCACAAGCTATTGGAGAAGTCACCAATCTCGTTTGATAAGCCCGAAGACCCACGAGATCCCTATCAAGATGGCGCGGTGACATGAAACACCTTTTATCTACAAAATTTCCCTCAAAAGGACCACAGACTTTTATTTTAGAACCCATACCCATTTTTGAGATAGGTAAATTTTCTCCTGCAGACATATTTTGTATATTTGTTTGAGTACTCAATTTATAGAGTAGAATGATACCATCTAAAAGCAAAAGGTGTTCAAAAGCTTTTTCCCTTTTGTCACAAATGGTACTGAGAAGAGATTTTGCGAGATACGAGATTTTAAACGAGATTTGGGAGAGAGATAAACAATTTGTCCACTTATACCACACGATTGATCAAAAGTAATTTATTCACAATTCGACGAATTTACGCACGGAAGCGACATGGATGTTACAAATTTTGGCAAGAAAAAAAATATATATAGTGCTAAAAAAAAACAGTGGGAAAATATAAGATTCGATTGATATTCTTCAAAAGATATTTAATCTCATAAAGCTCCATTAGAATTCTATTTAGAGATACTGTGTTCACAGTTTCTATATTCCGAAGATGTCGTGCTTCAGTAGAAAATTCTAATAACAGCTATAAAGAATTAAGCGATTAAGTCCACGATATAAATTTGGAGATGTCGGTACCTATGTATGCTAATGCTATTATCTACATCAAAATTAGTTCTAATGTTGCTGACATTTTAGGAAGTTAATATCTCAAATTTGATCAAAGACACTTTGTACCCATGTAAAAAAGAATATCGGTTGCAGTGTGGGGTGAAAAGAAACCCATCATTTTGAAAATTTAATAAGAGAATTCAAATTAATCAGCTGTTATTCTCGGGTTTATGTAAGTACGATTTAAAAAAAAAAAGATACGAAATGGGTTGAAAAAATATGAAGTTACTATTCGCGTTAAATTTTAGTGCAAATTCTCACTTTCAGAATTACAAGCCACAGGAATATCGTATATACAACACCTCTCGCGAGATTAAGATCTTCGAACTTAAGGTGGATTTCGAGCTCGTCCCAAGGCGCTGGAAAGATTTCGGATGGTAACCCGATAGTTGGTTTGTGGCGGTGACAATTGATTTTCAGATAAAAAATTATTTTTCTCTTCGTGTTAATGATCTACAAGATCGCTTCCTCAAGGACTGGCTTGTATGGAAAATTATAGAAGTCGACGTGTTAAAAACATTCTTCTATTTTAATTACCTTAAATATATGAAATGATAGCAATCGAGAGATAAATAAAAAGAGATTAGAAATTAAATACGGGCTTTTATTAGGAATTGAAATATGAATAGGTATAAACGCATTACAGATAACTATTCGTCTCCTCGTCTTATGTTTTCTGAAATAAATTCAAGAGTCACGAAAAGTCCTGAAGTTTTTTGTCATGGCTGGGCACTGGTTTGACAAATAGAAAAAGCTAGATTTTCGCGATAGGAGCCTTATCATGCATCTACATTCGACACCTATTCGCCTTTCTGAAAAGGTAACGACGGGCACCTGGCATTCAATACCCTATTCCAGGAGCTCTTCCTTTTGTCTGAGGAAATCACCTTAGCAAAAGTTCTTTTTTTCTCCAATAGGATTTGTGACAGATTGAAGAATATGTAATCGATTATTTTCTTGAGTTTTTACGTTATTGGGTATAATTTACGACTATTTAATGATTATTTAGACATGATTATTCAAATTTCTATTTTTCATCCAAAAATATGACTGCGACAGTTTTCTGGTTCACTACCACGCATCAGTTATAGAAATCCCCCGCCGGGCCACGCATTAGCCTTACTTATCAGCTCTGTGTGATGGGTTGTTAATTTGAATAATTTGATAAAATTAAATAAAATTCAAACAGATTTAAGAGATCGGTATCAGATAATGCGAATTTAGCGCCATTATTGCGTTACGCTGAGCATATGTTTCTTTGGGCTCTCGTCTACCCTGAAATTTTCTGATTTATTATCAAATGCATCGCTCTCTGACTAAAACCTGGTTATATTGAAATGTCGTCGTTAACATTTGATGACAAAGTCAGTCAAATCTCATATATGATCACCTGGATATGGCATATAGAGAGGAGGATCCACAGTTTTGGATGGTACTATTTTCTATTTTTTGATTAAGTTATAAAAAATCATTGATTTGATCAATAAAGGATATTATAAGATTTTTTTTTATATTTACTTCATAATGAGACGAAAAACTTCCTAAAGTTTTCTTTAATGAACTCTTAATTTTTTAGGGAAAAACATGATTTTCCAGGCAATCGCATGTATGTAATATATATAGAGAGAGAGGGGGGAGACTACAAATGTAGAGAATAACGAAACTGACTATTCCCCCAACATATCAATTTTTTTAGACAAGGAACTGGCAAACTGGAAACTTGAACATGTAGGAGATTCATCAATATTTTCTAAATATGTTCACTTAGGATAATCAAAAAATGGTACTTAACAGAAACTGATGTGAAGATCTGGAATTATAATGATAGGTGGGAATACACAGAACTGTTGTCATAGCAACAATCGCAAAAAAGTAACCCTACATGCTAAATTTTACTGCAAAATAAAGATAAATACATTGACTAATTATATAAGCAGTCAAATTGACATCTTTTGATATGCTTTGAACAATCAGTTAAAATGTTGTTTCCCCGCGATATGACTATTCCTTCCAGAGTATCGCGCGTCTGGGGAGGGCATTTATCCGGCTTCCGTAAGGTTCCAAACTTTATCTTCCATACACTCCATCCTGGTTTCGAGTTCTCATCAGATATTTTTGCGACGTAACATTTAATATCATGGTATTGATAAATTATATTACTAAATTTGCATTTCAAACGCATTGCATGAAGTTAGATAAGAAAAAAAGAAAGCGGGTTTTCGGAGAAAGGAGATATGCCGATACCTTATCGTTCGTCTTCCAGATCGCTTTACTGCTATAAAGTTTTATCATTTCATATTTTGCTGTACAATGTCCCAGGATTTGGTTTGTCCTATCTGTCGCACACAGCATCGGTCCAGCCATTTTACTGAATCGATCCCCCTCGGTCCAAATCACGCGAGATTATCGTTGGCCAGCGTTTGTATGTTGGGGGTTCTAATTACAATGGGTTGCGCGAGTCTGATAATGGCAGGGGCCTATCTCACAATTTTATCTGAGAACTATCTCTCTCCAGAATCATCTATAATGGATTAATTTCATACAATCAAGTGTAATCTCTTATCAGAGACTCCATAAAGAAATGGAAAAATGCGAAACGATGTTCTATCAAAATAAAGCATGATGATATCTTTTCCATATTATTTTGGGTTGGGTTGAAAGAGTGGAAAAACAAGACTTTGATAGAAAATGTTGGATATTTAAAATATGTCATATCTCACAGGGGAAAATGTGCATTGTTTCATTGGTAAGGACCCATAAAATGAGCTAAGTTGATGCCATAAATTTGAATTTAGACAAATCTGGTACGATAAGACCAGAGATAACACGAGGGACACCATTCGGGGTTCCTCCCTAATTACTGATAAAAGCTAGCTCTCACATTCAGCTTATATAACTTATCAGGTTCTTTGATAAGAAAAATACAAAAATTATTGAGAATTAACAAGAGCGTATTTGTTTGTCTCACATAAAATGAGATCATAGACTTTATAAATTTAGAAATGCGAGCAATCTCATCAGAGATGAGCGTTGGTGATACTGAAACTGCCGATATGTCTTACGACTTTTTCGTGTGAAACATTTGATAAAAACCCACCGAAATAAACTCTAAAATTCTGCTATTTGTCAAAATTATGCACTTGAAATCTAAAATATGCTTTAAAATAATGTTTGATTGACATCTGGTAAAGAGCGTGTTTGTAAAAATATTCAGTGTCTGAATGAAGATATTGGGGATAAAAGTCTGTCATCAACCATCCTGATTTTCAAATCCCCATAATATTGATTGCAACATGCAGAGGTTCATTAAAAATACAAGAAACAAAACTTTTCATTAAACTAACAAAATATCTTGGTTTTTTTTTTGTGTGTTTTATCTTATTTTTTTTTAAATAAAAAATCAGATAATCATTTACTTTCGAAAAGGTTTTAGTACCGTAAAAATAGGATATTTTATTTTTGTATGTTCAAGAGGATTTATTATAAGTGAAAATGTTTGAAAATATGGCATACAACTTCAAGGGAGGTATTAACAGAAAATATGAACATTCCTCATTGTCTTTCATTGAGAAATTTAATACTTCCTCCTGGTTCAGTCAACGATTGAAAATCAATCGAATTTCAGGAAAAAATTATTTACATAATTTTTTAAGACATCATTAAATAAACTTTGAGAAAAAATGAACTTAAATTTCTTCTATAACATGAGAGAAACACATTTTTGTTGGTATTGATATCCAATTATTAACATAAATCTAAACATGGATTTACCTTTTAGATTTACACTGACTTAGCTTAATATTGTTCCCATATCAGAATTATTAAACAAAAATTTGTTCTTTTAAGTTTTTTAAAATTATTTTTTCTTTAAATAATAATTTATAATTTACAGATAAATCGATTTTAGGCAATGTGGGAATTCTATGATTAAATATATTCTAGCTGTGGATCTCATAGTACATGTACAAAAGAACCAGAGTAACACATATCACATATATCCTTTTCTCCAAAAGAATACTAATTTTCATTATGTTTTCTCTATGACAATTGCTTGCAATTAATTTTAATTCAAAACATCCTAATTTAAATTGTTTACTGAAAATGTATGGATTTTTAGTATGTACTACGAAGATGTGAAATCTAACAACTTAAAAAAGAATGAGAAAAAAAATAAATACTCACTTTTTATCGGCTTTGGGTTGGACTGTTTTCGCCGTGACATTTCCAAAAACGTGGTTTACACTAATCACCGGATTGAACTCCCCGGCTAGTACACAAACATTTGCACCTTGCATGCGCGGTGACCTGTCTACCCCTGTCTCGATCCGTGCGCGGTGAACTTTCAAGGGTCACTACAATAAATAACTACATGTTGATACATATGCAATTTGTCTTCACTCTCGCTCTGATTAGAAACACGTCCGCATGTCTTGACATCGCAAGTAAAAACACTGGGGTTTTTTCACGGTTTCCTTGTACGAGCCCGATCATCGACCGTACACATATAGCCTCAGATAGAATATCTGATAGCGAGATAGGACTTAGCCGTTATCCACTAGATCTAAGATCTTATCTTATCGAACTATCGGCTCTATCTCGTGCCCTGGAGAAGAGTTTGAGGGTACTACATGTCTGTCCATCTACATTTGGTACAATGAGAAATTCTTTTATCATTTGTCTTCCTTTAGAGATAGGATTATTTCAGTTTTCAAGATGCGACCTCCAGATAGGAGATACGACCAATCATCGGCTGATTCATCGCATATATTTACAACAGATACACTTTAATGGTACTTATCGCGATTTAATGTAAGGACAGAATATGATACTTGGGGCCGCGAGAAAGGGTCGATACACAGCAAGAATGTCCACCCCGGCGCATGTCGTATTAAAACTGACTGATACTCTCTAATTACCAAAGAGATCTTATTTTTTGAAACTATGCCTTCAAACAAGGATATAAAATTTCTATTACAAATTTGAAATAATTTGCTGGAATTATTATTTCTTCTCGGGCGAGATATTACTATAATCCGCAGCAGCAGGTGCGTGTTTTTGATACATACACGCTTATTGTTGAGATAACGTATGGAGATGGAATCGCAAAAACACTTCTCTTAGAGATGCAAAATGTCTTCCTTCCTATTGTGTTTTCGTACCGCTAACAAGAGTTTCTGAGAGTCGAATTACCCAGTTTTTTTCCCTCCACAAAATTTCACCTGCTGGGAAGATACAGTTCTAACCATATGTTTAACTACGAGTCAATATGATCGGAGAAATATCGAGAGACCATTTCCAATATTAATATTTTCAGATATACGTACTTTAAAAGTATAATTTCCACATTCTTACAAAATACACTGATGTCATATCGGATGCTTGTTACTCGATCTCTCTTATGTTGGAAAAGATAAAAATCTGTTATCAAATTTTATGACCTTAATAAGTTCTGTTTTTATTCTTAAGTGTTTAGTTTCGAAAAAGGAAAGTAAACAAAAATATCCTGTTGAACGTTTTTAATGTGGAGCCAGGCAATTATACAAATATAGTTTATTATCAGATTTACAATCGGGTTTCCTTATTTGTAATGACCATAAGTGTGAAATGGCACTCCCCGGAGGAAATTCTGGCATTGTGGCGGTGACGGGGGTGTTTGATAGCCTTAATGACAGCCGGGTTTGACAGCCAAACACAAGATGCACTCAGCCAGTGATAGGGAAAAGAAGATAATAAAAAAAATCTTAATCTTCTTAATCAAATGGACATAGTAGAGAGTACAGTCTGAAGTATATGTAATTTATTTTCTTTCTTTAAAAAATTATTTCAATTACTTTAATTTTAATTCAAATTTGTAAAATTAAAATTATTATGACCTTATCATACATGCTGGCTTTTTACATATTTTTTTAATTCAACGTTTGGTAGAGAAAAAACGAAACAAATCGATAAATGTGTTATGTGTATACATGAGCAGTTGAATTGAAATTTGATCAAATCTGACACGGTATATAATTTTATCGTTAAAACTGGTTTTTCTTTATAATCTAAACCTATATCTTGATTTGATTTTCCTCTAAATCATTAAATCGGTATAAATGTATCCAGCTCGCACAGGAGCTTTAGTACTTAATGTATTATATAGAATGTATGTCAGCATTTCTTTTTCATTTTGTTAACATTTTTTTTTAATATTGATAGTAAGAATTATCTGGGTATTCTGTTTAATCAATTTCTTGGATTGAAAAGGTATATACGCTTTTTATGAAATAAAATTTATGAAAAGGAAGACTAAATTATAAATAGTACATTTAGCTATTAAGCCCTAAATCAGCAGCGAAAATTTTGGAAAGTTTGTCTTTGGTGTCTTTTTAAAAATTCTGTTGATGATCTCGCGAGGAATAACTACTGTAGTCTGACTGGTCAAAATATCTTGGGAATGAGCATGTGATTGTAAACGGGGGAAAAAAAACTACAAATATGCATAATTTTGTATTCAGTAAAAAATTTCCATAATCAATCTTTATTTTTTCTTACATCCTATGAATAATCAAATTCGACACAAGTCCAGATAAACGACAGATACCATATCTTTCACTTTTAAATTCAAAAGTTCAGGTGGCACCGCAGAAACTAAAAATTTCCTTTAGTTGAGTTTTGGTGTTTCCTGATGCTAATCAGAAACCAGTATAAATTGCATTGCTATTTTAACTAATCTTGTTTACCATCAAACATCTTTTAAATTTAGATCATTTATCTAACACACAAATATAGATAAAAATCTTAAATCTTTCTCAAATAAGGACACGATATGTCTCTTTTTCTTAAAACAAACAGGCAGAAGATTTCAAGCGCCATTGTTGCTTGGATATAAACATGATGGTGAACAAACGAGATAACAGAATGGTGATAAGATAAGCTGTTATGACACATGCGCGACAGTCAGTTAAAAATAGCACAGAGCTAAAGAAAGTCAAAACTCAGAAAGTACAGAAAGACTATATGTCAAACAGTGCCTTTATTGTGTGTTTCTTGTACATGTATCTCTTTATCGAAAATGGCGATGAAAATAAGATAACCATAAAAAAGACAGTTGACCACCTTGAATTAGATGAAGTTTTATACCTACAAAAGCCCCTATCTTGAGTTACATGTAGACATAGTTCTAGGGTATTCCGAAACAATATACCAAGAGTGAATTCATGAAATTTAATAATTGTAATATTTTGGGAGAGAGAGAGGGGGAGGACTAGGTACTTCAAGGAGCTGAAAAGTCTGCTTAGTAAACTTAAAAGACATTACATATACAGTTATATGTTATTACACAAGTTAAATCTCTCATTTACAACGACATTTTATTCACTGAATGAAATATTGATAGTGCTAATTGCTAAATGACACCCCCCCCCCAACACAGCGCAATTTTTTTTTGGGGGGGGGGGTTGAATTTCAGCTTGAAGTACGATAATTCCAGAAAGTAATTATTCCCCTTCAAAAGTAGAAAGTATATAGTCCCCAACTGAAATCGGTGAGGACTGTAGGTTTCCTCTGAGTCTGTCTTTCTGTCTGTCCGTAGGTTCGTCTGTCTGTCCCTCTGCCTTTCAGTCTTTCCCACTTGGTTTTCCGCACTTTTTTCTAAACGCTTACAGATGTATTGTGCTGATATTTGGTATGTAAGTGCATGAATCTTGATGATCAAGTTTGTATTTGGGTCCGCGTCATTGATTTTGACGGAAACACGGCCTTTTAAATTTTTTTTCTATTACGGTCGGGTTCGTGATGCACTAAATTAATGTTCTAACGTGTTTGCCTAACGAGAAAAGGGGTCCCGATAGGGATTGTCGGGGACCCCTTTTCTCGTTAGGCAAACTCTCAGAATCCTTGTTGTTCGAGCTCTTTTATTTGAGATTTCTCTTGATAATAAGTTTTTAATGTGGAGAATCTGTTTTGATAGTTACTGAAACTGAAATTGTTGTTGTGACAAATGCAAAAGAGCTTAATTGACGGATATAAAGCCGAAACAAGTAAAAAGTTGCACAAAAAAGGTCTTAGTTGTGTGATATTTGAAACCCTACATGTTATAAGAAATCAAACAGAAAAAAATAAGAAATATTCTTTGAAAAATTTGGGATAATAGTTTATACTAAATATTCCGTTTTTTCTAAGTATTCTATATGGAGGTAGATGTGTTTATCTTCTTTCTCTTTTTTTCGATGGTATGGGGTAGGTTTTTTTTTTACTTTATCAAAAATTCCTATATTTAAAAATACTGTCGAAATTGCTTCCTTTTCGAGTTGTTATTTTCAATGTTCAATAAACATTAAATTTATGAATTACTGAAATGTTGACTTAAGTCCAAGACTTCTATGTGATCCTGGACCTAAAATGTTTGTCAGAATTTCTGTCCCTTGGAGCCATAGAGTCATGCAGCTAAATAGGTATAGAAAAAAAATACTCTCATGTGCTAAGTATTCTATACACTGAAATATTCGAAATCAAAGTTAAAAACTGATTAATATAAAGAACATGAAAGTTAATATTCTTGCGGTTAAATAGTTTAGAAGTACATGTACATTGTAACAGTTTGTGCTTTGAGGGTTGGGAGAATCTATCGATGTTTCTAATTGTGTAAAATTGGGTACATCTAGTATTTTCAAAAATCTAACCAATAATCAATGAGTGGAGGTGATGGGGGTGTTAGGAGGATATGGTCTAAGTTGGAGGTGCCCTAGACTGGTAGGGACCCACAATGAAATACATCTATTGAATAGTTACAGTTCTTCAAGAAGTAACAGTATTTCACTTATGTTTAATAACCATTATGATGTGTGTAATAATAAGTTGTACTGCATAGTCATTATAAAACTTTTTAAGATAACGTTTAACCCACTGAAATTACTGTTATAAACCTAATGTGAAATCTGAATAAAAAAGCAATCTCCCTTTTTGATAAAACACGAAATTTGATTTACTTGTGGACGATAATTCCAACTTAAATGGGTGCATTTTATTAACAGTCTGTTCCGGCGAGATAAACTCTAGTTCAGGTGGAACTATCTGTACTTCAGATTGTGTGTTTTGTTTCTTCCCGTGATAAACCAGACAAGGTGACAATCTTGTTGGACCGCTATCAAGAACCAATGGAGAGGGGGGCTCAGAAATGGTTTCTCTTCTTAGATTAGATGGAGGTGACACCTACCTCGCTTCGACTCATTCATAACATGAAATATACTTTTTTTCAAACAAAGATAAGATAAATTTAACTGTCGCAGACTGATGGATTAAAATAAAAGAAAGATTTCATATGAATTTGCATTAACCCCGAAATGTCAAAGACATTCTAAGAATTGTAAAATTTGTAATCTTTATCTAAAACCTATAGATGGTCTCGATGCAATAAAATTACATGGATAACGTAATTGAAAATTACAAAAATGTCAGTAAAATAAGTTTAATTGTAATTCAGTATAGATTAGAAATTTTTGGCAAAAATATTTTTTGTAAATGAGCAAAGAAGGAAAAAAATTCTACCATCGTTGAGGAAATATGTAACAGAATTTCTAACCATGGAAACAAGATAAAGATTGATAAGATAACTTTCAAAATGATTAAATTGATTTGAAGGTTAATCTTACTTACTAGAAATATACATACACATAGATAATAACTGAATACTAGAGAAGGAAAACATACCTTGACGAGCAGTAGATGCAATCATAAAGAAAAAATCGGAATGTTAATTCTTTAATATTAACTTGGATCCCTGAGTTTATAGCCAATCTAAGTCTATCTTATATAAAACCCGATATAGATAGGCTTGACGCGTCACCATATCATTCATTAAAGTCATTAATGCATTTACACCCGATAAAGACGTCTGATATCAGATTAATTCGGAGGGAAGAATTGTCTATCAATGCTGATGCATATGACCAGTGGGGCACACACTGACGATACCGATGATTAACGCGATAACATTGTTGGAATTTCATTCTTCTGCCGTCGGATAATCATCGATTGAAAGATGGTCAAGCAAGATGTTCTTTCTGTTATAATAAGGTGATAAGTTGCGAACAAACCTTTTCTTCTCCGTCCTTATATCAAAACAGAACATATAAGAAATGCACATCGATATAGAACGGCTTATCAAGGTCGGCAATGCGTAGACATTAATTATAATGACAAAAGTTAAAACCCATTATAAACCACAGATTAACATTGATTTTGTCGGTTATCTAAACAATTTGAATTAACTAGATACGAGGACAAAATATTCAGCACTTTATGTTATTTGGCAGATAAATGGCGGCCTTAAAAAGTATGCAAAGCCTTGTATGGACACCGACGCAGGAGGTCCAAAAATAAAATTATCAGGAGTAAAAAAGATGTAAAATAAACAGATAGAATTTGACATAAAAAACTTTACTTTAACTTATAATACTTTATTCTAGTTCGTTTTGGTTAGAGAGATAAAAATGACTTACATCGTTACTCAATTTGGAAAAAAAATGAAGCGAATTTCCTCCACCTAAAATATAAAAGTCACAATCAATGAAACCAAATGTTAAAGTATTTATATAAAAAAACAATATCATAGGTATTCCTCAAAGAACTAAATGGAATACAAGTAATCTACGGTTTTACCTGGCGTTTTGGAGTGACAGTGTCTAGATACTGAACGCACCCTTTATGGAGTCCGCAACTCTGTTTCCCTCGATATCATTAGAAAGTCCATCTTATCGTCAGAAGACGGAGCATTCAATTTTAAGATAGCCTTATCGCTGTCATATTTACTTATCTGCCGTGGAAGTTTGTGATCACTTGTCCTTTTTAGATAAGTTTTATAGCGTATTGATATATTGCCTGGTCCTTGTCGAAGTCTGATACAGACCGGCCAAGCGGTGATAAGGTCGAGATAGTGCTGGAATAGTTCTGTATCACCGATACCGGGATAGATACTGATCTCCTGTATAGTCAGGCGAGTTTTGGCGCCATATGCCCAATTCTGATATCAGTAGTTATCACGAACTGAATTCCTTATCTCACGAGTTCTATCGATCGAAACACCTTTGGGTGTGTCCACCATCCATCAGGAAAAGGGGGACCCCAGGGCTTTTTTGAAACTATTCTTTTCACCGATTTACAAAATCATTTTGTGTATGTAAGAAGGTATATGTTTATTTGAACACAAGTATCTTCCATCTTCTATTGATTAAACCTTATCTATTTGGGTTGCAGAGATTATGGAAAGATTAAAGTGTTTTTGGTCGAGGATATAAAATTTGCTTAGGTGAAAAGAAATTAAAATTTATCAATTTCTAACAGCTCAGTAGGTAGTTAGTATCTTAAGATTGCTACTTGTAATCATATTTGCCTCAAGGAAATGTTTTTTCATTGTTTTTTCAAGAAAAAAATCGCTGGTGGTATCACTTTATTGCACAGCCTATCGAATCATATATATGGAAACTTTTGTTTCAAATGGTGACACATAGCTACAGTTACAGTATGTATATAAATAATCAGCAGAGAAAGGCAAAACCTTTTACTTTTTTACCTGCGTAAGTTTTGTCATAATGAACATATAGGTGAAGTATGAAAGCCCTAGCATATTAGTCCTACTCAAAGGTTATGGAAGAGTGAAGTTATCCCAGAATCTTTTGTTACGGGGGCATTAAAATGCAAAACAAGATGTGTTTGTGAAACACTGATGCCTCCGTATGGCAACATTGCGAGGGATATAATTTCTCAAATGAAAATCAAATATGTTGGTACTCAATTGCAAAATAAGGCCTTCTCACAAGAAGAAGAATTGTGAAATATGAAAGCCCTAACACCACCTGTTCAAAAAAAATTTGTTAAAGTGGACCAAACTTAAAGGTCAAGTACTTGAGGTCGATTATGGTGGTACCCAAAGAAAGGTTTTGTAACAAGAAAGACATCAGTGAATTAAGAAAGCCACAGCCCCACCCACTCAAAAGTTATGAACAAATTTTTGCGGACAAACAGACATACAAACAGGGCAAAAACTATTTACATCCCCGAATATTCAAGAACGAGGACATAAAAATTAAAAAAAACAACAACAAAGCGTGTTTGTGAAACAGTGATGCCCCCATATGGCAACATAGCGAAGGTTAAATTTTCTCAAATACAAATCATATACATGTATGTTGGCACCCAAAGTAAGGCCTTCTCACAAGAAGTACTACTGTGAAATATGAAGGTCCTAGAACCACCTGTTCAAAAGTTATGGCCAAATTTTTTAAAGTTATGTCAATCTCCAAAGTCAAGGTCAAAGGGTTAAAGTTGTTGGTTTCTAATGAAAGGACTTGTCTTGAGGATTACATATGGAAGTATGAAAGCCCTAATCTTAACCATTCAAAAGTAACGGACAAGATTGAAGTTTGTTAAAAGTAGGTCAAACTCAAAGGTCAAAGGGTCAAAGTTGTTGGTATCTAATGAAGAGTCTTGACTCGAGGAAAGCCTTAACCGTTCAGGAGTTATGGCCAAAGTTAAAGTTTTTTTTAAAGTAGGTCAAACTCCAAGATAAGGTTAAAAAATAAAAAAGTAGGTCAGTTCCAAGGTCAAAGTTGTTGGTAGCCAATGGAAGGTCTTGTCACAAGAATTGAATATGCAAATTCTGAAAGTCCTAGCACAAACTGTTCAAAAGTCATGGCCAAAGTAAAATTTTGGAATTTGTGTAAAAAAAAAAACCCCAAAGGTCAAAATGTTAAATTTTACGGTACCCAAACAGAGGTCTTTCACAAGGAATATACCAGTGAAATATGAACAAGAGGCCCATGGGCCACATCGCTCACCCGAGAAGCTTTGACCATGCTGTTCTTTACCAGATTCCCCCTTGTTATATCTATTGTGACCTCATCCTACCACACGGGTCATGATTTGGACAATTGAAAATCTACACAATCCTAGGATGCTTCCACATAAGTCTCAGCTTTTCTGGCCTAGTGGTTCTTGAGAAGATTTTAAAAGTTTTTCCTATATATTTCTAGGTAAAACTGATTCCCTATTGTGGCCCCGTCCTACCCCCGGGGGTCATGATTTGAACAATTTAAAATTAACACTAACCCAGGATGCTTTCACATAAATTGCAGTTTTTCTGGCTCAGTGGTTCTTGAGAACAAGATTTTAAAAGATTTTTTCTATATATTTCTATGTAAAACTTTGATTCCCCATTGTGGACACGCCCTATCCCTGGGGGTCATGATTTGAACAATTTAAAATCTCTACTACTCTAGCATGCTTCCACATAATTTACAGCTTTACTGGCCCAGTGTTTCTTGAGAAGAAGATTTTTAAAAAAATTTCAAATATATTTCTATGTAAAATTTTGATTCCCAATTGTGGCCCCGCCCTACCCCTGGGGGTCATGATTTGAACAATTTAGAATCTACTTAAACCCAGGATGCTTCCACTTAAGTTTCAGCCTCTCTGGCCTAATGGTTCTTGAGGAGAAACTTTTTTAATGACACTTGGCCCTTCATTTTAACAATTTAAATTTCCATTCACCTAAGGATGCTTTGTACACAGTTTAGTCAAAATTGGCCCAGTGGTTCTTGAGAAGAAGTCGAAAATGTGAAAAGTTTACAGACAGACGGATGGACGAACGGACGGACAAAATGTGATCAGAAAAGCTCAATTGAGCTTCGGCTCAGGTGAGGTGAAAACATAGCCCCATCCAGTCAAAAGTTATGGGCAAGTATCTTTTGCGGACAAACAGCTATACAGACGGACGGACAGGGCAAAAAGTATTAATATATATCTGAATCTTCGATGACGGGGGCATAAAAAAGTCCTAAGATCAAAAAACAATCGAAACAAAGAACTCAGGAAATTGTCCTTCATGATATACTTTATTTTACAAATAAAATAAGATGTGTTTGTGATACCCTGATGTTCCCGTATGGCAGGTTATGGCGAGGATTGTAC
Organism: Saccostrea cuccullata; assembly: GCF_032062105.1. Taxonomy (NCBI): domain Eukaryota; kingdom Metazoa; phylum Mollusca; class Bivalvia; order Ostreida; family Ostreidae; genus Saccostrea; species Saccostrea cuccullata. The sequence continues at coordinate 710,652 of NW_026920610.1, forward strand.
AGTTTCTCAAAGGCAAGTCTAACTCCGAGGTCGAAGTTGTTGGTATCCAAAGGAAGGTATTGTGACAAGGAATAAACCTGTGAAATATGAAAACCCTAGTACTAACGGTTCAAAAAGTTTTTTCTCAAAAGTGGTTCAAGGTCAAAAGGTCTTGTAACAGTGAGTACACATGTGAAGTATGAAAGCCTTAGCACCACTTATTCAAAAGTCATGGCCAAGTTTAAAATTTTATTACTTGAAAATTGTTTTGAGAAGTGGGTCAAGGTCAAGGCTATGAGGCCAATTCGGTGGTCCTCAAAGAAAGGTCTTGTCACCTGAAACACACCAGTGAAATATGAAAGCCACTGCCCCACCCATTCAAAAGTTATGGCCAAGGTTAAAGTTTTTGCAGACAAACAGAAGGACGGACAAGGCAAAAACTATATATACCCCGAATCTACGAATAAAGGGGGCATAAAATGTAGCACAACTATTTACAATGGAGGCAAAGGGAAGTTTTTTCATCATCAAGATGTTTTCCGAGCTTTACAGTAATAGATACTAATTGAAATAACATCATTCGTATTTCAACTGTTCATATCCATAGAATTTTTAAGCACTTTAAAAAGAATGAATCAATTAAAACTAAATGAGAAAAAAACCATGTACTTAGTTATTTTATTTAATACCCAGGAGCAGAGAAGAAGATTTTCAAGAATTAATGTATTTTCACTATATAATCAATAGAGCCCCGCCCTAACACCAGAGCCCCTAATCCTGGGGCCATAAAATTAACAATTTTTGAAGAGGCACTCTTGCTTATCATAACTATGTACTTAGTTAGTACATGTATATTAATATACCCAGGAGCAGAGAAGAAGATTTTCAAAGAATTAATGAATTTTCACTATAGAATCTATATAGCTTCGCCCTAGCACTAGGACCCCTGACACTGGGGCCATGAATTTCACAATTTTGGTAGAGGACTCAATGCTAATTACATTCATCCCAACAGATTGACTGCTTGATGTCCATGAGTTAAGAAGAAAGAGGTTTCATTAATTTTAGTGATTTTGGCCCCACCCTTCAGGCCCCAAAGGGGGGGTGGCGGGACCATAAAATTCTCAATTTTTGTTTCCCTTCACCCATAGATGCTGTATACAAAATTTAGTTGAAATTAGTTCAGTGGTTTCAGAGAAGAAGCTGAAAATGTTCAAATATTAACGCACGACGGACGAAAATGAATAGCAATAGGTCACCTTAGTGACTCAGGTGAGTCACTCAGGTGACCTAAAATTTAAAACATGGAAATTAATTGATAGAAACTAAGGTTTTTTAGATCTATATATAACTCAAACAAACAACAAAAGGAACAAAACAAACAATGATAACGTTTACCAGCATGCAAATGATTAAATAATATTTTGATCAATCCATTAAAAAAAATCAAAAAGAATGAAACATATATTTTATTCATTCAATACAATACGAGGTGGTACCTTTCGTATGGTCACAATTACGTTATTAGTGATACATTCAGTACTTATCCAGAAGGAGGCTACGTGATGATTATAAGCAAATATATTCTTTTAATCTCACTTTATGGTAAAGTTAACAGGATTTTACAGTGAAACACAACTGTAAAGAATCACTTGTTTTAATTGATGATATCCTTGCATTGATATATTTTGTGTTATAATACGTAATTTTTCATCAGTTGAAGAAAATATCACGCCTTGCAATAAGCATGCATTCTCAAATTAATAATTGAATAGCTCGGAACCAACAGATTCGCTGCTTAATAATTTTATACATTGCATTTACTCAAACATGGTATATTAACTTAATCTTAACTTTAGAACCTAAATGAAACTCAACATTATTTTTTATAGCCTTGTATACAAAACAAATAACGTCAACTTCCTTTTTGAAGAATCTAGTGGGTTTCTTTTTATTTCTGTGTTAAGGTAAATTGTCCCTCTGTAATGAGAGACGACTTTCCTAAAAAAAATATTACATCTGGGTTATTAGATTTTGTACCGTATCAAATCTAAATGTAAAAAAGAAAAACGAGAAAAAGTAAAACACAATTTTTTGGATTATTTCATTTTGCGTCGAAGTTAACGCAGAATGTTATGTCGCGGAAAGTGATTACAGATAACAAAGCAGATACATGTATCAAAAATAGCAAAGAATTGATATCAAAAATTAGCACAGAATTGATATCCAAAAAATAGCAGAGAATTGATATCAAAAAATAGAGAACTGATATTTAAACGGCAGAGAATTGATATAAAAAAAAGCAGAGAACTGATATAAAAAAAAACAGCAGAGAATTGATATCCAAAAATAGCAGAGAATTTATATATAAAAATAGCAGAGAATTTATATACAAAAATAGCAGAGAAATTGATATAAAACTATAGCAGAGAATTAACATTTAAAAAAGCAGAGGAGAATTGATGTAAAAAAAAGCCAGGAATTTTTATCAAAACAGCAGGGAACTGATATCGGTAGCAAAAAATAGCAGAGAATTTATATCAAAATATAGCAGAGAATTGGTATCAAAAAATAGCAGATTGATATCAAAACAGCAGATAATTGATATTAAAAAAATAGCAGAGAATTGATATCCAAAAATAGCAGAGAACTGATATTAAAAAATAGCAGAGAATTGATATAAAAACAGCAGAGAATTGATATCAAAGCAGCAGAAAATTATTATCAAAATACAGCAGAGAATTGATATAAAAAAAATAGCAGAGAATTGATATCAAAAATAGCAGAAAACTGATATCAAAAATAGCAGAGAATTAATACTAAAACAGCAGAGAATTGATATTAAAAATAGCAGAGAATTGATATAAAAAAAAGCAGACAATTGATATATATAAAAAAAGCAGCGGATTTATATCAAAAAATAGCAGAGAATTGATATAAAAAAGCAGGGAACTGATATCAAACTAGCAGAAAATTGATATCCAAAAATAGCAGAGAATTGATATAAAAAAGGCAGCGGAATGATAAAAAAAATAGCAGAGACTTGATATTAAAAAAGAAGAGAATTGATATAAAAAAAATAGCAAAAAATTGATAAAAAAAAATAGAGAATTGATATAAAAACAGCAGATAATTGATATCAAAAACATATCTAAGAATTGATATTAAAACAGCAGAGAATTTATATGAAAAAAATTTAGCAGAGAATAGATATCAAAACAGCAGAAAATTGATAAAAAAAAAACCCAGGAGAGAATTGATATCAAAAATTAGCAAAGAATTGATAAAAAAAAAAAATAGCAGAGAATTGATATTAAATCAAAGTACTCAGAAGTACAGAGAGCCGGGCTCATTTACAGACTGAGTAGAATGGATTTCTTACATGAATCACGTTTATATTCTGATGAAAAAATTATTTTAAAACTATCAATATAAATGATAAGACACTGACAGTGAGTTTTTCAATCCTAATACCACGTTCCGATTTTGTCAGAATCAGAATTAATCTGGTACCGCAGCTGAATGTAAACAAACAGGCCAGTCTGGTTCCCTCTCCTGCTTTACCTCGTATGTGTAGAGAACTACGGTAACACTGATTATCAAAAATCCTTACGCTAATGAACTATGTACTTTGACTTATGAAGTTTTCAAAGTCATTACTACTAATGCTTATTTTATATAGATAAAACTTCGTTTTATTTTTGTTGCTTTATTTAGCGTTTGTATTATCTCAAAAGCGGTTGAGAGTAAGAACTACATTTTTGCACGTAACTTTAAAAAATGGCGACTATGGGGTTAACATCCTGCCTTGAACAGGATCACATAAGCCGGCAATTGCTCTTTGAGCAATAAGCCCGGCTAAAAAGCAGATAATTGATATCAAAACAGCAGAAAATTGATAAAAAACAGCAGAGAATTGATATAAAAAAAATTAGCAAAGAATTGATATAAAAAAAGCAGACAATTGATATAAAAAAAATAGCAAAGAATTGATACCAAAAACAGCAGAGAATAGATATTAAAAACAGCAGCGTATTGATTTAAAAATAATAGCAGAGAATTGATTAAAAGAAAAAAAATAGCAGAGAATTGATATCAAACTAGCAGAGAATTGATATTTATACAGCAGAGAACTGACATCCAAAAATAGCAGAGAATTGATATATTTAAAAAAAAACAACAGAGAAATGATATTACATAAATGTAGCCCTTTGATGAGGTCGATCCATAGATATATCGAGATCACAGAAAAGCAAATATGCTTTTCTTTGAAGTCGATATATCTATGGATTGCCCTAATTAAAGGGCTACATTCATTATATTATTTTTTACATATATTTACAAAACAAAACTTGAAAATAATGGAAACAAGGCACAAGTTTTCTCTCTCTAACCCTTAGAGAATAGAGATCAAAATACTATCATGAGTAAATTAAACAGTTTATTGAATTGTGTGTCCTTTATATCGATGGAGTAATTTAGATGATCAACTTATTCAAATACTACATTTATTTGATTATGTTTTGTATCAATTTTTGACAAACATATCCAATATGTTTTAATATAAGGTAAATCCTAATTCAAGGCATTATTATGTCTCATCAATTATAGAATGTTTAAAAAAATCAATAGAAGATGAAGTATATATTTTTTCGGAACCATCAAGTCATACACTGTATTAGCTATAATTGTGAAATCAGTTCTATTTTTGGCTTTACAGAAAATTATCTCCATTTTAAGAAACATCAGGTCAATATGCATTTCACATTCTATAAATAGTAACTAACGTCTTTATGTATATACTTAATCATGTGATTAAGTCTGAGCCAATCAGAGAGCTTGGAATAAATGTAAAAATTAGTATAAAAAAATAGTAGAGTATGGATATCAAAATAGCAGAGTATTGACGTCAAAATTTTTATTCCTGACCGTAGTTTCCAATTTTATTCACTTGGTATTAATCTGTTTGCTATCTATCAAAAGATTTAGCTGGTGTAGGTGTAAATAGCATAACTTTCTCTAACATTTGTCAATTTTTTTTTACATGTATGAATGTATTTTCATTAGGTTTCATATTTCTTAAATTTGAATGTTACGTATAATAACTCCAAGGCGCCCTAAATATATTCAAAGGTCGATCTTGATTCCACATCTTGATAAATTATTATTATTCAAAAAATTATTGATAAATCGAAATTCTGTTTGTTCAAGACAACGATCATTGTAGTACCATGTCTGTTTCTCTTTTGTGGGCTTGGACCATGTATAGATACGCTGCCTTTAAGGTGACGTCACAGTAGCACAGCCGCCGATGTCACCCCGGAGATAAGGGGTGCACAAAGAGATGTGTATCTCCTTGAGATATTGACAGTTTTACGCAGAGGTCATTGATTGTGATAAATGAAAAATTGCAAATAAATTCATCATTTTGTAACAGCTGTTCGGCATGGATCACTTACAGCAGCCTTGAGGTTTACATGATAATTAAAAAATAAGATAGTTATGCAAAATCAAGCTTTACATATTTACAAAGAGAATTCAAAATGAAATATTGAACTGTAGATGTAAATATACGATATTCATATCTCAATGTGTGTGTGGAATAAATATGAAACGCGTTACCTTTTCTCTTTTTTTATTTTTAAAAATAGCATCTTCACATTTAAATTAATCGATGTAATAAAAAAAATCGCCAGTCTTATACTGTGATTAATTTGGTAATACACTGTACCAAGAAAGAGACTATTATTCTACGCTCTCGATTCATCGGAGCATTTTGAGATTTGTTTTTTTTTAATCATATATAAATTGTGTATATACCGGTATATATAAAGCTACATCTACAGTATATCCATGACCTTTGTCAGGCAAAAACGATTACAATATTCAAAAATTGGAAATTCCTTGATAAATGTAGGAAAGATAAGTATACGGAAGAAATGAAGTCCAAAACGAAAATATCATATCTTTAATTCCTGGCGTCTGAGCGATCTTGAAAAAATGAGATAAACCTCTTGTTTAACGCCAAAATTAATCAGTAAATTTCATCAGATTCCTTGAAAATTATAAATACATTAAGGACACAGAGTCTGTTAAGGATATAAGTTAAATTAATGTAAAACATTAAATCGGCCGCAAAAATACAGATTTTAAAAGAATTTTCTCAAAAAAGGAATTAAAAGAAATTTTTCAAAATTACTTGTATCATGCATGGCACATTTCTTTTGAAAACTGTTCCAATGTCTTGTCTTTTCTGTTGAATGTTTTATTAAAGCGACTGGAATTATGGGAAGAGTACCAAACTATACCATCTTGGGGAGCAATTCATGAAACAGCTTTTTATTAATAAATAAATGCCGATAATGGATAAATGATAAACAAACTGAAACCCAATAACACCCATTAAGACAAAGTATCAAACGAATTTTTTAACATGTTTGTCATGACTTTTATCAATAAAAAAAATTTTATCGAGGCAATAAAAAAAATAACATCTCAATATTCCCCATATGCACATTCTAGCATAACTATACAAATATATCGACTTCTTCTGCGACCGGGCCCTGTGGGGATCCGGGTTAGAATAGATCCTCAGTACCCCCTTGCTTGTCGTAAAAGGCGACTAAATGGGGCGGTCCTTCGGATGAGACCGTATAAACCGAGGCCCCGTGTCACAGCAGGTGTGGCACGATAAAGATCCCTCCTTGCTCAAAGGCCGTAAGTGCCGAGCATAGGCCTAAATTTGCAGCCCTTCACCGGCAATGGTGACGTCTCCATATCAGTGAATTATTCTGGAGAGGGACGTTAAACATTATACAATCAATCAATCTTCTGCGACCGGTACCGATAATAAGAAAGATATTTAAAATTGCTTAAAGATATCAAAAGAAAATATTCGCCCTTGTATTATTTTTGTTCTTTCTCCCTCGTTGCAAGTGGGCGAATTGAAAACGGGACATGTTCAAGTAGGATATTAATTCTTTATTGCAACTACATATGTAAGTCTTGGCGAATTTTGAAAGGAATAAATTATTGTTTGCAAACATGTGAAAACCGAAAATAACAGAGGGCGAAAAATATGTAATGTACAGTGCATTTAAATGTTATATTAATTCACTTACTCTTTCAACTCCCCCCCCCCCCCCCAAAGATCTGTCATGATGTAAATTTTGAATTTATAGGGTGGAAGTTAGTACCAAATTTACATCATGACATTGCCATGTTGTAAATTTTATATCTACTGTATCCTACCACTTGGTAAATTCAAAATTTATAACATGACAGAACCTACTGTTCTTTCCCTATTTTGAACTCTCCCGCTGTTTTTTTTTCTTCTATTTTGTCTGTTTGTTTGTCTGTGTAAAATTTATAGAGTTATCGTATGTACGGAACGCTTTGGAACTTCATTTCGCAAGACAAAAGCATGGAGAATGTGTTGATTTTTGCTGTTTTCGCATAATTATGGTCAAAACTAAATCAAAGCAAATATAATTTCTCATTTCTACCCTTAGTTTGAAACAGGAACCCTAATACTTTTTCTTATGTGAATTAAAGAAAACACATAGATTATAATTTTGTTTAAATTCTATGATATATGGTATATTTTACATCAAATGACTTATCAGCCCGATTGACCGAAAAAGATACGGATTTTAGTATGCAACATTCTTTATACCATGTAAGAATGACAGACGCCTTTGAATGCTGTGACTTAGACATGCGCAGACCATTAAAACGCTTCTGTATGCCTGTGTCTTAGACATGCGCAGACCATTAAAACGCTTCTGTATGCCTGTGTCTTAGACATGCGCAGACCATTATCACTGCTATTTAAGGATACTTGATATGTATCCTTAGTTGGGGAACGCGGAAGAATGAAAAACAGATAGCAATACGGAAAACAAGATATGTGATATGAATACTAGTATACGATATGTGTTGCATAAATCAAGAATGTATTATAGCAAACCTAAAACTAGAGGTATTGTGAGCAATGAGCTCACTAAATGATACCCCCGCCTCCCATATGTATAAAATGGCAGTGTCTATGTTTTGCTATGTTAAACCTAAAATATGTGTCGGATCAAATAGTCAAATAGGAGGTGCACAATAGCAATATGTAATAAAGATTCTGTAAAAGTTTCATCAAATTTTATTCAGTGGTATGAGAGGAGTTGCGGATAAGAGATTGGCACCTCAAACGTAACAGACAGAGGGACGGACGGACGGACGTACAGAAGGACATAACGATTACTATATACCCTCCCACTTTTCAAGCGGGGGGTGTAACCCTATAATGATGGCATGAATTTTGTTCATTAAAAAAAGGAAAATTTCAATAATCTGGGTGTTTAAAACAGCTTATCACATGGTCTATTATTAAAGCGCAAATTATTCTCGTACTGCAAATAAAAAAATTACAGCAATGTTTACAACTCTATTGCTATATATATTATATGGAGTTGAATGATCTAATACAACGATTGCTATTTTGAGGTCAATACGATGATATAGTTATCTGAGGAGAACACTATTCACTGAGCCCGAAGGTGAGGTGAATATTGTAATTCGAAGATGGCTTCATCATTGCATTGACTGAAAAAAAAGAACTAACTCAGTAATTATAATCTTTTATTATAGGATTTAATGATACATTACCAGCCAAATTACTTAATTTTGATCGAATTTTGAATTTGCTTGTTTTGTTTAATGTCCCCCTCGAGAATTGTTCACTCATATGGAGACGTCACCACTTGCGGGTGGATGACTTCATATTTAGTCCCAAACTCGGCACTCAGGGAACTTTTTCATGCCTGCACCTAGGTTTAAACGGTCCCATCCGAAGGACCGGTCTCCGCGTCCCAGTTGATTCGAACCTGAGACGTAAAGTTCAACTCATTACTCTCTAGACCAAACGCTCTAACCACTGGATTTTTAATCTTCCGGATTGAAATAAATTCAAAATTTATATCATGACAGCTCTCGCCGCCGCAGTGAAATCATTTTCTTGGCTATGCAAAACGGCGGTTTAACAAACAAACAAACACACAAAACCAAAAAAAGAATTTCACTGATGGAGTGTAATCTGTTTACAGTATTGATATTGCATTATTACAATCAATTAAATTTATTATGTACCATTTTCAATCAAATTGTACCGAAACACCAGAAAGATCATAATGATTGATTTCATTTGATCTTGTCATGATAACTTACCTTCTAAAACACATCACTTATTCATGGGGTTATCTGGTACAAAAATCATAGGGCCATCAGGTAAAATAGCTCCAGGAAAGGGGATTTTACCCCAGTGTTAAAAAGACAGCAAAATATCTCGACAAACCTAGAAATGTAGAGTACCGTCTTAATAAGAGACTTAATCAAAATTCGTACACACAGACCGAATTTGATATATCAAGAAACAATCACCAATTAAAACATCCCTGATAATCATTTGTTTAATTTTACTTAATTCAAAGCATGATAACATCAAACATTTTGCATAATATTGACAAATGCAAATTCCCTATCAGTTTTTATTTCAGTTTATGCGCGCGATAATATCACATATTTGGCATTATTGGTTTCCAACCTCTTTGGAATCTTAGAAAACTCACAAAAAGTGTCAACTGGATTTTTACGACGTCATCCATAAGAATGAATGTTTTCCGTATTTGTCCCTGTAATTAGGCTTTCGTTAAAATGTTTTTGATTATTCACCCACTTAAACACAGGGGATAGTAGGTGTAGAGCGGAGATCAGATTGCAGCAGATCGTATCTATAAAATAAAAGGCTTCTAGTGCGAGTATGAAATGTGCCGTACTCATATTATTAATTGAATTCGGTAATATTACAATTCAACAAAACCGAGTCGGAAGAAGTCCCTGGGCCCCGATCACTTGATCGGATGCGGAATCAGGGGATAATTTGTTATCGGGAAAAATCTGTCGGATGCTGTGTTTATTTTACATACTCGTTCGTTCATTTTCGTATCTTGCCATCTAATTTCCATGACTACCAAACGAAACAATACTCTTTTGGGACAGATAACAAAAGATTTCTCCGATACGCGGCGCCTGATTGATCACGTGATAAGATAGTCCTGTTGATAAGCTCTCTCAGTCGGTGAAATCGATGTTGATAAGACGCTTGCACATAAATGAAAAAGATGGCAGAGATAAGTATGCCGAAACGAATTTCCATATAGTCCAATCAATACGAACTTAAGATGGAGAACGTGATATCGAGGCTGATATCCGTTTTGGAAAAAAGTGAATATTGGAAAGCTACTGCAGCCAACCAAAAGATAACGAACTGAGCAGTTGGCTTAGAACGTATAGGGAACATCAAACGTTTTCCTCGTCCTTGTTCAAAATGAGAGAAAAAGACCTTACTATTGTACATTTATTTACAATCAAATGACCATATTAAGTAGCAAAGTGGGCTAGCTAGTTACAAATTTACCTTCATTGACATGTTTTCCCCTTTATTATGGTTATAGAAAACAGTGGGGATTCGAGGAATCAAAGTGAATATAGGGACATTTCTTATTTGTAGCAGGAAGCTCGTTTGGGTTGAATACATATACCTGCGTGGTATATAGAAGAGTGTGAATACAACCAAGGGATAGTTCTACAACTGACGAAGATTCAACTCCGATAAACAGTATTATCAGTTATGAGTACGGGAGGATGACACGTATATCAAAGGCTTGTCATCACTCGGCTTTGGCTGTAGACAAGTGTACTTCAGAAGCTAACCAGCTCAGATAAAAATTACAAATTAGTACAGATTAACTTGGGGGTTTTATTTTTTATTTCGATATTGATTCTTCATAGATCGACTTTTAGATCTACACTTGATGAGGCTGCGAGAACTGTACGTACTTTAGTACAGAGCATGGTCGATATGTATACATGTATATCTGTAGCTTGTTTTGGGAGGTTCGATCTCGATCTTCTAATCTCTAGATTATCTGTTACAGTTTTCTGTATTTTCATTTCTCTTTGATGTTTGAAAATCGTTAGAAATATGTTTTTGTTATTTTTTGGTGGAATTCTTCGCCCTTTGGGGTCCATGATAGCTATGATTATGCGCCGAACATTTACCTTGTCGGGCTGAGCATCGGTGGGATAATGTAACGTTTTCGCCAACCTGTACTTGTTTTTCAATTACTTGTATCTTCTCTGAGATAAAAAGGATGCTTTTGAGATATTTTTATCATTTTTCATCAATTCTAACAGATATAATTTTAATCTCTTTTTTCTTGAAAATATTTGGACTGAATTTATCATTTCATATCTGAATCAAACACTGATTTTAAAGGCTTTAGAGATTTCTGTTGTAACATAAACGTTGTAGTTTGTTTTAAATGAATTTTTAAAATTGATATTAATGCACGTGACGCATGTGTTCTCGCTGACTCACTGTTTTGATTTATAATTACGATATAATTTTGTATTTATTATAAGTCGCTTTAAATTCAGTGACATTTCCCCCCATTTTTCAGAAGAAATAAAAATTTTCCTCTCAAGACCTACTGATGACAGCAAACTAAGAAAAAATAAACAACCATCTTTGTAAAGGGAAGTATATGTTAACCATTTGAATTTATCCCTTTCTAAATTCATTTGAATGTTAAAAGAAATCTTTGATAATACATTACCTCTATTTGAAAATGCTAATTTCTGATTCTGTAATGCCCAGGTTTGTGGAATGTATTTTTTCAAGCTTTGCGACATTTTGATTACTAGTACTCTCGATATCTTTGTCTTTGAAATCTTCTCAGTAAGTAAAACCTCTTTTTAAAGACGAATGCGTTTTCACTTTATTTGTTATTTTTAATGCCCTCTTTGGATCTGAATCCCTCTTGCAGGGTCAGAGAATTTAAAATTTAAGTTGAGGACCTTTGCTTGTTTTACTTAGATATTATTTTCCTTTTCAAAAGACTAATACTAAAGAATCGCTCTGCTCTAGTACCTGAAATCTTCAGCATGTATTTAAGAACAATCTGAAAATCTCACAGGTTTAGTCGAGACATATTTTTCTTATAACAGCATTGCACTGCATTTTTTTCCCTGGACGCCTCTTACTAAAGAAGAATTTTGAAGACGAAATACAATGTTCACTAGAGTATTGCATTTAGTTCCACTTTGAGGATCATCTAAGCAGGATTTATATATACATGTATATCTTCCAATTTAATATTGAGATCCCTTTGCTTGTTAGCTCACCAACCGAAGGCTCAAGTGAGCTTTTCTGATCAAAATTTGTCCGTCGTTGTCGTCGTTGTTGTCGTTAACTTTTCACATTTTCTCTTCTCAAGAACCACTGGGCCAATTTCAACCAAACTTGCCACAAAGTATCCTTGGGTGAAGGGGATTCAAATTTGTTCAAACGAAGGGCCAAGTCCTCTTCAAAGGGGAGATAATTATGAATTAGTGAAAAATTAATGGCATTTTAAGAAAATCTTCTTCTCAAGAATCACTGGGCCATGAAAGATGAAACTCATATGGATTCATCCTCAGGTAGTGTAGATTCAAGTTTGTTCAAATCATGACCCCATGATGACAGGGCCACAATGGCCGACCAAATTTTTACATAGAAATGTATAGGAAAAGTCTTTAAAAATCTTCTTCTCAAGAATAACAAAGTCATAATTGGTCATATTTATATGGAAGCATCCTCAGGTAGTGTAGATTCAAGTTTGTTCAAATCATGACCCCCAGGAGTAGGGCGGGGCCACAATAGCCGACCAAAGTTTTACATAGAAATATATTGGAAAATTCTTTAAGAATCTTCTCAAGAATAGCAAAGCCATGATTGGTCATACATGTGTTTATATGGAAGCACTCTAGGGTAGTGTAGATTCAAGTTTGTGCAAATCATACCTTCTCACCTTTAAGGAATGGTTGGGACTACTTTTGGGTTAAAACTTTTCAATAATAAACTAATTTCTGCTTTTATGCTAGCCACAGTGCTCAGGTGAGCGACGTGGCCCATGGGCCTCTTATTCTGTTATTGCCATGTGCTTTGACTTAACATAATTGTAAAATTAGATTGTTTTTTATTTTGTTACGTTCCTCTCGAGAAGTTTTCACTCATATTGAGACGCCACCACTTGCCAGCGGAGAGCTGCAAATTGTATCCTATACTCCACACTTAGGGCCATTGAGCAGGGAGGGATCGTTTTTGTGTTAGCACCTACTGCGACATGGGACCTCCGTTAATACGGATTCATCCAAGTTCAAAATTCAATTTATTGACTCAAACCAATTAATGATACATGGGGATGTACAATTTTAGTATAAACAAAAACAATAAACAAGGTGCATGTCAAAGACTGGTCTCCACGTCCCACAGTGGGATTCGAACTCGCGACGCACGGATCAACTCCATACACCGCGATCCTAGAGTAGACGCGCCAATCACTGTGCCATGCGGGCAACTTGTTATAAATAGTAAGATTGATTGATTGCATGTAGTTTAAAGTCCCTCTCCAGAATTGTTCACACATATGGAGACGCCACCACTTGCCGGTGGAGAGCTGCATATTTGTCCTAGGCTCGGCACTCAGGGCCATTGAGCAGGGAGGGATCTTCTTTGTGCCAGCACCTACTGCGACACAGGACCTCGGTTTATAGAGCTCATCCGAAGGACCAGTCTCCATTTCCCACAGTGGATTCGAACCCGCGACGTAAGGATCAACTCCTTACTTCGCGACTCTAGAGCAGATGCTCTAATCACTGCCTTTGTCTTCTAGATGCTAGTTTGTGAGGAAGATTTGTAATGTGGCATTCTTTTTAACATTTTGGCCCGTCCCAAGGTCATCTTCAATTACCATGGTTGCAGCATCCAACTTACAATATCTGTAGTAGTTCTTCACATCATAAGGCTCCACACTAATTTTTGGTTAGAACTCCTAGCCCTTATATCCATTCAAAGAAACTGAAAGGGTTCGAGAGTTAGCGGAGAAACGACTGACGGTCAATAATAGCAGTATGGTTAACTAAGTGACACAGGCGAGCTAAAAACATTGCACATAGAAATTTTTAATTGTATCTTAAATAGTGATATGACAATACAATATATTATCTTTGTATTCTAAAAATATACATACATGTACATACATGTATACTCAGTATTACATACTTAGAGAAACTCCAATTGTCCCAGGACCAACAACAATCATCTGAGTTACCAAGGTGTCATGTTCTGAATTTTGAATTAACTCCTACTCGGTAAATTCAATACATGACAAAGGACCAACCTTTTCTTAGACAAATTTTGTCCTTTTTACTTTTATAAACTTACAACATATTGTGACCTAAATCTAGCCCCATGTGATCACAACTTGGTATCAAATGCTTTATGTGAATACTTTTTTTTCATTGAATGCTACCCAATGGAGGAGAGATTTTATTTCGTATGATGTAAAATTATGAAATTTTCCAATCTTAAAAAAATTGAGAAAAGGACCAAAATAAAGGTAAATAAAACTAATATACATTGTAGTAACTAAAAGTGCTTTTGCATTTTCATAATTAATATAAATGTGTTTTGTGCAAACGATATGTACAGTACGAAAGCCGGATAGGCTCATTTCTGAGAAGATAAAAAAAATTAATCGTTATAACGAGTTAATTATCTCGTTATAACGAGTTAGTATCTCGTTATAACGAGTTAATTATCTCGTTATAACGACTTAGTTATCTCGTTACAACGAGTTAGTTATCTCGTTATAACGAGTTAATTATCTCGTTATAACGACTTAGTTATCTCGTTATAACGAGTTAATGATCTCGTTATAACGAGTTAATTATCTCGTTATAACAACTTAGTTATCTCGTTATAACGAGTTAGTTATCTCGTTATAGCGAGTTAATTATCTCGGATTGGAACTACTTGAACTATCTTGAATTGGAACTACCTTTAACCAGGGATTGAAAGAAATCATAAAAATGAGACAGATTATGGTTGATTGATAGATTATTTGTTGTTTAAAGTCCCTCTCGCAAGTTTTCACTCGTATGGAGACGCCACCACTTACCAGTGGAGAGCTGCAAATTTTCTCCTATACTCGTCACTTACGGCCATTGAGCAGTAAGGTATCTTTTTTGTGCCAGCACCTATTGCGACATGGGACCTCGGTTACTACGATGTAATCTGAAGGACCGGTTTCCATGTCCCACAGTGGGTTCGAACCCGCGAAGTAAGGATCAATTCCTTACGTCGCTTTTCTAGAGAAGATGCTCTAACCAACAACAAACAAACGGGAGGTGGAAAAAGCTCATCTCATTTTTCAGCACTTCGGGCCATTGAGCAGGGAGGGATCTTCTTTGTGCCAGCACATATTGCGACACAGGACCTCGGTTTTTACAGCTCATCCGAAGGACCAGTCTCCATTTCTCACATTGGGATTGGAACCCGCGACGTAAGGATAACTCCTTACTTCGCGACTCTAGAGCAGACGCTCTAATCACTGCCTATGTCTTCTAGATGCTAGTTTGTGAGGAAGATTTATAAAATGGCATTCTTTTAACCATTTTGGCACATCCCAAGGTCATCTTCAATTACCATGGTTGCAGCATCCAACTTACAATTTCTGTAGTAGTTCTTCACATCAGAAGGCTCCACACTAATTTTTGGTTAGAACTCCTAGCCCTTATAGCCATTCAAAGAAACTGAAAAGGTTCGAGAGTTATAGTAGTAGTCAACTGAGTGACTCAGTGAGGTTAAAGCATTGCACATATAGAAATATTTATTTGTATCTTAAATAGTAATATGACATAATACAATTATACATAATACAATTTATTATATGATTGAATAATTTCCATCTCTCTGATTGGCTGAGATCCAACCATGTTAGAAAAATACTACGTTGTATTGACCTGCACGTGACGTTCCAGGTCAATACAAGGATTTATTTCGCCTACATTGATCTAGAAATACATCGGGATATTCCAAATTGATACAAATTGATTTGGAAAGCTATTTAAACTACTATAACTTTTTTTTCATGTGAAAAAACATAAGCGAATATATATTTTCGGGTGAGGGTGGTAAGAGGGGATGCAGGGACATTCCTCCAACACTTTTACTGAACAAAAATTTTTACTTTTTGGCAGTCAGTTTTCCCTGATAATACTCCTTCCTTTAAAAATCTATCCTAGGAAAAAGACTGACATAATTTTTTTTTCATGGCAACTAAAATTGATAAAAAAAAAAACTTGAAAAAAAATAAATACGACCTGTAAGGTTGATTAACATTTTAATTCTGCTTCTCTCTTAATTGTATTTGGATAGGACTTAATTAAATGCAAACAAGTAAAGGGTTTTATCATTCTATTAGTGAATCATATAATAAAACAATTATTGCTGTTTTTTCGGTCAATACAATGATTTAGCCATCTTCGAAGTACAATATTCACCTCGCCCTCCGGACTCATTTTATTAGATGGCTAAATCATTGTATTGATCAAAACACAGCAATAATTGTATAATATGATTGAATAATTTCAATCTCTCTGATTATTATGTTTTTTGTATTGACCTCAGGTGAATACAAGGATTTATTTCCTCTACATTGATCTAAAAATAGATCGGGAAATTCCAAATTGATACAAATTGTTTTGGAAAGTTATTTAAACGGCTATGACTTTTTTTTCATTTGAACAAAACATAAGCGGGTATATATTTTCGGGTGAGGGTGGTAAGAATGCAGGGGCGCCCTCCAACACTTTTACACAGTAATTTTTACTTTTTTGGTGTCAGTTTTCCCTTGATATATTCCTCTTTTCACTGAAATTATATTCTTTTTTCATGGCAACTAAAATTGATAAAAAAAAATTCAAATTGATATTTCATTTCTGCTTCTCTCTTGTATTTGGCTAGGACTTGATTAAATGCAAACAAGTAATGAGCTGTATCATTTTATCAGTGTATCATATAATAAAACAATTATTGCAGTTTTTTTCGGTCAATACAATGATTTAGCAATCTTCGAAGTACAATATTCACCTCGCCCTCCGGGCTCAAAACACAGCAATAATTGTATAATATTATCTTTGTATTCTAAAAATATACATACATACATGTATACTCAGTATTACATACTTACATACTTAGAGGAACTCCAATTGTTTCAAGACCAACAATAATCATCTGAGTTACCAAGGTGTCATGTTCTGAATTTTGAATTAACTCCTACTCGGTAAATTCAATACAAGACAAAGGACCAACCATTTCTTAGACAAGCTGCAAATTTTCTCCTATACTCGGCACTTACGGCATTGAGCAGTAAGGTATCTTTTTTGTGCCAGCACCTATTGCGACATTGGACTTCGGTTAATACGATGTAATCTGAAGGACCGATTTCCATGTTCCACAGTGGGTTCGAACCCGCGACGTAAGGATCAATTCCTTACGTCGCGTTTCGAGAGAAGATGCTCTAACCAACAACAAACAAACGGGAGGTGGGAAAAGCTCATCTCATTTTCCAGCTCATATAAGTTTTAAAAGGTTTGAAATAAAGACCATGCAGGGAGCTACAAATCTACAGAGCGCAACTAATGATCTTCATTGACCTTGTAAGTAACATTGGAAAGGAATTCATATACACTGTAGTTAAGGATAGCCACTTCTCAGACACGAAGGATAACAATCATTACTTTATTGAAACGGTCTCAAAATGAAGCTTTATATTTAAATATTTTTTGCAACAATTTTGATTTTATATATCTTAGTATGATTTAGGTTTTTGAAGTATTAGAACTGGTCTTATAAAAAGTTGATGATAAAAAATATAAATACCTTTTTATTTAGGGACATCTAAAATACCAATGCCTATTAAAAAATGTGAAATTAGAAAAGATCGGTTATGTCTTGCAATGATAACATAAGCTTGCATGTAACTGCATCAATTAAACATTGAAGTACATGTACATATAAATGAATGCGGGGAGTTTACGTTAAAACCCTTAATTTCGGGATCGCTGAATTCAGTGCGTGATACCAAAGGCAGCACAAATGGTTACGAATTTTAGTCTCAAGGAACTGCCATAATTTATAATGATTAAAAAAGTATTTATGAACTAAATGATTTCAAATATCTATAAAGCGGTTACCTACTTTTCATAAAAAAATGTAGATCCGAATCTTTTGTTAAATATGTTATTACAAAACATCTGAAGAATGCAAAAATCTTAAATAAATGTGAAAAAAAGCTGTCAAAAGGATTTAAATATTAAAAAATAAAGACATTTTCATCATATATTATTTTATTCTTTATTACACGCAGGGTTATCTTGTACAAGGGAGCAGTATGATCAGTTTCTTCGCCTATCATGGCTGATGTATGGTAACCATAGACTAAGGTTCTAATCATCAGGATTGGGGCGATGAGAAGAGATATATAGAGTGTAACCAATTTTATTCTTCTATCGAGATGCACCAAGCTGAGCGGGGACTAGGGTTGAGTTATATAATATGCGTGCGAGAAAAGTATTTTCACTTTTGCCTGAGTTCTCCACATGCAATGGGAAGTAACAGCGACACAGTGCATTTCTTATTATCACATAAAAATTACTGATCATTTAATGCAGGTATTTGAAGTGAACAGTTTCAGTTTTTCAATAAAGACATAAAACCGAAATAAAAGTTGCTATCTAACCCCGTGAGAGAATATTGTTATTGAAATCGCAGAAAAGTTGCATACATTCGTATTTATAAATGTAATTAATATGCATATTTTGGAGATTTTTAAGTTATCAAATCACAAGTTTAAAGAGCTAATCGATACATACATTGAGAATTTTATGATATTTCAAATACTTTGTTTATATCAATCAGTTTTGTGAAAACTTGATTGGGTTAATTAAATAATCAAGTAGGAAAGAAAAAATAGAGTCTTTTGCAATTTCTATGTACGGTTATCATCTAAAGAAGTTTTGTTCATTGAAAACCCCGTCTGTTTTACAATAATATCTCGTTTTAATTGAATCATTGATGAAGTTGTAGGACTTGGACCCGTCCTCTAATTAATTTTCTGAACTTCAATTGCACAATTATCAAAAGTCCTCATGGAATAATTTATTATGCAAAAAAAAAAAAAAGAAAATTTTTTTATGCAGAAGTCATATTTACAAAAGTATTATTAATACACATTTTGAATTTCAAAACAAAAATATTATTTCTCACGTTCATTTGATATATATTTTTTAAATGTTCATATGTAATTTTCAAAGAAGTAAAAATTATGCAAGAAAATCGACATCAAAAGCTCACTGATAACGACCGTCTCGTACCTCCCAATATAATCGCAGCACATGTAGGGATGAGAACCAATTTATTTTAAATCGTTATCACCACCGCTATCCGCTTATCATCTTCATTCTCTTGACAAAAAATTTCAGAAAACTTTATGTAAGAGTGAAAACAATAAAAATCGCGATCATTCCTCGATTTTGTCGGATGACAAATGATGTCTGGCCTGGCAGGCTTAAGGAAAGATAAAAGACAAGGTAGATTCTGGATGTGACCCTCTGCAGTGCGAAACACTAAATATATAGAAAATATTATTGATTCTGGAGATAACGTGAGTACCATGCAGCAACAGATAGCAATATACCACGATAGTAGGGTTGTTGATAAATTAAAGAGCCCCCCAACTTAATCCCCAAAAGATAATTTGTGATAAACTTTAAGAAATCATGAAATGCGAAATCGTTTTAAAATATCAAAATTTCCACAGAGAATCGACCGGTGTTAGATCTATGAAATATGTGATGATAAGAAAATGTTCGGTAAGATTTTGAAAATTGATTTCGTTTAAGCACCTGCATATCTCGGCAAAAATCGAGTAATAAGTTTTAGAGGAAAAAAAGATAATTTCAAAATTTGAAGATTATTCCATGATTAAGGACGCAAGTACACCCCGAGGGATTTATGTATTGGACATTAAAGCCTGCGAACTTTATTTATATCTTCAAAAAAACTATAATGATAAGAAAGGTAGATATGTAATAATGCTGTGTTGTTTTAAAATCATTAACGAGATAATACCCACTTTTTCAACATAAGAAATACATCAATTATATGATCTGAAAGCAAACAAACTTGAAAGCAAAAATTATGTCGTTTTTTTCTACATTGCTCATACATACAATATTTAGCGTATATGCAAATTTATGAATTGCTGCCTTCGCTGTTTAGCAAGCATATTCTTTTTCTTCTTGAAATTACACTTTTCTTATAAGATCCAAATTTAAAATTTAGAAATTTTTATTCGCTTAAAATAAAAGATAAAGGATCTGCTGATTTAATCGACGATGTAAAATTAGATTTTAAATGAGTGAAAACTACAAATACTGTTTTCTTTAGGGCCCATATTATGAATTCAAATACATGTCACAAATGGTATTGCTTTTACTAAATTTCTTTCTATATACGGTGGAAGTTTCTGGAGTAAAAAACATCACAAATTGAATATGTTCTTGAAGGGGTTAGCTCTCAAATGAGGGAGATAAATTCCAAAGTATTTTTTCCAGGAAAATAACAACGATACTGTAAAATGTATTTTTATGTTATACACTTTCTCAAATATCTTCAAACAGAGAAATCTTATTTTAGCACACAAATGTATGCATATTAAAACGTAAATACATGTATTCCAATACCGCATATGTATAATTTTATCTACTTTTCTTAATCTGTTCATATCTTAAATGTTGTAAAAATAACACATACACCTGTATATAGATAAATATATCATTTACTTAGTAATAAGTTTAGTTTAGTTATAAAAAAGATTAGGTAATAGGGTTATAATAACTTTTGCTGACGGACTACTAGCAGAGATTGTATTGCAATATTGTATTTTATTATTATTTGTATAATTTCCTATTGTTATGGAAAAAATATATAATTAAAGAAAATAAACTCCTGATGAAAGATTCAAAGCAAAAAGTGTATTGTATCACGTATCATATACATGATTTTCATCTGTACGAGGAAAAATATTATAAAGAAAGATAACTCCTAGTCAGACCTGCTGCTGGATACTATATCAATGTTATAGCAGCACTTTCAATTCCAAAACGGGTTAAAAAGAAAAAGCTAACAGTTACGTGTTTTTAAAATAAAAGTGCATGCGTATTCCTTTACCTAAATTAGGTTTGCAAGTGTAAGAGTGATTTTGTAAGATTTTCTAATAATTGTAAAAAAAAAAATAAAAATAAAAAAAATCTGTGCAACTTGTTGCCACTTGCCACTTAGATTTACATAAAAACCGACACAAAAAAGCGTATTTCAGCACCAAAGAAATAAAAATTTCTTTATGATTTGAAAATTTATTAAGATTATTTCTATTCAAAACAGTCAAAACAAATACATGTATATCATTCCATGCATCAAATTTCCATGTATCCTTAAGAGAGTTTAGTACTAAGTAAACATACTAACGGTTTCTCATGTGGTTTACATTGTCAGAACTAATTACTTGTCATTACTGACCCCAAGTACTGATAAAATTGTTAGCCACCTACCAAACGTTTGGCGGATCTTAGTTGGCGGATTCAGCACGCCGCTATCAGTAGCACCTGCGACAGGTGGACTTCAATTTAAGCGTGTAGGTTTCTTCATGTAAAAATATCGTGGTCACACGTCGGGGCTAAATTTTATTTAACTTTGTAATATCGAAAATTATTAACTTATTGTCTATGACCTTCCAACTACCTGATCTGTGCTTGATTACAGAGAAAGATAGCGATCTCCCGTGCGTCTACGGAGCCGTGTTACCGACATCTTATATCTACATAATCCCAGCTCGGCTTGATTTCATCTCGCGACTCACCGAGAAAATCTCTTTTTCCAGGTATAGATACAGATACTCACGGTTGATTTTTATCAATAACAAACAAAAAAAATTGATCGATATTTTTTATGTTCTTATAGTACTACTAAATCAAAGTTCACACAAAAGTAATACCATTCAGTTGCATTCATGCAAAGTAAATCTGATACCTGAAATCAGTTGATATCAGTCAATTATAGAATTTGTCACTTATATATTGTTGACATTGCATAACTTACAGAAATGAAATATTGATATTTTATTTTCTAATAAACGTAGAAGAAAGAAATTTTAAAGGATTTGATATGATATCATGAACAATGGCGTCTTGTTTGATAAAAGACAGCTTGGGTAGTCGTGCACTGTTTTTATGCATATCAAGACTGCCGAATTACTTTTTTTTGTGATAAGTGATTAATTAGTTGTTTATTAACGATTAATAAGTTTTATCATTGAAGATTTGGCTCGGTGAAATACGATTAGCACACCTGTGATATTAAACTAGGGGAACATTGTATTTCATCAGTAACTCTACGACTGTTCTGTATCGATGAATTTCAGGCATGCTACTATCTCCCTCCCCCCTTAAACAGATAAAGCCGCCAATCTGAAATACAACTATTTGTACACTATCGCAACAATACATGAAGACATTCTACACTAACGATTTCCTATCAAATTCATTTAATTAATGTGCATTTATCTATTTTTGTAGAAAGAAAATGGATGATACGAGCTGTTCCATGATTCGCATTCCTGCTATGCTCCGATACCAAACTTTTTTCACGTCTTCTTATCTGGCGCACTTTCTTTCGATATACATGAAAGCCTGGATTGTGGAAGCTTGGGTGATACCATCGCTTATCAACCTACCCCACTGTCTCACCGCTGCCGTATTATCGCACGATGCAGTTATGAAATGTCTTTTATCAAAGATAGGATGCTCGTCATTTCCTCAAATCAGGCGTGGAGAAATAGATAACGACTCGTAAAAAGATGACTGTTGAATCTGCTCATCAGGACCGAATTAAGCCGATACATGCGGGGGATATCGTGGGTACTGCACGCGCTCACATGCCCACTGTAAGAGACATGTCCGTAAAAAAGTGATAAAAACGACAGTATTAAAATGTTTCTGCCTTTATTATCAGAACATTAAAAAGAGACCAGTATCTTGTGTAACCGAGTGATACCACGCACATAAGAGATTCGTTTATTTTGGAGCCTCTGATTTATGTAACAAATGAAGAAACGTTTTCTCATTTACAAGCGATTTAACTTGTAATAAATGTAATAAACATTGGAAATATCGAGGATCGCTGTTTTCCGACAGATAAGATAGACCGGGCTTCAGAAATCCCCTTATCGCTCTCAATTACCAGTTATCAGCGGCGGTGATTGGTGAACAGTTTTGCCCCCGATACGTTCCATAATTACAAACTCTGGAGATAAAAATCAAATTTTGACTTATTTGAGAATTTCGAGTGACGTTGCATGACATTCAGGAATGAGATCGCTAGTAACGCACCAAGGGCGATAACTCTAAATTGACGGACATCTGCGCCTATTTGATAAATGGAAAAGAATATTTTTTTAAGATATCCAAAAATAATTCTATTTTTTCCCATAGTTTCACCTTTCCGCCCATTGCAATGAAATGATACTGCAATCACAAAAGACGATAATAATCACAACAATCAAAATTTAGCAAGATAAAACCTAAAAATAAACAAAATATATCATTTTGTCAGATTAACTCAAGAACCATAATGCCCACATCATAAGTCATATGATTAAATAAATATAAAATGACAGAATCTTTACTTATTCAAATATAAAACATAAGCAATCAAATATTACAATTTTTTTGTAGGAGAGATTGAATTTTACACCAAATGAATAATCTAGTAATTTGCATTCAGACAGAAATCAGACATACAAGTTTTTTTTCAGGTTACTTTCAAATGGAACTGCTCTAATACATATTTTGAATTTATCAAATCATCCATAAAATGTCGGTCACCAAAAGCAGGTTTATGAGGTTTGTGGACTCCCTCCACCCCACCAAGACTGCAGCTACAAACACATGAATAATGAATTTAAACTTTTCATACGTGGTTTAAGGAAGATAAATAAAAAACTTACAATAATGTAATCCATTTTTTTTATGTTAAGCGTCCGCATGTGCCTTGGTTTTTCAAGTTGAAATCCCATCTCCATATTATACGGAAAAACCAAACAAAACCAGGATTCCGGAAATTATTTATTCTGGTCAAAATATTTAAATTCTGTCATTTAATTGTTAGAAAATATCAGAAAGACTAATTAAGGTTTCGTTAAACAATGCACCCTTTATGAGAAAAAAGTGCGCAAAAGTTGTCTGCTCTTTTGTACATGTAATTGTGACGTCATAGTTATTCGACGTCATAATCATCACCATAAACAAAGAAACTAAGCATGGAGCAGGTAAGGTGATAACAAGTATGTAAAATTTACTTAAGGTCAAGATCTAGTAAATGAAAGGTGCCTACAGATTTATCAAATTTGAGAAATAAATTCCTTTATTGATGCTTTACAACTTAAGTTTGGTCAAATAAGGTGCATAATTTGTAGGTAAACAAGATGAAAACCTGTATTTTAATTCGTCATTTTCAATGAAAAATTAAGAAAACCCTTGAGTTTTTTTTCATATTTGAAAAAGGAAAATCCTACATCTCCAAATTATAAGGAAAAACCAAACAAAACAAGGATTCTGGAAATTATTTATTTTGGTCAAAATATTTAAATTCTGTCATTTCATTGTTAGTAAATAACAGATATAAAACACAAGATTGGCTACTGGTACAATTAACAAAATATTTTTGCTTAAATAATAACTATCAAATCATCTTAAAAATCACAACACGTTGTCATCCCAAAATATTTGACAGAAAACCTAGAGAAAAAATTTGCGCCAAAAAAAGTTGTTTCTTGTGCCTTGTACTCTTTAGCCAATGAGAACTTGTGAATCTTATGTAATTGTGGCGTGACGAAGCGTGTAATTTTATGGTCAATGTCAAAGTTCGAGGGGTTGAGGTAAGGAAATATACATGAGGTCATAATCATCACCATAAACTTGTGTTATTATATAAGAAACTAAGCATGTGAGCCTCTTCTTTAAATCAATATCAAATTTAATATAGGTAAGGTTTACTTTTCATATGATTTTAAATTGAATGTATGTAAAATTTAAAGCCGTAAAGTACGGGAAAAAGAAAGTTGAAATTGATTATGACGTCATAATGGATTTAGCACCAAAAAATTAGTCTAAAGTTATTTACTAGATCTTGACCTTAATGAAATTTGATTAATTTTTCGAATTAAATTTCTGAGATTTTAGTTATAGTGACAAGTGAACACTATATTACACAATTTCTTTTGTAGAATTTAGAATTTGATGAATTATAATGAAATATTAGATTTCAGTGACAAGAGGGTAAGCATAATATACTAAACCTTAATTTATACATGTACTTATAGAATAACTATCTTCTATTTTATTATTTATTCATTTAATGCCAATTCAATGGTTGCAAACTGAATTTTACCGACGTTGCGTGAGCGGAGCAGGTAAAGCGGATGTTTGCGTCCGTTATATCAGCATTAACGGTCGGAAAATATTGTTTTCCCGTACTGCTGCAAATTGTGCATTATGACGTCAAAATGAAAAAAAGCTTTCACTCTTCTCATTGGTATTGTATTTAATTTTAAAAAATTGATGATTTTTAAACAGATTCGAGAAGACTTCGTCACTAAGTGATAGTATGAATGGGGTTACATTCTACCATTTTATTTTAAAGGCAAGGTCAGCTCAAGGTCATTTTCTTTTCTAAAGTTGCCTTTTCCAACTTCAATTTTGGCTTTTCCAACTTTAAATTTGGCACTTCAAACTTTAATCTTGGCTTTTCCAACTTGTAAGTTGGTACTTTAAACTTTAATCTTTATGCTAGGCCTTTTTCGGAATTTAGTCTGAGCTTATTTAATCTTCTTTTCAGCTTATTCTTAAAAAAAGTTTTATTTAATATTATTTTACTTTATTGAACGTAATTTGCGAGTAATTATTTTCACCTTCACCTTACCTTTGACCTTTTATTAAACTTACTTTTTAGGAAGCTCTAAACACTGCACACTAAAGAGCTCTACTTAAGAGGCAGTTTTATGCAGTTAGACTGATCTTCCCTTAAAAGCAAGATTATTTACAATTAATTACACGATTTATAATAGATTAAACTATTTTAAGTATTATATAAGGCCAAGAATAAATGTTGAATTCATCACTTTCATTACTTTTCCCATTGATAGTAAACAACAGTAATTTCTGCTCACAAGTAGTCCATTGACTTTCAACATTTTTCCTGCTGAAATAAGGCAGGTACTTGTGTTATAAATGAATGAAAAAGTCTCAATTTATGTTCACATTTGTATGATATATATTTTCCTTCCAGTTCAAAAAGCAGTTTTCACTAGTACCAGAGCTTCCTTAAATTGCCTTGTATTTCTCTATATGTCCATCTGATATAATTTTATTGAGAATCTCTATAAATGAGAGCACTTTAACAACACCTAGATAAATGTAAAAAATAAGTTTATTGTTGAAAATGAATTAAAACAAATGAGATTATATTTGGTGTTTTACAGCATTTATTTATTCAACGCTATAATTTTTCATGCTACAAAAGACAACAACTAGAAAATGTTATTGATTCACTATTTATATAATAGTGTTGCATTATGCATGTACTATGCCTAAATAGTAGGCAGGGTTTGACACATGGTGCACGAGCCGGAGGCGAGTGCACTATGTGTCAAACCCTGCCTTTTTCCTGAAAATATCGATGCTTAAACAGCGCACCTGCAAGAACTAATTCAAAATATTCATGCTAAAATTGTTTGCATGCTTAGTTATTTTGGTTACTAGTATTTTCTCTAAATAAGTCGGGATTTTCTGTCCCAAAGCAACACATCTTTATTTTCTGTTTTGTTCGTAAGCCTTATTTGTTTGCAGACGTCGATTCTCATTGATAATTTTCTTTTACATCCTTCAATCAAGCGTCATATAAAAAAGCGTTTTAATGACCCTATAAAATCAGTTCATCTAACGATCTGTATGTAATTAGTTTGAAAGTTTGTTGTACACATTAATCTAAAGTTCCTTAGAATAATATAACTGTTTTCAAATAATATTTGTCTATTTTCTCCTTCTTGTGTCAATTGTATAAATTAAGTTTATATATTTAATAAAATGACACCAGTCAGTGATCGTCTCTATGGCCTAATCGATAAAGCATCGGACTGACAATCTCATGGTCGTGAGTTCGATCCCCGGCATGTGCATGGCAGAATTTTATTCAGTAAATAAAGCCGTGCACTATTTCGGCATAGTATGCTTACGCTATAAAAATCCTTAGACCACTATGCGAGAATAGTAGGGTATGGGTTATATAGAGACAAACTGACAGGAAGCATAATAATTATATAATAGTGTTGCATTATGCATGTACTATGCCTAAATAGTAGGCAGGGTTTGACACATGGTTGCACTATGTGTCAAACCCTTACTATTTAGGCATAGTACATGCAAATGCAACACTATTGTTATTATTATGCTGACTGTTGTAATTATTTATGCGGCAATCTATTTGATGAAAAAATGCTTAAACAGCGCACCTGCAAGAACTAATTCAAAATATTCATGCTAAAATTGTTTGCATGCTTAGTTATTTTGGTTACTAGTATTTTCTCTAAATGAGTCGGGATTTTCTGTCCCAAAGCAACACATCTTTATTTTCTGTTTTGTTCGTAAGCCTTATTTGTTTGCAGACGTCGATTCTCATTGATAATTTTCTTTTACATCCTTCAATCAAGCGTCATATAAAAGCGTTTTAATGACCCTATAAAATCAATCTAACGATCTGTATGTAATTAGTTTGAAAGTTTGTTGTACACATTAATCTAAAGTTCCTTAGAATAATATAACTGTTTTTCTATTTTCTCCTTCTTGTGTCAATTGTATAAATTAAGTTTATATATTTAATAAAAACAGATCGTCTCTATGGCCTAATCGAAATGTTGGCAGAATTTTATTCAGTAAATAAAGCCGTGCACTATTTCGGCATAGTATGCTTACGCTATATAAATCCTTAGACCACTATGCGAGAATAGTAGGATATGGGTTATATAGAGACAAACTGACAGGAAGCATAATAATTGAAAATAAGGTGAAAAAAATTTCCTTCTTTAATCATAATTATAAAATAAAAAAGTATAATTCTTTTTAATTTAATTTTTTCAACACAATTTATTTTAGATAAAAAAGTATTATGTTATTAGTTCATTATAAGAAAACACGATGAAAATTATTCCTCCTTTAAACAATACGTACAGTTAATTTTTAAACCACTACATCTACAGAAGAAAATGCAGCTAAAACAACCCCTTTTTTATTCCAATATACCAACAAAGTAATTGACGCGGTTAATATCAGTAATGTACTTAATCACAAAATGGCCCAGTCTTGTATTCCAATATATTTCAAGTTAAATACTACACCATTTATTTTCTACAAATATTATACAGTATCGTCTATTGCTTCCAAGCTGACTAATTACAAGAAAACTTTACAGAGCCTACAGATATCGAATATTTGAAATATTATCCTCCTTCCTGTCCATATGCATGTTCTTCTTCAACCTACAACTATAGTCCTGCTGGACACGTTATTACTGGTGACGTAAATATAGTGAATACTGAGGACCTTAAATAATTTTGACTTGACTTATTCACTCCTTGGGGAGCATAGGGCCGCAACCACACCGTGCCATCGGACTCTGTTTTGGGCTATCCTTTTTTAGTTGGGTCCAGGTAAATATAGCTTCTTTTGCTTCCATTTCTATAGATCTCCACCAGGTTTGCTTTGGTCTCCCAACCCTCCTCTTTCCTTGTCGATTCCAATCCGGAGCTTGTTTAGCGTAAGGTGTGTCCTTTCCAGCCACATTTTCTCTTCTTGATGTCAATATCTATAGGTTTTTGGTTGGTTCTCTCCCATAGGCTGTTGTTTGATATGATGTCAGGCCATCTGATGGTAAGGATATGGTGGAGACATTTGTTGATAAAAGACTAGTTTGCTGCTTATTGTTTTATTAACTTTCCAGGTCTCGGAACCATACAAGAGAACTGCTTTGACATTTGTGTTAAAAATCCTGATTTTGCTGTTGATGGAGAGAGCTTTAGAATTCCAGATTTGTCTGAGGGTGTAGAAAGCATGTCTTGTCTTATTAATTCTGCTTTCGACGTCATCATCTGCTCCACCATCCTTGTTAACAATGCTCCCAAGATAGGTGAATCTGTCACTTTCTTTGATGTTCTCCCCATTTAACTGAATTGGTGTCTTTTGTTTGTTGTTAATTCTCATCACCTCGGTTTTCTTGGTGTTTATTTTAAGAACAGTCTTTTCGACTTCGCATGCTAATCTTGAAAGTTTTTCTTGAGCATCTTGTAGCTTGTCGGGAGCAGGTCAATATCATCTACAAAATTCAGGTCCTCAAGCTGTTTTGTGAAGGTCCACTGAATTCCATTTTTTACTGTCCTTTGTTGTTTCCTGCATGGTACAGTCAATGACCATTAGAAATATGGTAGGTGAGAGGATGCAGCCCTGTCTTACTCTTGTTTCCATATTGATAGGATCTGTGAGCTTCCCATTATGGATGATATGACAGGTGGTATCGTCACACAGATTCTTGATGATACATATGAACTTTGATGGAATTCCATAATGCTTCAGTAATGTCCAGATGGTTGACCTATCCACACTGTCAAAGTCCTTCTCAAAGTCAACGAAGATTGAGGAAAGAGGGGACTGCTAATGATAATGCGTAGTGTGGCAATATGATCTGTCCGGGCGGAACCCTGCTTGTTCTGATCTTAGCTTCTTGTCCAATGCTCCTTTCATTCTTTCTAACATTATTCTTGTTAGGATCTTACTGGCAATGGACAAAAGCATGATGCCTCTCCAATTTCCACACTGCGACAAGTCCCCTTTCTTAGGTAGTTTAACCAGGTAGCCTGTTTTCCACGCATCTGGTACTTTTTTCCTTTTCCCATATTTTTTGCAGACGTGGTTGTAACATCTCTGCTGTTCTTGTTTGAATAGCTTTGAATGCCTCAGTAGGGATATTATCTGGACCAGCTGCCTTTCCATTTTGCAGTGTCTTTATAGTCTTTGTGATTTCTATTCTAGATGGTGGTCCTGAATTGATGTTAAGTTCTTCTCTCATTGGTGGTATATTAGCATGACTGGGTGGGAGTGGTCGATTTAGAACTTCTTCAAAGTGCTCCACCCATCTAGCTCTTTGTCCTACATCACTAGTAATAATTTTACCTTGTTTGTCCCTCACTGGGCAGTTGGAGTTTACATTTTTTCCCGAGCGTGTTCTGGTTATTTCATAGATCTTTTTCATGTTGTTCTGTCTGGCTGCTCCCTCTGCCTCTTCAGACATGTCATGGACGAACTGTCTTTTGTTCTTTCGAGCACTCTTTTTGACTTGTTTGTTTGTTTCTCTGTACTCTGTTTTCAGTTTCTCCATTTACATTGGTTTATTTTTTGCTTCCGCTCTATCTCTTCTTCCACTTTTCCCCATGATCTTGCTGTCATCCACTCTTTGTGCTCCCTCGTTTTCTTTACCCAATGAACTTCTATGGTTGTCTCTATCAGATACTGTAGTGCTTTAAACTTGTTGCTTATTGCTATATTGAACTCATCTCTCTTCTCTTTGTTTTTAAGAAACTGGATTTTGAACTTGTAGTGCGGTGTTTTAGATTTATCCTTGAATGCTCCGAGTTTCATCCTCAGCGTAGCTATAACCAGTTGGTGATCTGAGGTGCATCTTCTCCTCGTCTTGTCCTGACATCTAGCAGACTTCTCCACTTTCGCATGATGGTGATATGATCTATTTGATTTTCTGTCTTTCCATCGGGGGAAATCTGGGTTGTCTTGAGTATCTCCTTGTGAGGAAAGATGGTACCTCCTATAACTAGATAATTGAAAATGCAGAAATCTGTAAAAAGTTATCCATTTTCGTTTGAGTTACCGATGTCATGTTTAATTTCAAAATGATTTTAAAAGGGCCAAAATTTAGGGGATCCCGAAATTTTAATTGGCGTCATGATTTCATAAACATTATGGATCCTGTTGAAGCTTAAGCAAGGCGATGGGCAAAATACAAAACAAAGAACTTGACGCGTTGTCAGAATGGATTCAATGTATCAGATGTATATTAAAATCTCACATTAAGCGATTGAGGAACCAAATAACCTACTATCCTTCTGTGTTCAGTAATTCAGAAGTGAGAAAAGAATTAAATAGATTACACATTCAGTATGTACTGGTCACTACTGACAAAGCAGGTCACAACATTGTCTTTCTTTGTAAGGCGGCGCATTTAGATTGTGTTTTAGAGGAACTCAGGATTTAATGCTACTAGTGGTGATCCAACTTATACCCATAGCCCCCTTTCTAAGGTTCTAAGGTGGAAATTCTTTAAAATCGTATGTCATTTTTGAATATTTTAATAATCCTAATAACCAGAACTAATTTGAATTATCATATCTATATTGGATTCAAAAACTTCATAAAAATCCTTACAATCAAAGAAACATAGCGGGTTCCAGTAAATGCTCTACCAAACCTCTCTCTTTTCTCCTCACTAAGATATGAACAGTAGTTCAGGAGAAACTTCAGGAGTATTGTGCAACAACATATTCGAGAAGTGGTGTAAATCCGATGAGGATGCTTAAAAATTTCCTAGGAACTTTTGGAACATCAAAAATTTTACGAAATCAGTAGCACTTACTTCAAAACTTAACGGCTTTTCCAACTTTATAGGCAATCATTCCTCACGATAAGTTAAAGACCAGTCTTTATCGATAACACTGACAGCTGCTTTTTCAATAAAAATACTAGTAGATATCGAAAGTTTACTTAACTTGTCATTTATACACACAAGTACTATGGAGATGATATTAGAAAGATGCTTGAGTTTCTGATTGACAATATTTTTGTGGTGTTTGGAGACTAGGTCTTCAAACAATCTATTGGAATTCCTGTGGGTACCAATTGCGCCTCTCTATTAGCAGACCTAATTTTGTATTCAAAATTTGTCCATGATTTTATAGATAAAAAGAAAAAAAAAAAAACACTTGCTGTGGTCTTGAACTCGACATTTAGATGTATTGACGACGTATTGTCAATTAACAATGGGTATTTCCATTCTTATGTCGATAGGGTATATACTGGTGAATTTGAAATAAAAGTATTCATAAGCTTTCGTACCTTTGATATACTGGATTGAAAATTCTGATAAGCAACATATTTTTCTTTCTACATATATTAAGGAATTGATTTGTTTTGTCTCTTAGACTATACGTGATTGTACACTTTGCATATGAAAAAAGCTCAGCTCACAGTAAACTGTTGTATTGTATTGTATAGACTGAAATGATTTTCAAAAAATTTTAATTTTAATATTTTCTCAGACGCCTCGCCAATTTCATTGTCTTTTATCAATATTGGTTATCATTTTTCAATGACAATTACATTGCATGCACATAATTTATGCTTGTAAGATACACATAAACACAATCATATGAACGACAGGCAGCATGGCTATAACACATAGGCCCTTCTTTGATTCGTATTTCAAAAACTTACTACCAAAACCAAAAACTTAACGCTGATTGCATGTGTAAAATTAAATTGCTATGCTAGCATGAAAAACATCGTTCTAAATTCTTTTTAAGAAAAGATTAAAATCATTTTCAGAATACTAGTAATAACTGTAAAACAGAAAGGTATTGGCATGTGTATATTTCGGTCTCAATGCTAAATTATTTTGTAAAACCAGGCCATATATTTTTTTTTTATTGAAAATGAAATTCAAATGCATTCCTCCCAAATATTTGGTTGTCCAGTCATCTCAATCAGTAATAACCATTAATTCAATAATACAGGAAGTCACATCTCATCATGTTTCTGCAAAGGAAATGTTTTAGCAGTTTTAAAATTGTAGTGATATATTTAGTTTCTGACCTACTGGGAAAATAATGCATTATGAATGTACATAATTCTTTAATTGCCTAATACGAATATCTAAATTTATCATCATCAACAAAATACCTTTTCATAATTTTTTCTCTTTACTTCAGACATTTGATAGTATAGCAAGCTTTAAAGTTGAAAATTCTCCCTTCTTTGTATAACTTCTAAGGTTTGAAAGTTATGTTTAATACAGTGATACAGTTATTTTGCATAGATTTTGTTAATTATTCATTAACTGTGTGCAACCTCCGAATTCACCCCTTTCAAATACCCTTTGTTCTATTAGAAGTTATTTATCTGAACCTTTCACAAGTTCTTATTTACATCTAGGAAAGCCTCCTTTTTTCATATGTCAAATATGTCAAGGTGACGTTTAACACGTGGTTAAATTTTTAATCACAAAGTATTTAATGGAACAACGAGAGTAGAAATTCATTGCAATACTTTGATCAGTATCCAACTATTTATGTTTATAACAAATAAACATTCAAACTTTAATAATAATTACACACTTATTTCATAAATTCTATGAATGAAAGGATAATGAAAATTAATTGAGAAAATCGCCCATTTGAAACGGATTAATATTATTCTTGCATGCCTTTCAATATAATTTCTTGCCTCTAGACAGCAATAAAGCAGGTGAACATCTTTCTGCTACACACGGTGCAGTCTATGGGAGTTAATTTTGGTTGGTGATTGTAATCCAATCTGATAACACCTCACAACATCATGCTTTGATTTTGTCACTGTGATAACCCACTTCTCAAAATACCCTACTTGTTGATTCTATGTTACACTGATAAAATAATTTTTATTTGAAGAAAAAATTAAGACAGCACAAAAGCCCCTGTGTCTTGATTGAGACTGTGTCCTAGCCAGCTGAATAAAGTGATAAATAGAATACAAACACTTCTTGTTGTCTAATGACACTGCTATCATCAAATGATAAAATATAAATATAAAAGTTTTGAAATTCTGTACCATTGACATCTTCATTAAGATAAGACTCGAATTAGATGTGTAAACAAAATATAAATTTTATAACTTTCAAATCGAAAGATTTTTTTTATAATAAGATCTGGATTTTGTCTGTGATTTGTCAGCACATACTAAGAACCTTAACTCCTACCATTAAAATAGAAATAAAATATCTATTGAAACTTTAATAGACTATTTTAGTTATCATATGGCAATATTCAATCTGTTTTGTATTGTATAATTTTTTTTTATTTGTGTTGTAAAATTTTTTATTTATATTCTATAAATTTCCATTTGCATCGTAAAATTTTTCATTTGTATATTGTATAATTTTACATTTTTGTATTGTATATTTTTTTAATTTGTACTCTATTAATTTCCATTTGCATAGTAATTTTTTTCATTTGTATTGTATATTTTTTATTTGTATTATATAATTTTTTTTATTTGAATTGTATAATTTTACTCTTGCATTGTATGATTTTTATGTCAAAACGTTGCAGTTTAGAATATTTTTCATTTGCATTGTATAAGGTATATTTTTTTTCTATTGTATTCTGTAACTTTCCTTTATATTCTATAATTTTCCATACAATACAAATTAAGAAGGATTCTGCAAAAAAAAAAAAAAAAAAAAAAAAAAAAAAAAAAATGAATACAAGTGAATATGGAATGCCATATACGACAGCCAACTGCTTACTGCCAACTGCTAACTGCTTACTGCCAACTGTCAGATGCTTACTGCCAACTGCCACACATATTTGAATAAATTTATAACAAATGAAGACAAAAGTAGCAGTTGGGACTGTGAAATTTACAACAAAATAAAAAGAATAACGATGCTTGATTGAGCTCTTTTTGTGGCAAGATACTGCAATAAGACTACAGCTGTAGGATAGGTATTAATAAACTTTTAGAGTATTTTAGGTTTTAGTAACCATGGCAACATAATCCTCGAAATCAAAAATCGATACACAGAATTATGTATCTTAGTGTAGTCTACTTGTGTGCGAAGTTATATTGAAATCAGACCAAAACTGTAGGAGGAGTAGCATTTTGAAAGTATTTCACAGAAATTTCTATTTTTAGTAACAACGGCAACACCGTTCATCGAAATCAAAAATCGATACACAGAATTATGTATCTAAGTGTAGTCTACTTGTGTGCCAAGTTATACTGAAATAGGACCAAATCTGTAGGAGGAGTAGCATTTTGAAAAATTGTTTACAGACAGACAGACAGACGGACGGACGCCGGACGCATTACTATCACATAAGCTCTTCTGGTCTCTGACCAGTAGAGCTAGTAAAAAATGAATACAAGTGAACAATTACACAATACAAATAAAAATTATTCCGAGGTTTGGCATA
Source organism: Saccostrea cuccullata (assembly GCF_032062105.1). NCBI lineage: Eukaryota > Metazoa > Mollusca > Bivalvia > Ostreida > Ostreidae > Saccostrea > Saccostrea cuccullata. The sequence goes on from NW_026920610.1 coordinate 745,967, forward strand.
TCATGACATGATATTTCTAAGAGATCGAGTGGTTCACTCGAAATTTTCGAGAACGATATACCGTAAATCCGTTTTTTTTTTTCGCGTGTTGGAAATTTTGCGAAAAAGGGGTAGATTTGTACATTTTAATTATGCGTGTTATTTTTTACGATTGAAGATTTTTTTAAATGGTAACGTTTTTATGTCACATTATAGCATGACATAATTTCAAACCGGAAGTGTCTTATAATAGTACTTTGGGAATTAAAATGATCGCAGAAAAAGGAAAAATTAAATCATCGCAAAAAAAAAAAAAAAAAAAAAAAAAAACCCGGATATACGGTATCCCGATATTTATAAATCGTTTTCATTTTTTGTTAAAATTCATTTCGGGTGAAGTCAACATTTCTTACAAATATACATCGACTATTGATTCCAAACTCTTTCCGCACTGCAGTGCCTATACATGTAAATCGAACATTTGAAACATGAAATCCTCCAACGTCTACAAATGTAGTTCTGGACACGTCATAACCAAGGAAATCAATATAAATGTAGTAGATAATGAAGACACATCAATTCTTTCCAAAACCAAAATTTGGGGATTCCAGAGGTCTATTGGAATCTATTGGACTGCGCCCCGTTATTGGCAGACCTTTTTTGTAATCATATGAAGCAGACTTTGTCCAAAATCTTTTACGTGAAAAAAAAAGAAAACACTTTCTGTGGCCATCAACTCGACATTTAGATATATCAACGACGTATTGTCATATGTTGGATTACCACTTGTAGAATCAAATCCAAGTTCTTCTAAAATACAATTTCTATAATGAGCCTTACAATCGAAAACAATATTGTTACCCCACAATGTTGTTGGATACTGTACTAGAAAGAAACATTAAATTAAATGTGGTAACCTTACAACAAAACTTAATGGTAAACGTGATTTCAACATTTTTGTCGCAAACTTTCCTTACTTATGTGACAATTTTTATGTCTCAATGAGCATGTTTGTGTCTGAAAGAGCATGTTCTAATGGCTCAACCATTTCTAAATCGAGTCAATTGATTGACAAACAAGTTGATGAAACAACAGATGTCAACATTTCGCAAATTCCATTTGATACAATTTTCTATGGATTTTTACGTTGTTTCAAGGAACACATGGCGTGTGTAACCGGTCAACAAGTGGTGCTTACTCCTCTATGGCACCTCATCCTACTTTTTATGTTTTGAGGTTTTTTTTGCTTTGATCCCAATTTTATGTTGTTTCGATGGACTTTTTAGCTTCATTACTGTTTGCTATCGCAATATTTTATTCCGCCCTAAAGTTTTTACCTATATTTTTTATCAATGATCATGTCTTTGATCAAGAAACCAATCAAAGTACTCAGAAGTACAGACAGCCGGGCTCATTTACAGAGTAGAATGGATTTCTTACATGAATCACGTTTATATTCTGATGAAAAAATTATTTTAAAACATCAATATAAATGGTAAGACACTAAACAGTGAGTTTTTCAAATCCTAATACCACGGTCCGATTTTGTCAGAATCGGAATTAGCAAAAATGGTACCGCAGCTGAATGTAAACAAACAGGCCAGTCTGGTTCCCTCTCCTGCTTTACCTCGATTTTATGTGTACAGAACTACGGTAACACTGATTATAAAAAATCCTTACGCTAATGAACTATGTTCTTTGACTTATGAAGTTTTCAAAGTCATTACTACTAATGAAAACAATTTTATATAGATAAAACTTCGTTTTATTTTTGTTGCTTTATTTATGTTTGTATTATCTCAAAAGCGGTTGAGATAAGAACTATATTTTTGCACGTAACTTTAAAATGGCGACTATGGGGTCAACATCCTGCCTTGAACAGGATCACATAAGCCGGCAATTGCTCTTTGAGCAATAAGCCCGGCTAAAAATGGATTGGCTAAGATAAAGAATTATAATTTTCATCAATATGGACATGTTGCCATGATGCACCTTGGCCTTGGAAGTTTTTAAAGTGTTTAGTTGCAAGTGGTCATAAAATGACACACAAAATTAAGAAAACAATTACAAAAGAGGGCAAAATAGTCCTTGAAATCATTAATTTAAAGTATAATGTCAGATCATTTAAACAACCTTAGAATTCATATAGTATAATCATATAATTAAATATTTTAATATGACAGCACCTTTACTTAAATATTACAACAATGAAAAATGTCTACTTGAAGTTGATATATGCTGCATGAATTATATAATACATTTAAAGCAATATGAGCTGCATTTTAAAAAAAAATTATTTTGCTGTTAAAAAGTGTTATTATGATAAATTTGTATGTAATTTTAACCTTTTTGATCAATTAGATTGAAATAAAGCATGGAATTGTTTCAGAAGGAAGACTTCTATACAATTGAATAAACAGCATTATATAAGTTTAAATAATGTAATTTTGATTCAATCAAAGTTTTTAAATATTTCTCATATTGCAAATATGAACAACACAAGTTTATAAACATTCTTTTTTTCTGTCATGGAAATAGTTATTTACAATTTGGCAGCAAAATATTCCCATATCAAAGTTGCAGCTCATATTGCTTTAAGAAGAGTTATGCCTAATCAATACTACAGTCTTGTTTGACATAATATTTCCTTCAACACCACATAATGCAGTTAATTCTACATAAAACAGGAGGTAGACTAGATAGGTTATTCAAAGAAATAACAATATAATATATATAAATATATATATAACTAAAGCAAATAAAATTGTAATACTTTGAAAATATAATCAATGCTTTTACGGGCAAATTTAGAAACCAGTTAAATAGTACTACAGAAAAAGAAGCTCTGAAGCCATCAAAGATGTAGTCTTTCACCAGTAAAGCATAGCGTCTTTGTTTTAAATAAACTATAAATTAAATTTCTTCATTTTTCAAAAATGTATTTTTGTATCTTTGGTTTCAATATAAGCAAGATAACAATTTAAAATAATTTATCAAACAAAAAGTTGAGCAGATACATTCCCCTCATTGTGACAGATGTTATTATACATTATGTCACTATATGATATAATCCTACAAATGTATATAGAGAATAATGCATTTCTCATGTACACTATACATGTAAAAGGTGGAATTATAAAAAGTACACATATATAACTATTTAATAACAAATATCTCAATTTTCTAAATTCTTTGGGAAAAAAATATTTCAGACCATAGAGGAAACATTATTTTGTGTCCAATGAATTATAACAACCAATAAATTAAAAAATTATATTGAACGAACCATTATTGGACAGGTTGTACAGATGTAAATCATAAAGATAAATAAAATGTTAAAAAGCCAAGTATTGCTTGCAATATGGCACTGCATGTATATCCTTGATAACATTAATATATTGTGTCTTTACATTCATTGCATTGGTATTGTTCAAAAGAAAAAAAGTCATTCTACATACACTGTACATATGTATAATACTTTTTAAAAAGATTTTTATACAAAAACAGGATTTCAAAAAAAAAAAAAAAAAAAAAAAATGAAATGCCTATATATAAAAAATGAACTTTCAACTAATTAGGTCTAATGATTTTCCACTTGTGAAGAGCATATTACAGGTGGTTAAAAATGAAATGTGTTAGCTAGTTTGTGGAAGGAAATCAAAACAATACTGCCCCAAAACAAAAACAACAAATATACATACACTTTAGTCTACATGTAACACTGTAACATGTAAAACATTTATCCCTGCCAATATCTATATACACGATACCACAGACATGATAAAGCTATAAGGCATATTTTCCTTCCAAATAAATACCATACAAAAATTTTATCATTATATTTTTTAATAGCATTTAAATTGCACTTTGCTATAGAATAAAATTATAAGATGATGCTAAAAAACCAAAATTTAATTTGGAATATATGTTTGATCAGGCCAGCCTGATAATACATGTAACACCAAAAGTCTGAGATGAGAATGTAGCTCTACTGGTGTGTAGACTGGAAAAGTTGCATTTGGACCTGAAATTCTTTTAAATTTAGTTTCCAAACTGCAAAACAGTTACCTAATTTGATTAAAAAACAAATCAAAGCTGCAGGAGGAGTTTTTTGAAAGATTTTATCAGATCTATTTTCAGTAGCTAAATGCAACACCATGTACCCTAGTATAGTAAACATTGTATCAAGTTTTATTAAAATAGGAAAAAACTGTACATGTATAAGCATTTTTTTTTGAAAATTTCTATTTATAACATAAATGGCAAAACTGTCTTGAAATCAAAAACTGATAAACAGAATTATCTATCCAGATGTAGTTATCAGAAGAAAATATACCTGAAGAACTCTACTTGTGTGCATAACTTATTAAAATCAGACCTAAATATGTACAGATAAACAAAAGGACAGCTACAGATTGGTGACAGTTTACAAACAGACCGTTGAATAACAGACACATTACCACCACATAAGCTTTTCTGGTCTTTGACCAGTATATCTACATGTAGATATGAAATTCAAATGTACTCCCCCATTTATTTTTGGTTGACCAGTCGTCTAATTCACAATTAACTTTAATTCAATACTACTGGATATCACAGTTCATCATGTTTCTGAAAAAGAACAATTTCAGTAGTTTTAAATTCTCAGAGTTTAGGGTTGGGAAGATATATCAATAATATCAATATTGTATCATGGTTCATATGCCGAGATACACACTTTACAGTTTTTTTTCAGATTTCAAGTCAAATGGTTTTAGAGGATTCTTTGGTTGAGTGAAATTTTTGATTTTGGTATCAGAATAATTTACCTTGACCTCTTCAACTACTTATAGTCACACTTGGAGTAATCAAAATAAATTATCTTGACCTTTTTGAACTACAAGGAGCACATGCTTTAAATCACACATGAATTTAGCAGAATGACTTACCGGTACTTGACTTTTTTTTAGCCATTATCACACCTTAGGTATTCAGAGGGACTTACCTTGACCTTTTTTAGTCACGTACAGTCACACCCTGGGTTAATCAGAATGACTTTCTGTAAACCAATTATTATATGCCACATTCATTATGCCCAATTCTTTAGATTGCAATCCATCCGCCCCAACTAATTTTTGTAATTGAGGCAACATTCTACATAAATTTAAGGCTAAAATTCAATTTTCAATGAGAAATATTTGCAAGTAATGGAAAGTAGCACAACTTGTGAATATTTCTTGCTTGCAAATAACAGTTGAGATAATCAGAATGACTCACCTTGACCTTTTTTTTTTTATTTGTTTACATCACACCTGGAGTTGTCAAAATGACTCACCTTGACCTTTTTAATTGTTTACAGTCACACCTGGAGTTGTCAGAATGACTCACCTTGACCTTATTTAATTGTTTACAGTTACACCTGGAGTTGTCAGAATGACTCACCTTGACCTTATTTAATCATTTACAGTCACATCTAGAGTTGTCAGAATGACTCACCTTGACCTTTTTTTTAAATTGTTTACAGTCACACCTGGAATTGTCAGAATGACTGACCTTGACCTTATTTAATCGTTTACAGTTACACCTGGAGTTGTCAGAATGACTCACCTTGACCTTTTTTAATCGTTTACAGTCACATTTGGAATCATTGTCACTAGGTTGTTCTACAAGCTCCCAGGAATCATCTGGTTTGTCAGGCCTGGACACCAACAGGTCAGAAAATTTCTACATAAAAAATCTCTCAGTAACATATTGAAGTAAAGGCTGAATCCATTACAATAAAGTTTATCTTTCTAATAATTTTATAATTTGCATTATATCCAGGAGGCACAGAACACAATACTTGAGTGAGAAAATCTGTAGATATACGTATAGCACTTTATGCACAAAACAGCTATTCAGGACAAAATTACTAAGACATTTCCCTTAGATATTAACTTTCTTACCATTTTCAGATGCAAAGAAACATGCACACAAAAAATAGTTTAATGTCCAAAAAAGTCAAATTATGAATAATCATCATTATGAAAGTATGATGTGTCTATATAACATGTGTAATGGGGAATCCAATACGATAATTAGTGCAGAGAGGAATTTCATCTCCGACATATGTTTTCAGTATGTTTGAACATATACCCATTTATGCAAGAGTATAAATAAAACCAAAAGAAATTCATAATGTTAATCAAAGAACCAAACAAAGTAATTCTCATCGTGTTTGGTACTTACATGCAAACGTGCAAATTTAGTAATTAAAACTTAGTGGACTTCAATGTACTACCAAACCGCTAAAATTTGAGCCAAAGTTAGCACGCCCTTAAAAAATCCCAGCTATATGGTATTTGATTAAGGTCTTCCGTTTCAGACGGAAGACCTTATAGTGATTCTACTGTTTTTAAGGTCTTCCGTCTTCACGGAAGACCTTATAGTGATTCTACTGTTTCTTATTAAGGTCTTCCGTCTTCACGGAAGACCTTATAGTGATTCTACTGTTTCTTATTATATATTATTATTATTATTTTTTTTGACAAAATTTTGTGCAGGCGATTTCTCGAAAACTATTCAGTGGTTTTTCATGAAACTTTCACAAAATATGCGTCATTATATGAAGTTGTTACATCCGTAGAGTAATTTGGAAAATTCGCTTCTGGTGCCAAGTTATGGACAACTTCCTGATTTTAAAATGCGATTTTGTCGCGCACTTTTATCAAAAATGGCTAAGGATATGAACTGGAGACTTATTGGAGATGATAGATCATGACTTTGTGGATTGCAGAATCGCCTTTTCGTGCGTCGTCAGTACTTCCGGTCGTTACGAGATGCAAATTTTAAAAAATCGTATTTTCTTACTTTTTTGTTTTTCAGTATTTTTCATTTTTATTTGGTATAGTAATAGAAGCCCTCCTTATAATGCTTACTATTTAATTTGTTTGAATGTTGATAAATCTAAAGTCTAGATATTTGCATTCAAAAATCTGAAGCGGGTCCAAAATGGCGGCTGTCTCTGTCAACTCCGCCATTTTGCGAGTAGGGGTTTATGGAGGCAGCAGCGTTTGATTAAACCATTCTGACATAAGGATACATGAAATGTAAAAAACTACTTCGACTCTCACGTAGTAGTGAAATGGTTGGAGGAGTAATCTCCCGATACTTGTTTATATTATAATAGATAATCAATGTAAATATTGTAATAAATTGGTCAATTGACTAAAGAATTATACAAGTATTATTGATAAATGATGTTTTGTTAGAAAATAATAACAGTGTTGCCAAAAGAAAGACAGTCTGTTTTATTTTATCAATATGATATCTGATAACTTATGATCATTGATTAAGTTGAGGTACAAAGGGGCAGTACAGCCAACTGGCTTGTGTCTTCACTTTATACAGAAACCAATTGGTTCATCGCTCAAATAGGATTGTGCCACTTGCAAAGTTGCCGTAGTCAGTGACTAGTTAAAATGTAGCTGTGTGACATTAGCTATAGGTTTATCATTAGGACAGAGAAGCTCTTACAAAGTTAAATCATACTGTGTAAGTACATTGTAGCCACTTGGCTAGAGTTATATAGGCAACTTGGTAAGCAGTTATACACCAGGCAGATGTTAAAGGCTAAATCAAGAGGCACCAGGCAGATAGTCAGTTGTACGAGTATAGTGAGGCAATTATCATATGGCACCAGGCAGGTACCGGTATTAACTGAAGATATATAATTATACAAAGCACTTAGGTCATTTGATTTAAAGACACCAGGCAGGTGTCATATTATTATCTGTATATATTACATACAATCATATCCCCAGTAAAACTCGGTAATCCGAGCAAGGACCTACTACACCGCTCAGATCCGACACGTTACAGTAGTACGTTGCAATTTAGTGTCAATCTTAAAACTTAATTTCCGTTTCACTGCTTTAGTGTAACTGGGCTAGATACGATATGTAATGTGTATAATGTGTTACATTTACTTTCTTAACGTCAAAATAAAATAAAGGCGCTAAGAATGTTTTATTTTTAAAATTTAATTGATGCTATCATAACTATCAAATAGATCAGTCCAAAGAAAAGGCGCAAATATTTACTCGTGGCGTTTGGCGCGAAATTATGAACGTTTTTATAATTCTTAGACAGGTGAACTGTTGCAAAAGTACCGTGGTATACACAAGTATATTTAGAGCAATACTCCCAATAGCTTAATGGTTAGCGCGTTGGGGATATAAAAGTAAAAAAAAAAAAAGCGCATCTACGTTGGCGACATGGTTTCAATCCTCCTTGTGACCAAAATTTTGAATCTCTTTTCAGCTCGATTTTACGTGGGTTTCTTTTCCTAAAACGGACGGAAGACCTCTCGTTGCTCGCAACGAGGTCGTATCTAGTTATTCTTCTTATTATTTTTTTTGACAAAATTTTGTGCAGGCGATTTCTCGAAAACTATTCAGCGGTTTTTCATGAAATTTTCACAAAATATGTGTCATTATATGAAGTTGTTACATCCGAAGAGAAATTTGGAAAATTCGCTTCTGGTGCCAAGTTATGGACAATTTCCTGATTTTAAAATGTGATTTTGTCGCCCCTTTTTGTCAAAAATGGCTAGGTATATGATATGGAGACTTATTAGAGAAGATAGTTTGTGACTTTCTGGTGTGCGGAATCACCTTTACGTGCACCGTCAGTACTTCCGGTCGTTACGAGATGCATATTAAAAAAAGTCGTATTTTCTAAATTTTTTGTTTTTCAATATTTTTCATTTATTTTTGGTATGTTAATAGAAACCCTCCTTATAATGCTTACTATATAATTTGTTTGACTGTCGATTAATTTAAACTCTAGATATTAGCATTCAAAAATTTGAAGCAGGTCCAAAATGGCGGCTGTCTCTGTCAACGCCGACATTTCGCAATAGGGGTTTATGGAAGCAGCTGAGCGTTTGCTTGAACGAAAGTAACATATGGATAAATGATATGTAAAGGAATACTTGGATTGTCACGTCGTAGTTACGTTGCAGTTCTGTGTCAAACTAACGTCTTTCTATAATTGGTTTTGGCTAGTTTTCTAAGTAGAAAAAGAAAAGACGTATTGTGCAAACGAAATTCGATACCTACTATCTTTTGTGCACCGTGGAAAAACATATCTTAAATTATACTTATAAGTAATACTTTCTCAAAAAAAAAAAATTAATTAATATTGTAAGTTTAAATCTTAACCACTGTTTTCCTATGCACACATGTGTCATATTAAACTAATATATAAGACAAAAACAAGAAAACGATTTTTTAAAAGATCGCTTCATGGAGTTTATTTTAGCATTCTTGTCTCAAAGACCTGGTTCAAGTTATTGAGCATAAATGATATCTGATTCCTTGACTGTCGTAGGGCGAGCCATGTTTTTGGGCGAAACGTTTCAACCTTTTTCGATTAACTAATCGGGATAGTTCACTTTGGGGATAAACAGGAAATTGAAAAAAGTTAAAAAAGAAAAACTTAACATTTTCACCGCTTTAGGTTACTTGCATATATACAATATGAAATTTGTAAAATGTGTTAAATATTCTTTCTAAATCTCGAATCTTAGGCTATAAGAACGTTCTTTTTTTATTTCCATTGAGGCTATCACACCTATTTAATAGAACATTCCAAAGAAAGGGCTTGAAGCATTTGGCGCAATTTTTAATAGTGACCCGCATTTCATAATTTTAAGAGAGAAGCACTGTTTTAAATATATACAAGTAGATTTACACAGTAGAGGTTCACATAGCATAATATTTAGTGCATTGGAATTTCATGCTGGCGATCAAAAATCCTCCTTGGGTGCAAATCTTTATTCTTTTTCAGCCCGTTTAACGCTTTCTTTCCAGAAACGGACGGAAGACCTCTCGTTGCTCGCAACAAGTTTCACATCTAGTTTCTTCTTATTATTCTTCTTATTATTTTTTTTCCCAAATCTTGTCGGCAGGATTTCTCAGAGATGACTGGATGGATTTTCCTGAAATTTTCAGGGATGATAGTAAGTGAAAATACCCCGAGACATTTTTTTTATTTTTTCAAAATTCACTTCCGTTCGTCAGATATGTCCGATTTCTGCTTTTTTCAAAAATATTTAATCCGAGTGAGATCTAAGAAACAGTAACAGATTAAGACACCAAACTTACAGGGATGTTAGATCTTGATAAGTAGGCAAATCCATTTGGGTTAAGATTGTCTGCCGTCACTTCCGGTCATCACAGGAAGTGATCAAAGAAATCGAAAATTTCAACTTTTCTTTTTTGAAACTTTTTTTGCATCATATTATAGCATCTTATTTGTACTTTCGAAATATGTCAGTCCCACCGGAAACAAAACCGACAACTTCCGGTTATAAGAGAAAACTGCATATTTTGAGTATTTTTCTTTCCCATAAATATTTTTTATACATGAAGTATTTGTAATGATTTTTTTTATATGTTACTAAGACTGCAAGTGTCTACAGTAACGTAAAATAGAAATGTGAAATTTACTTCCGGTCGCGTGATTTCCTGTCCTAAAACTGAGAAATTATCACAGCTAGATCTCAGAAACGGTAAGAGATTAAGACACAAAACTTATAGGACTATTAGATCTTGATAAGTAGACAAATCCACTTGTAATAAGATCGTCCGCCGTCACTTCCGGTTGTCACAGGAAGTGATCAAAGAAATGGAAAATTTCAACTTTTCTTTTATGAAACTTTTTTTGTATCATATTATAGCATCTTATTAGTAGTTTCCAAATATTTTAGTCCCACCGGAAACAAAAACGACAACTTCCGGTTATAAGAGAAAAACTACATAATTTAAGTATTTTTTTCCCCCATAAATACTTTTTATAGATAAAGTATTTGTTATGAATTTTGGATGTCCTAAAAATGATAAGTTATCGTAGCTAGATCTCGGAAACGGTAAGAGATTAAGACACCAAAATTATAGGAGTGGTAGATCTTGATGAGAAGGCAAATCCGTTTGGGTTAACATCGTCTGCTGTCACTTCCAGTTGACACAGGAAGTGATCAAATGAATAAAAAATTTCAACATTTCTTTATGGAATCTTTCTTAGTAATACATTATAGCATTTTATTTGTAGTTTTGAAATATATCAGTCCCACTGGAAACAAAATCGACAACTTCCGGTTATGAGAAAAAAACTGCATAAATTGAGTATCATACTAAACCATAATTATCTTTTAATATATACATTTGTGGTATCTCTCCATTATATAAACATACAGAGAGAAAATATCTTCAATTCTGTATGAAGTTTGTCAGAGGTCAGAGGTCAATACGTGACCTAATCACACTTTTTAATATCTACCGGTACATAAATTATAAAATGACCAGCTCTAGGCCCCTACTTGCTTTTCATGTATAAAAATGATCAAAATAAGCAAGTTAAATGATAATTATTTTATTTACATTGTAAACAAGTATTTCATACAGTTTTTTGGCTATCAATTCAACCTGTGTACATAGAGAAAACTAGTGTTTGTTTACATTTTTCTTCACTTTTGTCAGCTGCACAGTCTGTAACGTTCATCCTTATTTTTTCGGTACACTTTTGGTTAAATTTTCATGATAAACTATTATTTTATCTTTAAATTCTACTCACGATAAATTTGTAAATCTGTTGGAAAATATCATTGCAATCATGCCATGAACAGCTGCCAAACAGCTCAGCGTTTTCGAAGTTCAATGTTAGCTGTCGCCAGTGTCTCCGTGTTTATCAGTGTTTTACGATAAGTATGTCTTTAGTTACTGATATCGTAGAATGTTTTTGATCAAATTGCAAATTAACTGGCTCGGACAAGTGTCTCAATCCATCACATCCATCCCTTTCCGGCGATTTGAAATTCCTCCAACTTTTTATCATCAAACTTCGGACGTGTTTCTTGTGTCTTTTCAGCATCAATTATCAATTTTCACAAATAAAAATATTCCCAGACAACAATCTGTTCACTATTACTGATCACAAGTAGCCTTTCACAAAATATTCCCTTCGAAATAGGTTCCTTAGCCTAATGAATTCGAAGCGTAACCGCCATGCAATCCGATTAACACCTTGCGTAATTTTTCAAAATCTACGACGGACGGTTAGTGCAATAATTTAAATTCAAAAATGTTCAATTGTCTGTCTCAAATATATATATAAGCAATAATTAAAATAACAAGTTTATAAACTTCAATGGGAATTGAATCAGTCCTTGGTATGTGATCAAATCTTTTGAGAAGGCCTTTGGCCTTCACAGGATTTGACAGGACCAAACACAATTTCAATTCCCATTGAAGTTTATAAACTTGTTATTTATTTCTTAATAAAAGAGTATTTGAAATGGTCTTAGAATATCTCATTCAGACTGAAATGTCTAGAGTAACCTCAAATATCTTTTCAAAAATTGACTTCCGGTCACGTGATTTCTTGTCCTCAAAATGAGAGGATAACATTACGAGATCTCTTAAACTGTAACAGATCAAGACACTAAACTTATATGAATAATAAACCATGAAGATTGGGCAACAGATATAGCGTAAAATGCGTTGGCCGTCACACTTTTGGTCGTCACAGGAAGTGATAAAAAAATTGAAAATGAGTTTTTGTAAATGTTATTAAGACTATAATTGTCTAAAGTAATGTCGAGAATCTTGGTAAGTTACACCTCCGGTCGTTTGTTTTCCTGTATCATTTTAAATATTATATGCCTTTGTTAACGTAGATAAAAGTTCATTCAAACAGATAAATAGAGGAGAACGGAAGACCGTTTTTGTTGCCTTAACGGAAGACCGTTTTTGTTGCTGTAGTTTTTAAAATTCTATTTGTTTGTACTTACATCAAACAACTTCACACATAGCAGAAAATGTCCTTTGGTAACAAAACAAATTCTTGAGCAGTTTTAGAAATTTTCTTTGCCTAAAAAAGCAAATAAAATGAATTTTGAAAAAAATTTAAAAAGCTGTAGAAACAAATATAAATCAACATTCCTCAAGACAACTTAAAATGAATAAATTGAAGTTACATGTAATTCAAAATCAATAGTTGGGTACATCCCACTAATTATTTTTAGAATCGGTAGGAGCAGAAAGTAGTGCAGAAAAAATTACAAGTTCCTTAATTTGCAGACTTTCATAAAAAAAATTGTGCAGATGTACTAAACTGAGCCTCACACTTATTGATAAGGAGTATCTTTTCTACCAAAAAAGTTTGGCAAATGTAATTAACAAGATCATCAGCCGAATTATTTTGTGTATTATAACGCCAGTGAGAACTCTGAATTTCCCCTACTTTCACTTTCATTTTTAGAGGTTGCCACAGACAGACACATTTTGCCGGCAAATGAATCTGACATGCCACCTCGAGATTTTAACCAAGGAAAGACAACTTGATGTGCTTTGATTTGAGGGGTCACTCACTGCTGAACGAAAATTAGGGACATTGCTATAAGAAGAAATGTTAACATTGTCGCCTATGGGAAAACAATTAGTGGACTGTACCCAGTTAATTATCATACCTCCTCATCATGGTCCTTTGCCCACAATATTTTTTGTCGGAGATCACTAAGGTCCCTTTTGAATGGAATGTAATGTTTATTTGGTTCTAAACTCTTGTAAAAATGTTCATAATACGGAGAGTCTTGTTTGAGCACAACAGAGTTACCTCCCATTAGATATGGAAATCTGTAGGCAGCAACAGTGCCATCTAAATTAATCTGATATTTATACTGAAAATATAAAAAAAAGTTAATTAAATGTCACAAAACACAATTCAGTGGACTAGCTTGCATGAGATGTGATAATTTAAACTATCTTGTTGCTGGAATTTAGTCATTAAAGGATTATGCAAATATTTCTTTAACTCTTAATAAGCTCTGCATACTTACATTAAAGAAATCAAAGAAAGGTGTAGATTTCACGAGCTCTCCGTATTTTTCTGGTTCCTTTTTGAAGAAGAACATGTGAGTCAGTGCTGCATCTATAAGTTGAGGTTCTTTCCGTGACATCACGACAAGATCCAGTCGCTCCTGTCGACTATCCCGCCCCCTCCAGAAAGCTTTCTCTGTCTTGTTCTCCCAGGCCACTTTGGTTGACTGGACGGATAGTGTATCTAAAGTAACCCTTCAAAACAAAAGGCTATCATTAGTATCGTTCTAAAGGCCATTAAATTATCATTATATCAGAATGTATTGTTGAAGTGTCAACTCAAGAAATTTCTTCTGCAGTTGAGAACAATTAACTTTAGTTTTAGGAATAGAACTCAAAATGGCAAATAAAAATTTCTTCCCATAGAAATTGAAAAAAAAAATACAAGCATTACATTAATCATGAGCATGTAAAGCAGTATGCTGAAATATTTCCCCTCACATATTTTTCATCACATATAAATATAGGAAATAAAAAAACCCATAACAAAACTATGAAATCACAAAACATTTGGTGTGAAAAGACTTGAGAATATATATCCTCTAATAGAAATTACAGTACCATATTCACTCAATCAAATCTCCATGTACCATTTTTTATTCCTCAAACTATGATAATTTGACATAAAAAAAGTAAAGTGATTTTACAGAAAAATTGATCTATTTATCTATTGATTAAAAATTTGTTTATTCTGATATACTGTAAACCAACTATTATTCGCGTCAAATTTATTGCTTCAATCATTTTAAATCAATACGGGATGATACAATTTTTAAATGAGGAATTTTTCCATTACAAACAACTAGCAAAATTATACAGGACAGAAATTTAATTTCAAATTGTAGGTTACGAAACTTGACATCATTTCTCGCATGCGAATAAAAGTTGGTTTACAGTATACAAACCTTGAAACACAGACAATTTGTACTAAAAAAATAAAGCTTTGATCTTTTTAAGGGGGCTGACTATAGTTTACATTGCGCAATATTTCGCGCATCATAGTATTGTAAAATGAAGCGTATTTACTGTTTTAATGGAACTTTTTTCACTTAATTATCAAAATTAAACAAAATTAAGAAATTATAGGTAAAAAAATGCACACATAAAATTTATATAACAAGATTTTTTAAGGATCTATATATGCAATTATAGGTAGGTTGATGTCAATTGCAGTGTGTTTTTAGTTAGTACTAAATTCTGTACCCCTTAAAATATGCATAATTAAAAATGAAAAGAAGAAGTAAAAAAATGTTGAACTTTAAAACATAAAAATTTGAGAATAATCTCCAACATTTTTATATTTTTAATATATAATCCATTGTGTACGTCATATTTTGTAGTACTCTATAAAAATAGTAAAATTTGCTAATTTTTTGCATTTTGAGATGTCCCCTCTGGAAACTAGGTGGTAGAATTTTGTGTTTTTTGCATATATTGTATAATATAGTATTACTCATCAAATATTATAGTTTAAACAAAATGTCTATTGTAGTATTTGTATAATTTGCTTTAAAGTGCTAAAAATTGGCATTTTCTATATTAATAGTAAATGTACCTGTATTTCAGAATAATTCAATTACCTGCTGACTATGTTTATGAAACTTTGCATGCATGTACACTTGAAGTTAATGTAAGTTATGTATAGTATAAAAATAACATTGCTATTGTAATTTACACACAATAAAACTATAGTTTAAGCTAAATACTTAAAATAAAACTTTAAATGATCAATTTTTCCTTTGCATTATGTGGCAACTAGCAAATATATTTACATTACAAGAGAGAAATTTATTTTTCAAATTGTAGATTACCTAGACATCATTTGGAGCATATATGTAAGGTCATAGGTTCATTGATGTCATGGTGTCATCTGACCCACACCAAGAGAATATTGGGATTGGATCCTCTGCCAGAGATTTCTTCTCCAGTGGCCAATCACCAAGATTTACAAAGAATTCTGTGTATGGTTCAAATGCTATGGCAAAATCCATCAAAAAGGTTATTTTTATGTAATATAGAGCACATGTACACATCACAAAGTCATTGACCTTCCAAGGATGCAATTTGCATTAACAATTTCATTAAAAAACTCTGAACATAACATATTTGTATGTTACTTTCAGCTTCCGCAAGTATTCTACAATATGTACTAGTATTAAAGGTTCTCAAGATTAAGTTCTTTGATTCACTCATATGTTACATAAGGAAAGTGTAAAATATTTTCAGTACCTGGGTATATAAATTCAGGTCATTTGTAAATGTACAAGTATATGATATACTATTATACTCATTCAGAAAATGAAGGAGGAAAAAATGGAAAAGATACCAGTATGGTATAAATAAATACCAAGTAAATAAATCATGATGTAAAGGCTAAACTTTATATTTTTAATATTAACATACAGAGTTTTTTTTCAATGTCTTAGCACCTTATTGTGTCATCAGGGGAAAAAAAATTATGGTATATTTGGTCTAGAAAAGCACTGTTCAGTAATATATTTTTCAAGAATATTTGACAATGCAGTACAATCAAGTATAAAATAGAATTTGTCGGCTATATGTTTAGTTATATAAAGTGTACTACATAATCTTTCATTTAATGGAATAGCTGCTCATCTCAGAATAATTCAATTACCTGCAGACTATGTTTATAAAAAGTTTGAATTTCCTTCATTCTCTTCAATGGTATTGCATCTTTAGTACTTATAACATCAATTGAAATTTACAGGTACATGTGGAGGTAATTACAAAATCAACTAGAAATATGTCCATATGACATGAATGCCCTGCTGAGGGTATATTAGTAATGCAACATGAAAATTTGTATAGTGTATGAAATTTGATCAGAATATCTTGAATAGTGATGCAGTTGAATTTCTTATATCATGTATGTATCAGCATATAAAACTTTGTCACTAATTTCATTAAAACTGATAATGCAGTATTGGAAATGCCAAGGTCAGAAACTGTTGATGCAGTTGAAAAGCTCTCATCAGTATGTTTCAGCATATGAAGTTGAAAAAAAATATTATACATGGTTTCTTTAAAATTGACTTAAAAACAATTTGATAAAAGTGAGGTCAAGGTCAAATGAAAGGTCAAGGTCAAAAATATTAATACATTTGAATTGCTTACATCAGTATGAATCAGCATATGAAGTTTGAAACTGATCTAAGAAAAGTGTGGTCAAAAGGTCAAAGGAATGTCATGGTCAAAAATGTTGATGCAGTTGCATGTCTCTCATCCATATGTATCAACATTTGAAGTTTGATAAAAATATCTAGAATTGTATCTTTAAAAATTGCTAAACACTAATATTAAAGATAAGCGAGGTCAAGGTCAAAGGAAAGGTCAAGGTCAAAATGGTGATGCAGTTGAACAGCTCTCATCAGTATGTATCAACATGTGAAGTTTGATAACACCATCTTGAATGGTATGTTTTAAAATACATAACAAATTTAAGAAAAGTGTGGTCAAGGTCAAAGGAAAGGTCAAGGTCAAAAAATTTTATGCAGTTGCTTCTCATCAATATCTATCATCATATGAAGTTTGATGAAAATATCAATGTCAAGTTTCTTTAAAACTGAGCTTTGTTTCATAGCATAACACAAAGTGTGAAGCATTTTTCTCATTAGCTATTCATAGCAGATGCTTGAAATTTTATGACTGACTTTGTTGAGGCCATATTCATGGAAGGGCATAAAAATTTTGACATGAAAATGATTCAACTACATCTGCCTGTAATTGTCTTGTGTATATATTAACATTCAATACTAAAAGTAACCTGATGTTGCAATGATAACGCTCACATGTACAGTTTCTGATGTTTAATATGCTTATTAAACATGTGAATATATCCTCATTTACAATAATACATATCCCTTCTAGATAAACATTCATATGATGTATTAGTAAAAATTCATTTTTTGTACAATACCTTCTGGTCAGAGAAAAAGAACATTTGTGAACATTTTAAATAACATGTTACTACATTGTTTTCTATAAATCTGAAATGCAAAACAAAATCATATTAAAGCTTAAAAGAAAACATTCAGATTGTCAAAGTTTATTTAAGTGTGCAGAAAAACTATCTGTTTTCTATAAATATTTAGTACATCAAGAAATAAAATGTTCAAGACTTTGTTTGCAATTACTTACCTTTTTTATAAAGAATTATAAAGTGGTACACGGTGTATAAATCTTTGTCAATCCATGTCTCTTGATTGCCATATTGTGTATATAACTGTCTCTTATATGTTTTTGTTGATGATGTAGTAGTGTATAGATCTGTGTCTATTATATTTTTTGTAGAAGATGTGGTATTGTGTAGGTGAAGGTGTATCATATTTTGTTGTTGTTGATATTGTAGTGTGTATAGAACTGTGTCTATTATATTTTAGTATTGTGTAGAACTTTGTGAATATAAGTACACTTTATGTTTACTACATTGTTTTCATTACTGTTATGAGATTTAAGATTATCTTGTTGTTGATGATGACGCACTCAGACCCAGTGGTGTGTAAGACTAGTGTGGTATATGTTGATTTTGTTTAAATCAAAATGATATTTTATCACATACATAACTCTGTGATCTGAATTAGGTTACCTTGTTGTTGATGATACGGTAGTGTGTTAGACTGTGCATGCCCTTCTTGTTGAAGCGACTAATGGCTTCTGCTGCCACTTTATTGAGGTTAACTTTTTTAAATATGGCCAGATCTTTGTCTATCTGTGTGTAGGAATCAGGACAGTCATGTGCAGTATACCATTTCTCTAAATTAGTCATGGGACAGTAGCAATCTTCATGGTACACCATTCCTAAAGAGAGAGAAAGGCAAGAGTTATCTCTCTTGTATCATATTATCTGATGATTTAGGTGGTAAAATATGCATGTTATCTATCATAGGTGCATTAATTTTTGACATGCATTTGGCAGTTTTATGAACCTGGATCTCCTCTTCAGATCAATGAGAACATTTGGCATGATCACCTTACCTATAAACATATTAATACTAGTACAATCCAAAATAGTGACAAAATGGAAGCTGACAGGGTGAAACAATGGGGTCAAATGCATGTCACAGACTGCATTTACCAGTCTGTATAACTAAAATAAAAGTACAGTCAGCCCATAGGTGTATCTGCTGGTTGATTTATTAAATATATACTTCCCTGGGTTGATTAACGACCCTGATCATGACATGGGACTTGGACCACCCTGTCTACGTGTGCTCAGGGCGACTCACCTCTCAAGTAGTATGGGGATTTAGAGACATGGTTTTCGTTGTGGAGCAGATTAATTCTGAGACTGCTGTAAGTGACAAATGGACGGAATCGTACGACGTAGCTGCCATCATAAAGGTCCAAGACCTGGGCGTAAATCCGGGCTCGGCTCCCATCCTCCTGGGTTATCTTCACTTCAAATGCTTTTTCTCCAAGTGAATGTGTGAAACTACAAAATAATATATATGAAATGAAAATAAAGATATACCAGTACAAGTTAGAGACATATACACTCTTCAAATGTACTACCAATTTTATCCTGTATTGTTAGATTTCAGCATAATTTTAGTCAGATATTTTATGTCACTTGTGGAGAGGGCTTATCTAAGAAATACCTGCTGCCCAACCTATATTTATGTTTAAATGTTCAAATCAAAGTCACTTTTACGTAGTACTGACGTGTTCTGTGATTTGAGGAATTTATGAACAAATAATGCAATAAATTTTAGAGTTCACAGGGTTGCAAAAACAAGTTAAAAATCAGTCTTTGAAGATCATGCAAAAAATTAATGTTCTGAATTTATTATCATAAATATACCAATTAGCATACATCAATGTATCAAGTATATTCTATTTTGAGAGTTATGCAGGCATTTTTATATTGAATAGGAAAAAAACCAATTCCATGGTTTCAAAATATATTCACAAAATTTACATCTTGAACAGTTGTATATCGTAAAATCAAACCACAAAATCCAAAGCAAAAATGAAAAAAAACAACACTAAAACCACACAAGTGACATGAAAACCCCTCATTATTTTGAAATCAAATCTAGCAAATAAACAAATATGAGCAACTGTTGACAACTACAGGTGTATAACATTGATCTGCTAGTACTTACAAGGATACTAGGTGCAGATCTAATATATTGAATGCATTGAAAACAGGACAAACTATGATAAGCAGCTGCTATTCCTCTCAAGTTAAAAACTTTACAAATTTCCTCTTAATTTTAATAATTCATTCATGGGCAGTAAATAAATCAAAAATTCAATCTCCAAACAATTTCTTTAATTCTATTTACTAATCAGATATATCATTTCTTTCACTTTTTATGTGTGTCATTTGTAATGGTAAATTGTTGATTTAATGTACCACCTGTCACTCTACTGTCACTGTGGATGAAGACTGAATAATCTATGTCCCACACACCATTTTACGTAAAATAAACAATATCATGTATAGAATACATAATACAAAACCTCCAGATATCTCTTTTCACTTAGCAGATAAAACTAGATATCTGATTTGGCAACCAAGGCTATAAGATAGCATCATGAACTATTTCAAAGGTCTCCCCCCTAAAGGGAATAATCCACATGTTATCCTGAGGCAGTCCAGCTTAATGAAGGACAAATTTAGCCATCTTGTTACCCGTCAGCTGCGATTTACAGTTATGTTTTATCAGTGGCCCAAGTCGGACAATTTTCTTTCATGAACAGTGTCTATTTATCATATTTATGTAATAAATTGTACAGAAAAGGGCAGACATATGGCACAGAAACTGCTGCCATCCATTACTCATACACAAAAATAATTAATTATAGGATTCAAGTAAAAATATTATCTTGTGGTCTAAGACTGTGCAATATGAAACAAGTTAAATATTCCTGTCCTTTCAATATACTACATCCACTCTCATAATTATTATACTGAGAGAATGAGTTTGATCAATATGATATACCTGGGGTAGTCATGCATAATGGGTATACACTGGGCTACCTTACAGATCTCAGCAAGAATTTCACAGTCAAATAGCATTGTTTATAACTTAATCTTATATGAAAATCAGAAACTGATGTGCCGTTAGAGGAGAAAGAAATGAGATAGAAATTTGAACATTCTTTTTACCAATTTAGATACAAGTCTACATAAAAGGTTAGGGATATCTTTGTTATATGTATAACATTTACCAATAAAGGTTATCATATACAATGTCTTTGCAAATATTTTGTATTAGGATCTACACTATTTCTATTAACATTAATTAGATAAGGAAGAATGTGTATAATACTTGTAATAATAAATAATTATCGGTAAGAACTTCATATTTGTTTTAAGACAGGATTTCCTTTAAATGTCTATTTGGAATTCACAGAATTGAACTGTGAGGTGAAATCAATGTTTGTTTACAAGATGTGAACGTAGTAGTGTATTTCTATTCGGTTGTCATTCACCAATTAATCTTGCCTTTAATTACTAGAGCTTGTTATTAAACTAAGGTAACTACGGTCTTAGGGTTGTGTAAGATGCTGTTTTTTTCTGTCCTACATCGTTTATATTAGCTTTGCTTCCTGTTGCCTGAGGATTTTAATACTTAAAAATATCTTGTCCTTATAGACACCTTTCTTTATCTTGTACCTTTAATGGCTAATTCCCTCTACCAAATTCTTTATGATTCATATACTGATCTTATCATGATTTAAATGTTATCGGAAACTTTTCTTTTCTTTGAGAAGATACTCTGCATTCCTCTGTTTCATGCTACAACTTACAGGTGAGGATAAGAAAGTAATTTCTAATAGTTGATTCAATGATACATGTAGATACCTAGTGGATTTTGTCACACGTGTAAGGAAAATTCCAATAAATATCTATCCTTCTTTTAATTAATAATAACAAATAACAATGGAATTCAGATGCATATATCAGGTACAGAATATGAGATAATTTAACCTAATAACATACATGTATAAATCACAAATTCCTTATGGTTAAAAAAGAGCAAGTGTCTTGCAGATTGGGAAACTGAAAATCAAATTTCCTCCTTGCTCTAACATTTATATACACGTACTTGATTCTACTTCAGTAACACTCTGATAGACTAAACCTTTTAAGTACCAATTCAAAGTTTTCTTAATATACTTATATGTCACTGCTCTATATAAACAAATTTTCTTGGTTTATTTTCCGCAAAATCATGACTACATCTATCTACCAGCAGCCATTAGCAACATAAAGACTGATTGAGATTTCACAGATGGTGTTGGGGGATGCCGTGGTCTAGTGATCTTTTTGTCATCAAACAGAACTCCACCCAAATATAATATTATCTTATTCAATGGGTGTCTGGAACTGAAAGCTTTAAAGTGATTAAGAAATATGAAACCAACCCTCAACTTTCAGATTAAATAAATTTTAAGCATTATACATGTGATTTTAATTCATGTATCGATGTCAAACAGACATTTAAGTTCCATCTGACAGGTATTAGGGTGTAAAAATCACTAATGATAATCATAAGTAAGATCAATGGGTCTATGAACATAAATGCTTGTCATTGGTAACTACACATGTACTGAAAACTTGATTCATCAGGCCAGAGAGAAAGACCCATCTAAATAACTTCATGAATCTTACTGTAAAAGGATATGTATATCTGTTTTTATTGTCCCCACTTTTAATTTCGGTCTGTCCATCCATCTGTCTTTCTGTATTTTTGTCTGTTTGTAACCGTATCATTACCACATGATATCTCAAGAAGCTTTTGAGATTTTTGCAATGAAATTTCACTAAGAAAGAAGCTAGCCTACTGATTTTGAGGTCAAAAGGTCAAAGGTATTAAATTTGTAAATTCTCAAAGGTATTAAATTTGTAAATTCTTTGTTTAAACATGCAATATCTTGAGAAGCCTTTGAGCTTTTGCAGTGAAATTTTTGAGGTCAAAAGGTTAAAGTTCAACGTCATAAATTGAGACTAAATTCATACATTCTGTGTGTGTGTAACTTTCATTTCTGAGCAATATCTCACGAAGCTTTCAAGCTTTGCAATGAAATTTTATTCTATTACCTCTTTGTGGCCTTGCTTGCCCATTAAGGGGGGGGGGGAGGGTGGTGATTTATCTTCAGTTTTCAAAATTTCAAAGTTGAAATTAAGTGGAAATTCCTTGTACATGTACAGAGACAGGTCCTAATTTCCCAAAAGATGAAAATGCCGACTGGCATGCGCAAGTCAGTGCCATTAAATTCATATGTACATGAAATTGTATGGTCTTTTACCAGTTCAGTGGACTGCAACACATTAAAACTGCTATGTTGCTATAATTAAAATAGGATGAAGTCACAACAAACACTTTGAATTCTCTGGGTCTCTTTAAAAACTCCACAAATGTAATACATGTACAATGTATTGAATGTAACATTAAATTTGTATAAAATTCCTGTCAACAAAATCTACCTTAAAAATCATAAAACCTTTACTTATCAAAAATTATTAATGAACTATTAAACTACAAAATTAGAAATTTAGACTTGCATCACTTGAACATTTTGATGGATGAAGTTGTTCCTTGATAGAACTCTAAAAGTCTTCAGTTAAACCATATCTGATAGAGACGTTGGAGTAATCAATATAAAGTCTGTTTAATGGGTTACCACACACAATCTGTTGCTGAGGAATTTTTTTTCAGATATCATTAAACACATGTAAGATCAATATAACCTGGAATAATGGGTGTATTAATATTTAACCTGACCTGTAGAATTTAATGAAGACTTTCTGCTTACATGTATTTGTATCTCACACATACAATGTATATGAGGTTTGGCATTGTGAAGATATATGTTACATGGAACATACATCAAGTTTAATTTAGAAGGTATCATGAGAGTTTTCAGAGAATATTAAACATTATTATAGTTACAATTATGCAGTTTCTAAGAGATACTACTAAAACTCCACCCAATACCTGCAGCTTTTTGAGAGATTGTCTCTAATAATGGTGCCTGCAGGGTAGCACAATTAATGGATAGCACATTCATTATCCGAGTTCAATCCCTTTGATCAGTGTGTGGACATTATATGTTATGACACATGTAAAGGAATTAAAAATATAATTGGGTGAGAGAATTAATGTCATGTCAAAATACATGTACATATTTTGGATTCATAATTTCCCCTTTCTTTCCTTTTCACTTTCTAACGTTTCTTCCGAGTTGTGATTCCCGTGAAATTTCTAAGTTTCCATCCTCTCTCAATCTTTTTGAAATTTCAGTATTTATCCCTCATCATTACAGATCATTGTCAAAGACAATTTGGTTGAGTTTTAAGGCCCTCAAACTTCCTTGCTTACATGCCCTTCGAGTTCTCTCTCTCTCTCTCTCTCTTTAAAACTTCTGGATCTACTCCTTGATCTTCACTGGTTCATAACTTCATACATATAGGCTAGTATATGTATTACATTAAGAATTCTTAGAGATAATTTGTTTTATATGGAGTAATTCAATGCAAGTTCTTTCTGTGAAACTATAAATAAAATTACTATCAATTAAGTTTCTGAGTAATAAGACATGTTTTATATATTAGATGTCACATGACTTGGGACATTTTTGCTTTTGTTAAGAACATGTATAAAGAGTAAGGGTCATGAAAACCATAACCTTGTCATCATTTGTTGTATGAATTTCATACATGATTAATGAATAAAATGCATAGAATTATGACAAAACTTTTAAATGTCCAACTCTTAGAATTATTAATTTGTTACTGTCCGTGACACAAGGCTGAACCTTAATTTGTGTCTGCCTCTATAATGAAGTAAAAACACAGGTTTGATCTTCGTAAGAGAAAAAAAAAAGAATAATATTGAAAATTTAAAAATTATATACTCTGATATATTTGATAATTTAGAAAAAGTTTTCTGTAGTATAAAAAAAATTACAGACTGCAACTCACTTTTTGGTAAAAATTTTGAGATATAAAAAATATCTTAACTAGATTGCATGCAGTACATGTTAATGATGTTTCCATCAGGATTGTAATTAAAATGCATGGCTGTTCTTCAAGTTCTTTTTAAGATAAAAAAATTAAACATAGCTGGCACTAAAGGTATGACATAAAGCATTAGTGACTAATTAATTTATTTAAAAAAAAAATGAATTAAAAGTAATTTAGAATACATGTGCACAGGTACTTGGGTCTAGATTTATAAATATGTATGATGTATGGTATCTATTGAAGTGTACTTTTTTACATATCAGCACCTAGGTACATTATACATATATATATATTTTTGGCTTATTTAGCGAAGACCCACACAACTGTGTACATGTGCATGCTTCTTAAAAATTATACCTCCCTTTAAAAGTTAGTTTCAATATTCATTTTTTTAAACGTGTTAATGATGCAACTATTAACTGGTACATATAATATATAGGCTGACTAACCTGTATTAAGTTGAAATGCCTATGAGTATAACATTTTATATATATGATTGAATGTTTTAAGTGCATAATCTGTAATCTCTAAATAATGAAACTGAAACATATAAGGCAAGATAAATTTTTGAGGTGATACTTTTGTACCCTAGTACCATGATAGAGGTATTAACTAAGCTGAAAAGCCAGAGACACTGTGATGTTCATGTCGCAAGTAACAGAAGTAACGCACTTCAAAATATACATACTTTTCTCCAAATTGGTCCACAGCCTGGACAAAAAAATATCTGGCGGGTAACGATAACCGGGCTTTAAGCCCGAGTCCCCAGACGATAGTCTTATCAAGGGATAGAGTCCTCGATCCCGACTGTTCGGCTCCTTGTGCAGACGATCTTTCAACCACGAGCATCAAAAACGAAAGCACAAAGTAAAAGCCCTTTGCACTTGTACACATGTTCAACTAATGGTAAGATGCAAAAATTTTCACTTGGTTATATATTAAGGAATTTCAAACTCTCAGAGATACACCTCATTCATTCCGTCTCAAATGTCAACAACGCTGTGTGTCAACATGTGGTGCGTACGATTGTCAACTTCCGTTGGCTGTTCCGAGATCACGCCCTATGAAATTAGCACCATGTACGTGAAATATGACACTCGGACGAAAACGGTTATGTGTGTAAAAATAGCCCTTCTCCCGAACAACATAATTATTATGCACAGGTACTTGGGTCTTGGTTTATAAATACGTATATACCTTATATTGATATGTAAAAAAAGTACTTTTTTACATATCAATAAGGTACATATATTATGCATATAAACGGAATTTATTTTTAAAAACAAATACTTGACATGCCGCAGAGTAAGAAACTAAATTTCCAAAGTAATAATAATTAAATTACAATAAAGACAATAAAGAATACAGCAAAATTAACCACAACCCCCCAAAAGACAAAATCTCTTACAATAAAAATATTATAACCGGTAGAAATACACAAGTCGGTACTTCGTTTAATAATTTATTAACGGTCCAAAACTTGGTGTTTCTACTCGATCTGTGTGTCGGCGTGGACAGTACAATGTCCAGTTTCCAACTGACGATCATGTATGAAATAGCCAATTTATAACAATGATGAAATAAACAATTAAATTGAAGAGTTACTCTAAGCAGATGGACATAATTGACATAATTAAATTAATTGAATAATAATTAACAAGTTCACTCAGGCACAGGTGGCATCAAATGTCTTGCGGTCACGGTCTTTAATTATGTTTTACTTAGCACTATCAAAGAATATAATTGTGACTCAAAATCTGCTCATTTCACACGGTCACAATATGTTTAGAAAGTGAAAAATACATGTCGGCCTAATTCTTTGTTTTTCAGTTATGAAATTCAAAATTAAACATTTAAAATCAGAGACATAAATAACATAATGTTAATTATGTCTCTATTTAAAATCCTATAGAAAAGATTGAAAATTCATTAAATTGAAGTACTTTTCCATATCAAAATATTTCCTAATCTCATCATTCAAGTGCATTGAAAAAAAGGTCAAATGATACTTCTGCCCCTGCTATTGCATATAGTACGTGCAGGGACGTGGATGTTGACCAAAGCAACCCTGCAGAAGATCCAGACATTTTATAACACATGTCTCAGGTGCATCTTCAACATGTCATGGTCTGAAAGGATTTTAAACGAAGAATTATGGAAGCAGAGGGACAGGAATTTAACGCAGTGGCGAAGCATCGTTTTTGAAAGTGGGGGGGGGGCAGCCAGAGAAATTTTTTTTTACCTACCTGAAAAAGTTGACAAGCAAAAAGAAAAAAAGGGGGGGGGGAGTTGCCCAAAGTCGAAAATCCTATTTCGGGGGGGGGGTAAACTTTTTCTCAGTGTCAACTACTTCCAGTACCAATTCTAATACTACATTTTCGGTACATCAGTGGGGGGCCAACCAGGCTTTCATTTAACATTTCCTATAGTATAAGTAAGGTTGGGAAAAAAAGTGGGGGGGGGCAGCCCCCCTGGCCCCCCCTGTTGCTACGCCCCTGTAACGAATGGACGTATAAATTAGACAGAGAAAGTGGGACTGCCATGGATTGGACACACGGTAAGGAACTCACAATCCAGCATCATACGCCAGACCCTGACTTGGAACTCACATGGCAAAAGAAATGAGAGGACGCCCAAGAAACGCCTACATGTAGCTGGAGGCGTAATTCCCACTCAGAACTAAAGACACAGGACATGGCATGGTACATGTATATGATGCAGCAAAAGCAGTCTGGAATCGAGTTCGTTGGAAACTGTCGTCGATGACCTTTATTCCTCAAAGAACGATTGACCTAAGTAAGTAAGTATATAAATGATACTCCTAACCCCTTGAAATTTAAAAATAAAAGAGAAAAAAACCTAGTTGACTATCGTAAATGGAATTCCATAAAAAAATATAAACAAATAAATTAATTATTTTATTAATTTAAAAAAAAATCAAAATTAAGTTAGAATAAGTGAGAAAGATAAACGTCGCAAATTAAACCCCAAAAATTCTTTGAAATCAAAATTCTTATTCAAGCTTTTTTGGACGTTATTCAAAAATAAAATATACTTATTCGTAATCACAGGCTCCTGACGTTACTTATTTTCCTTTTGATAATAATAATAAAAAATAACGTTACCCTACCTAATGATGAACATGTATTATTAGGTAGGTTTTTTTTATTAAAAGACACACATGTATTATAAAGTAGGAGTATATATTTTTTATTAAAAGAAAAATAAGTAACATCAGGTGCTTGTTTTGTAATGTATTTGTCTCTCGATAAGAAAAAAAGCGCGATTTATGCATGGATATCAATAGACATTTCTCAAGGATTTTCGACGTCTCTCTTTCAATTTGATACTCATGAAGAAGCATATACGGGCCCATATTAGCACACGGTTTCAAAAATGTGTGGGAGGTGGGGGGTCAAAGAAAATCCATCCTCGCTATGCCAGGGTCCTGAGTCAACATATTTCCGTTGGAGGATTTTAACTTTGAAAAAAAATATAGATTTTAAAACAATTTGAAGTTCTTCATTTAAATCCAGTTAAAATATTCATGATCCCTGGATGTTTTTTTTACGCTTTAAATCTGGTTGATCACGTCAAATATAAATAACAATTTATGTCTCTGATCATTTTACTGTCTACTAATTTTAATTATGTCTAAACATTAATGAAATTACCAAAGGTAGAGGTTAGGCGTAAAACAAAAACCCGTATTTTTAAGTGTTTGATTTAATTATTTTTACATCGAGTTCTAAATTATACGAGGGAGTGAAAACATACAAAAGAACAGCTCCGCGAGAACATGCGCAAACATCGTTCTTTCTCGCAATTTACCGTCGAAGACGCCATTATCGTTCTCCGAGACAGGGGCCGAGATTTGGGCAATAGTTCGAGTTTTGCAGCGCCAAACATCACCAACACGTGTTTGAAGGTATTTCTTTCTATCAGGCACGCGTATGAATGAAAAAAGTCATGGAAAATGGTCACATGTACACAGTAAGTAAAAGGTCACTATCGGTCGAATTGTAAATACTTTTTCAATAACAAGTTTCGCATCACTGTCAAAACAACATCGTCTGCTACAGATACGCAAAGCTATTTCGAATTTCCTCGAAGAATCACATATGGGACAGTATCATATTTTCGAAAGTTTTGCAAATTTGAGCAGCTATAAAACAGCCATAAAACATAGTTAGGAAAAGGTCTGTATTCACTTTAAAAAATAGATAGCTAAATATCTAGGCCCAAAGTGTGGTACTTTTTTAACAGTGAAGAGAGAAATGGGGACTTTGTTGAAACAACACAGTACACAATTTATTCATTTAGAAAATGACTATATCTTAACTCTTAAATGTACACATTTTTAAATATTCTGATCACAATTTATTTAATTTTGTACCATTGATTACCAAAAGCTCCAGAGAAATGAAATAGACTTGAGATTGATATTTATATCATATGTTGCTCATGGAATATTGGCAATGTTATATTTTATATTTCATTTTTTTTCAGTCCTTTATTGATTTGATATTATATTTCCAGTTTATATTTATAGGTAATGAGTCATATTTTTTTTTCCATGAGTAGGAGAATGACAACAGAAGAGAACAGCAGTGATGGATTGACTTCTGTGTCCACAGCACCACTGGTAGTAGAACACATGCCACTCACCATTAGCCAGCTAACAGACAATTCTCAGCCTGAGGGGGTCATGGCTTCAGATAGTGTTCTCACCATTGCAGTGGATACAAATAATTCTGTACTTCAGGAATCATTCTCAGGTAGAAAATCCATGTTTGTACATATAAAGTCATAGAATTTATTGAAGTTTAGGACATATTTAACAAACCTAGCATCTGTCAGACATTTATATATAGCATCTAATTTTCAGACAATTAGGTTTTTATATAAAAGTAGCTTAAAAAAAAGAGGGTCCTCCACACATAATTTTCTCATATTATTGAGCATTACTTTTAGCATTCAACCTTTAAAAAAGTTAAAATGTAATTTAACATAAAATAATTATTTCACAAGTTTCTAAAATTTTTCCCAAGGCGTTTTCATACCTAACACAAAAAACTTTGTCTTAAACATTGCTCTCGATTTTTAAACTATTTTTTGTCTATTTTCTATTTAGTTTATTCAACACAAAAATATGCATATTCGGTAGCATCTGTTTATTGCCACTGATAACAGGTAATCAACAAGGTGTCAACTGTGCTAGCAGATGTAATTGCAGTTGTAATTGCTCCTTATTTTCATTAAAAGTGTATATTATAGAGATGCCAGATGTGGAAATTTTTACAGAACTGATACTTTGCTGCAAATAAGTTTAGAAGTGCCTAAGACAAAACTATTACTCCATAAACAATACAGTGATCAGGAAAGGTGTGGCTACAGTACTCTATAATTAATTTAACAAGGAGAGGGAAACAATTTCATGGAAGCTAACATAAATGTTCAGAGTCAGCTGAAGATTTTTCAATGACTTAGTAAATCCTGCATCAACATCAGCATATAACAGCCCCCTTTAAATTTACAAAGCTAAACAGGGTATGCATTTCTAAATTAAAATATAAAATAAACACATTAGAACATTACTTAAATAAAGTATTATATTTAAACATTTTGATATATTTTATGAGATTAAAAGAAAAAAAAAAACAGGGTATTTCATTCATACTATATTACATATTATTTTAAAAATATAAGCATGAAGTTTTGACATTTATTTCAATTTCAGATCTTTAAGTCAAGGATACAACTCATGTCCCTTAGACTTAGTGAGAAAAATCCATTCATCCATCTATTAAAAGCTTGAAACTCAGACTGTCTGCAGAACTTTATTAATTTTTCTAATTGCCAAGTTAAACTACAACATTTGCCATGAATATTATTTAAATGATGCTCTTATGGACTGGCAGAATAGATAGTGAACATAAAATTTTATAATTTCAAAATTAATTCACATTATAGTACAAGTTTCTAAACAATGTATGAATAAACAGTAAATTTTATGAATTAATGATGGTGTTAATATTAATAATAAAGTTTTATCTTGTTGTTTATTTTTGTTCTATCAAAATCTGCTGGTATCTGGCCAAAATTCTTTTGTATATTTTTTCTTCACAAGATCAACACCAATTTTAAAATTTACCAGGGAATTAAAATTAAATGCCTAGAAAAAGCATTTTCAAAAGACAGGTGTCTCTCACGGTAATATAACTCTGTTAGCACACTATTTTATCAATATTTATAAACACACATATTGATGCAGTTTGGAATCATTGGATACACTTAACCTTTGATTTTTTTTGTCTCTGAATTAGTAATATCTTTTTATACTCAAAGGCCACTGGGTATTTTATTGGAATATTTATTTCTTGATGTTATTTTGATGTATATGTATTTTGTAGGCAGTGATCAGGACACTAAAGAAGAACCTCCCAGCAAGAGGACAAGATATGACACAGGGAATGGAGAGTTATCACAGGACCAGTCTATCAAGGTATCAGTGGAAAAAAATTACAGAGCATGGGATAAGTGAATTGACAATACACATGGATATGTTATTTATGTTTTTTAATTTAATGTTAATGATTAATTTTGTGTACTTTCAGAGTCTCTTGTTTACAATAAACAAAGCCATCTGCATGCGGTTGGATGGGATCGAGAACAGTATAGAAATTCTGAATGGTCGAACTAAGTTTCTGGAGGAAAAATTAGAGGAATTGATTGGCCATGTAAAGGAGAATTCTACCACAGACCACAGTACCACGCAAACAACTCCAAGTGTTGGATCTATAGTACAAGCACAAACCAAGGGGTAATGATATAACAAACTGATTAAGGAGTAATGATACAATAACTATTTGAAATGTATCAGTAAATGCAGAGACATCCATTATATGTTTCTGGTAAATGATATAGAAATAAGATAGTATTCAGCTCAGATTCATTTTGAATGAATGTGCATATAGATGTTCAATGTAGGGACCATGCCTCAAGATCATAAACTGAGAACAGACTTGGTTCACAATATTTTTAATTTTCATATCTTGAATTTTATTCAAAGAAATTGCTTTAAAATTTGCAATTTTATACAAAGCAACAATTCAAACATATAATATAAATTTGGTTTCATTATCAAAATTACTGAAAAAGTTTACATTGGTTTGAAATTTTGACCTAAGTTTGTTCTCAGTATATGATCTTGGGCCCAGGGCAGGTTTATCATGTACTCTGGATAATGTGAATTGATATAATGAGACTATATAAGTCAAATAATTTTACATACATGATAAATATGAAGACTTTTAAAGATCCTTTTTGAATTTCATTTCAGATTCTAAAATATAAATATTAGGGATGTGCGATTTTATCGGTATACCGGTATATCGCGATTTTTTGCTCTACTGGTCAGAGACCAGAAGAGCTTATGCGATAGTAATGCGTAAAGTCGAAATCCGTCCGTTTTTTTGTCTTCTGTCAAATTATACGTCTGTCTGTAAACAATTTTTCAAAATGCTACTCCTCCTACAATTTTAGTCTGATTTCAATATTACTTGGCACACAAGTAGACTACACTAAGATACATAGAATAATGCATCGGTTTTTGATTTCGGTGATCGGTGTTGCCATGGTTACTAAAAATAGAATTCTCTGTGAAATTCCTTTAAAACACTACTCCTTCCACAGTTTTGGTCTGATTTCAATATAACTTGGCACACAAGTAGACTACTTTAAGATATGTAGAATAGGGCATCGGTTTTTGATTTCGGTGAAAGGTGTTGCCATGGTTACTAAAAATAGAATTTTCTGTGAAATTCCTTTAAAACGCTACCCCTTCTACAGTTTTGGTCTGATTTCAATATAACTTGGCACACAAGTAGACTACACTAAGATACATAGAATAGTGCATCGGTTTTTGATTTCGATGAACGGTGTTGCCATGGTTACTAAAAATAGAATTTTCTGTGAAATTCCTTTAAAACGCTACTCCTTCTACAATTTTAGTCTGATTTCAATATAACTTGGCACACAAGTAGACTACACTAAGATACATAGAAAAGTGCATTGGTTTTTGATTTCGATGAACGGTGTTGCCATGGTTACTAAAAATAGAATTTTCTGTGAAATTCCTTTAAAACGCTACTCCTTCTACAGTTTTGGTCTGATTTCAATATAACTTGGCACACAAGTAGACTACACTAAGATACATAGAATAGTGCATCGGTTTTTGATTTCGATGAACGGTGTTGCCATGGTTACTAAAAGTAGAATTTTCTGTAAATTCCTTTATTTGTGAAAAGCTATTTTCCTTCTACAGTTTTGGTCTGATTTCAATATAACTTGGCACACAAGTAGACTACAAGGATACATAGAATAGTGCATCGGTTTTTGATTTCGATGAACGGTGTTGCCATGGTTACTAAAAATAGAATTTTCTGTGAAATTCCTTTAAAACGCTAAAAATACAGTTTTGGTCTGATTTATATAACCTGGCACACAAGTAGACTACACTAAGATGCATAGAATAGTGCATTTGTTTTTTTGTTGCCATGGTTACTAAAAATAGAATTTCCTGTGAAATTCCTTTAAAACGCTACTCCTTCTACAGTTTTAGTTTGATTTCAAAATAAGTTGGCACACAAGTAGACTACACAGAGATACATAAAACAGTGCAATGGTTTTTGATAAGTACAAACCAGTAGAGCTACAGTCTCGACAGAGACTTCTGGTTTGTTGTGTGATACGTATCGTGATACGGAGACATAAATACCGGTCTTTAGGTACATACTATAAAGTCCAGAAATTATTCATTTTTTCGTTCAATCTTTCAAATTACAATTACAGAAAGTATAAAAAATGTTGTAAAAAGTGAAAAGAACGGCATCTTACCGTCCAAACATAATTGATTTTATATACATAAAAATTTCAAGAAAGTAAAATTTTGTTTTTCTAGCATATTTTTTAGAAAAATAATGACTTTTCATATAAAATCATTGTAAAAACTGCTTTTAAAAATATCATGATATTATTGTGATATTGTGGGGGAAAAATCGTGATATATCGCAGTACGAAATTTTTGGCGATACCCATCCCTAATAAATATAGGGAAAAGTAATTTTTTTAAAGAATTTCTTTCATACAATAAAATGTTGGTTTTTTTTTTTATTTTGTATATTCCAAACTATGATTTTCTTTTCTTTCTCAGAGGCATTTAGAATTTGAGTTACAGACACTCT
Source organism: Saccostrea cuccullata (assembly GCF_032062105.1). Taxonomy (NCBI): domain Eukaryota; kingdom Metazoa; phylum Mollusca; class Bivalvia; order Ostreida; family Ostreidae; genus Saccostrea; species Saccostrea cuccullata. The sequence goes on from NW_026920610.1 coordinate 780,088, forward strand.
TTATTTTGTTTGAAAAAGGGAATTAAAATATTTTGCATTGTGCTTTAATGGTAGATAACTCTTGTGTCTCTCTTTCAGTGCTGTCTTGGTAGGACTTTCACAAGGAGGAAAAGTAGAATCACAGAGTAAGCTGTATTTTAGAAAAATAACCATAAGGACTTTATAAATGTCTTTGTATGCAGTGCAGTTTAAAGCTTTTTTTAGCAGAATTGAGGATAAAGAATTTAAGTCTTTTGTTTCATTTTCCTTCAGATCCAATGAATGGAATGGGAGGAGTAGAGAGTCTACAGAACATGGGACTTGGGCCCAATGTGACACTTATCACACTTAACTCAGAAGGTTAGATCTAAGAGACGGATATCTGAATTTATTATCAAAGAAAACGGAGTCATTATTTTAATATATCAACTCATTTTACCATCAGAAATCATACATATTTACAGAGGATTTTCCTCATGGTACCTGGCTTGGAGACGAGACAAATCCTGAAATGAGGGTGAGAGTTCCTATTACTCCAAGGTAATCATGGCTAGCATTTCTTCTTTCCCTTTGTCAGTAGCTGCAGATCTGTAGCTCACTGGTCTGAAAAATTGGTTAGTAACTCATAAACATGACAGAGATATAAATTTTATTCTATCTCATTGTCTTGTTTGAATTTGAATGCATAGAATTATAGTTTTTTGTTACTGTAAATCACTTTTTATTTGTGAATACTTTATTTTCTCTGAATTACGCAAGACCATCATCGGGGGAAAATTTCATTCTCACATATAACTTGAAATAAGTCTACTGACAAAGATTAAAGAGCAAAAACAACGATCTCAAGAAAATAAAGTGTCACAGACAAAGTTGTAGTGATCTACAGTATCCACCCCAATTTTCCCAGGCTAGGCTACAGATCTCTAGCTGCAGAACTGTAGCTCTCCGAAAAGAATATATTGACAGACCGTAGCTGTTGCCTTTTAATATCTTCTTTAACAAGCAATAAAAATATTTTGAAATTCTATAAAAGAAGGAACAGAATTCAAGATCGGGAAGTGTTAAGGACCCTCTATACACAAGTGCAATTTTTTTTTTTGGACATTAAGAAAAATATATTGTATAAAGGCGTTAATATTGAGCTTATTTATGTAATTTTCACTGTATGGTGCGTGGGATTTATCCCCGAGAAAAATGTTCAAAGACAACACAGTATCAGTGAATAGAAATCACTGTTAATTACTTCAGGAGAGAAAATACATGTAAATAACACGTTCAGTTAATTTATCTTGGCCTGTTAAAATGTCAAGAATACTTGAATTAATTACAAATTGGGTAATATAAAGTAAATTTATTTTTTTTAAAATTTAAATAAAAGGGCAGATTCACTCTAACTGCATATTGAAAAAACCTTGGAAAAAAAATATATAGAACTCTTTAGTGTGCAGTGTAGAGAGGGTTCTTAATGGTTTAGTGAATTGTTACATTTTGTTTTACTAGTTTTGTAAATTTTGTAGTGATTTGCTGCATATTCACTCCAATTGTCGAACACCAGAGAAAATGGCACTCACAATGTTGGATTATTTATTTGATCGTGAAACTCAGGCTACATCAAACCTTTCAGGAATGGGGAAGTATGGCAAGAAGCAGCTAGACCCATTAATGATCTATGGCATCAGGTGTAAGTTAAGAATGAAATCTGTTAATATTTACATCTATATAAAATTTAATTTCTAAAAACATTCATAAAATTGTTATTAAATGTTGAGAAATTATATAAATGTTTTGTTATATATTTGCAGGCCATTTAATCCACAGATTTAACATAACAGAAAGTGACTGGCACAGAATCAAACAAAATGTTGACTCTAAATGTCGGACAGCATTCAGAAGGAAACAGCGAGGAATGCCCTTAACAGTGAAAGCATTTCGTGGGAAAGCCACACCTACATATGTTCAGATGAACCCAGCAGATAATTCCCTAAGTGATGAAGATTCCATGCAGGACTCAGAACTACACATCAATGCAAGTTCTCCACTCCACTGCTTGTTGATGTCTCATATCTTTATGAAATTAATATACTGAAAAAGCAGAAATATTCACTGGAGATTAAATTTTGTTTATTTTGTTGTTAACAGTTATCAGCAAAATTAAATCCAACATGAAATTTTTATATGACTAAATATTGAATAGGGGTACTTTCGAAACAACAAAATTAAATGCCCACAAAACCTCTTTAGATGATACAGTGTACATGTAAATCAGAAAAATTTTATCCTCACAAAAAATTTTACCTGTACAGTATATGTATCATCACTCTTAATGTGATTTCATAAAGGTGTTAGATTAGAAAATAAAAGATGGCCATTGCTACCTGGTTAACTAATTGATCTGTCAGAAATGATAGTAATTGATATTAAAAACGTTAAAGGCTAAATTGGTATAAATTTTTCAAATTCTTATTCATTTTGAAAAATATAATTCTGCTTGTAAACTGTTTGCAGTTCTAGTAATCTGTTTCTTATCTTCCAGAAAATAAATAAGATGCAGCATTGCTTTATTTCATTGAAAATTTCTACTTTTCAGCTGTGCATGAGATTCCCTTTAATTATATATTTCTTACATACTGTTTACAGCATGATCAGGACCTGAAGCACACTGTAGCAGCCATGGCAGGGGATGGACTACCTCCAGGAGAGATACAAATCCTACATGCCACACCTGAACAGATCTCACAGCTACAACAAGCCCACCATATACAGATCTTACAGGGGGATCAGGTCATACAGATGCCTGTTGGGGTACCGGTAAGTAAATAGGACTTCTGTCCAATCAGCATTTAAAACTGTTTTCCAATGCTTTCTTAACCCAAGGAAACCTCCTGTTCAAGAATATAAGATGGAAGGATTTATGTGTAAATTTAATTTTTTAGTTCAAAATGTTGAATTTACAAAAACAATGTTGTAAATTCTTATCCAGACTTAATATAACAATATACTGTTTTATCTCAGCTTTCTCAGGAAGATGCACAGAATATGCAGGTGGCTGTCTCCATGCCTCAGCCCACCAGTGTACAGGTTGCCACAGTAACAGACAGTGGGGAGGTTCTACAAATCCAGCAGTCCTAGCACCCCCTAGCTAAAGTCCCCACCCCCTCAGTATTGTTGATCTTGAGGCACTAGAGATTTAGGGAGTGATTCCAGCAAACCATGTGTTTCTTCTATCTCTTGGTACACACAGTCAGAATAACCAGTTACAGAGTAGGCACGTCTGAGTAAGAAAGGTATAGTCCACCTTTGACTGATAGCAAAGGATACTGCCAAAGCAGAAGCTTGAAAATCTTGTACCAGCTGGACGTGAGATAGAGAGGAATTCTGTGTGGATCATTTCTGTCTTGCCTGTTGTTGTATGATGTACTAATGTTAATACAATGCAATGCACATACATGTATTTGACGTCCCTTTAAAAGAACAGTGATTTTTAGGAAAGTTATGGACAGTGTACATGTATGCTAGAAGTTAATTAAATTAAACATAAAATGAAGCTAAGTTAAAAGATCGGCTATCTGAACATACCACAATGTCAATTTATAGAGATTTTTTCTGTTTACTTTGATATCAATATATAAAAGAGTATTGTTGATTATTTAAAATTTTGTTACTATGGTTAAAAAAAGTTTGTTCTGTGCATTTGTCAAATATACTGTTTATTTTTAGCTGCAAATATACATGTGTATTTGCTACAGTGTATTTTATTCATGGAATCATTCCAGAAAGAAAATAATGTTTTGTGCATAAAAACTACAGAGATCTGTATGTCTTAGAATATACATGGCCTAAAGTCTTTGGCAGAGTATACTATACGTGTACATAATTTGGCGTATTCAAAATTAGCATAAACACTGGGTATGGAGTTGTTGGCATAATCATAAATTAGCGCTACACATGTCCGTTCAGTGTTCAATATATGAAAATGATTTCTTAGCTGTAAAAAGCCAAAGCGGCCAAAATAAGAAGCCCGCTTTTAAAGTACACATACAGTCTCTTTCTCAATTCAATTGGTTTAAAATTTGCAAATATTTGATAATATAAGCAAAATGATATTGGTTCAGGAAATTTTTTTCTATCTTATTCATACCTGAAAGTATTAACGTAAATACCTATAGTGTGTTTCTCATGCTCAGGCAGTGTTTGGATTCCTGCACAGTCTTCAAACTGTATATATCTGTTAAGGCAGTTCAAGTAATTTCCATTTACTCATGAGATCTGAGGTTTTAAGAATTGCAGTTTCCTGAATCACAGAAAGCTTGGCATTTAAGGATAAAAACATTTGATTGCCAGCCAAACCATTGTTTATGCCTGGCATTTGACATAGGCATATTTTTTAGGTTTTCATTATACATTTTGTACGTTTTCAAAGAATTGCTTGAGTTGAAAGGGTAAAAGTACATTATATGTATAAATATGTACATGTAAACAATTTTTCAAAATGCTACTCCTCCTACAATTTTAGTTTGATTTCAATATTGCTCTTGGCACACAAGTCCAGATAACTACATTTTTATACATAGAATGTGCATCGGTTTTTAATTAATGTATGAACGGTGTTAAGGTTATGGTTATTAAAAATACAATTTTCTGTGAAATTCCTTAAAATGCAAAATACTCCAATATATTTTTATGATTTCAAAATAAGTTAGCACACAAGTAGACTAGTAAGATACATAAATAGTTGCATCGGTTTTTGATTTCGATGAATGTTGCCATGGTTACTAAAAATAGAATTTTCTGTGAAATTCCTTTACAAACGCTACTCCTTCTACAGTTTTAGTTTGATTTCAAAATAAGTTGGCACACAAGTAGACTACACAAAGATACATAAAATAGTGCAATGGATTTTGATAAGTACAAACCAGTAGAGCTACAGTCTCGACAGAGACTTCTGGTTTAGGTTTTCATTATACATTTTGTACATTTTCAAAGAATTGCTTGAGTTGAAAGGGTAAAAGTACATTATATGTATAAATATGTACATGTACATTTTTCCAGTATATGTACAATTCTATGAAATAGTGCTCTTTAATACAAAACATTAAATTTTTATACATGTATGTTTGTACTTCGATGTTTAATTAATGTATGTAAATTTAAGGTTATTTATTAAAAATACAACTGTACTTTGCTCAATACAGATTAAAATGTCAAAATACTCCAATATATTTTTATGGTTGAATCCTGTTAAAAAAAAAGGTCTTTAGTATGTAATAAATGTTTTATACATTTGTTTCCTACTTTATAGAATATTTATAGTTTAATGAAATGAAATCCTTAATTACAAAAGAAAAATATAACAAAGGACACAAAGTTTCGATTTAATTTTTTAAGGTAGATTTATGAAATGCAAAGTAAGTTGAATTTTGCCATGAGCAAAGCAACAATTATTCATCTGTTATGCATATGCCCTTTTCCCTTTAGGTTATGGTCTAATCCAAAAGATAACCTTTGACAATACCGTAAAAAATACTTGTGATTTAACAATCATGTTTGGATATAACAGTTTTGATGAAACTGCATGTTTTCATATACATGTATATTTATACATAATGATTATAAATTCAAATTTGAACATTAATATATAATGCAGTGAAAATAAAATTCAGGATTGATCATTATTTACAGAACTAGCATTCTGTGCTAAGAAACTGCATGTATACAGAAAAAGGAAATCTTTTCTCCACTGTGCGAAGGGCCACAATAGCCATATATTGATGTTGAAGCATCTACATGTGGGTACAGAAACCCCATAGAGTAAGGACTGGGTTATAATACGGGTCCTTATTTTTCAAGGGAGTAGGCATATAATTTTATGAAGGGCAACAAATACCACTACTACATAGACATCTTAATTTTCATAGTTGTGTGAAAAAGTCGAAGGCATTAATTACAAAGATCAGATGATTAGAAACGCATGGGATGGTAAACTTTACATCCTGAAATGTAAATGAACAAAACAGCTATAGGAAGAAAAAAAAATGCAGCTTTGACCCCGACGTGATTCGAACACGCAACCTTCTGATCTGGAGTCAGACGCGCTACCGTTGCGCCACGGAGTCGTACTTGATGAGACATGCGTAGTAGTAAAATATATCAATATTTTATGCATTTTCCATAATATTTGTGAAGATTTACTGGAAAAATTGTAATTTTAATACTAATTTAATTCCACGGAAAATACTGGAATTTCTGATTTAACACGCGAAATCGATCGAGTATATCGTCATTTCCGGAAATATCATTATGGCTGACAGACGTAAACAACACGGGGCCAGCTCTCATTCTGACATAGAGGCAGAGTTGGCCCCTTATAAATGTCCTGTATGCCTAGAAATTTTTAGGAACCCAGTCCATATAACCTGTGGCCATAATCATACGTAAGTATTTTATTATTCTAAATCTTTACACCCAAAACTTGCACGAGCTTGCCTTTAGATTCCAGGAATGTTTTCTTTCTCTTTCACAACACAGCTGATTGGTTACTTGATGTTGCGAGTTTCAATGGTGTGTAACGGGAGAGGAGAAAATGCAGCGGATCAGACCGGGATTCGAACCCGGGCCCCCTGAAACTCCGGTCAGGTGCTCTACCAACTGAGCTATCTGGCCAATCGAACCCGAGCTGACCGCCACATTCCTCCCTCCTTAAAGGTCTTTGGCCCTCCAAAGACCCCAACCCAGGCTCATCCCTGGCAGGTCTTTCAGGGGGCCCGGGTTCAAATATGATCCGCTGCATTTTCTCCTCTCCCGTTACATTTATGCCGTGCCATGCCCTGGAAATGACAGGTGAAAGAATAAAGGGATGTAAGCCTGTTGGGGTCTTTGGAGGGCCAATAATCTCTGGAGGGAGGAATAGTAGGCCTATTCATTTCAGATTGCAGCAGTTGTTAGAGCACCTGTAGTTTGGTTCGAATCCCGGTAGAGCGTTTGCTGACTACAGTCGCAGATTAAGGAAATAATTGATTAAATCCTTATGTTGCAATTCGCAAATTCAAATCCCATTATGGGACATGGAGAATGCAGCTTTCTGTTATGAGACTGTATAATTAACCACAGTAGATGCTGGCATGAAAAAAGATTCCCCAATGCTTATAATTAGTGGCTAAAGAAAATTGTAAATGCTGAGCATAAGGTCTATATTGTCAGCTCCTCTTCCAGCTATCCTCGCTATGCCAGGGAGCCCGAGTCAACACGTTGCAGTTGGACCCGTGGCATATATTTCATTTTTGAGCTTGCTTCTCTCACTGAGAGGCACCATCAAAGTAAAACTATCATAAACAGTTAATATCAACAAAGAGGAATCAGTTGACACCTCAGGTGCACATGTTAACTTACAAACTGTTAATCTGAAATAGAATGGCTTAATGTAATTGATTGAGGGATAAGAAAAACAATCAAGATTAAATTTGTTTTTTTTTCGAAAGACGTCGCTTCAGTCAGCCCACAAATACTGAATGATAGATAATTCTGATATCAGCACTAGAAGTACTATATATTGCTAACTATGATTGTATTTTGATGTAGATATTGCTCCGACTGTGTTGCACCCTATCGGTCTCAGCATGAAGCCCAGTGTCCGGAGTGCAGGGGACCCTTTGACCCTCATGACCTGAGGAGAGCCAGTGACCTAGAACATGCCATGAGGAGTGTTACAGTCCCGTGTAGGTGGTGTGGACTCGGGGTAAGTCTTAGAGAGATTTCCTGTAATAAACAACGACTGGTTAAAGTTATCATTGACTATAAACAAATGCAAAGCTAGTGTCATTGTATATGTAGCCAAAAAAATAATTGACATTCTTGAATTCTGATTGATTTAGTTTTAGTTACTGTAGGTGCATGAATATAATTCCCTTATGACTGACTTAATATGTATAAATTGAATTTCAGATTTGAAAGTTGGATGATTTAAATTAGGAAGGAACATTGAATTTGTACTGGGTGTTGCTGAAAATCATCATTAAGTTTTTTAAAGTATAATTTAAATTATCATAATGATTATAAAACCAAAACATTTTAATTTGTATTTTTTTAAAAATACAATTTTTTTTAGATGACAGTACATCGATTGAGATCTCATTTAGCCAAATGCAAACAGAGAGATAGTTCTATTCCTAAATTTAAACCTGTTGCAGAGACTGCACAAAGTTATCCCACGTAAGTCACAGTTGATCAAGTTTCAACACTTGTATAATAGGGTATATCTGTATTATTAATTTGCCAATTGATCTTACAGAGGTGGAATTTTATTTTCTGAGTTGACAAAATTTCTGCAATTGCACTTGCACTACAATTTCAAAGTTACTGGAATGGAACAATTTTGAAATCTATATTTTATTGTATTACATTTTTACAGATCGACAAAAATTTAAAATTGAACAACTGAAGAAATTGGAGTTTATAATTTACACTCTTTAAATGTCAAACCATAAACACAGAAAATGTGAGATACTTTATATCTCTTTCGAGTCAAATTTTTAATTGTTTGAGGAAAAATATATCCTGATTGTTGGGATTAAAATGCTTTTGTGCTTGATAGATAAACATGATAATTGTCTGAAACTTTAGCAACCCATTTCATGAAGGACATGAATAAATGTCTCCTCATATGATAAAAACGATGAAAATAAGTGATTTTACCGACTACTGAGTTTTGTGATTGCCACTGATTTCTTTGTGGCAACTCAATGAAGTTAAACATGTTAAAAGCAAACATTCATGAAAATTGAACTCGTATCAAATTAAAAAAAATAAAAAGTTAAAAAATAAAATTACTACAAAAGATACATGTTTTGATTATTTCATGATCATGATCTTTCTGTATGCTAATGTTTTCTTTTCATTATAAAGAACTTTAATTTGTGTTTAATAGGTTGATAAATGGAATACTGTAGAATTTTTTCCTTCTAAAATCCAGTTTGTTTATTTCAGTAATTTACCAAATAGGTCTACATTTAGTTGTCCAATATGTCACCAGGAAAATTTGGATTGTACTGCCCTTATACAACACTGTAACAAAATCCATGCACAGGAATCGGGAAGTTTTGTAAGTATGGCAGATATATGGCATGATCAGACACCAGGAAGGTACAGATTTTATACAGAGACAGGGAAGTCTTGAATTTAAAGATAGGAAGCCAAAAAATCAGATGTACTTCAGTGTGCATATTTATGGAAAATTTTTTGAACAGTAGTATGATTGCATATTGATACTGACAGACTCTTATGAAGCACAATTTGTTTTTGACTTTAAGGACAGATGATACATGGATGCCTGGATTGGTACATGCGTATATATTTTTTGACCTAATTTCATTGCAAATGATGCAAATAATAAATTTCTAGAAAATAAAGAAATTGTACACCTTCTGTGATCCCTCTGAAACCATCCTTATTATTCTAAACAAATATTTTCACTTCAAATTTCATTTCTGTACAACTTTAAATAAAAATTAAAAACTACATGGTGAAACTTATTCATTAAAACATGACCCTAGTTGTTATTTTTAAAATTTTTGACAAAAGTTTGTATCATCTGTCCATAAATAAATTAATATGACACAAAGTTTATACATTTAATTGAATGTTACAGTGTGAGTATATATAATCACATCAGTATGTGTTTGTTTGTACAGGTATGTCCAGTTTGTGCTTCCATGCCATGGGGAGATCCTAATTACTGTAGTCCTGATATAGTTCATCATCTCAACATGAGGCATAAGTTTGAATATGACACATATGTGGTAAGTATAGTTTAATTGAATATTTAGGTAACCGATCTTGAAAGTGCGAGTGTTTCTGATTTAGGCTTGTTTTGCATCTCTCTGTTCCTCAAGTGTAGCTGTTGGACCATGTATCTGTAAATGTTTCATGCAACTTCTGAAGATGAACTACTGATCATGGTTTTAATCAAATTTGGCACAAAACATCCTTTGGTTAAAAGGATTTTGAATTTATAAAAGGAAGGGTCAAGGTCTTTTCCAAGGAAGACAATTAAAAAAAGGAGTCATTAAAAAGAATTCATCTACATCATAAATGTTCAAATCATTTCTCAGAAGTTTGTGAGGTGCAAAAACTGGAGATCAAACTTTTACATTGAAACTGGAGATAAACTTTTTACCTTTAAAATATATATGAAAAAATCATAAAAATCTTCCCCTCAAGATTCACTGAACCATGAAAAATGAAACTGCTAGTCTTGTAAATACTTCAAACATGTCCCTCTCCCCTACAGAATGTGATGTTCATAATGTAGATTCTAAATTGTTCAATGCTGGCTCCCTTAGTTGGAGTGGGTCTGCAAATAGGGGATCAAAGTTCTACATTATAGTTAATAAACAGGAACTTATGCCCTGTTCACACGACGAGTTTAATTTGCAGTAAATTAATGCGAAGTAAACTAATGCGAATCAAAATAATGCGAATTAAATTGCGTTCACACGACAGCTAATGTGAAGTAAACTAATGCGAATTAAAATTCTACTTCTACGGCCAGGCGTCAGTAAGGCTATTATGACGTCATTTGCAAATCACGTCACCTTATGCAGGAGCAGATGCATTTGACATAATGTTATAGTGTCTGAACACACATTTTAGTGATTAACACAATTTTCCTTAGTTTTTCACTCAAATATAGCACAAATGCTTCAAGCTGACCACGGACATGTGGCATTTGACCTAATTTTGCCATTACGCATGCCTAAAAATTTAATTCGAATTAGCTTCGCTTAGCGTTCACACGGAGCTAATGCGAAGTAATTTAATTAATTGATTCGAATTAAACTAATTCGCATTAAATTCTCCGTGTGAACGCTAAGTGAAGCTAATTCGCAGTAACTTTACGTTTAATTCGAATCAAACACTCTGTGTGAACAGGGCATTAATATATGGATTGTAAATTGTTCAAATCATGGTCCAGTTCAGTTTGTTGGAGCCATAATAGAGGGAGTTTAACACAGGACTTGGAAAAAAAAAACAAAAGAAAAAAACTTCAAACGAATTTAATCCTTAGGACCACATTAAACCGTTAATTTGGAAAGTTTCCCGAGTTCTGTAGATTCATAGATTCATTTTTTTCCTTTTCAAATTATGGATCCTTGATGTGTAAGAGATGGCTAAATTCAGGAACATATCTTACAAAATGTATGGATATAAGAAGCTAATTATGCGCCCGGATTGAAAGATCCGAGGCGTATATTGTTTTTGTCCTGTCTATCTGTCTGTCTGTCTGTTTGTCTGCAAACTTTAACCTTTGCCATAACTTTTGAACCATGAATGAAAGAGACTTCATATTTGGTATGCATATTCCACTTATAAAGTTCTTTCAAACGACACCAAGGTCAATGACCTTGTGACCTTGACTGTGACTTATACGCTAAAAATAGTTTTTTTTTCTGATTTTAACCTTTGCCGTAACTTTTGAACCATAAAAGATAGAGACTTCATATTTGGTATGCATACACCACTGATTAAGCTCTTTTAAATGACACCATGATCAATGACCTTGTGACCTTGACTGTGACCTATACGCTAAATATAGCTTTTTTGTCGGCAAACTTTAACCTTCGCCATAACTTTTGAACGAAGAAAGATAGAGACTTAATTTTGGCATGTATACTCCACTAATTAAGCCCTTTCACGTGACACCAAGGTCAATGACCTTGTGACCTTGACTGTGTCCTATATGCTGAAGATAGCTTTTTTGAATCTTCACCATAACTATTGAATCATGAGAGATAGAGATACCAGGTATCATATTTGGTATGCATACTTCACTAATCAAGTTTTTTCAAATGACACCAAGATCAATGATGTTCTGACCTTGACTGTGACCTACATGCTAAAAATATGTTTTTTAAACTTTGTTGCCACCGGGCGCATATAGTGTTTCACAAACACATCTTGTTTTCTTCTCAATTACTGCAAGGCTATGGTAGTCATATTGATCATATGGATGTTGAAGAATCTTTATTTTGTGTAGATTTACAAATAAAGAAACCTCCTCGAATCCTATTTTGTATTGATTTGGAGTCATCTTGGTGTTTAATTTAATATTATTAATAGTGTAAAATCACATATTTTTGTGGGATTAAATTTGTGTAGGGATTTGATTTCGAGGTTAGAGAAGTGTTGAGTAGTAATGCATATGATGTTTTACATTTTGAAGTGGTCATGAATCAGAGGGTGTCTTCAAACCTGGAAAACAATGAAAATTTAACCCCCACAGAAAATTAGTGATTTCACAGTATGGGATATTAAAATTTGTCCTGCAAATACAATCTGATTGCCTGCAACTATAAAAATCTCAAAAGAATCATAAGAAAAAGGCAGGGCTATAATTACACATGCGGGTGTCATGATCCATGGTCATCTTATTGAGAAAGAAAAATCAATATCATTTTAATTTGTCATATCTGGTATTACATGTAATACGTTACATGTGTGTGCAATTCTTTTGAAAAAAGGAACCTAAAATGTTTTTTTTTGAACTTTCAGGATTTTAACCAAGATGAGGATGAGATGTTGAGGCTAGCATTACAGGCCTCCCTAGAACCAGTATAAAGTTTATAGTCTTTATGGGGGAGAGTCAGCAAAACTCGCCATTTATCTGCTTATAAATAAAAGGGGGAAAATTTGTGATGTACTAACTGAAAAAGTAAACCTGAATAGAACCAGACACTATGCATCAGCTTATTTTGATAGGTATATGTACATGTATATCCGAAATAGGAATGTGGGCAAAACTGAAAAAAAAGTTCGTTTTTTTTTTACACTGCAATTGCTTTTCGACAAGGATGTAGAGGTTTTTGTACCCCAGTCTTTTTTTTATTTAATTTTAATTTTATTTCATTTTTTACACTTTAAAATAAAATCATGTCTTTGAGAATTCTTCAATTTTCATGTGCTTTCTTCTGTAAACCATCTCAATATTCAACCTGCTTATTGTGCCACAACAGAATCATAGAACAATGTGTAAAAATTCAGTTTATCAATGTAAGAGTTTATTATATATTTGTTAATACTTAAGGTTCATAAACCCTCTGCTCACTCATATAAAATGTTGCTTGAACCTTAATGATTTTCCAAAAGAAATGTATTTTATAAGCAAAATACTGACAATTAAATCATAGCTTGCGGGTCAAAATTGGACAAAAAAGACTCTTCAACTTGGCAAATTTATACAGGAATAATAGTCATTTATGTCATTAAGAGTTATCTCTCTTATCAGAATATCAATGACCCTTAATGTGGAAATAATTTAACCATTTCTTTTAGGTAGTTGTCAAAAACTTCAACATAAAAGTTCCCAGTTTTAACATTGTCTTTTGATTGTTAAACTTGCAAAGCAATTCACAATAATTTTATTATTAATTAAATATACATAAGTAAATTATTCATTAATAATTATTGCTTGTTGGATATCTTATGAATTGCTAACGTTTTCATTAAGTCTTTTATGATTTATATCTTATTTTCATGTGTCTTTCTGTATGTTCTCATTTTTAGCTCTACTGGTCAGAGACCAGAAGAGCTTATGCGATAGTAATGCGTCCGTCGTCCGTCCGTCTGTCTGTCTGTCTGTCTGTCTGTCCGTCTGTCTGTCCGTCTGTCTGTAAACAATTTTTCAAAACGCTACTCCTCCTACACTTTTGGTTTGATATCAGTATAACTTGGCACACAAGTAGACTACACTAAGATACATAGAATAGTGCATCGGTTTTTAATTTCGATGAACGGTGTTGCCATGGTTACTAAAAATAGAATTTTCTGTGAAATTCCTTTAAAACGCTACTCCTTCTACAGTTTTGGTCTGATTTCAATATAACTTGGCACACAAGTAGACTACACTAAGATACATAGAATAGTGCATCGGTTTTTGATTTCGATGAACGGTGTTGCCATGGTTACTAAAAATAGAATTTTCTGTGAAATTCCTTAAAAACGCTACTCCTTCTACAGTTTTGGTCTGATTTCAGTATAACTTGGCACATAAGTAGGCTACACTTAGATACATAGAATAGTGCATCGGTTTTTAATTTCGATGAACGATGTTGCCATGGTTACTAAAAATAGAATTTTCTGTGAAATTCTTTAAAAACGCTACTCCTCCTACAGTTTTGGTCTGATTTCAATATAACTTGGCACACAAGTAGACTACACTAAGATACATAGAATAGTGCATCGGTTTTTAATTTCGATGAACGATGTTGCCATGGTTACTAAAAATAGAATTTTCTGTGAAATTCTTTAAAAATGCTACTCCTTCTACAGTTTTGGTCTGATTTCAATATAACTTGGCACACAAGTAGACTACACTTAGATACATAGAATAGTGCATCGGTTTTTAATTTCGATGAACGGTGTTGCCATGGTTACTAAAAATAGAATTTTCTGTGAAATTCCTTTAAAACGCTACTCCTTCTACAGTTTTGGTCTGATTTCAATATAACTTGGCACACAAGTAGAATATACTAAGATACATAGAATAGTGCATCGGTTTTTAATTTCGATGAACGGTGTTGCCATGGTTACTAAAAATAGAATTTTCTGTGAAATTCCTTAAAAACGCTACTCCTTCTACAGTTTTGGTCTGATTTCAATATAACTTGGCACACAAGTAGACTACACTAAGATACATAGAACAGTGCATCGGTTTTTAATTTCGATGAACGGTGTTGCCATGGTTACTAAAAATAGAATTTTCTGTGAAATTCTTTAAAAACGCTACTCCTTCTACAGTTTTGGTCTGATTTCAATATAACTTGGCACACAAGTAGACTACACTAAGATACATAGAATAGTGCATCGGTTTCTGATTTCGATGAACGGTGTTACCATGGTTACTAAAAATAGAATTTTCTGTGAAATTCCTTAAAAACGCTACTCCTTCTACAGTTCTAGTTTGATTTCAAAATAAGTTGGCACACAAGTAGACTACACAAAGATACATAAAATAGTGCAATGGTTTTTGATAAGTACATACCAGTAGAGCTACAGTCTCGACAGAGACTTCTGGTTTTCCCATATTTTTTTTTGATGGTCTAATAATGTTCAAATCATGTTTTAAATTAAATTTGTTATGCCAATGGGCAGAAAAGTGTGATTCTGTATGTTGTCTACGTATAATGGTATGGGGTCATTTATAAGAAAGACTGGTCAAAGAAAGATACATTTTGAAAAAAAAAAAATTCTGTTACAAACTTGGTAGAGAAAAAAAATTATCAGCATGCTGCAGTAGATCTCATCAAATGAAATATGGAGATGATGAACATTTTTCAAGCTTAGAGTCCATTTAAACTATAAAAACCAGGAACAGCAACATGGACCATAAACATCAGAGGTAGGATCAAATGGGGTGCAGTGGAAAGTGAGCATCTCCTCCTAACCTGTCACTCACACTGTGTGATCATTGTCATAATCCGATCAGTGTGTAAATAATTCCCTAACAATTAGTCTGAAAAACGCCAGTCAGTGATAGATTGTATGTGCTGACAAGGTCATTATATCAATCAGAATACTTGCAAAATGATGACTTTAAACAAGACTGTTGATATATTTGTTTCATCAACTCGTTTGTCAATAGCTAGCTTCGATTTGGAAAATGTTTATTTGTAGAACATGCTCTTGCATAAAGAATCAACTGAGAGACATAAACCCCAGGTGATAAGGGTATGTTGCTACCAAAGGCACCTGTTTCGAAAATGATATCATGGTATAATAATAACCCTATGGGTTAAAAATTTATTTCCCAATTAAATGCCTATGGTTGCTACATAAGTTAGGGACTTTGATGATGTTTATCATAAAGCATTGTTCTAAAATTACCATTAGTATCTGCTAAAATTCCAAGACATTAAAAATGGGAATAAAGTAATCGAGTACTAAGTATTTTCTTATTACCTTTATGTATGTAAATGATATATTAGTAAAAAGTCTATTGAAGTTACTTTGAAAATAAAAAATGGAATCCAATGCTAGTATATGACTCGATTTTATTGTCAATTTGTCACTGCTGACAGATTTTGCTTACAGGTGATTGTTCAGTACACATGCGAGAATAAACATTAAAAAATAACACAACAAGAGTTCAACATAATTAATCTAAAATAATGACGATCAGCTCAACGAATGCTGTCTACTCGGAAATAGGTGACAAAATCTCACACCAAATGTGTGCATCCCATGATGCATCCGTCCAAATTTGTTCAGCCAAGTACGTATACACTCTAGTTCAGACTTCTAGACCATTTCAAAATAATCTTTACATTTCAAAACAACATCTTTGAAACACAGGCACCTGATTTACTTATTTTTCTTTTAATGATAAAAAATATACCCCTTCCTAATAAATAAATAATTATTATTAGGTAGGGATATATTTTTTTATTAAAAGAAAAATAAGTAACGTCAGGTGCCTGTGCTTTGAAACTGCTGGCATCTTAATTTCGGTACATTTTATTGAGAGAATGGAAATTCTAAACCCTTTTTCACACCTATCAGGCACGTAGCAACGGAGGGGGGGGGGGGGCACTTTTTTCCCAACATTACTTATTCTATAGGAAATGTTCATTGAAAGGTTGGTTGCCCCCCCCCCAACTTTTTGCGATATGAGGATTGAGGAAAATGTAGTATAAAAACATAGGTAATCAGAGATTACAGAGCTCACCTCAACGAATATGTTGTTTTTAAGTAAGGCAAAGTCACACAATTACCCAACAAAAAGTGTACATCCAAAACTGCAAAATTTAAGCAATTTTGATTTGATACTTTGGAATAGACCTATATAGAAACTTCAACCTAGTTCTTCATCATGAAAACGTAATTAAAATCCAGCATCTGAGGCAAGTTTGATAGTTTTCATCCCTTGATGCATCATTTGTGCAAGTTTGGTTTATATAAGCCTTATAGTTCCTTGGTAATAGACCTGCACCCATAACTTTTACTAGGTCCATTATCTGGAAAATGTATGTCGAATTCAGCATCTGAAGCAAGTCCATTAGTGTGCATCCTAAGATGTATCATCCAGGCAAGTTTGCTCAACATAGCGCTCAAAGTTACTTGGAAATGAATCCTGCACCAAAAACTTTAACCTGTTCACTCTTCCAGAAAATGTATGTCAGATTCAGCATCCGAAGCAAGTCTGGTAGTATGCATCCTAAGATGTATCATCCATGCAAGTTTAGTCATTATAGGGCTCAAAGTACCTTGGAAATGAAACCTGTACCAAAACCCTTAACCTGTTCACTCAACCGGAAAATGTAGGTCAGATTCAGCATCCGAAGCAAGTCTGGTAGTATACTTCCTAAGATGTACCATCCATGCAAGTTTGGTCATTATATGGCTCATAGTATCTTTGATATGACACCTGCACCAAAAACTTTAACCTGTTCACTCATCCAGAAAATGTACGTCAGATTCTTCATCCAAAGCAAGTCTGGTAGTATGCATCTTTAGATGTATCATCCGTGCAAGTTTGGTCACTGTAGTGCTCATAGTTACTTGGAAATGAGACCTGCACCGAAAACATAAACCTGTTCATTCATGCGGAAAATGTAGGTCAGATTCAGCATCCGAAGCAAGCCTGGTTGTGTGCATCCTTAGATGTACCATCCATGCAAGTTTGGTCAACATAGGGCTTATAGTTGCTTGGAAATGAGACCTACACCAAAAACTGCACCAAAAATGTTAACCTGCTCCAAAAACATTAACCTTGTCATTCCTTTGCTGAAATTGCAGCATCTGAAACTTTGACTGGTACAATGAAACACACTAGCATGTCTAATCAATATAGGACATAGAAGTACTTAAAAAGAAAACTGCTCCAAAAACCTTAACCCGGGACGCCGACGCCGACATCGACGCCGAGGGTATTACATAAGCTCCCCTAACTTCGTTGAGGTGACCTAAAAATGGTACTGAAAGAAGATGGCATTGAAAAAAGTTCCCACGAAATGGGATTTTCGACTTTGAGCATCTTTTCTTTTCTTTTTTGCTTGTCAACATTTTAAGGTAAGTAAAAAAAATTCTCTGGCTGCCCCCCTTTAAAAACGATGCTACGTGGCTGCCTATAGTATAGGACATGAACAACATTCCAAAAATATGATTATGCCACCCGTTAACCAGAAGTCTCTGTCGAGACTGTAGCTCTACTGGTTTGTACTTATAACAAAGGATGAGAAAAGAAGCCATTGCCATCAGACCACAACTGTAGAAGGAGTAGCTTTTTAAAGGAATTTCATACATTTCTATTTTTAGTAACAATGACAACACTGTTCATCAAAATCAAAATCCGATGCACTATTTTATATATCTTAGTGTAGTCTACTTGTGTGCCAAGTTATATTGAAATCGGACCAAAACTGTAAGAGGAGTTGCATTTTAAAGGAATTTCACAGAAAATTCATTTTATTAGTAACCATGGCAACACCGTTCATAGAAATCAAAATCCGATGCACTATTCTATGTATCTTAATGCAGACCACATGTGTGCCAAGTCATATTGAAATCAGACCAAAATTGTAGGAGGAGTAGCGTTTTAAAGGAATTCACAGAAAATTCTATTTTTAGAAGCATGGCAACACTGTTCATCGAAATAAAAAAACGATGCACTATTTTATGTATCTTTGTGTAGTCTACTTGTGTGCTAAGTTATATTGAAATCAGATCAAAATTGTAGGAGGAGTAGCGTTTTAAAAGAATTTCAAAGAAAATTCTATTTTTAGTAACCATGGCAACACCGTTCATCAAAATCAAAAACTGATGCACTATTTCATGTTTCTTTGTGTAGTCTACTTGTGTGCCAAGTTATATTGAAATCAGATCAAAATTGTAGGAGGAGTAGCGTTTTAAAGGAATTTCACAGAAAATTCTATTTTTAGTAACCATGGCAACACCGTTCATCGAAATCAAAAACCGATGCACTATTTTATGTATCTTAGTGTAGTCTAATTGTGTGCGAAGTTATATTGAAATCAGATCAAAATTGTAGGAGGAGTAGCATTTTAAGGAGGCTCATTACACCACTTTTTGATGACGTACTACACAAAAAAATAAACCTCCATTGTGTCGACCGGTTTGCTCAGGGGATGAGTTGTATAGGTACCTCTATAATATGACCCTGACCTTTAAAACGCTTTAAAAATAGATGAAACATGCGGTGTTGTAAACAGTGAAAACAAAGTAGCGGATTCATTATGCATAAACCAAGAAGAATTGCTTTTAGGCAGAAACAAAAGAAAGCAACAGTCAAATCTTCGCCAAACAAGTAATGTCAATTTCATAGCCATGCATGCAGTGAACTCTATCAATCACAGACATGGGCGTATGTATGGAGGAAATTCTAGTTAAAATCTACAACCTTGTTGAAATTAAAATTTTATTTAATTGCGCTTTTTACTGTGTTGGTGTTAATTTATATATTTGTTTTATTGATTTAAATGTATACTCTTGCAATTTAAAGCTTTATTCTGAATTTTAGATGTAATGTCAAACGTTCCATAGTGTTTTGAGTCTTGGCTAATTAGGAAAGATAACTCTTGAAAGTGGACTTTTTATACCAAATATTTTTTAAATTGGATTTTTCATTACGTTTAAACTTTCTTCAGTCAATTTGACACATGTAATTCATTAAAATACATTCCTTGTCTCTTCAGAACACATTTTTTAAGTGTTTTATGCATAGATTAAAAAGATAATGACATTAACTGTTTTCTAGGATAAAATTATTTTTTCTAATAAAATTATTATTAGGTATTATGAGGTATTTTCACTGTGTGTACTTGTCTTAAGAAGATGCCCATCATTTGACACTGAAAGTTCTGAAATTCTGTGAATAATAAACCTGAAATAAAACATTTAACTGAAATAAAACAAAAACTAAAAAATTCTATAAAAAATATTTATGATATCAATACCCCCATCTGGATATTTGACATCTACATTATAAGTGCTGCTGTATTGAAATCTAAAATAAACTGTGGATGTAATGAGCCACCTTAAAGGAATTTCACAGAAAATTAAATTTTTAGTAACCATGGCAACACCATTCATCAAAATCAAAAACCGATGCATTATTTTATGTATCTTAGTGTAGTCTACTTGTGTGCCAAGTTATACTGAAATCAGATCATAACTATAGGAGGAGTAGCATTTTAAAGGAATTTCACAGAAAATTCTATTTTTAGTAACCATGGCAACACCGTTCATCAAAATCAAAAACCGATGCACTATTTTATGTAACTTAGTGTAGTCTACTTGTATGCCAAGTTGTATTGAAATCAGATCATAATTGTAGGAGGAGTAGCATTTTAAAGGAATTTCACAGAAAATTCTATTTTTAGTAACCACGGCAACACCGTTCATCGAAATCAAAATCCGATGCACTATTTTATGTATCTTAGTGTAGTCTACTTTTGTGCCAAGTTATATTAAAATCAGACCAAAACTGTAGGAGGAGTAGCGTTTTGAAAAATTGTTTACAGACAGACGGACAGACAGACAGACAGAAGGACGGACGACGGACACCTTACTATCGCATAAGCTCTTCTGGTCTCTGACCAGTAGAGCTAAAAAATCAAGAGTTTTTTTGATTTGTAAACAAAGATTACGTTTTCTCCAATTTCCTGTATAAACTCGGAACTTCTACAATTCATTTTCACATCGCAAGGAATCTTCAAAAAAAAAAAAATGTAACCAACTTGTGCAAAAATATAAGAGAAGTTCAGGCTCCGAAGCCAAAAAAAGATAACCTCACTTTTTGTCTCAGTCTAACTTTTTTCTACGAATAACTCCTTACATGTAGAAAAATTGAAACTCATTCCTGACATCAAAAATAAGCTTGTCTAAGTTTTGGTTAATGTCCCGAAGCTGACATTAGCAACTGGTACCATTAAACATACTAAACCTTGACTCTGATAGAAGCTGGGCAACAGGGATTGAAGTGTACTTGCCAGCAATACACGGATTAAAGACAGTCAGTTCATTTTATTGTCTGTTTGTAATCTTGTATTTTCAGTTGAAAATGGTGGTCATGATTCAAAAAAGAAGTGGTCATTGTTGAAGCAACCAAGTGAAATTCTGAAAAGGTAGTGTAAGTGGTACCAGTTGCTAATGTCCCTAGTTTTGTCTATGCTATAAATAAACCCTGTGGATTAAAAACTGTTTTGACCCACTCACTTTGACACAGTTTAGAATGTATCTTGTACTTAATCTTAGCTGTGATAAAAGCTGGAAACAACAGTGATCGAAGTGACCTTTATAAGCAGTACAACGGTTGAAGACAGTCAGATTATTTTATGTTCTGTTTGTTATCTTGTATATTCAGTTGAATATTTCGGGCTTGGCCCAAAAGACATTCTTGATACATTGAAGTCACATTCGGAAGTGCAAGTCGTACCAGTTATTCATGTCCCTCGATTTGTCTTTGTTTTAAACAAACCCAGTGAATTAAAATATTGTTTTGAGCCACTCACTCATAAAACTTCAGAAAATGACTTGTACTAAATTTTGGCTCTGATAGAAGCTGGAAACAGCAGTGATTGAA
Source organism: Saccostrea cuccullata (assembly GCF_032062105.1). NCBI lineage: Eukaryota > Metazoa > Mollusca > Bivalvia > Ostreida > Ostreidae > Saccostrea > Saccostrea cuccullata. Next base: position 801,656 of record NW_026920610.1, read on the forward strand.
GTAAACTTACCAGCACTACACAGATTGAAAACAGTTATTTTATTTTATTGTCTGTTTATAATCTTGTATTTTAGCTGGAAATGGTTTTCATGGCCTAAAAGAGAAGTGGTCATTGTTGAAACAATCAAGTCACATTCTGAAAGGTAGTGTAAGTGATAACAGTTGCTAATGTCCCTGGTTTTGTCTATGCTATAAACAAATCCAGTGGATTGAAAAACTGTTTTGAGCCACAAACTCATAAAACACCAGAATGTGAATTGTACTGACTCTTGGCTTTGATAGAAGCCGGGAAACAACAGTGACTGATATGTACTTGTCGTCAGTACGCAGATTGAAGACAGTCAGATTACCGTTATTTTATGTTCTGTTTGTTTGTTATCTTGTATCTTCAGTTGAATATTTTGGGCCTAATCCAAGAGTCATTGTTGATGCACTCAAGTCACATTCTGAATAGGTAATGTAAGTGGTACCAGTTGCCAATGTCCCTGGTTTTGTCTATGCTATAAACAAATTCAATGGATGCAAAACTGTTTTGAGCCACTCACTGATAAAACATCAGAATGTGCCTTGTACTACATCTTGGCTGTGATAGAAGCCGGAAAACAACAGTGATTGAAGTTAACTTGGCAGCAGTACACAGACCGCAGGCAGTCAATTTATTTTATTGTCCGTTTGTAATATTGTATTTTCAGTTGAAAATGGTGGTCATGACCCAAAAGAGAAGTGGTCATTGTTGAAGCAATCAAGTCACATTCTGAAAAGGTAATGTAAGTGGTACCAGTTGCTAATGTCCCTGGTTTTGTCTATGCTATAAATAAACCCAGTGGATTAAAAAACTGTTTTGAGCCACAAACTCGTAAAACATCAGAATGTGACTTTTACTAAATCTTAGCTGTGATAAAAGCTGGAAACAATAGTGGTTGAAGTGTACCTTTAAGCAGTACAACGATTGAAGACAGTAAGTTTATTTTATGTTCTGTTTGTTTATTGGTTTCTTGTATTTTCAGTTGAATATTTTGGGCCTAACCCGAAACATTGTTGATGCACTCAAGTCACATTCTGAATGGTAATTTTCTGAAAAGGTAGTGTAAGTGGTACGAGTTGCTAATGTCCCTGGTTTTGTCTATGCTATAAATAAACCCTGTGGATTAAAAACTGTTTTGAGCCACAAACTCATAAAACATCAGAATGTGACTTGTACTAAATCTTGGCTATGATAAAAGCTTGAAACAACAGTGATTGAAGTGTACTTGCCAGCAGTACACAGATTGAAGATAGTAAGTTTATTTTATTGTCTGTTTATAATCTTGTATTTTCAGTTGCATACGGTAGTCATGGCCAAGGAGAGAAGTGGTTATTGTTGATGTATTATTGAAAGTCACATTCTGAATAAGTAGTGTAAGTGGTACTAGGTGCTAATGTGCCTGGTTTTGTCTATGCTATAAACAAATCCAGTGGATTAAAATCCTGTTTTGAGCCACTCACTCATTAAACTTAAGAATGTGACTTGTACTAAATATTGGCTGTGATAAAAGCTGAAAACAACAGTGATTGAAGTGTACTTGCCAGCAGTACACAGATTTAGCACAGTAAGTTTATTATACCCCCCGCTTGAAAAGCGGGAGGGTATACTGTAATCGGTATGTCCGTCCGTCCGTCTGTTACGCTTTGTGGTACCTATCTCTTATCCGCAACTCCTCTTTTACCACTGAGTGAAATGTAATGAAACTTACACAGAATCTTTATTACATATTGCCATTGTGCACCTCCTATTTTACTTTTTGATCCGACACATATTTTTGGTTTCCCGGCCACAGCAAAACATGGACTTTGTCATTATAACCGTATGGGAGGCGGGGGGTATCATTTAGTGAGCTCATCGCTCACAGTACCTCTAGTTTCAAGTTCTGTTTGTTATCTTGTATCTTCAGTTGAATATTTTGGGCTTGACCCAAGAGACATTGTTGATGGACTCAAATCACATTCTGAATATTCTGAAAAGGTACTGTTAGTGGTACCAGTTGCCAATGTCCCTGGTTTTGTCTACGCTATAAATAAACCCAGTGGATTAAAAACAATTTTAAGCCACTGACTCATTAAATTTCAGAATGTGACTTTTACTAAATCTTGGCTGTGATAAAAGCTGGAAACAACAGTAATTGAAGTGTACCAACAGTACACAGATTTAGCACAATAAGTTTATTTTATGTTCTGTTTGTTATCTTGCATCTACAGTTGAATATTTTGGGCTTGGCCCGAAAGACCTTGTTGATGGACTCAAGTCACATTCTGAATATTCTGAAAAGGTAGTGTAAGTGGTACCAGTTGCTAATGTCCCTGGTTTTGTCTATGCTATAAACAAACCCAGTGGATTACAAACTGTTTTGAGCCACAAACTCATAAAGCTTCAGAATGTGCTTTGTACTAAATCTTGGCTGTGATAGGAGCCAAGAAACAACAGTGATTGAAGTGTATTTTCCAGAAGTACACAGATTTGAGACAGTAAGTTTATATAATTGTTTGTTTGTAATCTTGTATTTTCAATTGAAAATGGTGACCATGACCCAAAAGAGAAGTGGTCATTGTTGAAGCAATCAAGTCACATTCTGAATATGTAGTGTAAGTGTTACCAGGTGTGGATGTCCCTAGTTTTGGCTATGCTCTAAAACCCAGTGTATTAAAAAACTGTTTTGAGCCACAAACTCAAAAAACCTTAGAATGTGACTTGAACTAAATCTCGGCTGTGAAAGAAGTCATGAAAGAACAGTGATCAAAGTATAATTGCCAACAGTACACAGATTGAAGACAGTAAGTTTATTTTTATTGTCTGTTTGTTTGTAATCTATTATAATAGTGTTTTTTGGTGACCTATTTTGAATTTGCACTAATTCTAGAATTTGCCGTGGGACTGTATGTCTGAAGTTATTCATTTTCGGTTCAGTACTTCATATTTTGGTGAGGTGGTAAAGCATTTGTTGGACTCAGCTTTGTATCTTTTTTGTTCCTTAAAATTCAGTACAGGATTTGTAGATCGAACTCACCTTAAACGATTTTTTATTATTCTTAATGATCCGGGAAAAAAACCGAAATTCCGAAGCTTAATTGTATTTCTACAAGACATCATTAATAATATACTAATGGAATGTGTTTAATAAAGCGAAAGAAGTAAGACGAGTTCAGGAAGTCAAACTTTTGTAGGAAAAAAAGTTTTCCAAATCACAGGAGTTGTGAATTACTTATTTTCCTTGAGTAATCTGCTTTGGAATATATTTATTATTGTAATATGTAAAAAGGAAAGTCAAAATGATAAAAGACACTAACAAAGGGCAAGGGGCGCCTGTTGGGAGAAGAGGGGCACACTGATTTGAAGGCTTGGCGCGGCGCTCCTCCATTTCCTCTTAGCTGGAATACTGGATAGACCTACTAGGATAACAACAGGAGACACGGAACTTTCTTTAGAAAGTAGGTGTAAAAATGTTAAAAATCATTTGAAGAATTGTTTGTTTTAAAAAGAAAGAATGAGTTAAAAAAATAAATAAAAACTATGAATGCATTTTATAAGTGGTTTGATAACAACAGTTAGGCAGTTTTCTGTGCACAATTTTGCAGATTTACTCCAGAGTTTGGCGATTGGAAAATCAAATCTACAATCACTTCTGTAAATTGTATGAACAATTAAATATATATGATTTGTTTTTCCACGAGGAATTACCAATTAAGTAACTTTGGCGGGTGTGACTGGTCGACAGGGGATGTTCACTCCTCCATGGCACCTGATCCCACTTCTGATGTTTCAGAGGACCGTGTTTGCTCTGCTCCAGTTTTGTATTGTTTTATGGACTTTTGCGCCTGAATACTTTTAATTATCCCCACATATATCGTACTACCTGATTTCAACCACAGAGTATATTACTTAACATTTTCCTTTATTTAGCGATATCTCATGGAATCAAAAAAAAAAAAAACATTTTCATTTAATTATACAGAAACAGCTAGTCTGTTGTTGATGATATCCGCAATTTCTAAAGAGATTTAGGGTATAAATATGCAATCTCTGTCTGTCTTTTAAACTTTCTTTTTTAATAACTATACTCTTACATTAATTTTCAGACAATCTAGACTGTGTCATATAGATCGGTGTGCAATAAGGCTTCAGATATTTCATTATAACTCGGGGTCCATTTGGGGTCATAGAACATTATATATAAAATCCACTCAGCTTCAAGAGTACTTTAAAACAACATATTCGAGAAGTGATATATTTATCAGAGGTGGAAATCTGCAAGGGGCTTTCTTCAAGATTGAAATTAAAAAAAATAACCAAAATCAATGTCATCCAAACATCACTTTTATTTTCAACACTTTATACAACTAGTTCCCGCGGTAAATTAATTAAAATCCAGACTTTTAGACATCATACCTTTTAGGAAGCTGCTTTTTTAAACAAAAATGAAACTCGTAAATTAACTTATCTTAATGTTCTTGGTCATTTGCAAGATTATTTTGTCAAAACATTCTCATTGCAAATGCATGTTCTCTTAAGTTGACATTAAAAATATGTTCGGGTCTCTGCCTGTTAATATTTAAGATGTTTTTGGAGACCAGGTCTTCCAACAATCAGAATTTCCTAGGGTATCAATTTCACCTTATTACAGTGTAATAGCAGACTATTTTTGTATTTACCGGTATATGAAAAATTTATTTAAAGATTTATATATGAGAAGCAAACACTTTCTATGCAGGCGCGTAGCTGCCTATACGCAAGTACGCAAGTGCGTAAACATCATTTTCCAAAAAAAAAAAAAAAAAATAAAAAAAAAGAAAAAGAAAAGAAAAGAAAGGAAGAAAAAAGAATAAAAGAGAAAGAGAGAGATTTATTCGGAGAAAAAGAGGCACTATCTGTCTTTAGAATTATTTTACGTCTTATTGTTTCTATTCAAATTTTGTTCAGAATATCGTTATAATCCAGTCTTTTATAAATTGAATTCCAAAATTCTTGACTAAGAAAATATTGTTGAATCAAAATTTTCAGCTGTTAATCCGCGTAATCCTGATTATCCGTACAAATACATGTATATGAAGGAAAGCGATCCAAGTGACATTCATTTAATTAAAGAAAAAGTTACAAGGGTTTTGGACGACTATACAAGAATATCCGTTGAAGTAATGAATATATAGGATCTCCCATGATTTGTAGTTGGATATGATTTTTATCGAACCAGTTGTGTGATTTTTATCCCCGAGCCTTGGCGAGGGGATAAAAACACAACGAGTTGGATACCAAAATCATATCCAACTACAAACATCACTTTTATTATCCCATGTTTAATACTTCACAACCGATGTTTAACACTGTTTTATATAATATATAATTATAGGACTCTGCTATATTTTACTTCCTCACGCTAACGCAAAAACCATTGTGACGTCATAACTGCACTTAAGTGTGGGATATGAAAACGATATCCCATGAGCTATATCCACGGGATAAAGGTGTAAACATGGGATAAATATCGATAAACAAAAAAAGGCAAAATTTAAATTATTGAACAAAGTAAATATAAATATAGATCATTTATGAATATCTTAATTTACTGGTATTACCAGTTTATAGAATTTAAGTACTCTCACTTTGTTTAAGCTAACAGAATATAAAGGTTATCAAAAGACCCACACCCCGTTTATATTTTGAAATACTTTACCTCCAATGATAACTTATTAAATTACTTCTCTGTTTAATCTTGTCACACTTGGAAACTTTTGTTCTAATACCAATATATTCGTAAATTAATTTGATTAAATTATTCTTCTCTTCCTGAATTATCCATGGAAGTATAACTTAGCTAGGTGTTTGCTTGAGAAAAGAGATGTAGCGTGATTTCTTTTAAAGGAAAATGACTGAAAAATTTCATAAAATCCAGGAGCTTCCGGGGGCTTCGCCCCCTGGTCCCCCAACAGGGCTTCGCCCTGGACCCACTGGGGGCCTCAGGGCGGCCCCCAGACCCCCGACCATTTTCTGCGTGCACTTCATTTAAATGCTGGCTACGCGCCTGCTATGGCTTTCAACTCGATATTTAGACATTTATTATTATAATCAAATTTTTACTTAATATGTCGACAGATTTTTTTTACTAAGAAGGCCGATGGTGGTTTCAAAATCATTTTTCTGAAAATCTTCTCATATATATCCCACAGTAGAAGTTTGTGTTATTCATAAACTCTTAGGTCAAAGGCCAAATAAATGTAACTTTTTCTTAACATAGTAACCGTTTAATCTCAATACTTTTCTTATGTCATCAAAAATGTGCACAAACTGTTCAGGTTTCATGCGAGAAATAATATTTCTGACTCAGATCCTGCAAATCATCAAAGCTCTGTTCGCGTATAAACGACTTTATACTTGTACGGTAATCCGGCAAAGTCACGTTACGAAATTCATTTCTTACAGACTGCAATCGCGATGTGCTGGTCTTCCTTCACACATGTCATCCTGTAAACTGTCCTTTCCGTTCGAAAATCTTCTGTTCCACTTAAACACTAACGAAGGCTTACTTTTCTATTTTTCCCCAACTGTTTAAAGAATTTATGGGTTTCTTTTTGGTGTTTTCCCGATGTCTACACAAAATTTTACCGCTGTTTTCTGCTCTACCTTTTTCGAAAATGTCTTTTTTTTTTAAATGACAGTCCTGTCTTAATGTATTCTAACCTCGATTTCTCAGCGATTTCGAAACTTCGAAAGCTCAAATTTTGCAGAATTGACTTTATAACTTTTGTCAACCTCAAAATGTAAAAACCATCTACATTTCAAAATACAAATGAAATGCAAAATGTGATAAATAATTTTTAATTAAAATTTTACAAAATACATAATTTTAATTATATATGAATTGAATAAAATATTGCAAAATGTAAAGGATTATAAATAATTTTTAAGTTTTAAAATTTTGCTGTGCTCCTGATACATCCATATTCTAAATGTAAATCGAAAAAAGTCACCATCCCAATATCTAATGTATTAACTTTCACTTGAGTTTATTGTTCCAAATCTTTCAATTATTTATGTCCTCTACTCTAGAAACTTTATAAGAATTTATCCAAAATCGAAGAATTATTGTACACGGAATTTTTAAATATAATGGACATGTTGTTCATTTAATGTGTTTATATAATTTTCTGGACCAGTGTGCTTTAAGGTTTTGGTTATAAAATACAAAAAAGAGCCATGATACGAGAAAGAAAAATCTCAGTCAAAATATAACCGTTCAATAAAATCTTCCCTCGATTCAGATATTACTGAAAATTTTATATGCGCTTTATCCATTTATTGAAAAATAAATATCAAATAAAATTGGAAAATGTCAATTGTAATATCCCACTGTATTTTGTTAAAATTAAAAAAAAATATAGCGTACAAGAGAAATAATAAGTGTTTTGTGATCTTTATCCTTTAATGCTTAAAATCAATCGGAATTGTAAGATGATATGAATGCACATTGACGTCACTGTAAAAAAGTGTCGCATCGACAGGAAGCAGGGCCGCAGCGAAATCGGCCACACAACGCGAGATTTAGGACCACACAGCGAGAAATTCATCCATGGCGACCAATTTTTGCGTACCTACATCAGAGCCGAGTAGAGAGCTGACACACCGAAAAATGGAATCTCCCAAGGGATATCATGGAATAAAAAGGGCATAAAATTAGTGATTCTGTTTATTTTATGATGCTTTTATCAAACTAGACTTAATTGATCATTTAGACAGTTATTGCATGTGGTCAGTGAATTGGAAATGGACACAGACTACGGATATTTTTGTCTCTTTTCGAGAGATGGCGGATTGATACACTGTGAAATAATGGCGTTCTGTTCAGTAAAAATATTTATTTTCCTTTGAGTTTCATTTATATGTGGAATATTGAATGTGTGAAAAAATTCTATGACATATAATTTTTTGAGAGGAATAAAAAAGATGGTAAGTTTTAATAGAACTGGACAATGCCTGGACGTGCAAATACGTATACAGCACACTGATACAGGATATTTTTTTTTTGAAGGATAATATTGTTTTGTTTTACTTGAAATGAAATAGAAATAAATGAATAATCATCATTTTTATATTTTATTGTTTACTTGTTACATCCTTAAAAGCGGTAATCACAATAGTCATTATTATCATCGTTAAATCAATAGAGCTGAAAAAATATCTTTGATAATCAGGTAAAAATTACCAGTGATCGGTTAGATTTATACGATTCGTAAAATATACTCAATTTATTGTGGTCATGTACCATGATAAGATCTCAATGTAATTCTATAATTCAAAATTTATGGCTTACCCTGAAATACGTAGTAAAAATAAACCAACAAATAAGATAGTCCTGAAACTTAATGGAAAATAGAGATGGTATTTATTATGGGTTTCAACCTTATATCTTAAAGAATTTAGTTTCTGCAAACTGCAAACTAATAAATATATCCTTTTGTCACAAGAAAAGGTGGCCTGAATTAAAAAAAAAAGTTATATATATATAAATATATACAGGTATAATGAAAACAAGGTCAAGAGTATAAATTTTAATTTCACTCTTTTAAATAATATATAAAACTTATAATATTTATACATGTTTTAAAAATGTGATGTCCGTGAAATACCTGTTTAATACAAAGTAAAGTTAAAAAAAAAAAAAAAAAAAAATTAAAGCCAAAAAACAATAACACAACAACAGTCGATAAATATTTTTAGTAAACTATTGCATAGCTTGTAGGTTTCGAAAGTGTAGCAGAATACTAGACATGTTATTAGGTCATTGCCTTTATACTGTTTGACTATAAAATACCCTATGTACCCGATCAATACATAAGTATCACGTTATGTGACCGTCAACTGTGAATACTCAATGACTTCTCCTCGGCACTTGTTCCCACCTCAGGTGTTTCCAAGGGTCTATCATGTTGCCACTCACAATTCTTTTTTAACCAAGTTTATATGAAAGTAACAATCCTTTATAATTTGTACAATTTACATGGTAGGTAATGGATAAAGTAAATGATAGAATTAATTTTTTCAGGATAGATGATACAAACAAATTTTTTGTTAAAAAAATTGAAAATAACTACTTGAGTCATGTTTATATAAGTGAAATGAACAAGTTATAACACAGCGTAGTTTTTTGAGTTGGCTTGCGTAGCAAGCTTACTCCCTGTTGACATAGCCGTTTCAGAGCTGTAAAATTTTTCATGCATTCATCAAGGAGATCCATACGCCAAATATAATAGTTCTAGCAAAAAATGCTTTGGTTTGAGTGATTGTACAAACTTAAGAGGTAAAAACTATATGAACTTTCATACTGTAACATTATTTATGCCTTCATGCTTTTAAAGAAATATCTGTAAGAATGTACAATTTTTGAATATATGTTCAAGCATGTAAGGCGGATCTAATCTTCCCATCTGAAGTTTATTTATAATTGACACTCCCTAACACAAACACCTGCTGCTCTCATTTTTACAGCTAGTTGTTGTTGAAAAAATTTTTAGAATCCAGATTTGCTGTGGTAATCTTTAACCTAATTATTCCATAACACTGACCACTGCAGCTAATGTGCTGAAATTTATTATAGAATCCAGTCAAAATAATACGGAAGCCCATTAGTGCCAACCTGTATATATTAAGGAAAAGCAATATACACTTTATTTATGAACCAAATATGGATCAGACATATAATATTCAATCTCTAAAGATGCAAAATAAACTGAATATATTAAGGTATGGTGCCCAGATGTATGAAAAAGCCCAATTGACTCCAGCAAGTCAACTCGCAGGCCCTTCAGGCCTTTGATAATTTTTTTTAACTCAAAGTTTCACAATAACGGGATTTGAAGTGCAAAAAATGTGTAAAGATTAATAAGGATGTTTGCAAAAAGGCAGAATTTGAACATCATAGAAGGTTTACAATTTCTCATATTGTAGAAATTTATTATTTGTATCATTTACAACAAAAGTAGGCCAAAAATATATACCAATCCAGGCATCCATATTTTTGTATCATCTGTCCTTAATGTAAACATTAGCATCATTATTTATTTTTTATCCAAATAATAATATATTTTTAAATACAGTTTTTTTTTTATTTTAAAAAAGATTTCAGTGCCAAAAATAAAATAAAATAAAAATAAAATAAAAATATACAACAATAATAAGACTACCAAAAAACAAAAACAAAACAAACAAACAACAACAAAATATAAAAAAAAATAAACAAACAAAACCAAAAATTGAACTATTTTCCCCCTAACACACAAGCCTGTAAATGTACATGTATATTACAAATAATCATATGACTTTTGTTTTCGAAAAAAAGTATTATGTTCTTTACTATATCTGTGATGTAGAAATATGAGCATCTATTTATTTCTGTTGTGCGTCTCCCTTGGAATGTTTATACTTGTTTTCTAATGAAATAACTTCGCGGCTCACACTCGCGTTTAATTGTGTATCCATTTTAAGGATGACACATGTTTTTCTCTAAATAGTAATATTTCTTGTAAGGTCAGTGATGTAAAGGCAATTGTTTGTACATTGAAAAATTTGTGTATTTTACAAGTTCAGAGAGAAAATTTTAAGTTAATTTGCTTCTTGCTTAAAAAGCGATGAAACATTTTAACTGTCCTTAAAGGGGCATGGACAGTTTCAGCCAAAAAAAATTCATTCCATTTTTTATGTTTACAAAAACTTAACTAAGGTATTTCTAATGACCATCAAAATTTCGAATTTCAGTTGGCAAGAAACAAGACAGATTTAGAGCTCCTAACCTTTGTTATGTAAAAAAGGCCCGTGTCATGTTTTTGTTTACAAAGGTTGAAGATGCTAATATGTGTTCGTTCAAAGCAGATTAGTTAATTCTAATTACAATTAGACAGATTCTAGTGATTTGCTGAATCTCGTTTTGTTGTGAACATGATATTTCTATATGTAAACAAAAACAAGGCACGAGCCTTGTTTACATTTTTAAGAACTTTAAGTTTTGTATCTAGTTTGTAAATCAATAAATGATGTTCAAATTGTTGCTGATCATTAGAATTGCCTTTGTTAGGAATTGTAAACATAAAAATTGGTAAGAAAAATTTCAGTTGAAACTGTGTCCATGCCCCTTTAAAAACATTTCAAAATTTCATTTAATAAAGTGATTGAGGTTGTGTGGCATAAAAATGTTATGGCTAGGAAGAAAAAGAAAGGACTTATATTTGGACAATCTCTAACCTTTTTTCTTTTCTACAATTATTTTAATTTAAATGTTTTAAATCGAGACAATTTTTCTCCCGCTTTCGCGAAAGGGAGGGGACTTTAATCTCATTCGTCTGTCCGTCTATTAGCCTGTCAGTCCGTGACAAAAATTTTAGACTGGTCATATCTTCTGAAGGAGAAGATAAAGGGCTTTCGTATTATACATGTATATTACATGTGACAAGACCTTTCTAAATAGAGTATGATTTTTGACATGTGACCTTGAAGTTTCACCTACTTTAAAAGAATTAAACATTACTTTGAATTTACCATAACTTTTTGAGATATTAGCTGTGACAATACCTTTCTAAATATACTATGATTTTATGACCTCTTGACCACTTTTCAAAAGCATTAACTTTGGCCATAACTTTTGATTGAGGACTTTCATATTAAATATGTATATTACTTCTAACAAGACCTTTCTGAATGCACTTTATTTTTTCGACCCCATTACACATGTACCTTGATATTGAAGTTTGACATACTTTTCCAAAAAAAATTAACCTTGCTCATGACTTTTGAATGAGATGAAGCTTTCAAATTAAACCTATGTGTTGCTTGTGGCAAGACCTTTTAAATACACTATGATTTTTGATCTTGTGACTTGTCCTTGAAGTTTGATTTAATAAACAATAAAAGGTGTTCATAAGTTAGTGCATTGTTGTCCTGGCCAAAGCTGTAAAATTTTGAGACTATATCTGATTCAGTAAACATAAAGTAGGTTATAACTACCAACAGGGTGATCATACCATCAAATGTTTTATTTTACACCAGATTTTTGAAACCAATATGACATCAACTTATTTGTAGGCATTCTACCTCGATTAAAAAAGGTTGTACCCAGAGCATGTCTTTAGAATATTATAACTTGGGATACATAAAAACAACACACATGTGAAAGCGGAAAATTACATACATGGTAAATACATGTACTGCATAAATAAGAAAAGCTGAAGTCATGTGTTTGCCATTCAGTTCAGTTGTTGATTAATACATTTATTCGATAACCGTAACAGTATAGGCACATTCAACCTAAATAAACATGGTATATAAAAAAATTCATAATCTTTTTTTTTTTTAGGTTTGTGGCATTTTTGGAATGTTTAAGAAGCCACAACTCCTATTGAATTATGTTTTTGTGCTTTAAGTTTGTTGTATCTTTAACTATTTTGTATGTTTTTTTTTCTTTGCATAAAACTTCGTAATTCATTTGTTAAATAAAGGAACAATTCCAATTCCTTAACATTTAGTTGTGTTTTCATATGTCAAACTGAGCATTACCCGAGCAGATATCCATAAAATCCTTTCTACAACTCTACATTTTACCGACACGTCATTCTATGAATATTCATTTTAATTTTAAAAATCACTTTCTATTATTGTTGTACATGTATTTTTTCACGCAATTATCAAATATGTTGCTCCTGACAGCTGTCTCATTTAAACCATTTAGAATGAATATAGAACTTCCCTGATTAGGGTTGTACAAAGAACCCTTTATTTTTGAACTGCGCATGTTTTGCTATGTCAAGCTAAACACACTGGATTAATTCTGCAATTAGTCTGACACCCAGTGTTTTGCCTTTTCAATCGCCTTTGTCCAGCGCTTAGAAAGTCTTGTGCGTTCTGAAAAGGGAAAAGTTTATAAAAGATGTGAAACACAACCAATACATGTCAACAATGTTATTCATTAAGTGCTGTTGCAAACGTCTTCTCGGAAGACTTTTTGAATTAATTCATAACTCATTAGAAGCTTTAAAAAAAAAACAAATAATATACACTGTATACATTTACCATCATCAGTCATCGACGGCAAAAATGTAGTTTCGTGAATTGGAAAAGAAACATCAAGTTTCATTCTATCAGGAGACGGATGAAAAATGTCAATCCCTTCGGCGGCCCCTGCCATTAAAGCAGCCCCAAATGCCGTCGCCTCAACCATAGAAGTCCGTACTATGTTAAACACACAATCTGATGTTAATTTTTCTTAATTTTCTCATTAGCCACACTCAAGACGAGCAAGAATTGATATTAATTTAATTAAAAAGATTCAAGTGTTTTAGCTTAATTACGTTTAAACTTAAGTTTCTAGAGACTGGCTTGAATTTTCTCTTACCCACAGCTTCGTTGATAAAGTTGGCTTGAATTTGCATCAGAAGATTGTTTACAGTCACACCACCATCTACTTTTAACTCAGGAATCCGTGAACCTGTATCTACCTCCACACCGTCCAGAATCTGTTAAATTTTATATTTAGATTCTGGTTTATTGTGAAATACATTTACAAATATGTATGACCGGTGTGTAAAAATTGAATTAAATTATGAATTGTTGGCTCTCATAAAATATATGTTCAACTCACATCTTTCACCATGAAGGCCACAGATTCCAGAGCCGCTCTACAGATGTGTTCTTTCTGAGTGTACCCCGTCATTCCCACTATTGTTCTACATGGTAAAGGTTTTTTAATAACATTTAGAAAAAAAATGAGCTAACAGTTAGTCTAATTTAATCATTTATAAGACTTTTTTTATATTTAGAATTTTTTTTATGTTCAAATATTATTTAATCAACCTTGCTGCATTTGTCTTAAAAATCTTTTCTAATTACATACTAAATGAACTCTAGTCTACAAGATCCATATTGTTTATAATGTAAATATCATTTATAAAGAATTGTTAGTTTTTTTAAAAAAAAATATTTCTTATATTTATTGAACCATGCAGTCTTCCAAAGTTATGTTCGGTTACCCTCTGGCGTCATCCTCCCAGTAGGGACAAAGAAGACCCCCAAAGGCGGGAACAAAAAAGCAGTCATGTGACGAATCTACAGAAGCTGCGAAGGTTTCTGAAGATGAAAGAATGGAATGTTTACGATAAAACTACATTTAGAAAATCGATCGAATACTCAAGCTACTTCAAGTTAAACAATTTCTCTGTCTTATATTTTGTGTTTGTACCAATTTCTTGGGCGGATTTGACGATTTGTAGATTGTCTCTTAACCATCGCATCAATTGTCCACATCCTTCAATGGCTCCCTACAATGAAAGACATGTCCATGTTCAAAACACTTTTTATCTAAATTGTGTCAGTAGCCCCAATACCGAGAAAAACGTTTACTTTGTTTACGAACAGGTTACATTGGCACAATGCTGTAATATTCTTTTGTTGTGTACTTACCCAAAGAGTAAAGAGTATTGGAGCTGACTTTCCAAGTTGAAAGAGGGGAGAAGTCATCATTCCACAGCTAGAATACACAGCCTACAATCATTTTACGTCATATAAATTGAAAATCATTTTCAGTAAACAAAACCTTGTGTTTGATACTCAAGGTATACTGTAATCATACTATTTCATTTTCTAGCATTCACACCATTTACAAAGAATAAATAGAGAAATTCCACCGGTAAATTGGTGAAGTTTCAGAATGATTGATATTTCGGTCCTAACCGTACTATTAACACTAACTCCTAATACTTACCTTAGTACCTGTGTTTATATTTAAGCACCCTGCCGTTCCATATCTAAAATCGAAGAAAAATGTGACAGAATTATTGTCAATAAAATTTCAAGTTTTGTGTTTTGCATAATCTAGTGAAAGAAAAATAAATTATAAGCTTAAACATCATAGTGGTTATTTCAGGAAAGAAAAATAAATGTCGAGATCAAAAATTTCGATCTAATACACGTCCAGCATTTTAGTCGTTAAGATTGTATAATATAAAAGTTTACCGTATGTTCTCGATATCTTTACAAAGGAAAGAGTTTGAGTTGTCAGAAAAGAGACTAAAATATGAATCATTGAACTTTGCAGAGTTTGTTTGTTTGAGCAGATTTGCTGCAAAATTGGTTTATAATGTACATTTGAAAGCATTTCTATTCTTTTAAGTTTTTATGAAGAATAGCAGGATTAATTGTCTGATTTTTTTCATTACCAAGATCAATACAGTTCCACTCTACCTTATTGTCTACCATATTTGAATGAATAATTGAATGTTCATCGGAAGATAGAGTTTGCTGTACAAGAAGTTAGTCACTCGCAACAAAAATCAAGAAAAAAAAAATAAAAATAAAATTTATTCAAATTTTAAAAGTTAGATCTAGGGCATAATTTATGATAATACAAAAAGATATGACCTTGGTTTAAGACGGTCATTTGCAAATATAGCATTTCATGAAATATATGAAGAAAACAAACAGAAATGAAAGTTCATAATATAAAGCAGGAGGAGAGCAATCACAGACATCCATCAGAGATGGGATCAGGTGCCATGGAGGAGTGAGCATCCCCTGTTCTATATTATAAAATATTTAACAATCGAGTATTCAATAGTTTAATCCAAGGATAATTTTGAACAAATTCGCCCTCTAGAATGCGATCTTTATGGCAAGCCCTTTTACTATTTATTCGGAAAATAAAATTTATCTTAAAATTACAGAGATATCTCTCATTTTAGGGAGATATCTCTTAAAAAATAGAGATATATCTCAATTTAATGAGATATCTTTCATTTTTAAGAGATATCTCTATGACAAAGAGATATCTCTTAAACTTGGAGAGATATCTCTTATACTTAGAGAGATATCTCTTTTTATTAGAGAGATATCTCTTCCACTTGTAAAGATATCTCTTTCTCCTTTAGAGATATCTCTTACGTGAAAAGAGATATCTCTAAACGTTAAAGAGTGGAAGAGATATCTCTCTGTTTCACTTTCGTTTTAAAGTGGAGAATTAATTATTCTATTTTAAGCATCACTGGAAAAAGAGATATCTCTTTAGCTTATAAAGATATCTCTTTTTGAAAATCTAAAGAGATATCTCTCTAACTAAAAAAGATATCTCTTTTAACTTTGTTAAAGAGATATCTCTCTAACTTTTAGAGATATATCTCTCGCTTAAAGAGATATCTCTGTAGCTTATAAAGATATCTCTCTAAGTAAAAGAGATATCTCTCTCACAAAAAGAGATATCTCTTTTGTTTAAAGAGATATCTCTCTAAGGTATAAAGATATCTCTTTTAGTCAAAGAGATATCTCTATAAGCTAAAGAGATATCTCTATATGCTAGAGAGATATCTCTCTTGTTGAGAGAAAATTTTTATTTCATGAATAAATAGTAAAAGGGCTTGCCATAGATCTTGGGTTCTTTTTTAGAAAGTGTTATTAAGTTTAACCCTCGCCTGTTGTCGTTAACAAACAGACAAATGTGTCTCTAACGGTTTAATATAGGTGGTTTAAATAAAAAAACGTAATCATTAAATATATACATGTATATTAGTTCAATGCAATATTCAAATTACTCACGTGCATTTAGATTGACCTTTATTAAAACACAACTGTCCAACAGTTCCCGCCATTTGATCCCCGATCATCTTCAAACAGAAAGTTAGATTAAAGTTAAAGAAACATATTTTTTGAGTTGTTATCATTTAAATTTGTACGCATCTTAATAGTACAACGTACATATTATAAATTACCCCAGAAATCGGAATTCCCGCTAATGGTCCATGTTTTATATAACCGTAAATTTCGGACGTACTCCTAATTTCAGCAAATACATCTTGCGGAATTCCAAAATATCTGATAAAACATAATCATCAATAATTTCTTTGAGTTAAAAACGCCTTTTTAACACAAATATCAATCAAATCATTAAATGACACACTTTCATAAGCAAAAAACAAAAACAAAAAATGTGTTATGTAGTTTAAACGAATATTATTGTTCAGAAATATAAGACTGACACATAACTTTACTTAATATTAAGAATATTTATTTACTTATTGTTTAACTTTAAAGTTAAAAACTTGCAAGGATACTTAGATAACTGGAAAATATTCTAACCGGCAGATTTCTGGATCCCAGTTACACGTCTCTAAATTACACAACCCTGTAATTTGTCCATTGGAAATGTCTGTTAAATACACTCCCCCATTCAATGTTCCTCTGTTATTATGCAAGACCGAAGCCAAGTGAACTGAGCTAGTTTTTTGATGGATTAAAATTAAAATAACAACAGTAGTGAAAGTGAAAAATTGTCATTTATTGAAGTAAATGACGCAAAACAAAATATAAACATATTATAAGGGGGTCAGACAAGACTAGAACAAACTTTGAAAGAATACAAAAATCTTTGGTAACATATTATGCAATCTGACCCCCTAAAATTACATATATCATAAAGCAGGCACTGATATGCCTGTCATCAAAAAAGGGTGGGTAAAAAGAAAATAAACGCCAAACAAATAAATATGAACACTAATATAAGTACATATATAACAAATATAATATAAGACGGTGGAAGAGAGGGGGATGGATGGAGGGTTTTTCGATAAAAAATTTCCTTGTAAATTTGTGTGGCTTTCTCCTTTGGTAAAAAATAAAACAATGGTCACGTGATTAGGAGAAGCCACGCTGATTGGTTGTAAATTAAGACAATGGTGTCATAGATTAAAATTAGGTAATTGATCCCGATCTAAAAAGTTATAAACATGAAACAACTTTACAATTACCAAGTAAAACATGATACCTTAGAAATAAATTATAACAAATAAAATAATTATAGTTAATATAACTCTGTCACATAAAGGATATTATTATTGTAATAATAATAACTTATTTATGTTCCTCTGTTATTATGCAAGACCGAAGCCAAGTCAACTGAGCTAGTTTTTTGATGGATTAAAATTAAAATAACAACAGTAGTGAAAGTGAAAAATTGTCATTTATTGAAGTAAATGACGCAAAACAAAATATAAACATATTATAAGGGGGTCAGACAAGACTAGAACAAACTTTGAAAGAATACAAAAATCTTTGGTAACATATTATGCAATCTGACCCCCTAAAATTACATATATCATAAAGCAGGCACTGATATGCCTGTCATCAAAAAAGGGTGGGTAAAAAGAAAATAAACGCCACAATCCAATTGCAAATTGGATCCACCCACCCAAGGCGACTTGGCAAGGCGCAATTTATAATTTGAGACGATTGTTTATAGTACATATAACGTTCATGTCAAATAATAAATTAGAAAAGAAACACATGAGTATCAAAAATGACAATATAATACAACCTTAGGTAATAAACAATAGTTCAATATAAAACATTTTGTTATTTGACATTGAGAGCATGTGGTGGCCAGCAAGGAAAATATATTCAATATGCCCTTTAAAAAATGACTATATCCTATGCCTATGACTATATACCTATGATGATATGTACAAATATAAAAAGACTGAAAAATATGTCAGCAGAAGACTTCTGAACTGACATGCTGAAAATAACTTTTAGGCAGTAGAAGACTTCTGAACTGCCGTGTATTCCTAAAAAATTATGGATATTTGGGAATAAAATACAGCAGAAAACTTCTGAACTGTCTCCTATAATATGACTGATCTAAATATGAGCAGCAGACAACTTTCCTCTGCTCTTCAAAGTTTATGTGGTTATTTGTGACAGCAGAATACTTCTGAACCGTCTTAAAGTTTTAAAACCTATTGATATGGGGAACTAACGCAGGGATATGCACTGAAATCTGAACTTGTACAATTAGCTATATATGAAAAGACTGAATACGGATGTAGTGTTTGAAAGCATCAGAATTCCACCTTCCAAGCTTCTGAATGACATTGTCTGAGAAACCAAGTGAGGCTGCATGTGTTGCTGCCCCAATTCTGAAACTGTGTCCCTTAAATTGATCTGGACTTAATCCAATAAACTGAATTGCTGCTTTGAGGTGTGAAGTAACAACCGAGTAAGTAATCGGCAAGCCATCCATGGTCTGGAACAGTGGACCGGATGAATGTTTATACAAGGCAAGGTATTTATACAATGCCTGAACGGGACAGTAAAGAGAATTGGGACAAGCTTGTAAGGAAATGATTATTGGGACATGATGTTTGTTTGTTTTATAATCTCTCATAACTATTTGAACTCCCTCTAATAGATTATTTTCTTGCTTGAATGTGATATCTGACCTTTGTAAAACACCATTTACAGCATTCATTGATTTTTGCTGTTATCTCACCTAATCTGAGAAAAGCATGAAAAGATAACAAGAAAAGTGCTCGTAACAGAAGTCTGAGCGAGTATTGAGACACAGTGTGTTCTAGAGCTACAATGAGTTTTTGTAAGATCGGTGCTGTGATAGGCAAGCGTGTGTCCCTCCTTGAGCTTACTGCCTGACACCCTTTAAGAATTTTCTTGGTCACAAAAGCTTGAGTAGGGTCTGGGATACTACACAATTTATGCATAAAACTGATAGCTGATATGTGGGAAAAAATTGTACTGGGTGAATAATTTTGAAGAAATAGATGACCTATAAAGTTACAAACATCTGTCACAGACACTGGAAGTGAGATGTGAGGGTTCCAGGTAAGGAGCAAATTCCAACTTCTGCGATAAGCTTTAGAGGTTGATGATGACAGAGACGATTCTAGTAGTTTCAGGCAAACTGGATTCAAATTGTTAAGAGGTCCTTGGGAACTTCTGTCTGTACTGGACTGAGATGAGGAGCTATCTGGAAGGCTTCCTGCAATTTAAAGCGTGAAAGATGATCAGCCAGAGTATTTGATTTGCCTGCAATATGTTTCGCTCTAAAGAGGATGTTGTGGGAAAGTGCTGTTAGAACTAATCTGCGGATCAACTTCATAAGAATTTTGTCTTTACAAGTTTGTTTATTAATGGCGTGTACTATGGCCATGTTGTCAGTCATAAATAGGATCTTTTTGTTAGCTAAAGCAGGACCCCAAATTTCCAGTGCTAACACGATGGGAAACAGTTCTTTTATCGCTATCTGATATTGTGCTAAATCTAGAACTTCCTCCCAACTTAATGCAAACCAACTGGTCCCCAAAACTGCTGCAAAACCTAATGAGCCTGAAGCATCAGTAAATAACATTTCTTTATCAGAAGACGACCAAACATCGGGAAGTATAACTGACCTGCCATTATAAGATTCTATAAAATGTGACCACATATGCAAGTCTGCCCTAGCCTCACATGTCAAGCGGATGTAATGATTAGGGTTAGAGACCCCACACGTTAAGTCAATGAGGCGCCGCAAAAAGGTTCTCCCTGGAACAACAACTAAACACGCAAAATTTAGCAAACCTATCAAAGATTGTAAGTCATGTAAAGTTATTTTCTTCCTACATTTTGCGGCTTGTAAACTGTGTCTGACTTTGTTAAGCTTAGCTTCAGGCAAACGACATAACAATTTATTAGAGTCAATCTCAATCCCATATATGGTTATAACAGTGGTAGGAGTAACTGTTTTTTCTTCTTTGATTGGTATGCCCGATTGTTCACAAATAGACAAGAACTTCTCTAAATCAGCTTGACATTTAGAGGAACCCTTTGGACCGATAAAGAAAAAATCATCCAACATATGAGACATTCCAGAGGCAGAAAATTTTTCGCACATTACCCAATGCAAACTGCTACTAAGACATTCAAAGATCTGACACGAACTACTTGCACCCATTGGTAGACACTTATCATGGTAGAACCTATTGTTCCAAGAAAATCCTAAGAGTTTGTAATCATCAGGATGAATTGGAATTATGCGGAAGGCATCCTGAATGTCTGTCTTAGCCATTAATGCGCCGTGACCAAATTCTCTAAGTAGGTCTGTTACAACATCTAAAGAGTCATACTTCACTTTTGAATTTTCTTCAGGTATCATAGAATTTACAGAGTTATGTTTTGGGAAAGAGAGATCATGGATTACACGGAATTTACCAGGTTCTGATTTAGGTACAACACCTAAAGGAGAAGAAACAAACTGGGGAAATGGTGGAGAGGGGAAGGGCCCAGCTATTCGCCCCGATTTTATACCACAATTAATAAATTCCTGAATAACAGAAGGATGTTCGAGTGCACTTCTATGATTCCTAGATATTGTTGAAACTGGCATGCCTTTACAGCCTAAGTGAAAACCATAGGTGAATCCATTTTTGATAACTGAGAGTTTGTCTTTGTCATAGCCTTGCAGAATTTCAAGTAGATTTTTTATTTTGATTGGAGTTGGGAGCTTTTGGTTGGGAATTCTGCATGCTGGATTTAGTTGAATCCGTGCATTTAGACTTGGGGTGGTATCCTTTACATTGCATGCAGATGTGCCGAAAGGGGCAGGGGTTTTTACTACAACGTTCTCCTCTATTGTATTGGAAACAAAACCTAACTCGAAAGGGCTGGGTTTGATTGTTGGATTGTTTGACAGGGAAAGCTTTTGATAGTGTGGCTGCCTTCAGCCTTAACTCCTGAATAGGTTGTTGCCATGGTACATTAACACTCTCTTTTAGTTTCCTAAACTGCTCATCGTATGAGCGAAATGCATTGTCCCCATGAAGTTGTTGAATTTCTCTTACCATGTGCCCATATTTTAAAAGATTGGGGGCTTCAGCAGGGTATTTTTCTATGTAAACTGCCGAAAACACAAAGAATGCATCTGTCCATTGAGAGATAGATATGGGGCTTTTAAATTTTGGACTTTGGTGTAATTTGATGACCCCCGTGGAAATTGAAACACTCAAAGGTTCTTCTCTGGTATTTTGCAGGGATCGGAAATCAATGAATTCATTATTCCAAATTTTTGACTTAAGTTTGCTAGAAACTGAAGACCCAAGGGGAATGCCATCACTAACGATAGTAGATGAGTAAGGAAGATCAGAAGCCCTTGCTGGCTCACCTGCAAAAACTTGATCTAACAGAGTCCCCAAAACTGGTGTTGAACTTGACACACTGCTTGTCGGCTGCTGAGCTGAAAGTTGCTGAGCTGAAGGTTGCTGAGCTGAAGGTTGTTGAGATGAAGGACCTGGTACTGAAGATGATTGTGGATCTGCTGTAGATTTTGGTAATGTGTCAGATGAATGAGAAGTAGCTGCTGGCACTGAAGGGGCCTCTTGAGGTTGCAGACTTAGTCCATTGTGTGCATGTGATTGTTTTAGAATAGCTGCAGCTAACTTGTCATAGTCGATATTTAAGATTTCATTTTGAGCAGGTGGTTCCACAGGTGGCAGTTGTAGTGTTACGGCTTCAGTTACATCTGTGCCAGTGGGTTGGATTGTCTTCCGCCTCTTGGTTGTTGTTGGAGCGGAGGACTTGTTGTCTTAAAATTAAATTCCCTCTGTTTGGAGGCATGGCTGTACACCTGAACAAAAAAGCATAATGAAAGCAATTAAAAAAATTTTCATGAAATAATTCTTAAATGTCCAAACTGCCCCAGCAGAACAACTTTATAATTTTTTTTTTATATACACATGTATATATCTATATATAGCATTAGATACATGTGACCATGTACACATTACAAATGCTTCAATGCTGCAAAATATTAATTTTGATTACAGAGAGGGTAAGGGATAAACATTATATAAATGTTATTATCATGACCAATAATATAAAAGCTGAAAATAGAACACCAAAGGAGAATTTAAAGCTAGTCTGACCCAATTTTAAGATATTATTTTTCGGCTAGTTTAACATAGTAGAAGATTACAAACTAATACAAAGACAAGAAGCTATACTTCATAGAAATATTTTAGATAGATGTTGCGTGTGGTCCCGCAACAGTTGAATATGAATATATCCATTAACAGAAATATATTCAGTAAACAGTAATGTCTTATGTGGATGATACACACGATTAAGACCAACATGAACAAATATTGAAATAAAGTGTGCTTGATCCTTCATATAGGAAAAAGTGCATATGAAAATAAAATAGTTTATATCATATTTCTATGCTGTTGCGTATGGCCCCGCAACATTAAACAGTAACAAACAATCAATACATGTGCAGTCATAAAATGATAATGCGTATGGTCCCGCAACATCACCACAGAATCGACTGCGAATAGTGTACATGAAAACAGTTGTGTAACGTGTATGGCCCCACAATACAACAACCAAATAAGCATGTCTTAGGTGGTATGGTCCCGCACCAAAGGAAAATGCACATACAACAATACACTCGTACAAGATGAAGCGTATGGTCCCGCAACATCCAAAGTAAGCATTTCGTAATGTGTATGGTCCCACAATACAAAGAGAAGTTGCTTCCAAAGTGTATATACAGGAGTAAATAAATACCTACTCCAATCAAGTTTATCTATAAAGCTGAATTAAATTTACTCCAAAAACAAATTAACTGACTAATCATCATCATGTATCAGTTATATAAGGCACGTACAGCAATAAAATTTAAAGTTTATGACATAAACAAATGCAATGCATGCACCCAATGACTTGTAACTAGTAAATCACCGAATATTGGGGTGAATTCTTAATCAACAGGACATATCAAGTAAATCACTGTTTGTACTTAGTTATAATATTTTGCTATGTATATGTAAAGCAATTGAAACCAAGGTCAGACTAGCAAATTTAAGCAGAATGATACTGGCCTGAAATGTGCCTATGCTGTAAGATAGCTGAGCGAACACTTCGCCAAAACCGGTGCATAGGAGAGGTGGTCACAACATGGGATGACTGGGAGGGGCATCGGAGATGAACCCCATCCTGGCACAGAAATGTCAAATCTGTCCAGAAGCCTCTATGAGGCCAGAAATGCACACCCGAAATGTTTGAGCACTGTTCCCGTAGCATGACATTGATGGCGATGATGCGTTCGTTGAAGTCCGGTGACGAGGCCCAAGGTTGGCGGCGCAGAAGTTGACCCACAATAACTGTTTGTATGCCTATTCCGGAATGTAGATACGATGCTAAAGATAGAATGTCACGTACAATCATTTCATTGGTATGCAAAAGAATGTCGTTTTCCCCAATCTGCATAAAACACACGTGCGGCAACATATCAAAAGTCAAGAAGTCTCTGGAACGAGCGATGCTCGAGATCCGTAGACCACCACGGGCCCGCACTGAAACACTGTAAAAATCCTGATGCAACTTTAAGTTCATTAAATCTGGATGCGAGTCCATATATCGCCGTAAACGAGTTACAAACGAATGTCCAAGTAAACAAATCCTGAGGAAATTCGGCTCTTCCATGTTGTGACACAAGTTCTCCCCAAACCGGTTCAAACCGGATCGCGCACCTTACGTAAACAAACAAAGTCACTTATCGAAACTTATCAAAACCCTTATCCTGTGGAGAAATATCCAGTAAATCACACTGAAAACTAAGCACATCGAAGGTAGAAAGGTGTTACCCTACCTAAGTTGCGTGAAACAAACTGGAAATACTTTTTTTTCGATAAAAAATTTCCTTGTAAATTTGTGTGGCTTTCTCCTTTGGTAAAAAATAAAACAATGGTCACGTGATTAGGAGAAGCCACGCTGATTGGCTGTAAATTAAGACAATGGTGTCATAGATTAAAATTAGGTAATTGATCCCGATCTGAAAAGCTATAAACATGAAACAACTTTACAATTACCAAGTAAAACATGATACCTTAGAAATAAAGTATAACAAATAAAACAATTATAGTTAATATAACTCTGTCACATAAAGGATATTATTATTGTAATAATAATAACTTATTCCGTTTACTAATAAAAAAAAATCGCTTTTAAAATGCTAAACTCTGACATACCCATAAAACCCACGTGTTGACCGTTCCAAACATACAGGTTCCTTCATCAATGGCTACTTTGACACCAGGAACATTCTTAATTATCCAAGGAATTTTGGTGTATAAAAACAAGGAACTCAGAGGCAGTCCTGTAGTTTTCTGTTGGAAAAAAATTCTTAAAGTTTTTTTTTTCAAAAGTGAGGAGGGGATAGTTATTTGATTCAGATCGATGTCTTCCATTTGTTTAACTTTCTTACACGTATGCCACATATATAGTACGGTAATTTTCATATGAATTTTATATAAAATGGTAAAAAGGAATGGTTTCGAACAATCATTAACTGATGCACGTACACGTGCATGAAATGGTGTACACGTGTAGTCCAATAGCCATATAATACGAGGAGAGTAGCGTTTCAGAAACCCTTGGCTAGCAAAGATGGTATTTAACACTCTTTGGTTTTTTAGAATAAAAATATCACAACAGACACCAGTGGTTCCTGATCAAATGATTTAAAGATTTCATTTACTTAACCATGTAGAGCTAAACTATCTTATAGAATCATATAGTAAAGTCCTTACTCTAAAATGATCTTTATTTCTCCCAGGAAGTTTATCCAGTTCTTTTTCATTGTCTTCACGAGTACGAATGTCGCACCATTCTAAGAGAGAATAAAGAGAGAAACAAAGTTAATAGTTGTTTACTCAACCATATCATCAGAGGTTGGATCAGATGCCATGGAGAAATGAGAATACCCTGCCGATCAGTCACACTCGCCATGTGCCCCTTATCATGATTCAGTGTGTGATTGGGAAGTAACGGAAAATACATCGACATTCAGTGTGTAAATAATGGCCTTACAATATACTAAGTAAGAATGAAAAACGTTAGTCAGCATTTGACTTAATGATAAATTGAATTTGCTGACAATCAATGCCATTGTATCGACTATAGAACTTACAGATGATAACTTTAAACGAGACTGCTGATACTTCTGTTTCAGCAACTTGTTTGTAAAAACATCAGTATATAATGCCAAAGTATCATAATATTATAAAGTATCAATATGTTTTGTCAAAATACCAGAATCAAAATACCAAAAATTTAAATCTTTTTATTCCAAAAATGATAATCTTTTTACTCTGAAAACAGTCAGTGAAAGTTTTATATACAAAGAGCTTTTAAAATTGAACCCTTCTAAAAGTACGGGGATTGATGATATTCCAGCTAGGTTCATTCGTGATGGAGCTGATTTTCTAAAGATTCCTATAACATATATTGTAAATTTATCCATTTCTTCTTCCATTGTTCCTGAAGATATGAAAACAGCTAGGGTGAAACCTATTCACAAAAAGAACAGTTCACTAGAAGTAGGTAATTATAGACCGGTTAGTATTCTTAGTGTTGTTTCAAAAATCTTAGAGAGATCTGTTCATATGCAACTTTCAAAATTCCTAGATCGTAATAATATCTTATATGAGTTTCAATCTGGTTTTAGAAGTAAGTACTCCACTGAAACTTGTTTGATGCATTTATTTTATTTTATAAGAGATAATACTGCAAAGGGATTATATACTGGAATGGTTATGCTTGATCTGCAAAAGGCATTTGACACTGTTGACCATGACATACTTTGTAAAAAACTAAAAGCAATTGGTGTTCAATCTGTTGATTGGTTTTTATCTTATTTGTCTGAAAGAAACCAGTTTGTTCACAGTAATGGAATTTCATCAGATGCTGGTATTATCACTTGTGGTGTACCACAGGGCAGTATTCTAGGCCCTTTACTATTTTTAATTTACGTTAATGACATGGTTACTAGTGTTGACGCAGATTGTAAACTTATTTTATACGCTGATGACAGTGCCATTTTATTTGCACATAAAGATCCTGATTTTATATCAGAAAAGCTTGGTAAAGTTTTAGATCAGACTTCGCACTGGCTTGTTGATAATAAATTATCGTTACATTTAGGTAAAACTGAATGCATTTTATTTGGTTCCAAAAGAAAGCTTCAAAATGTTGAAAAATTCCAGGTTGTATGTAATGACCATAACATTGATTGTAAAGAAAAAGTTAAATATCTTGGAGTTTTGATCGACAAATGTTTAAGTGGTGAATACATTGTTGAATCGATTGTCCAGAAAGTAAATAATAGATTGCGATTTCTGTACCGACAAGCCCGGTTTTTAGATACTTTTTGTAAAATGACTCTGTGTTCAGCATTAATACAATGCCATATTGATTACGCCTGTAGTGCTTGGTATGCAGGGCTATCCAAAACTTTAAAGAAAAGGTTACAAATTTGTCAAAACAAGATGGTTCGTTTTATTTTGAATTTAGGTCCACAGGCATCTGTTAATTACGAAATACTTAGTCAATTAAATTTATTAAATATTCAAGATAGAGTTTCTCAGCTTAGACTCAACCATGTTTTTAATATTTTTCAAGGAAAAGCCCCTTCTTATCTTAATGAACATTTTATACTACGGTCAAATTTTAGTAGCTATCATACTAGATCAGTCTCAAATGCAGATTTTGTCGTTCCAATAACTAAGCAAAAGCAATCTGAATCATTTTATTTTAATGGAATCAAAGACTGGAACATGTTACCAGCAGAAATTAAACCTGTTTTAAATACTGGAAATAATTTTGCTTTTAAAAGAAGTGTCAAGAAATTTTTATTAGAAAGGGGAATTGCCCAGTGTAAAAGTCAAGTTGTGTTTTATTAGTTTTTATTATTAGTATAAGTTGTTCCAATTACAATCATGTGAATATTTGGTATACATTCATAATACACTTCATTTTTAAGGATCTCTGTGTTGTCAACTTGATCCCATATCTTAGCTATAGTATTTTAATTTTATATTTATCTGCTTATATTATTTAACATCCAATTAAAATATACATGTTTGAGTATAAGGACCCCATTGGAAATAAGCCATTGGCTTTCATGGGTTATCCTTGGTATACAAATATAATCTTATGTGAATCAAATTTATTAATTCATGTCTTTCAAAAATGATTGATTCCGATATTTTATATTAATTATATTGTTTAATGCCATCTTTTATATATATATATCTTAAATTATATTGTGAATATTGCAACGTATGTGTAGTACTGTATACCAAATAAATATCTAATCGAAAGAAAACGCATCAGTAAAAAAAAGAAAGAAATATCATCACAATATGAATGTCAACATAACGGAGTTACGGAGTCCAAAACGCCTACATGGATGTATCTGTATGTTAAGCATCATTTTCCTTTTATCTTTTTTGCTAATTTTGATAAGCAGTTTCTCCTTCTTTCTTCATTACTAATTACATGTATTACATTCAGTACATGAGTGTAACACAGTAAAATACGCCCACTGCCTTGTGGAATGCGTTTATTTCATGAGCTTACTTTATGACAAGCCCATATACTTACCAATTGCGTTACTGAACACTTTTCCTGTCTTTCTGCACCACGGAATAATAGTCAGCATCTGGTTGGTAATACCTAGACCTGTTCAATAGAATCTTTTTCATTTTGAATTGAAACACCGAATTTAATTTCTCGATCAATTTGATATTTATGTATTTTTGTGTCGAAATCTAATTTAATGGATTTAAATGGTTGAATTTAATGAATTCAGTGTATACAGAATAAAAAGATTTTATACTTACATTTTATTTGTTTTACATCTAGATTCTTTTCCTTCAGTTTTTGAACTACTACATCAAAGCATTTCCAAACAGAATCTATAAGATAAACAGGATCCATTTCTGTCCATCTAAAATTAGAAATTTTAATAATGTTTTTCTTTTATCTTTGGAGACATCCGTACATTCAACCTGGGATGTTGAAAAATTGCACAAGCAAAACAAAAATGTGTTCATTTTATTTTGGTGGATAAAATATGTAAAAACAAAAATCGAATGTTATTCAAACTCAAAACTTCATTCAAATAATAAGAAATCAAGAGCAGAGAAAACACGGATCTCTAAAACACCAGAGGTGAGGTCAGGTACCGTGGAGGAGTTAGCACCTCCTGCCGACGGGTCACATCCACCGTGTGCTTCTTGTCATGATCGGAAAAATGGAAAAATCGAAGACATTTTAGTGTAAGTAGTCTAAAAGCCTTATTATTAGTATGAAAAAGTCCATCCATTTGATTATATATGCGCGATGACAAAGTCATTATATCGACCATAAAACTTGCAAAATTGTGACTTAAAACAAACTGCATTTTCATAATCTTGTTTCATAATCGTTTTTATCAATGGCTTTCCTCGTTTTAGAAATTTGTGTACGTAGAGAATGCTCTTGCAAATCGACTTACTTGAGAGACGTAAACCCTGTATGCAGGCGAAAAGGGTACACTGCTACAGAAGCAAGGGGAGTGATTGAAAAGATGAAGCATAAAGCTTTGTTGCTTTACCATTCATGTCTTTTTCAAGTTAATGTCTAAATATTAAAAATGTGGCAGACTCCGAGGAGACTTTTATTTCAATATGAATGGAAGTTACTATTATTGATTGAAAATACATCGTTGATATATCGAGATGCCGAGCTGAAGGCCACAGCTAATGTTTTTTTTTCTTCTCATATGTAAGATTTTGAACATATTTGTCTTCATATGAATACAAAAATGGGTCAATTAATAACTGGGTAAAATTGTTACACATGAATATCTAAAAGATCGAAGGAATACCTAGTGACCACAAACTACAGATATTTTCAATCGGAAACTCATGCAATTTTTAAATACATATACCAACTTTAGACTCCTTACGTGTACAACCAGATTGGTTTTAACAAAATAATTTTGCGATTGACCAATTACAAGGTAATAAAATTTATTAAAGTTCATTTTTTAGTGAAAAAGCAGCTATTAATGATGTAAAAAAGCCTGGATTAGGAGCAGAGCAAACACAGACCTCCAAAAGATCGGAGGTGGGATCAGGTGCCATAGAGGAATGAGCATCTCCTGCCGACCGGTCATACCCGCCGTGTGCTCCATGTCATGATTGGGAAATTACGGAAATATTCGTCATCACTCCAGTGTATAAATAATGGACTAACAATTACATTTCGTATGAAAAAGTCAGTCAGCATTTGACTCAATGATCAATTAAATTTGCTGACAAGGTCATTGTATCGACCATAGAACTTACAAAATGATGATTATAAACGAGACCGCTGATACTCTTGTCTTATCAACCTGCCTGTGGTACCTTTTATCTCAAGCTCACCAGGATATATCGTATCGACATCAGAATGGAAATTACCATTGTTATTTGACAATACGTCGTCGATATATATAAATGTCGAGTCGAAGGCCACAACAATTAAGTGTTTTCCTCTTTTCACTTATAAGATTTTGGACAAATTTTGCTTCACATGAATAAAAAATAGGTCTGTTAATAACGTGGCGCAATTGCTACCCATGAGAATTCCAATAAATTGTTAGAAGGCCTGGTCTCAAAAAAAAAAAAAAAAAAAAAAAACACACACACACACACAACAAAAAACAACACATAGATATTGTCAATCAGAAACTCAAGTATCTTTTTTAATGTCAACTTCAGAGTAATTATATGTACAATCAGAATGTTTTAAACAAAATAATTTTGCAAATGACCAATGACAAAGTAAGTAAATGTACGAGTTTCATTTTTGTTGAAAAAGAAGCTGCCAATGATATCAAAAAGCCTGGACTTTAATTTATAGTGGATAATGGTTGTGTACAAAGTTATAAGTTTTTAAGCTGTTGGATTTGGTAAAACCTTGTGATCTCAAATTGTTTAAAAGTTCCTTGGAATTCTAAGTATCCACATCTGATTTAACCCACTTCTTACATATATCGTTGCACACTACTCGAAGTTTCTCCTTCACTACTGTTAATATCTTAGTGAGGAGTTGAAAAGTCGTGAGTTTTGCTGTTATTGATTAATTTTGGTATAAATTGATGGCTTTGAATATTAAAAAAAAATATCCTTACAGTGTACGTTTGAAGCTTTATATACTAGTAATCATTTCTGATTCTTGTCACTTCTCAAATATACTTACTCGTGAAGTTTCTCCTTCGCCGCTGTAAATATTTTGGTGAGAGGTATTTGAAAGAAAGAAGCTTGGTAGGACATTTTTTGAAACTCGCTATGTTTCTTTCACTTTGTAAGGATTTAAATGAAGTTTAAGAATCTATTGTAGATAAAGTATAAATTATATTTTCAGTAGAGATATTTCAATTTAAAACCTTGATTGTTGGAAATATTAAAAACATTCAAAAATGGAAAACGATTTTAAAGGATATCCTCCCCAGAAATTTAAAGGGATCTATAGGTATAAATCTGATTAATTCTTGTGGAATTAAATCCCTATAATTCCTAAAATATAATTAAAATAATGAGTGTAACAAGCAAAAACAATGAGTGTTTGGTTGTGCATTGTAGTAGCAAATTCCGCACGTGACACTTTGCGAGGTTTTCATTGAAGATATGATAAGTTATAAGTGAAAACAAGAGAAAGAGACGACCTACCCTTCTCGTGGCTCTATCCGCTTTGTCTCTATACTGTGCGAGGCTACAGTCTCTCCCGACTCGCTATCAAACACCTGAGATGTAAATAAATATGATATTTAATCAATATAGCTATATTTATATATTATATGATATTTAAAAGAATTAAATAGAACAATTTATAAAAACAAATGAATTTTGAATCTCGTTACTTACGATAAGGCCACAGAACATTTTATCTTTTTTTAACTTATTTTTTTTATAACCTAACACTCTCTTTCAAATTTTCCTATCCCGTCGGGTTTATTTATATTTTGGTTTAAAAGATGAATGGGTAACAGTTGATAATGAAAGAAAATAAGAACAATCAAACAGTCGTGTAGGCAAGCATACATGGGTTTGTTTACCACCCCTTCTAGATCCGCGCATTAATCATTAAATGTCTAAAGCGCTATTTGATTTGCTTTCTCTGGTCAAGCAAACAAAGACAATGCGTTTGGTTATTTTGAATTTCCATTCATCTGATTCTAGCGATTTTCTTTTGATTTGGAATTGAATAATTTTAATTTTGTTTCAGACATACGAAGTATATATTTTACACATGCAAATGCTCTTCTGTTGTGTGCAAAAATAATGCCTACAGGGCATTTTCCCTGGCTTTTTTTCAATTTGCATGGATGTAAAGTATACAGAAAATTAGACCGTAAACAACATCTCTAGAGTTAATTAAGACTAAATATATAGACATAGACTTACACAGAACTTGGTTCCACTTGATCCCTGGTCAACAGCACTGACCAGTACAGGAGATTTCGTTGTAGCCATGTCTGATCATTTAGGCCGAAAAGTTATTTATAGAAATCTTGGTCAGAGTGACCAGCGCAATGAATAGAATGAGGTCGGAAGATCACCAGTGTTTGATATATAGTATATTAGCTACTTATAATGTAACTTCACGAGTCAGCAGATTAAGAGATTTACTCTCAATCAAACCTTTCTGTTTTGCCCTACATGCTACATGCATGACAAATTACATGAATTCTGTTAATATAAATTATATTTGCATGTTAACATAATTTCCTACATTGGGGAGAGGGTGTACTAAAATATATATAGGCTTTGTCTGCTGCCCGATCCCATTCACTTTTTCTGAATAAAAGTTTGTATAAATATAATTTCCTAAATACGAGGGGTTATCAAAAAACTCGTGGAATGATGCGATGAAATTAGGAAACTCTGTAGTCGAAATTTTGCAAAATAATTTTTTTATTTATAAGAATAAAAAACCCACAAAAGTTTAAAGTGTTGTAAATTACAACTTGGAACATTTATAATTTACCACATAACCATCAAATAAAAAAAATATGTATGACCACCCGATGCCGTCGCCGTTTATAGTTTCATAACGCCCGACAACGTCATTACATCTCAATGTCCACCTACTTTTGACACCCTGACTACAAATCGGCATTACCTCTATACGTCTCTTCTCGTGTTGAATCTTTTTTGAAATTTAAAAACAAATACAAGTACTTTGTGCTCTGGATTGTTTTTCTCTGTAGCACGCTTAAACATTTTCTATGTCTGTCGATCTACCCAATTGGCTTAAACTTTTTAAAATTTTGAAAATAGCCTCCCTCCACCTTAATATTGACGTCATCATTAATCTCTAAGATGTTCGGGTATTCCATAAAAAAATACTATAAAATAAAAAAAAAATTACAGAATAAGCTACTCATAGGTGAAAATACATTAAATACACCATATATGAGGTTGCTCCAAAGATATATATGCTGAAGTAGATTAATTAACCAGCAAATATAATTATTATGACAAGTGAACAGTTACATATGATTCACTAAAGAGATAATGCATGAGTAGGTTGCTTCAAAAGACATATTTTCATGACTATTAAAATAAATGCTATTTACGAGGGGTTATCAAAAAGTTCGTGGACTGAGGCTATAAAATTAGCACTATGTATCCTGTGCTTTCAAAATTTAGAAGGGACATAAAGCAACAAAAAATAAAGAAATGTTGAAAATTTGAGCTTGATTCGTTCATTTTTGGCTAAAATATGATAAAATAAAAAAGACATTATATAGTTACCCGGCGCCGTCGCCGATTAGTTTCATGACGTCCCACAACGTCATTGTTTTTCAATGTCCGCTTCTTCTACCTCAAACACTTAATTTGATGAGATTTCCTGGAGTTGAGTAAAAATCCCGTCTTGTTTTTATGACTTTACAATGTCAGGAACAGCGGCTTTAAATGCATATAATATTGCAAATGGATTGATACATTGGGAGAGATCCTCGCTTGATTGTGCCAGCATATTTTGCTTTTGGGAGTTTAATATCTACAACATATGATCAACGTCATTTTTTGACGTGAATGATTTTTTTCACGCCTTGACTAGGAATCTATATTAACTGTACATCCCTTTTCTCTCAGAACCTCTTTTGCATTAAAAAACAAGTACTTTGGATGCATTAATTTTCTCCATAGCCAGTTAAAAGATTTCCTAGGTCTACACCACTTTTTTAGGGCTAAAACTTTATAGAATGTTGGAAAATGAAGCCCCTCCCCCCTTTTGACGTCATTTTCAAGGACTTATTTGTTTAGACACTCCATGTCAAATTAACGATAAATTTTCTTAGAACTTTCAGAATGAATTGAAAACTTCATATTTTATGAAGCAATAGTGTCCCAACATATACCTGAATTAATAAGATTTTTTGGATGTCAAATGTTCATATCAAAAGAGTTTTTCTTAGCTATGCTTCGGTCGAGAAAACACCATATTCGAGGTTGCGCCGCCTGGACATACCATTGCTTACAAAAACATTTTTAATTTATTTAAAAATAAAATTTATGATCTGCGGTTTATTCTATAGATAGAAAAGATGATGCTAACCAGATATTTTAAAATTCATTGATGTACCTAAAGCGGTTTTAATCTTATGGCGCCAGTCCACGAACTTTTTGATAACCCCTCGTAGAACCAGTAGATGGATATTCATGGTATTTGCAACTTGAAAAAAAAAGATTTTTTTTCGGGCATGGCTTTGCGTGGTTTTTTGTAGAGAATAATCATTAAGTTTCTATAACGAGTATTGTATTTTTATTCAATGGGTACATAACAGAAATAATCAATCAAGGCAATAAAGGGTCATGTTAATTAGATCCATTTCCCTCACGAGAAAAATTCTATTAAATCTTCCGCCGAAAATTCTCTATAAATTGTACATGTGTTATCATGATCTATCGGTGCTCGTA
The DNA here is from genome assembly GCF_032062105.1 of Saccostrea cuccullata. Classification (NCBI taxonomy): domain Eukaryota; kingdom Metazoa; phylum Mollusca; class Bivalvia; order Ostreida; family Ostreidae; genus Saccostrea; species Saccostrea cuccullata. The sequence goes on from NW_026920610.1 coordinate 836,273, forward strand.
ACTCTATATAGACATTATACTAATACCCATCATCTGTAATACTACTGTATCAAATAGATTTACATTCCTCCAAGATCTCTATATTTCGTCATTTCCTAAAGAGCGTCATGTATCTTCGCACTAAGCACTTTTTTTTTTAAATCTTGTTTTGTTTTAGGATAAATTATAAGATAAAAGAACACGCTTAAACGAGTGGTTATCAAAATGTTCATGAACTAGCGCCAAAAAATTAAACCCGCTTAAAATACATCACTTATTTTATAAACAATTCATTAGCATAATCTTTTCTATTTATATAATAAAATATTACCATAATTTTATATATTTAATAAGAAATGGTTTGTCCAGTCGGCGCAACCTTGACGATATATGACGCATCTGAGTGCTATTGGAAAAAAAAATCTTTAGACATGAGCATTTGTCGTCCAAAAATTCTGTTAATTCACTCATGTCGAAGATCACACTTGTTCCGTTAAATTTGAAATTTTTACCCCATTCTGTAAGTTCTTTGAAGCTTTATCCTAAAACTTATATGGAATGTTCAAACAAATAAGGGATTGAAAATGACATCAAAGAGGGGGATTTCTTTTTCTAGCATTCTGTAAAGTTTCGCCCCTGAAAAAAAAGTCTCCTTTTGCCTGCAGGAACTCTGAATGTATTATCTAATTTTTTTCAAGTGTTCTTCTCATAAGTAGCAGGAAACATTTATGCCATCTTAATTAACCTTGGTAAAGCACTAGCATGGACTTAAGAAAGATTTTTACGGGCTACAGCGCAAAAATAAATGCATCCATGCAGGGTATCAGTCTTGAATGCCTAAAAGATTCAGAGAGAGGAAAAATGCACAGTCAATGTCTACTGAGTATTTGTAGCCAGGGTGCCCAAAGTCAATCAAATCAAAATGTTACATTGATAATATTTTACTGGCATCGTGAAATGAGGAGCAATCCTTATATATAAATCCATTCTATTATACCATATTATATGCATTCTAAAAATCAGCTGTTCGTAAAATTGTAAAATCATTCAAACAAAACTGTATTTAAAAATCGTTATTTAACTACAGGTAATCTCGTTAAGTAAAGTGTGTAAATTTTGTAAGCACAGACTAAATAATATTAATTTTATCGCACCAGTCCATGAACTTTTTGATAACACCTTGCAAGCATAAACAACAATACCTCAATTGTGTATGTCAGGTAATACTCAGATGACATCGTCAGTTTGGATCTCCGAGAAATGAAGTTTATATGAAATCATTCTAGCATGTTCTTTATAGTCTTTCATTTATTTACGATTTTGACTAGTATTTTGGAACAAAATGCATCTTAACAAAACTGAAGCACATTATTATGACTGATCCGTTTGTTCTTAAGAATATTTCAAATGGTCTTAATTCTGAAGGGCATTAATTTAGAATTTCTTTATAACGATTTTAGAAAATTAAAATTCTGTCATGTTATTTTTAATGAAAATAGTCGTACTGCGCAAAAAAAAAGTTATCTAAACTTTTAAAAACCATTTAGAGGTCGTACTTTGAACTTTTTATCTCTCAATTACGACTTCGTTAATCCACATTCAATACTTCCTATCTGATGATTATTTTGTTTTGCTCCTAAAAAATTGTGATAAAATGGTGATAGTTAAAAATTGCCTATTGAGGTACACTTGAGCAGTGTATAAACAAAGAATATTTGCCTTTCATCTGTTTGTATACTACTCAAATTTTGTTTTTAAGTATAGTTTGATAGCAGAAACTTGCATAAAACATATATTTTTCTCCCTTTAAATTTTTTACTATCTTTATATCCCAGCAACATCCTAGGTTCTCGTATCGTTGATGTGTTGTCAATATGTGCCTGATTTCAGTTCAATCCTTAAAAAGAAATAAAACCCTTTTAACAACATATCAGAATAACTTTTATAAGCTTGGATCATAAAACAATTTATCATAAAACAATTTAAATGGAATATTAACCAAGTTACTTGGAGCAAAATATATCAACCATGATCAAAAGACCGTATTTGAAATTAAAGTTTACAAGTTTGAAGTGATACCGGTAATTGAATTTATTCGTTAATGTCGATTTTTCAGAAATGCTGCCTTTCAAAATCCTATTCCTTCTCAATTTAAATATAGTAGTTATGCAGTATTCTTGAGATAAGTTTTGCCAAAAAATCGTGAAGTAAATGTTTCAAAGATGATCCATTATGAGCATTAATGATCCGAAACTGCACAATGCTTTTTCCATAATGTAGAATGACATTGATTCGTACTCGATGACTTAAAAAATATTCCATTTCATCGAAATGATTGCACCAAAATCGATTTACTGATGCATACATGTGAAATAGGTCGCTAACTTATATATATATAATATACATTGCCTTACTTTTATATCAGAGCATGCAAAATATTTTGGATCAAAGGTTACTCAATGTCTGGGGTCACATGACTTAATGAGTTTATAAGCACGGAGACATGCGTGGACATTTCACCTCTTAACATATTTGGGCATTTTTACCTAATATGGAAGGTATGTATTTGTTAACGTATGACTATTGAATATTGATTTAGTTTGATATTTGCAAGTTCATGAGCTAATTGTCAAAAATTGTCTTAAATTCAGATTGTGTAAAATTACATATTCAAATAATTTTTTTTTTATATTTTCCAAAATTTTATATTGAATTTTCTACATGTATCAAATAAAAAAAAAGTTTCACGTGGCTAAATCGTGTTTTTAAAGTTTCTTATTACTGTTGTGTCCTACTTGATTTGCTGACTTTACTGATTTTAAATTTATGTTACAGAAATGTAGATTATCTGTTATGTAAACACTGAATGGAGTCTGAAGAATGGCATTGAAAAGAAATCTTTCGATGATAATTAGACCATGATTCAATATAAATAACAAATACGATATCGAATCTGAACTTTAGAACTCATGCATTCACTTTATCGTCCTCATATTTGCAATTTGTATACAATAACATGTAAATAATTTTCACCTTTACAGTTTTGGATTCTGCTATGAGGTTATAATCTAACATGCATCTTGGATATCAGATAAACCTTATTTGCATATATATCATAAGGTAGCTTATTTGAGAAAAAAAATAATTCTGGTAGTATTAATACGCAATTTATCCATATCAAGTTTATACAAGTATGTAAAAGCTTATTTAATTCGTGTTTTAAATTTTAATATGTAAGAGATTTTTAAAGTGTGACTATAGAGGCAAAAAAAAAAAAAAACCAAAAAAAAAACCAAAAAAAAAAAAAAAAAAAAAAAAAAAAAAAAAACAACAAACAAAAAACAAAAACCAAACGATTTTCTCACATGAAAATTTTAATACAATCTTTTTAATTATTTTCTCTATAATATGAAAAAAAAAACAAATTTGATTCACTGAACATACAATCTATTTCGATGGATAATGAAACAAAATACTATGCCAGAACTTTTTTTTTATTGTTGGAAACACTGTTATCTGTTAGTAACCTTTAAAATCAATAATTTAAAAGAATCCAATTTTTTTTTACAAACACTTTTACGCACTGTAATTATCTTTTGTTTATTTTTTTCCACCCCAGTTGGAGTTACTTCACATATAAGAGAATAAATTAAAAATTCAAGCTGATATCTCCAGAAAGTTCAATGGCTTTAAAAACAGCGATAAAAATATATTGATCCTGCATTTGTCAATATAAATTACATGTAGGCCATATTCAAGATCAGACCGACTCGATCCGCTTCTGTGACCTTCTGTTACGTAAAAATGTCACGCAGGTCAAGGTCCGTATGTAGTGATATTTTACATGGATATGTACGTATTAATCTCATCGAACACTTACTCACTCCATGGGGGACTAGATCATGCGCAAAAATGTACCATCTAAACTGTATTTAAACAATTAGAAATAATATTTTGGTTTCATTTTTTTGCCACAGAGAGGAAAAAAATTGGTACGGATGCAGAAATGTCATCGAAACTGGACCAAAACGTGGGACTACTGTCAGGCGTATTTCTCATTATGGGTACCATGATAGGTAAGTCTGATTTTATCTGTAAGTAATAATGCAGATTTTATTGGTTCCTTCTGAAGTAATTTGTACATATATTATACCAATCAAAGCATACATTGATTAGATAAGAAAAGAAGTATAGAAATTCATGTCACTAAAAGTAGAAAAAAGACATGCATCTTCTATACCCTTACTATTTCAAAGAGTGTTAAAAAAATGTAACTATATCAATATCTCATAACTTATGTTTTATGAAATGTCATTTTTGTTTATTTACATCGTCAATAACCCACGGGTGATTCACATCGAATCTCTCTATCATTATTGAGGGAGCTTATGGTTTGCGACCTTGGTTATTTCCAAATTTTCCAATTTTGTAAAAATTTTATCCATGAGTATTAAATGTTGACATTTTATTAATGACTTTTGAAACAATATGTACACATTTAATACCAATCAGAGTAACATAAATTTTAATTATTGGAATGATAGAGGAAGCTACAAATATTTATGTCATTCAAAGTATGAAAACAGACCGACCTTAGTACAATGAATAACTTAAACTTTTGTAATTTGCTAGTATAAAGAACGCTAATGCCTACCAAACAAAGGTTACCGCCAATACCCAACACTTGTGTTTAAAAAAGATAAATTCAACCTCCGTGTTAAATAAACCTTTTTGTAGAATTTTCTATACCAACCTTTACCGTCACACCCAATGTGATATGGCAAGATTTTTGATAGTGTCGCGGTATTTTTATTACTAAATCCCTAAGGGTGATTAAAGAGAGTGTCGGTGAATGTCGTTTGATCCCAGACTTCACACAGGTATTATCGTCTGGATAGCTATCGGATGTTCACCTGTGCAAGATTTGCATTCAAATTTCCTCCAGGTCTTTGATCCAAGAAAATCAACCGAGGAGAAACTCCAGGCCAGCTCAGCTCAGCTCAATACATTGGCCTGTTTTACAAAAGCACTAGATCGATAAAGTGTAAAAATTGTCAATTCTTACTAAAATGTTTATAATTTTGTAAGTTTCTACTTGTGTGATTCTATATTACTGAATTCTATTTCTCACATTAAAATCACGGAAATACCGATTTAAAATATCGAATAAATTGTCATGATAAACTTTGAACCTGGGATATAGGAACATAAGAACGTAGGATAGTTTTTTAAAACGCAGTTTAGGTAATTGTTTTCTTATGTCAAGTTGAAGACATTCTCACAAATCCAGTAAACAAGAAACAAAAAAAAAAAATGGAAAGAGAGCAAAATCACGGATTCCTTGATACGCTAGGTGGGACGTGGCTCCCTTAAGGTTTGTGTGACAGTAGTAAAGGAGAAACTTCAGGAGTACTGTGCAACACTAAATTCACACTATATTCGAGAAGTGGTAAAAATCAGATGTGGATACTAGAAAAATTCCAAGGAATTTGAAATCACACAATTTTACCAAAATCAACAGCATAAAATGAACAATCAACTCTATATAAATGTATAACCATTCCTTATGATAAATTCCAGGCTTTTAATATTAATAATAGCCACTATTTCAATGAAAATGGAACTTTTGAATTTTCTTGTCTTGTTATTGGCGATTCGCAATTTTGTTTTATATTAAAATGCATCTTATTGTACACATAAGTCCTCTGAAGATGATATTAGAAAGGCGCGTTTGAGTTTCTATTGACAATTGCATTGTTGTTTTTGGAGACCAAGTTATCAAACAATATATTAGAATTCCCATGGCCATCAGTTGACCCCGTTATTAGCAGTCATATTTTTGTATTCATATGAAGCAGAATTTGTCAAAATTCTTATATATATAAAGAAGGAAAACACTTGTTGTGGCCTTCAATTCGACATTTAGATATATCAACGACGTGATGTATTGTCAATTTCCAGTGGTTATTTCCATTCTTATATCAAAACGATATATCCCGGCAAGCTTTAAATTAAAGATTCCACAAAGTATGACACATCTATTTCATATTTTACAAGAGAAAGACATTGATGCTATTTCTAGCAACCAAGCTTTCGGAAAAACGTGATGACTTTAACTTTTCTATCGTAAACTTCCCTTACTTATGCAGCAATGTAACTTCATCACCTGCATAAGAGGTTTATATTTCTCAGTTGATACGATACGTAAGAGATGCCCTACGTATGAACAATTTCTAACACTAGGTAATTTACTGAAAAACAAGTTCCTGAAACAAAAATATCAGCAGTCTCGTTTAAAGTCATCATTTCGTAAGTTCTATGGTCTATACAATACTAGTAACCTTGTCAACAAGTACAGTTTATTATTAAGTCAAATGCTGACCGAGGTTGTTTTCATACTCATTCTTTGGTCATGGTATATCCATAAATGGACGGATTTTTCTGTTATTTCCCGATCATGACAAGAAGCACACGGCGGGTGTGACCGGTTGGCGGGAACTGCTTACTTCTCCATGGCACCTGATCCAACCTCTGATATTTTGAGGTCCGGTTTTTCTACTGTGCATTGTCTCCATAAATTTCATCTTCATTAAATAAAAAAAAAATCCAAGAAGAGTTTACCGGTAGACAAAGAATTCACTTAAACAAAGAATATGTTTATTGAAAAAATGAAAAAAAAAAAAAGAAAGAAAAAAGGCAATTGGTTGCATTAATGAAAATAGTGAAAATATTGCCTACCTACTTGACACAGCTACTTAAAATCTTATCAGTTATGGAGAACTGATTTAGCTAACAGAAGTTCTGGAAATATATTTTAGAGGATATCGTTTAAGAACAAAATTCAATTTCACCATGAAAATGAAAATCCCTAAACCGTATCGTTAATGCATACTAAGAAGATGCCAATAATCATTTTTCAAATGATAAAAAAAAACTTCTTATTTTTTTATGTCCGGTTTTTCTCTGCTCCAATTTTTCATTTGTAAATGAACTTTTGCGCTTGAATATTGTGCGTTATCTCCATAAATTTCACATTCATTAAATGAAAATGTAAGGGAAATTCTATGAAGCATATTTCGCAGAAATAAAAATGTAAGGATTTTGAAAACTGATTATTCTCTTAAGTCCATCCAAACAAAACATGTTGCGAGCGAGCCAACACAGTTTTCTAAAATGGAGAGGTGAGATCAGGCACCATGGAAAGTGAACATCCTCTTCTTTTTTTTGGTTGGTCATACCTACTGTATGCATTTTGAAATGATCGAGTGAATGGAAAAATCTGTAGATATTTCATTGTAAAATAGCAACTGAGTATTTTACAATTTGTATCAAAGGCGAGAGTCAACATTTGACTTTTATGACAAACATAATGACTTCAAGTTATCTACTGTCAACTTCACTAATAAATTAGCAATATAAAATTATTATATACATATCCACTTTAACTCTCCAAATGATACGCAATATTGACAGGTCTGTCTTTGCTCTGTATTAGATTTGTTTTTTGAGGACTTCTGAATCCAATAACTGCTCGTTATTTTATCATTTTTCAATGTATTACCAAGCTTATTCAAGTGTATTACAATATCCATGGTATCGAATTTTCTTTTTGCAATTAAATCTGTGCAATGTTCTTTTATAGGGTCTGGTATTTTTATTTCTCCTAAAGGTGTGCTGGAAGGGACAGGCTCTGTTGGTATGGGCCTGATCACGTGGATGGCATGTGGATTAGTTGTCACTCTAGGTAAGAACATTATTTTTTTTATCAGAAAAAAAGACCATTTAGTTACGACATCATACATATGATATTTTTAATATTGAAATTCAATTGAAAATGTAATATTGAAAGCATGGAAGTATGTAAGTTACATACCTTGTATTATACCACCATTGTATATTGTCCTTATTTATATTGTCAATTTGATTTGAAATCGTACATACCTTTTGAAAGTTGAACCAATAAACGTTTCTGTCTTGAAGCGGCATTATGCTATGCAGAACTTGGAACTATGATTCCAAAATCTGGAGGCGAACATTCCTATTTAATGTACACATATGGAAAAATGGATAAATGCATAGGCCCGATTCCAGCTTTTCTCTATGACTGGGTAAATACAACATGTTTCCTCTCTGTCTAAAATATGTTACTAGAAATGCTTCCTCGACGTTCTCAAAATGTGATTCATTATATGTAACAAATAACAGACTGTAAAGGGAACCTCTTCTTAAACGGTTTTAATCATAATTTATTTATTTCATCATCGAAATAAAGAAACAAAAATCTTGTTTTTCATATATATTGGAGGATTATATGAAAATTGAATGTTTGAACATTATAATGTTTGGCAGGTTGGCTTGTTCATTATACGACCGACCATGTTCGCCATCATGACGTTGTCTCTAGGTACCTACGCCATTAAGCCCTTCTTTCTGGATTGCAAACCACCCGACTCTGCCGTTAAAGCAGTTTCCTTAGCAGCCATCTGTAAGTATTTTAGTGAATACCGAAAGCCATTGAAAATTTCTATATTTGTCACTTTCATTATTCCTATAATCTTCTAGTCCTTTTTTGTTGATACATGTATATGGTCCCATCTTTAAAAACAATCAAGATATTACGTTTGGCAATTATTTTTCAGTTGTTATAGCTTTTATCAATGGATACAGCGTACGAATGGCCACATATATTCAGAATATATGTACAGTGGTGAAGCTGATAGCTATTTCAGTACTGACTGTCGGCGGACTGATCAAAATCATACAAGGTATATAGAATTCACTACATGATTTCAGTTCAGCTTTCTTGAAATGTGTGAAATCCTTTCCAAAAAGAAGCTCTATTAGGGTTTTTTCTTCTATAATAAAAATTGTTTTCCAGTACAATGCAGTCGTTTATCATTTGAGAGAGAGAGAGAGAGAGAATACAGTGACCAATTCGAATGTTTATAAAACTGCAATCCCAATGAGATTTGATTTTCTGTACTGCTTTAGGCAATCGTGAATACATCCAGGACGGCTTTCAGGACACAGAGAGTGATGTATCTTTGATTGCTATTGCTTTCTATAACGGACTTTGGGCTTTCGACGGCTGGTAAGATATACAGTGATTGATATAAACTTCTATAAGATGTTAAATTGTAGGAAGTAAAACAATATTACAAAGTTCGTAAAATTTGACAATTTTTATTTTTAGGAACAACTTAAATTTTGTTACAGAAGAGTTGAAAAATCCAGGAAGGTAATGCTATTTGATAATAAATATATGTTAAGTGGAATTATTTCTTAAGTTTGAAAATATTGAAAACTTTTACAATGTACTTTAAAATATACACTCAAGAAGGATATGGAGATAACGAACAGTATTCAATATCAAAGTCCATAAAACAAAACAAAGTAGGAGCAGAGCAAACACGGATCTCCGAAACATCAGAGGTGGGATCAGGTGCCATGGAAGAGTGAGCATCCCCTGTTGACCGGTCACACCCGCCGTGTTCTCAACTTCTCATTGTCATGATCGTGAAATAACGGAAAAATCCGTTGTCAATTCAGTGTATAAATGATGGACTAACAATTGGTATGAAAAACTTTAGTCAGCATATGACTCAATGATAAATTGTATTTCTTGACAAGGTCATTGTGTCGACCATAGCACTAACGAAATGATTACTTTAAACGAGACTGCTGAAATTCTTGCTTCATCAACTTGCTTGCCAATAATTTACCTCGTTTTATAAATTGTTCATAGGTAGAGCATGTTCTTGCGTATCGAATCATCTGAGATATGTACACTCCGTATGCAGGTGATGAAGGTATATTGCTGCATAAGTAAGGAAAGTCGACGATAGAAAATTTAAAGTCGTCACATTTATCATATAACTTGGTTGTTAGGTTACCATTAACGTCTTTTTCAAGTAAAATATCCAAGTATGAAACAGATGTGTCAGACTCAGTGGTGGCTTTTATCTCAAGCTCTCCTGGATAAATCGTATCGACGTAGGAATGGAAATTACCATTGTTAAATGACAATACGTCGTCGATATATCTGAAGGTCGAGTTGAAGGCCACAGCAAGTGTTTTCTTCTTTTCACGCATAAGATTTTGCATAAATTCTGCTTCATATGAATACAAAAATAGGTCTGCTAATAACGGTGTGCAATTGGTTCCCATGGGAATTCCAATAGATTGTTGGAAGACCTGGTCTCCAAAAACCACATAGATATTGTCAATCAGAAACTCAAACACCTTCTTGATGTCAACTTCAGAGTACTTAAGTGTGCAATCAGAATCTTTTTTTACAAAATAATATTGCAAATGATCAATGACCAGGTTAAGTAAATTTACGAGTTCCATTCTTATTAAAAAGCAGTTGTCAATGATATCAAAAAGCCTGGATTTAATTCATCGTGGGGAATGGTTGTGTATAAAGTTGAAAAGTCGTAAGCTTTTAAACTGTTGATTTTGGTAAAATCTTGTGATTTCAAATTGTCCAAAAGTTCTTTAGAATTTTTTAGTATCCACATCTGATTCACACCACTTCGTGAATATATAGTTGCACAGTACCCTTGAAGTTTTTCCTTCACTACTGTCAATATCTTTGTGAGGAGTAACGAAAGAGGCTTGGTTGAACATTTACTGGAACCCGCAATGTATCTTTGTAAAGATTCTTATAAAGGTTCGGAATCCAAAATATATAGGGTAGTTCAAATTCATTTTGGCTCTGTGAAATATTAAAAATGTTCAAAACTGACATATGATTTTGAAGAATTTCTTCCTTAGAAAGGGAAGTATGAGTATAAGTAGGATTACCACTTGTAGAATTAAATCCAAGTTCTTCTAGAATACAATTTATATAATGAACCTTACAAACGAAGACAATGTTGTTACCTACTTTGTCGGTAGGGACCAGAACGTACTGATCATGTAATCTATCTCATTCTTTTTTCACTTCTGGTTTACTGAACACAGAAGGATAGATGGTTTTCATATTCCTCCTCAATCTTTTAATACGTGGCTTTTACATGGATCAATGAAAACTATTTTATTGAAAATAAAAGTTCCATAAAAAAGGAAAGATTAAAATGAACTGAAATTAGGAATTATTTTTAAGTGCTATAGAAAATTTAATATATATTATCTAGAAATCTCCCTATCTCAATCATGATTGGCATCCCATTAACAACAGTATGTTATATTCTGGCCAACATAGGATACCTGGGGGTCATGTCAAAAGAGGAAATCATTGTATCTCACGCTGTGGCTGTGGTAAGTAAAAATGATTATATTCTCTCCATTAAAATCTTTTTTGCTAAATTTAAGTAAATAGAAGTTAATTACTGTGTTCTTTAAATGGAAAATACAACTTTTTAAACAAACCTTGTATTTTCAGACCTGGGGTCGGTATATACTAGGAAAAGGAGCCTTTATCATGCCAATATTCGTTTCTATTTCTTGCTTTGGTGCCGCAAATGGCTGTTTATTTGCTTCAGGAAGGTACCATGTTTCATTTGCTATTTAAAGTACTTCAATAAATAAAAAAAAATATTATCATGGTAAAAGTCTAAATAAACCAATAATACATTCGATAATTTCGAGAAGCACTTTTCCTCATGAAGTTATACTTTCGAGCACCAACTTATTAAGTTTTGATAGCCCTGACTTGTTTCAGGATAATTTTTTCTAAGTTAGATGAATAAAGCAGTTTGCGTTCCAGGGGAGGTTAACTAGGAAAGGGGGATTGTTGAAGTTCAAAACAATGTCCTGCATTATTTTCTTCTTTCAACATCTGGTATTGCCTAGGAATATCGTGGTTAAATACAGGATAGTCCTTCCATTACTTTTTTTTTTGTTTTGCTATTTATAATCACAGAGAAGAATTGCATTGATTAACATTGTTATAAATCAACAAATAAAATATGTCTGCTTATGAGGTTTTGAGAAAGCAAACCTGCACAAAATCTAAGGAGACAAGCACACTAGTCCCTTTTATTTAACTTTCCTTTTGAGAATTTTACTCGTATCGAGACTCTGCCGACCGAAGGTGGAGGGCTGAAAAGTAAGACCTTCACCCTGCACTCAGGGAAATTGAGTTTTGAGGAATATTTTTATACTTTTACCTACTGACAATTGTGACCTAAGAAATCAATTTGTACGGCCTTCTCCAAATGAACAGTGTCCACGTTCTGCAAAAAGATTCGAACCCGTAACTTGAAAATCAACTCCTTGCTCCTCCTCCATAGAGTAAACGATCTATATCAACACTGCGCCATATTGGCGAATGCGTCCAAATTTTAAAACTAGTCATTTTCCGAAAAAAAGTTCTTTTTTTATGTTACGTTTAAGAATTAATAAAGATTCTTATTTGGATTCTAAACTACCTGTATCACAAATTCATAGAAGAGGAATAGCAACCGTCCTTTCTTCCATAACATGTCCAAATGAAATTATTTCTGATGGATAAACTTTCTTTCGCAGACTGTGTTTTGCAGCAGCCCGTGAAGGTCATTTTCCTCAGGTTTTCTCTTACATAAGTATTAACCTGAGGACTCCGCTGCCGTCCATAATCTTAACTGTGGGTACTAGTAGTTTTGTGCTTCATTTAAACCAATTATACTCTATATATCAGCATAACCATTTTTGATATACATATATACATGTAGTTCATCATGAAAATGAATCAAAGATAGGATGAAAAAAGAGGAAACGGTTAATGTCAGCACTAGCAGTGTTGCTTTTATTTTGTGAAAAACAAACTATTTTTTACTTTCTTAATACATTACGTTGATATTAATGAACCTTTTATCAGTACTATGGAATTTCTCATTGTAGGCGTTTATAGGAGCCTGTTTAATCATTCCTGGGGACTTGAGCACTCTGATCGACTTCTTTAGCTTTTCGGCCTGGATTTCCTATGGCTTTACTGTTTTTTCTTTGTTAGTTCTACGGAGAACGGAACCAAAAACAGAGAGACCATATCGGGTAGGGTGAAGAGAAGAAAGTATTTCTCCCTCATTGTAATGTAATCTACATATAAAATCTAATGCAAGTTTATAAAGGAAAACTATTTAATATTATAAGGAATTGGTTAAAACCAATTTCAACTGTTCATTCTTGTCTGAGAATAAAGTTTTTTTTTAACTTTAAGGTCCCGACTATTATTGCGATTTTTGTGGTACTGACGTCACTTTACCTCGTTATGGCTCCAATTATACGTTCTCCACGGATTGAATTTTTGTATGCAGCACTATTTATAGCCAGTGGTATTTTTCTATACTTCCCTTTTGTATATAACAAAAGTAGATCCTCCATTGTACAGCCTATAGTAGGTAAGTATAGAAAGTGTTAATGTCAAGAGGCCCATGGGCCACAATGCTAACTTTAGTTATCACTTTGATCCTTCGATCTGTTCTTATACCTAGGTATTTCTTTTTCCTATTTCATTAAAAATACATTTTCAAGGACAAATTTTCTTTAGATACGTGTACCAATAAAAAGTACCTAGAAGTTAAATTCATAATACATGTACAAGTATTTTCCATTTTGTTTTAGATTGGATCACTGCAAAGATTCAGAAGATATTTCTAGTCGTACCTTGACATTTTTTTATTTGTGATAAATGATGTACTTAGAAACAAAATTGTGAACTCAGTAGTATGCTTTTAGTGTTTCCAAGAGTAACTGTTGTGAAAGTCAGTATGCAACAATTTTTTTCAGCAACAAATCCTACATTGCATGGGGGTATCTGTTGCTAGAATAAAAATCCCTCTTTCATATTAGCTTTTCAAAAAGAAATTTTTTTAATGTAGAATGCAAAAAAAAATTAGCTTAACTTTTGGGACAAGATAGGTAAAAGAAAAGATAACACAAATTTAAAATATACGTGTATGAAGTTATGAGTTATGCGTGAGCGGGTTATGAGATGATTCGATAGCTGCAGTGTTTGTTTATAATTATATCTGTAGTAAAACATATTAAATTGAATACGTTTAATATTGTATACTAGTATTTATATGCATTGTATATTTCTTTGATGGAAGGCCGCCATTTAAAAGATCTGAAAGATCTATAGAGGTGACTTGCATATTGGTGAATATGAAATTATATTATGTGTATTTAAATGTTTACTTATAACATACAGCCAAATAAAATTTAGTATACGAGTACTTTAATCAAATGTTTGGAACCGGTGCTTTCATATATATATTTTTTTAATTTATCTCGTTTTACTTTACGATTTATAAGTACAATGCATTTGTTACTTTTCAAGGCCGTCCATGAATATAACAAAACTTATTATTGTATACCTTTTTTATCTTTATCTGTCATTCTTACGAAAATAAATGTGTATTTTTATAAAAAAAATTGTTCTGTATTTATTTGACGTACAGATATACGAAGAAACATTTGTTAGTATTATACTTTCATGTAAATTAGTTGAATCTGATTGGTCGAGAAACATGTGTTAAAAATACTATTACCCGCTGAATAATGAAGCCACGCCCTCCAGCGTAGCAACAGTTAACTTTGCTTGACAACGGGTGATATTCCAGAATTTATGCGCGCACTGTTCACTGTTATATGTATTTGTATAAAACATTCAGTAAAATATAATAAATATTGCATGTAGTTGAGTGTAACATTGAAAATTTTCACCCCTGCGCCTTGGTTGACAATGGTTTTCTTGGGGTGAAAATTTTCAATGTTACACTCAACTACATGCAATATTTGTATAATATTGGACACTTTCTGTGTGCGCATCTAAGGCGACGATCCTTAACAAAATTCTTACAATGTATGAAATATATTGATAAGCATATATTGCATACAATGTACATGTAACTTTTCGTTGTTTCAACGCGAATTAAATGAAACAAACTGGGATTTTGCGTATTACATAATAAACTGGGATTTTGCGTAATTACATTTTGCGTCAAGATCAACGCAAAATGTAATAACACGATTTTTGGATTATTACATATGTACAACATATGTACAACCAAAAAATAAATTTCAAAATTAACTACACATGATTGCATGTATCTATTTCAACTCAAATAATACAGCTTAAAAGTTGCTGTTTTTCAAAATAATTACAATGCGTGAACCATACGCCTGTGTTTCCAATAGAAGTCTAAAACGAGTTCTAATTCGAAGACAACAAATAGTCCTAAGAACATGTTATCCTGAGGGCGAACTGTGTAGCATTTTGTTGCATGCTTAACTGAACATACTCTCAAATTTAATTTTTATACATTTTCTCCATACCAATCTTTGAAATGGTTTCTGTACAAAAAAGGACTCACATGCAGAATGGAAAATTGACTTTATGTTATTTTCCTAATTTAATAAAAAATAAATACAAAAAGCACTTGAGTAACATAGTGAGTGAATGGTTTGTTTAGCTCCTTTCGTATTTGGTTTTATTGCTATCGGTTAGTTTTTACTCTCATTAACAATGTCCACCTCAACAACACCAGTCACATTACACAGCTGTTTACACTGAAAACTAGCGATTATCTCCCTTCTTCCTGCCCTTCGGGGTTTCACTTGTATTGTCTCCCGAATTTCCTCATTAGGACCAATTGATTTTCTGTAATTAACACACATTAATTTCTTTTACATCTTCAGCATGATCATTCACATTTTATTTTTACCGAAATTATTCCACATAATTCAATCAGATGCCCCATGGGAAGGAGAAAGATGCAATATTTATTTACTGTGTGAAACCTTATTATGATAGTTGAGGAATTTTTATTTCAGCGTGTTCTTCTATGGTGTATAACCGGTATGAAAAGCACGAACGTATTATAATAACCTTTTGAAGTGTTCCCTGGGGATTCTTTCACTAATACCGACACAGAAATAACGATAGATCGCGTGGGCAATACTTACTAAAAATTGCAGGAAAACTTACTTAATTTTGACGGATGATGGTTTTACCATTCCTGGTCCTTCCATACAAATCGACCCACCAGTTAGAGGAATAGACAATGGATTGACAAGCTTAACAATCACATCAAATGGTTTACCAACAACTGCGCTTCCCTCTGTCTGCCAACACACATCAAAAGCGTTAATTAACTTGTATGAGTATGTATTGACACAAAATGTAATTGTCTGTTAATATACATATGTAAACTTTTTGAACTGATGGTTATGTTGTTACCTACTTTAAGCTCTAGATTTGGCTGTTCCACTCGAAATATTTCCCGTTTGATGTATACTTGTTGCGTTTCTTTTACTGATGCCATGACATAAACAGAAATATGGCTATCTGCGTCGATAGAATTAAAATATTCTGTTGCTTTCAGACTAATGGACGATACGGAGTCTGAAATGAAAAAAGATGTTTTATATACACAAATGATAAATTTTGTATTAGCATAAACCTCTCTCTCTCTCTCTTTTACTTCAACAAACAAGCAACTTTGGGCCCCCTACCATACATTATCGATTGTATGCAAATAGGTAAACACACCTTTATTTGGTTCCAGAACATTTGTGGAACTAGAATCTTTTAGGTCAGAAAGAGGCACAGCGGTGTATTTAGTACCAACAATAATCATATAAACTTCTACGATCCTCGGTTCCTCGCTGGTGTTCAGCATTTTAAGTTCAACGTCGATGTCTCCGGATTTTTGGACGTCGCCATTAAGACTGAACTTCACGTCTGTAGCTGAGGGTTTCCGAATTTGAACGTCTGTGCGGCCACAGAATTTGTTGGCTTTCAAGATGACGTCTGCCTTCTCTATAGAATCTGTGCAAGAATAAATGTTATCAGCAAATTAATTGAAAAGTAAAATTTAATGACTTCGATATAATAAGTCGTTGAAATACCTGCGTCATGTTTATATTTGGATGTGACGTCATCTCGAGATATGGTATTGACTGCTTTGGTGCTCATGAACTTGCCCACTACGTCACAGTCTTTGTACACGGCTTCCATATTGCCATCCGCGTCTACCGTCCAATACACGCGGTCCCCGTTTACCTCTGCGAACAAGAAGTTGGTGTCGAAACCCAGATACAACTCTCCATTATGTATTGCTCGAACGGAACAAGGCCCACATGTGAAAACACCTTAAAATTGATAGGGAAAGTAGCAAATCAGTATGAAAAATACAAAAAATATATTAAACTTTGCATCAATATGTTCTTTTGGGCTGATAAGTAGACTTCAAAATAAAATCTTGCAAAAAAAGAGCTAATTATTGTTACAATGATTCATCTTAAATAAGATATTGCTGTATTCTATAGTTTTTTTTTTATATTTTAAGTAATGGGTTCAGAAAGTCATGCAAGGCATATATTTCCTACGGTTCTTTGTTTAAAGCATTAATGTCAGTTGTATTTATATTGTTGTAATGTAAAGCAATAAGACACTGTGTACATTTCAATTTAAACAAAGTTTTTTTTTCATTGGAGTTTATTTAAAATACCTTCTGGAATGCTTTTTTTCTTATTAACCAAAAAAAAAAAAATAAATCTAGAATCGGATCCAATTGTCTTAATCCCCGGATAAAGAAGACATGTTTAGCGTAAGTTTCTGAAATAATTTGATAACTCTCTCTTATCTGTCAGGCTTGGATTTGAATGGGTTTACACAATCTAATTTTGATAGATTTTCCCAGGAAAAGAAGAGACACAAAAAGTACGATTGATTACCGACGTAAATGAACAAAACCTGCCGAGATAATTCACTCATCCGGCCGTCCGATGGAATAACACACGCGATTTGTTTTGGTGGGAACTTAAATGTCTAAATGATTGCTTTTGTGATTAAATGAGCCCAGAATTATAAAGATGCAAAAAGCATGTTCTTCCTTTGAGAAGGTTTTGCCTTCATTTGTATTATACCACACATCCCTTTTTTCTATATACTAGTAAAATGAATTCGAAGAATTAAATTGAAAAAAAAAGTCAAAGTAAAAGGACAATAATTTTTTTTATCATCTGATATCTCATTTAACATTTATATGTTTTATAGTCGATAAGAACTAGAATTTTTCCTTTTAATTGTTACCTTCTACACAAAAACAGTTTTCATAAAGATACATTCAGTACTGTATGCTAAACTTCTAATAAAATAACTACGTACTCCAATCAGATGTATTTCTGAAATGAAAATATATGGAGACAACAAACAGTATTCAACCTCAAAAGTTCATCAAGATATACATAACAGGGGCAGAGAAAACATGGTCTTCCAAAACATCAGACGTGTGATCAGGTGCAATGGAGGAGTGTGTAAGTCATGATCATACGCTTTGGTGTCTTTTATTTCAAGCTCACCGGGATATATCGTATCGACATAAGAATGGAAATAACCAATTGACAATACTTCGTCAATATATCTAAATGTCCACTTGAAAGCCACAACAAGTGTTTTCTTCTTTTCTTGCACAAGCTTCTGGACAAATTCTGGTTCACTTGAATAAAAAATAGGTCTGCTAATAACAGGGGGCAATTTGTACCATGAGAATCTTGCAATAAAAAATTAGAACTGTTAGAATCAAATCTTACCTTCATAACACTCCTGTGGCGTTGAATCAAATGCTTGCCAACCATCGTACCCGTCTGGAAGGTCTGGCCGCCGGAACCAGCTCTCATTCCAAACATGGAAATCCCTAAAAAGATAATAAATGTATCTAACATGGAAATCCTTGAAAGAAAGTAAACATGCCAAACACAGAAATCCTTAAGAAGATATTAAACATATCACATATTGAAATCTTATAAAGTATGTTTAACACATGAAAATGGAAATCTATTAAACGATTCTAGTATTCATCAAAATATTCATGGAAATCCCAAAGACGATATTTTACATATCAAAGAGTGAAATATATGAGAGGACCATAAAAATCAAATTAGAAAATCTTTCAGAATGTGCTTAACATATCAAAATTGAAATCCCCATGAATACTAGGTACACCAAATATTGAAATCCATTCTAAATATTAAGTATGCCAAATATGGAAATCTCTTAGAAGATATTAAACCAAGTTAACATGAAAATTCCCAAACAAATATCACACTTTAACATACCAAACATCGAAATCCACAATAAGATATTTAAAAATACTGACGTTGGAGGCATCTAAAAGCACAGAATTAATCCGTGTCTACAGGTATATCATTTGTTTTATCAATGGAGTTTAGTGAAAACCGTAAACTTTAAAATGATTATCTATTGATAATCGAAATGGTATTCACTTAAATTATGAAGCATAACTGTATATTTAGTGCTCTACAGGATAACTAACATCTTCAAACATTTGCCTTATTGTTAAAGAATAATAAAAAGATGATGTAAAAATATTACGAAATAAATAAATGTTTTATAGACATATATTTGTAAAACGGGTTCTGCTCCATTGTTCATTAATGCACAAATAATTACGAAGCCATATATATATATACTTAAAAAAGCTTTTTACTATACTTTATAAAAATCTTTTCTATGATAAAATTTATATCTTTTAGTATTAAAAGACCCATACCCTTTTTGAAAAGTATTTGTTCGATATTTCACTTTGAAAAGGGGAAAATAGATAAAAACATTACCAACTATGAAACATTTTGATATCCACTGTACGTGCCATAGTTTTTTTCGTTCTACGACAGTAAAATTATAAAACAAATATTTAAACTATATAAACAATTATTTCAAAATAAACAATTATTTCAAAATATCTCTGGATTCTTTTTCCGATTCGGTAGTGCTTAAACTATTTTCAGTAAACATCTATATCTTGTTCCATGTTACGACAGTTAATCAAGTTAACGTGATGTAAACCAAAGGATATAATAAATATGTCAGTTAAAAAGTAATAACCAGATCGTGTCATCCATCATTTTTCTAGGCCTTCCTTCCGGCGTCCAGAAGTTGTCAATTTGTATACTGTAATCACTATCGTGCGCAGACCGGAAGTTTGTGATACATCTTGTCGGTATCCCAAGAGCTCTAAATACTGAAACAAAATACAAGGCTAATCAACGAAAACAAGGAAATGTGACACTATAATGGATAAACAGAATGTCCCAAGTGATTTCTTTTAAAATAAAAATAATTGAACTAGGCCGTCTGAAATACCACACCCATAACCGAATAAAGGCTGTATTGTCTCTTTTTTAAGCTTAATAGTTAATGCTGTGTAATTGAAATACCCGTAGTTGCTATTGCTGAAAAAGTCCAACATTGTCCAAATTTGACCCCTTTCCTCTTTTTCAGAAATTCCTCTAAGATAGAAGCACTTCCATTCCATGCGTACGGGGCTACTCCATCATCATATTTCCCAGACCAGTTTCCCACCAATACCCCGCCATCTCTCTCATTATTGTTAATCTGTTCAAGATAAGGTAAAAGAATGCATGTACTAACCTTCTACAGCATATTTGGAACTACAATGTATTGCAATAAAAATGTTATATAGACTTAGTTTGCGGAATCAATATTGATAATATTTTTCTGAACCCTTTTCATCAAAATTGATATTTCCTTAACAATCTGTGAGCATCAACTTTGTATACTACTTTGTGTTTATTTTTGGCATTATATGATTTAATAATTTGCTGTAAAGATATTTCATTCATGTCTAAGTTTAACCAGCTGTAGGAGACGACATACATGTACATGTAGTTAGATGTTTGATTTTGTTAAGAACGTATTGAACTTACCACTCGGCTGAGAGCTTTAACCACCAAAAGTGGATTCCCTCTGGCTGGATCACCGAGTTCAGATTTTTCCATCATCGATAGGGCAGCCATCAAGCAAACATCATCAAACTAAAAATTTCAAACATTTTGTTTATCCATCAAACAAACATGTCGTTTTTCATCAAACTAAAAGACATAAGGAATCTCTATAATAGTCAACTATAACTGTTCATTACATTATATAAACAAAAATATGGATGAGAGTCAAAAAGTAGAATAAAATAAAAAGCTATTTTTTATTCAATGTCTTAATTCAGCTTATAAACTTCTTTTCTGTTTCATCAAAAGTGAAACAACCTTTAAATACGGAATTTTTAGCTAGCTCGATCATGACCGGAAGCACATGGCGGACGTGACCGGTCGACAGGGGATGCTTTACTCTCCCTTGCACCTGAATGATTCTCTGATGTTTTTAAAGGTCTGTATCTGTACTGCTTCCAAACTTATATTGTGTAAAGTGTTTTGAACTTGTTGGGAAAAAATTAAACAGACTCAGAAGAAAACAAACGTCATGAAAGACGATAAGACGATTTTAACACAAAGTGTATCTGCTGACCTGAGCAAAATTCCAAGGCCGAACACAGAATTTGCCAACGGTTCCCATCCAGATTCGCCCCGTCTCATTCAGGACGTATTCTTCTCTGTGTGTCTCTTCTTCTAAATAGACGGAGTCCGCTGAAATACAATTTAAGTTTTGACTTTTTATGTTTTGTATGTAAATATAGGATTTATTAAAACATTAAACACAAGCATAAAACATTAAATACAAGAAGGCAGTATTTAATTCTTTGAAGTAAAGACAAATCTACCTACACTGAAGTATTCAAACATTTTCATTTTTTTAAACCCAACCCCTACTCCATCCCAACCTTAAAAACGATTAGTTAAGCATGTTATTTTCCTTCATCAGGAAAGTATCAATTATACTACTTTTTCATTTTTTTTTTAGAAACCATGTCACATTTCTTTAAAGGGGCCTGGACACAGTTTCAAATAATTTTTTAAAATCAATTTTAATGTTTACAATTCCTACCTAAGATATCATCTATTGATTAGCAAAAATTTGAACATCATTTTTTATTCACAAACAAGATACAGAACTTAAAAATCTTCATAATATAAACAAGGCTCGTGCCTTGTTTTTGTTTAAATATAAAAAAAAAATCATATTTATAACAATATGAAGTTCAGCAAATCAATAGTAACTGTCGAATCGTTTTTAAAATTAACTTTGAATGCACATATATTAGTATATTAATATGTGTAAACAAAAACATGACCTAGCCTTGTTTACATAGCAGAGGTTTAGAGTTCTAAATCTGCCTTGTATCTGGACAATTTACTGGCGTTCAAATTTTTGATGATCATTAGAAAGACCCTAGTTAAATATTTGTAAAAAAAAATGGAAAAATAAATTTTGAAATTTTAGCTGAAACTGTGTTCATGCCCCTTTAATACAGGTATTAATGTATCAATAAATTTTGTCTTCTGAAAAAAAAATAATCTAACATGGGAAAATCACGTAGACACACAGAGTAAAAACAGAGCATAAAGACTCTTAAATGACAGGGATATCGATGAATTAAGCCTCTTGTAAATTGAAGTCTGAATTATTCCTCGGTGGTTAAACGGGAAAAAAGACTTCAAGTACAAAAGTCTGTCATTGCAATCGCTTTGGTTAATATTCTAGCCGACATCAGAACTAATATCTTCAACATTTAGGCAAAACAAAGTACGTGTACGCTATGAAAAAAATCAAAGAATATCCACATGTTGGCATTTCAAGTATAATGACATTTCGAGTATGACCCGGGGAAATCTTTCCGGAATATTAAAAATTGTCTAAAAGTTGCAAGCAAAAACCTGGTGAAATTTGGCGATTTGATGATGATGTATAGCGAAAGTTATCTAATATTTTCAGCATTTGAAAACAAAGAATTGTGTACTTTTCCATAAAAATGAAGTTTTTGTTTTTAGAATGGAATATATGGAGAAAATAAAAACTTTCCAAGCTTAAAAGTCCATCAAACGATTCAAAATTGGAGCAGAGCAAAAGCGGACCTAAAAAAAATCAGAGGTGGGATCAGGTGCCATGGATGAATAAGTATACCCTGCCTACCGGACCGGTCACATCCGCCGTGTGCTCCTTGTCCTGATCGGGAAATAACGGTAAAATCCGTCCATAATTTGCAGTATATACAATTTAGTATGAAAAAGGTCAGTCAGAGTTTGACTTAATGATAAATTGTTTTTCCTGAAAAGTTCAAAAGTCGACCAGATAACTTATGAAAAGATTACTTTAAACAAGACTGTTGATATTTTTGTTTCAACAACTTGTTTGTCAGTAATTTACTCGCTTTAAAAATTGTATAAGAAAAAGAAGACAATTTTTAGAGTTTCACTGGCATATGAAATGAATTTGGTTGTGATCAAAACTATAATAACGCTCATAATTCGATCACATATCGTATTTCAAAAACATTCTGAATATGATATCTTATTCCTTAAATGAATCCTTACCTTCACACCACGGGTTGAATATGATGAACACGTCATCAGGGTGGCAGTGACGGCATTTTTGTGGAGCGCCATCTTTTGGGCGGTGGATGGTGTCAACAAACAGCTGGTACTTGCCGACAATGGAACTTGCAGATGTACATACTTTGATGTTGACTTTCTTTTCATCTACTCCTGTAACCTGATAACCCCAGGTCCCTGGCTGTAGTTCCCGAACCTTGTGGACGGATATAACGGTTCCTTTGCTTTGTATTGGTTTTCGTCCTAATAAATTGAAAATTTAACATGCAGTTATGTAGTCTTCCTTAACAAAGTGAAACAATCATTCTGCTATTATTGATATAATAAAATTATTTTAACTTTCCAAGTGAAAAAAACTTAAACTCCTACGCTATGTGTAAAGAAAATACATTTAGAACATATATCATTCATGAGTATCGTTTCAAATTTCCAGAAATAAAATATAACATAAAATTGAATGTCAGAAAAAGCATATTCATGATATACTAGTAGTTGTACCAATCACATATCTAGCTCCTTGAAATAAGGAAGTTCATACATGTAACGTACTTTTAAAAAGCAAACCCTTGAAACCTTTCGTGAAAAAATGCTAAACTTCAACCAACAAATTCTAAACGTCTATGTCTCACTCATTTTGCATATCTCAATGTTGGAACAAAAACACAAACACTATCACAACATGTGAGTTATATTGTATAATTATAAGTTATATTGACCTGTGACAAACTGTAGAGTCATAGTGTCGTCCTGCTCTGAGAACACCCTATCAAAGAGGATGCTCATGTCAAATGTCTGGCCCCTCCTCAGAATCAAGTTGGGAATCTCGTAAGAACTTGTCCGGTGTGCCTCCCGGTTCAGGGAACGTTGAAGGTCCAGGCATTTTGGCTTCAACGAGATCTCTGAAATACAAATATCCGCTTTAAAAAAAATTAAAAAGACAAGTTTAATTTACCCTAATTAACTTAACATTACTTCCCATATTGCTAAAAATGATTTCCCTTGTAGACAATCCATCTCCAACCAAATCAATACTAGCTAATAATAAAGAGAACACTGTTAAATTAAAATCAATGAAATTGTTTTAAACTTGATTTTAATCCATGCAGTTATTTAAAATTGCAATTATTGCCAATATTTTTGATCAATTATGATGCAATATTTTCAAGAAATTAGTTCTTTTAAAATGTCAAATTAAAATTAAGATCATCTTTGTAATTTTTCTAAAGATACTAGATCTAGAACACGACATAATTGCAAATTTAATGTCTAATTGTTTGGCAATTTTTTGTGAGTCTAGACCTAAGTTACATAACTGTTTTATTTAGATTTTATATTATATATTATATAGAGTTGTGATAATATTGTTTATCATTTTAATCAATACCATTGTTATCAATTACGAAAAATTATCTTATTAATTTTAGGCTTATTGTATATAGAAGAAAGCATATTAAATATGATAATGATTGAATTTTGTGACTTGTGTATTTTTATTATTTCAAATGAATGTTACTAAATGTAACTTTTAAAAAAAGAATAACACATTTCAATATGAGTGCAAGATGCAAGTATTTTTTAAATACACAATTAAATATAATAAATGTAAATCTCTGATCAATCTACAGTCTAATTTTTTCTCTTCTGTTTTTGCTTAATAATGTCCAGCTAGTAAATCTATGTAAAATCAAACGAAGTAAATCATGTCATAAAATAGAGCAATTGTTGTTAAATCCCTGATTTACATGAAATAGACATTGCTATAAGTCAATTGTCTGTCGGAATTGACCTTTCATTACGTGATTCTAGTCTTCATGTTGAGGAATAAAGACAGAGAATTCTGGATGAACAGGAAGTATGCTGTATCATATCGTATATATACAGGCGTTGTATAGTGTATTTAAACATTATGTCTTCATGTTTATTACCTCTTAACTCTATATATCGAAATCAAATTCATATATTCCCCTTCAAACAAAATGCAGCAAAATATCTAGAAGTAGATTCCCAACATTGCATGAATAATTGCATCGAATTTCATCTCCCATCCTTAAACTGACGTCTGATATCAATTGCAGAACACTGTAAAATGGCCTTTTTATCGTCCTGTGATTCGATAACATTCTAGCCAGATTTGGCGCGACATGACGTCATTATTTTTTCTTACGCTCAACATGCTCTATACTCCTGAGAATCATTGAATGTAATTTCAATGTTTGATATAAATGAATGATTCTCAAGAGGAATAAAGAAAAAAATAGAATCCTTAAAGCTTAGAGTTAAAATAGTCTAATGAATGAAATAAAGGTGTTTATATCTTTGCGTTATTTTTATCTTGTTTAGAATATTTTAACATCATGAAATAACAATAAATATCATCATTAAAACGCTTGGTACTCTTTTACTTTCCTTTTTAAGTAATAATTTTTCACAGAGTTTCACACATAACAAGCGGGAAAATATAACATTGATTAATTATGAAATTCTTTTTTTCTGAACCGCTTTCCAAATAAGCTTAAATGATTGCGACAAAAATGAAAAAAGCAACTATGAGTCCATCGTTGCGTGCCACAGTAAACACTGAACATAATATCCTTTTACCGAGCAGAGAAACCAATTACAGGCAACTCTAGGAAAGCATCACAATGAGAAACAATATTATAAGAAAACACGCAAGAAAAACATCATATCATTTTCAGAGAAGGCGTAAATGCTCTATTTGCACAGGGAAATATATAATAATTGCTCTCTTAACCAATATTTTAGTTTCCCTGGTGAAATCAATGACACGGTTTTAAAAGTGTGTCAACTACTGACTAGAGGCTCATATACCCAGTCGTAAAAAGCCGGTCATTTACCGAGGGTAAAACAGATCCTTGTGAAGTGATAGTGAAAGGAAGTTATGAAGAGGAATCTCAATGAAATCGGAGAATGAACATTTGCTAATTGATTTTTTAATTGAAGTATAATTGGATGGCTTATCTTTGTCATGAAATAATTTTTATTATCTCCGATACATTTCAATGACAATCGACCGTCATTTAGATAGCAACTTTTCTTCCATAATGAACATTTAGCGTAAGGAGAATAAAATCACGGAAATAAAATAACCGTAAAACAAAATGGAGAGTCGTTGAAATAAAATTTATTGGGGATCACAAATTACATGAATATATGTAATATACATGGAAATGGATATGCTAGCATCGTTTGAATGAATGCTATCTTTGTCTTGTCATTTTTAAACTTAAGAAATGCTAGTTATTGTTTTTTTATTCTGAGAATCATTTGCATTATGTTTACCAAAATAATGACAAGCACACGTAGTGCATGTATATATGATTTTTTGTTCTTTTCAGTAGAGAAACGATAAACGATTTTCGACACGTAATAAAACCATTGCAAAATTATTTTTTTTTCCAAAAAAAAAAAATAAATAAAATAAAATAAAAAAAATAAATATATAAAACAAAATTCGTAAATGTGGTTACTTTTCATTGGTCATTTGCAAAAATATACTGAATATGCATTAGTCTATCTTTTATTAATTCCATATATTTCATTTATGTATAAAATATTTGAGTTTCCTCTTAACAATATACAATAAGTAGTTTTTGGAGATCATGTGTGCCTTTTGAGCCCCTTATGAGCAGACCTACTAGTATTTTTGTGTTCATATTAAGCAGATTAATTCAAAAACTTGTATATGAGACAAAGAAGCTGTGGCCTTTAATTTGTTATTTAGATACATCTTCAACATACGTATTATCAATGAACAATAGTAATTTCTATTCCTTTGTCAACTCGGTATATCCCAGTAAATTTTAAATTAAGTATACAACAGAGTTTAAAACATCTATCTATAATGTTATACTGGGATGTTTTAGTTGAAAAAAGATGCTAATGGTAACCTTATAATAAAACTTTATGATTAATGAGATAACTTTTTTTCTATCGTCAACATCCTGACTTAGGTATCATATACTGTTATGTTTATGTCTGCCAGTTCATTCAATATGCAACAGCTTGCTCTAAATTGGTACATTTTCTGAAACGGTGCACATTATTGACAAACACTTTGATAAAACAATTTCATTTAAAGTCATTATTTTTTCAAGTTCTCCTGGTCAATACAATGACTTTGATAGCAAATACAATCAATAAACGTTTTTTTAAATCATATTGATTGTTGTGCCATTTTTACACATTGAAATGTCTATGGGCTTGTCCTTAAAACCATGACAGGAGCAAACCGTCGACAGGATGTTTTTACTCCAGCAGGGCACCTGATCACAGGGATATTTTACTCCTCTCGGACACCTGGACACAGGTCTGATGTCTATCGAGGTATGTATTTGCTCTGCACCCGATTTTTACTGTTTCAATGGCCTTCTGATCTTGATTTCTGTTCAGTTTCTCCCTATTTTACAGTTTATTTTTTTTTCCCTACACAGTTCTGTTTATTATTTCATGGATCTAAAATTTTGAAATATCTAAAATGCATTTACTGTGAATGCATTCTCATTTTACCCGAGAAAAATAGAAAAAAAATCTTATGTTTACCTAACAAAAATCGGAATTTAATCAATATAGATACGGTTAAGTGCTACAAATAGGAATAAATATTCCTCAAGTATACGTAAAAGATTCCAAAGACTGATGTAGACGGACGAAAGACCAGACTTGATTCAAATCCAAGTCATATTTATGTTAATTGTATTTTAAGTATGATCCCTTGTATTAATATAACTAGCTGACACATTGCTATTGTGGATGACAGCTGTCATAGACAGTCTTTTATCTTACATCAAAGTTCAATGTAAACTACTGTAACTTATCCCAAAAGTATTGTGCAAGATCATTTTTTTTTAAAATCTACTTATACTTAATTTTACAATCATTACTATTGTTATTAATACCTTTGGAATCATCAAAATGTCAAGGATGTGCTGACGCAAGGAGTGTTTAAAGACATTCTTACAGTATTGATTACTATATTTTTAGAAAAGTACTTTAACAGATTCACTTGTTGAGACAGCTTTACAGGCGTCTATACGAAAGGCCCAAGAACTCCGCAGTCTTCAAATTCAAGAATCAAATACTGGGGCTAGCAACTTAATTAAAATTTTAATAAATGTCTCAATAGAAAAATCTACCCTACAAAATGATAATTGTTTTGCAATTGGTAGAATTGGGGCAAAATTAAAAAGAGTAACGAAACTGTCATGAATTGAAAATTATTGCATCATTTTCGAACCATTGAATATCCTCTATGATTTCCAAAGGAGGATTCATTTTCATAACATTGAATATCTTCTCTGTATTTCAACAGAGGCCTCAGTTTCAAAACATTGAATGTTCTCTTTGTATTCCTTTTGTGCACACTTTTTTCACACTGAATTGTACATCTTCACTGATGTTTTTCATATTTATTGCTGCACCATTACTTACACGCTGGATAGTGCATGTTTTTTAATATTTTTATTTTATATTTTTTTAATATTTTCCCCATTTTTATATCGATAATGACGAGAAGCTCTCAATCAATAATTTTTCATTGTTTTCCTAAGTACTTAATTTGGCATTTTATATAATTTTATTACCTCTAATCTGAGGCCACATTGGAAAAAATATATTGATCGTATCTGAATCAAATAAAAGGTCAAAATATTTTTTAATTGATTATGAAACGCATCTATAAACAATATTTCCCTATTTAAATACGAGGGACGTTCAATAAATAATGTCATTAGCTCGATTACATACAACATAGTAGTCATATGACATAAAGCTTAACTTTCTCTCATTATTGAATCTTTAATGAATTTATAACAGTTTATGTAACCACTTTTCATCACATAGTTTTTTCGTGAGAAGCTGGGAAACAAGGGCTATTCGAGACACTGCATTATAAATGAATGGTAAAGAATCAGTAAACTAGAGTGAAAATAAAAGCTGCATTAAAGCTGCTGTAAAACTTGTTAAAAATCCCAAGAAATATTCACTGAAATATGTGACATTTACAGCAACCGATGCCTGTTTTATAGACAAATGAGCAGGTGGATTTCAATGATAAAAAATTATATAATGGGCATCAAAAATTTTTGCCAACAAAAAATATAACAACTTATGAACTGTTTGCCAAATTTCAACAAATAATATTTGATGTTATATGATTGACTTTAAAACACATAGAAAATTTAATAGACATCATATCGGGGGTAGTTTACACTGTTTTTAAGAAACGTTTGACAGTAATTAAGCTTGGTACTCTAAGGTCACCCTGTATGTACAAAAGCCTTAACAATTATTTTAAAATATCAGTAATTGTAGTAATCCACGTTTGTTTTATATTCAAACAGATATTGAAACATGAATCTATTGCTTAAAACCATTAAAACAAAACTTAACATAAGATGTACTTGATAAAAACGGCGAAGGTCTGTCAAGAGCAAAGGTATGCAAGAGCACAAATACAGATTTATATGCAATTTTCTTAAATATTAGTGGTATTGTTGTTCAAATTCGTATTCGGGGAGACGGTTTAATATCTGGAGTTGTCTAGAAAGCAGTTTTTTGCAAAGACATCGAAAGGCTTATCAGAGAAAGGACCTAGAATCAGGAATCCACTACACTGAATTTCTTCATGACAGCGTTCGAACCCGCATGCCCTAAAGAGTAAAGGGGTTTTCGGGATAAACATAAAGTTAATGTTTTTTCACATTAACAATATTTGCCAGATCTTTGACCTTTTGACTTGTTTCTATTTCCAAACTTGAAAAAAATACCTTTCAGAAGGAAAAAACAAGTCCAGGAAATCAATCCGCCATTTTCCAGTATACTAAGGGTCATACCCAAAAATATTTAAAAACAATCAGAAATTGGATAAAAAATGTTACGGATATGTGTTTGAATTAAAAGAGATTAATAAGTAAAATTATGAAGACTAAATCATTGAAAAGCGTCGTTTGCCTTTTTCTGAGCCCCAATGACATTATTTATTGAACGCCCCTCGTATGTCCCAGTTATATATTTTAACTTTTGATAATCTTATGAGTTGAGAATAAATTTATTTTCTAACTGCCAAGCCCCTCTGACCGGACCGGGGGGAGGAGCTTTTAATAAAATTGCTTTAAATGTACGTCTCTATCCTAAATTAAATTATAATTATCCTTTTTGTCCAACTTCTCCCTATACGTTTCCCTTTACACTGAGAACAGTTAGCAATATAAATCAAATGTTGAATTAACAATATTAGAGCTAGAGCATCTACTCCTCTTTGAAGTTATCGTTCATCATGGAAATTGTAAAGGAAGTCCTCTAACCATTTCGAAGAAACTAATTTTCGGGAATATCATAACGCCGTAGATTCTGCATTTAATTTATTCCTTTTCGAACCAGTATTTTACAAGTGCAAAGGACTATATAATATGTGAAAGCTACAAAGGGTAATATTAATCCTAAATTGGATTGTTTCTCAAAAGCGGTCTGAAATGCAAAGTTTTCTTCTTAAAAAGAACATAGCCTGCGAGAAATATAGATAACAAACGCATTCTTATCATCTTCAAGAAATGAAGCATTTGTTGTGCAGAAGAAAAGCAATTTACTAATTTGAAAATTTCTAAAGCTTAAGTTGAAGAAATGCAAATCATAATCTTCGAAAACTCTACATTTCGTAACAGAGCATAAATAAAAAATTGCCACGTAAAGTTTGTATATACGTGGTTTTGTCTTAGCTAAGGCTGCTTTTGCTATATAGACATGCTTACCTGGTCTATGTACACTGCTAATCCTCTGTAGACATTTAAGCATGTTTTATCCCTTTGGTAATAGTCCCGTCTGACTCAGTAAAATCGGAGGAAAACTTCCATTTCAAAAGCTATGTCCGCTTAGCTATATTAAGTGATTATTGACAAAGTTATGAAATATAGTACAAGACAAGCCGCTCTACAAGTTACGTGCAACTGTCAATTGATTATTCCATGTAAAACAGGTCTGTCCCAGAACTAGAGAAATTAATTCAATTGGACAGAAAATTTAGACAAATGAAAATCGCCAATTCCATCAATAAGTATGAGATTTGAAACACAGAATTCTACGTTTCCAAATAAAAGAAAATTACAACACAAGGGAAATTATCTCGAAGTACTGTAAAGTAGATTACGAATGATTTGGTTCCGGACCAATTTTGAAATAAACATGGAGCAAATTATCCTACATTTGTTACAGGAAAAACAGAACGGGACATAGATATGAATGTTCAGTATTGCTGTCACAGCCACAAATCTGAAATGATTTGTACGACACGGATGAATATCGATCACACATATAGAAAGTAATTAAGGGTGATTGTGTAACATTTAGATCAAGAAATATAAGGTTCTACGAAACATAGCCAATACATTGAGAGAAAAAGAAAGACAGAGAGAAAATGGAACAAATTCTATGGTATGCAGCATTGTGAGCTCATAATCTTATCATGTGCCCTGAATCTTAAAGACAACTGATTACACACGAAGTCGTTGACAGTAAGTCTCGTATTTTTCTCTTCATCATAATTATATTAGAATTCAGTGAAGAAGGAGATCAGATAGTGTTATCATATTGCGTTGGTGTGCAAACGTTTGTGTTCCTGCAAGTTCTGTCGACTACTTAACTGAAAACGCGACAACTTAAGGGTATAAATGACCTAGAATATCTCGAAAATTCTAAATAATGAGAAGATTAGACTAGAAGCGGATGTGCATTCACCTGTTAAATAGTTATGTTGTCTTCAACAGGAGAAATATATTTGTTAAACAAAAGTAAAATTCTAAAAGATCACAGAAACATATACATTTATAATATTGGCATTTTATTTCTTTAAGAATTTTTGAGTTTTTTGTTAATGTTATTTCTAACCTCTGAAAAGTTTTTTTAACAAGTCACAACAAATCAATTACAATAATAAATAGAAAACAGAAAAAAAAATTAATTTATTCTTTCAAATGTGCATCTCATCAATTTTAATTTGTCATCAGTTTGACTGTCATTAAACTAAGTATTGAATAAAGAAGTAATTGCGTTGTCGTTGATATTAACAATAGATAGTAGTGAATCGTCCTAGAATACGTAATAACAATAGACATTCCCAGCAGAATGAGATGAAAGAGGAATCACCTTCTTCTGAATATAAACGTTATTCATCTTCACCAGAAGTATGAGAAAGATGCCAATCTTGGAACAGAAGAGGGTAGCATACCACAATCCAACTACAGAGTGTTTGAATAGGTAGCTATCTAAAGCTTCAAAGAGCTACGTGTAAAACACATCAGATAGATGATGGACAAGATTGAACAACTGCAAGCAGTAAATAATGTCCCAAATAGCGTACACATATTCATTAGCTTTAAAGTTAGCATAGAAGAATTTTAAAAATCTGAAAACTCTGTACTCGACTTCATAATTGGAACAATTATTTCTTCAGATACTAAAAACAGGTAATGCTATAAAGATACATGTATATGTTGTCATGAAGCAGATTTAAAATGTCAAGTTCAAATACACATTTTTATGCCAAAAAAAACTGTTTCTGATATTTTGAAATGCCAATGAACTTCCAAGAAACAGTATCATTGTCTGACTTTTCCTGATAATGATCATTAGAGGATTTTACAATTTTTATGAATAAGGAGTGTTTTGTTTTATATTTAAGAGTAAGGATGTCTTATAGCATGATATAGCATGAAAGAAATCTAAGGGTTCGTCAAGAAAATCTAAATAGGAAACATTAGAAAACAAATGTAAATTTGTACCCTTCCCTACATAACTTGGCAAAGACATACAAGACTTCAAGTTATGATTGCATCACAGTGTCGTAAAATTTGTATTCATTAAAAGGAAAGAAGTTCGTTTTCCAGCCAGTCCTCTAATTACAAAGCCTGATAAATGAGGAATTACATAATCAGCTGGATTGATGGGAGATCAGAAGATATCGTGAGGAAGAAAAGTTTCTCCAGATTTATAAGGTTATTATGATAAAAGAATAAATTTGTCGTCATCTTTTTTTCTTAATGTCTGAGATCGTTAGTAAGCAGAAAGAAGACAAATCGAATACAAATTTCACCTTACTAACTGCATGTTTTGTTTGACATATTTTTTTCTGCTGATCCTACAAATACAAAAAAGTCTAATAGTATGCAAATATATCATGCTTTTTTCTTTTTTTCAGGTATATTTGATGCTGGTATGTATAAAGATATTTAAATCATTCATAAAGATCACAAGAATCAATTTTAGTCATTTAATGCAAGCTGCTTCTCCTTATCTGTATTAGACATGGAATTGAATGTTAAGTACGTAAAGCACGTGCCTATACAAGAGGTACTCCATTTTTTATTTACTTTTATATAACTTCAATCAGAAAACTGGAGGCCTATTCGCACACATGTATATCGATAACCTGTATTACTTTGGCTAGAAAAATCGGCACATTTTTAAAAATTTTAGTCAAATGGTCTCCCTATCCTGATGGTTCAATGGAAGGATAATGTTTTGAACAAACTTGAATCTGAATTACCGAAGGAAACTTCCATCTACTGTGTACAGAGTTATTTTCGCTCCGATTTATTTTCGTCCTTTTACACTTGCAAACAATTTGGTCCCATTTTAAATTCGCCTAACTGAGGTTAGGGCGAAATGGGGAAAAATAAAACGGGGGCGAACACTTCCCTGTTTACAGTATATTTACTTCTCTGAACGTATTTGATACTTAAGAGCATGTCCTGAGAACGATCTGTTTTAAAACCGAGACAAGCTACTGACAAATAAGTTGATATCGACAGCATTTCAATAATTTTTTTTTAAAAATCTTTACATGATTTTTGAACAAACATAATGATCGAAAAGAAATAAATGTTCCATGTAAGCCTAAGCAATATCTCATATTTTTAGATAAATGTTATAGTGCTATCTAGAAAAAAATTGGACGACAAGATACTTTAGCGGGTAAAACGAAAATAGACCAAACTCTTTCTGAGAAACTTCATACTTTATTTTTTTTCATTAAATACGAGCTGGAAATGCTAATAGCCTTGTTGTTATAAAATTTATTCTAAATACCTGACCAGGTCCGTACAGCCCAAAGAGACCCCATTAAAAGCCAATAATTTTCTTATTTACACGTAAAGCTGACATATCCGCGGAGGATGGATGGTTTTATAACCACATCAAATGGGTTACAGGGAAAATTTGCGCTTCATAATCTGAAACTGTAATGCTGCAGCAAAATTAAGATCCCCAAATGTGGCAAAAGATTAGCTGCTCTTCGTAATATTGTTAATATCGCATTTGTTAGAACGGGTTTGTTAATCTACTAGTATTTGAAAAATGATATCATTCCCATAAAATAAATCAATCATACCCCTTTAGTTATTTGTAGTCTTTGGAATGAAAAATTAATACGCATAACAACGAGAAATCGAACAGGAAATTAATTTTGATTATTCAATTTATGTTATAAAGGAATCAGAACAACGGAAGAGGGAATTTACATTTAAGGTATTCAATCCCTAATGGGAACAAATTCAGTGAAATTGAATACATAACTTACTAATAGGCATTGAAATGTTTATTTAATCTTTATAAATTAATATTTATGACCTTGAGTTTTTGTTACCCTTTTTTTAATTAATTAAAAAAAAATTAATTTAAAAAAATTTAGACGGTAAAAAAATTGTTTTCAATTGTCATTCTATTTTTAATGTTTCAATGCATCTTTCCACCACAGGGTTTATTGATTTTCAAATTATTTGAATTTTAATTTTGAAAAAAAACGCTTTTCCCCATAGACTTCAATGCAATATTTGTTAATTAACTACTGCTTAATATATATAAGCAATCTTTTCCCACTATAAAATGCTTTAATATAATATCAGTGTATTATGTACTTGACGTACATTTAAGGGTAGAGAATTAGGTCCCATTAGGGATGGAAATCCTTAAGCTAGAAATATAATCAAGGAATGTAATCTTTATAAATTAATATTATAGTTTTGTTCCATAACTGCAGACCGACAAAATGTAAGACAATATATATAAGACAAATACAGGGAAAATTGTGCAGTATATTTGAATTGAAAAAAACTTGTTAAAGTTTTAAGGTAAATAAAGAAAATATAAATGCATCATAAAAACAGCCCAATGGTGACAAAGGAAATCAGCTGAGATATGTTAAAGTTCTACGTGTGATTCCAATCCTCAGATGATATGGGGAAAATAAGAAACAAATGGCTAATGTGCAACTCTGCATGTTTCTATTCTAATATGCAGAAACCTATAGCTTCTATGTATATACTGCGATGCTAAATTTAAACAGCATGTTAAGGTAATCTATACTCTTGTGCCACATTCAAGCATCACCAGACCATAAAATAAGTATTTTCGCCAGTTATTTAAATACTTCTATTCAATTAACTGTTATTTATTTTTAATTTTCCAACTGATTTGAAAATGAATATATAATAACAGATAAATTAAAGATAGCCATGCATTCTTGATGAAACTTCATTATAAATTTATGAACAATATTTTATCAAAAATATTTAAAAAACTTCAATTCTAATATTCTAAGAACACTGCAGCAAGAGCTACTCTTCTGTCTACAAATTCGATACTCTGTAATTCTCCCCTAATATAACAGCAACATCAACCCATCTAGATCACAGTGTTTTCATTCTCTTTAATTTTTTGTGAGAGTTCTTTTCTCTCGTCTGGATCTTTTAGATTAGAATCTGTGAAGTAATTTGGTTTCTGGCTGCATTACACGGTCTTTGTAAATCATCTTGTTGTTGAATGAATCTTCCGCCATAAGATCAACAACAGTAGATAGATTGCTCCGTCGAACTACCTAATCAAACAAGATTCAAAAAACAAAACCCAATTGTTCATTTTTTTGGATGTTCATTTCATTCTTCAATCAAAGTTTAACTGACAGTCAGTATAATAATTGCACTGATTAGAATTCAAGCAAGCTTTTATGTTATATTTTTTTCTTACATTCATCAAGTTTATCTGGGAAATATGGGCACCGAGACAGAATTTCCAGATGCTTACCAGGTCCCACCCTCAGGGTCGCTCAGAGATCAGAGCTCTTTACAAATACTGTACAATATCTCACCCACAGATTATCCCATTTTTATCAATGTTAATTATAATTATTCCGTTTGGGTGATCAATGAATAATTTAGCTATGATTCAAAAATTCATTGGCTAAAAAAAAACTGTAGAAACTTATTCGAATCTTATGTAAACATATTTGCAGTATATAAACGAAAAAAGACAAATATGTTATATTTTTCTACACTAATAGTAATCGTCTGTTAGAGACCCTACTTGACAGAAAGATACATATATGTTTGACAAAAGGTCTATCCTGATGTAGAGAAATTAAATTGTTTCAACCAGAGCCATTTATCTTAATATTAAAGCCTGTCATGAAGAGTAATTAGAAAATAATCATGTTTTGGCAAGATATCAAAATGCTTAGCTTATGTTTTCTTTACTGTCATAAACTAGCTATAAATATCAATGCATAATGAAATAACTGAATTAGATAAACAACAATATCTACATCAAGATTACATATTGACGCTTAATTAAGATATATTCAATTATTTGAAAATATTTTCAAATATCTCTACCTATTTCGAATAAATAAACTTTTCTCCAAATTAATTGAAAATATTAGGTATATATGTGTAAACAGTATACAATGAAATACAATAAGTACAGTACAATACTTTAACGCGATAGTGAATGATTGAACCTATCTTTAATTCAATAAAAGAAGAAATTTAATATAAGGAGATAACGAACAGATTTCTAGCTCTAAAGTCCTAAAACAATAAAAAAAAAATAGGAGCAGAGCAAACAAGATACTTATAATTAAATGAAAGATTGATCTAAAGCAATGATCATATGTGAAAATAATTTTACCCATGTATCTTTAAACAAAAGAATCTAGGTTCCTATCTTCAATTCCAATTAATGACAGGATCAGTTGAATTTAATCCTTTCTTAAACCAATTAAAGGTACCCCGGAAGATACAATTAAATGAAACACTGTAGGTACAATTCAAATTAAAATAGGACAATAATGATATTTTCTGCATATGCTTCATCGACAGGTACAAAAAAAAAGTATAAATCAATAATATATAGTTTGAATTGAATTGCTCCAATATTTAAATCAATTAATCATATCTTTCGTTATTATTATTTGTACCTATTTTTCAATTAACTTTATTCTCTATTCAAAACAGTTGTACCTACATATAAATGGATTTTAATTGAATTAAATTTATTTACATTTCAATTGGAGATGGATATAACTGATTTGAGGATACATGTAGGTACAAATATTTCAAGGTAGGTACAAAATTTGAATATACTATAGCTAGATAGTCACCTGCACACGGAGTTTATATCTCTCAGTTGATTAGATACGCAAGAGCATGTTCTATGCATGAACAATTTCTACAACAAGATAAGTTATTGACAAACAAGTTGATGAAGCAAGAAAATCAGCAGTCTCGTTTAAAGTCACCATTTCATAAATTCTATGGTCGATACAATGACCTTGTCAGCAAATACAATCTATCAAATAGTCAAATGCTGACTGACTTTTCCAAACTGATTGGTATTATTTACCCGTTTTTTCCCGATCATCATACGTAGTACACGGCGGGTGTGACCGGTCGGTAGGAGCTGCTCAGTCATCCATGGCACCTGATCCCGCCTCTGATGTTTTTGAGGTCCGTGTTTGCTCTGCTACTATTTTGTAATGTTTAATGGAATTTTGAACTCGAATACTGTTCGTTATTTCCACATATTTCATACATATGAACTAATGGATTTTTTCCATATTTTTTATTACTTCTTGTGTACTTATCCTGCATTTGAAGAAATGTTGTGTAATAATATTGCGTTTTGTTTAATATCGACATAATCTGTACAAATGTCCTAAAGAATAAGATTGGTTTAACCAGTTGGGATTTTGTGGGCAGGTTTACACTTAATGTCTTGCAATCAGCGGTTTGCCGCTCGAAAATTTCATTCCATTCCTTCACCATTTATCTGGCTTTTCTCCGATATCATCAGGAGACTTTCTGCACGAAAACCCCTCGTCCAAGATTTCTGTTAGTCAACTTGAATAATTTTACAATTAAATGTCGATCTTTCCCTTCAGATCACACAAACAAGATTACGTGACATACCATAGACATTCTAAAAAAAAACTATGCAAAAAGTGTGCATTAAGCAGAATAA
The DNA here is from genome assembly GCF_032062105.1 of Saccostrea cuccullata. Classification (NCBI taxonomy): domain Eukaryota; kingdom Metazoa; phylum Mollusca; class Bivalvia; order Ostreida; family Ostreidae; genus Saccostrea; species Saccostrea cuccullata. Next base: position 874,811 of record NW_026920610.1, read on the forward strand.
ATTTGAATTAGAGGTACTGTGAGATGCAAGTCCATATTATGATACTTCCATAAGAATATAATGACAAAGTCCTTTTTTGCTACATGGTAAAGCTTAAATATAGATCTGCCTTATCAAAATATATGAAGAAGGAGGTGCACAATATACAACTGGATTAAAATCAGTTGTACACCATCAGAATTTCGGAGCTAACAAAGATATGATTTTATTCAGATCGCACAACATATGAATAGAAATGAGAATGTATGGGTATCCATGATATGAGAGGAAAAACAGTGTCAAGTTTTTGCTATGGGAAACCTGAAATATATATCTCAGATTAAACAGTGACTGTAAAATAGGCATTATATAATTTTCTGTGAAAGTTTCGTTGAATTGATTATAAGATAATGTATTGTAGGAGCTGTGGATTTGAGATGGGTTCCTAAAAGCACAGAACAAACGGACGGAAAGATAGACAGACCAAAGACAAACAGACACCACGTTTCAAGAGGGGAGAAGGTATTAAGTGTACTTGTCTATGTCATAGTCATTGTGGGTGCATTTGTGAAACACAAAATCAGAAACACCGGATGACTATTTTGTGTTATCAAAAGAAACTGAATACATGATAAGAGCGTTTTACCTTCCGCTGTAGCTTCTTTCTCTTTGGCTGTAGTACTATGACCTTCGTCCACGTTTGGAAATGTTTCCTCCACCTCGTATGTGGATCTCCTTCCCAGGAGGATACTGCGGATGTTTCCATAGTACGAGGAGAGACGATCGCCCAAAGACGCTCTGTGGATAGAAATATTAATTTCAAACTCAATTATTTATGGAAAGAGCATTTAAAAATATATGTCCCATATCAATGAACTATTTCACATTTTACAAGAACTGCATTAGACATTTGTTTCCCTGATACTGTATATTGGCAGATAATCACGATGGTTTTAATTTCACTATGTTCGCGATTCACCATTTTTCAGCGAAATTGAACCAAAAGCGAATGTCATCATTTGTTTTTAAAAAAGTTTTAATGCTTATACAAAAATTTAATTAACTTCTAGCAGCGTGAAATTAAAACCATCGCGATTGGTACTTTTTGAGAAATCGTAAAATTTTAACACCGTGGAATTAAAACGACTTACAGTATTAAAAAGGGTGCTAATTTTTTGATTGGCTATATATATATATATGTAATTTTGAAAATCAAGTCTTCCAACAATCTATCGGAATTCCCATGCGCACGAATTGTGTCCTGTTATTATAGCAGAACGTTTTTGCATTCACATGAAGTAGATGTATTCAAAAACATAGAAAAGAAATCTCTTGCCCTGGCCTTTAATTCGTCATTTAGATACATTTTATCATCTGCACATGTCTGACTCCCATTTGATTCGTGCTCCACGTAAAAATAATTTCTAAAATGAAGCAAGCTATTGAAAAACAAGTAGATGAAACAGGGAGATCGTCAGTTCTGTTTAAAATCAACATTTCGCCGCAATTTTTATGGCTGAGTCAATGACCTTATCGGCAAATATATCTATCATTAAGTAGAATGCTAATTTGCGTTTTTGTATAAATTTTGAAACTATTATTTACACACTAAAGTCTGTATGTTTTTCCCGTTTGTCCAGTGATGATAATGAGCATACACTGGGTTGATCGCTCGAAAGGGGATGTTTACTTCTTTGTAGAACTTGATCGCATCTCTGATTTTGGAGGTCCATTATGCTATGCTCTGAATTTGTGACTTTTGAGCTTGGTATCTGTTTGTTATCTACATACTTAAGTCAATATTCATACATTTATCAAAAGAATGAATCCTAACAGATTGAACAAAATTCCCAATAAGGCATCCTTTTATATTTTCAATGCCTTTAAGAAAAACGTTCAGAGACGTACAGTGTATATTCATAATCTGAACTAAAATTTCTTATATTTATAAATATAACAATGTTTGTTGATTTAGTAAAAAATATTGATTAAATTAAGCTATTTTTTTCTTTTCATTGATTTTATTTTGTCAGTAAAAATCATAGTTCATCATTGGCGTTAAGGATGGCGTTTACTCAGGTTTCAGAAATCAGAGAGGAAATTTTATAAAGTATAATATATTAAATCAAAAATTGTTCTAATTGGATAGAATAGCTAAGTTTTATCTCAATATCAATTTAAAAATTAAATATGTAAGTACTTGAAGACAATATACAGGAATAAAACTCAATGTATGCCGAATGGCTATGCAGAGGAAATTCGGACTAAATTTGTTAGTTTTTGTTTTTGTCGAATTTTTTTTATTTCTTGCAATAATAATCAAAAAGTAAAGTTTACATGTGTTTTAAGACATCATTTTGCAAATTTTAAATGTGTTTAAGCTCATAAATTATTTCAAATAAATAAATGCTATGAAATAAAGAAATTCAAAAACATGTACAAAAACCACTGCAGTCAACATATCTCAATAATCTGATCATTGACCACATATAATATTATTACTATGAGAATGAGGGTAACAAAGGTAACCTGAGGCTATAAATAATTTAGAGTTCTTATCAGTCAGATTTTTGCAATATTTGATTAAAAAATAGGGAAAAAAATATGAATAAGACAGAGGAAATTCGGACTGTAATAATTATCACCTTTATGGCTCAAACTATACTCATTTCTTTATATGGAGCAATTCTGTTCCATTGCTATAATATTTCATTATTTAAAGAGTTTTGTTACTTGGAATATTTTGTGAGTGAAGAAAAAAATGGTCATAGTGTGAAAAATTGAGGTTTTTCCCGAGAAATACTCAGGCGCCCCTAACATGAAAACGAGGTCATTGACCTAGTTATTTGAAATTGAAATTTAACACAAGAATCATAGGTTTACAATGTGCAATGGGAGGTTATTCGTTCTTATCAGTGGAATTTTTAGTCATCTGAGTAAAGGTATACCTTAAAAGAATATATTTGTAACTTAATACTATGGGCTAAAGCATAGAACAAAGAAGGTTCTGGAAGGTTCTAGTACATAGTAGCATTTTAAAAAATGCAGTAGAATTTACAAATCTGGAAAGGCAAAATGCGGAGGAAGAAGAAGGTATGTTTCTAACAATATAATCGCATGAATATATTACGGTAAAAGTACACTTTGAGTCAAATGTATGTAAGTTTTGTACATGAATTTTAAAGAGGAAAGACTATTAACATTATTTTATTGGGCAGGAAAGGACTTTAAGGTCAAAGAACTTTTCTAAAAAAAAAAAAGTAGATGATACAAATTATCAATCCGGTAATTATAATAACAAACCTGTGAAGAATTCTATTTTGCAGGATGTCATCAAGATCATCGAACGACATGTCTTCAAATACTTATTCACAAACAGTTAATTATATATAAACAATCAGGTTTTAGGTCACGTTTCACATTCAGTCTGGGTTTTAAAAACACGGGTGTTGTGTCCTGTGTAAGGTCTTGGGGTCTTTATTGAAGTAAACCAATGATTTTCTTTTACACGTCTTTTAGACTTTAAAGATGGTTGTGATAGTAGCATTAACATAATGTCAGTTGGTGAGGTGCGCTTATCCATCGAATAAAAAATCTTTAGACATTCGATCCTTGGAAATTTTGTATCATTTTCATTCATGTTTATCAAAAGATATTTAGAAACAGGTATTCATCAGTTACAATTTATGCAGTGACACCTCACAAGGCGTCAGTGATAATTAAAATATATAGATTGATGTAATTGATTAAATCTTTGTTTAAACTTTAAGTTGGGTGCAAAATGGATGATAAAATAAAAATAATTAACTAGAAATAATCTCCTTTAAAAAGACAATGATTTATTTACTTTTATTATGATATTGCAAATCAAAAAGGTTACAAAAATATGACAGTTTTGCGGTGTTTAAATTGTTTTTACGTATTCGAATGTGGGTTTTCTTTTCCATGCATTCGGTGTGCCACATTCTCAAATAAAGTTTGCAATCTTGCTTAAGTTTTCCCTTCTGTTATTCATACTACAACTAAATTTAGGATCACAATTAAAACATAAATTTGTAAGCAACAAACGTGTTTTCTACATCATGAACATCTTCTCTAGCCAAGGGTTTCCGATCCGAAATCTACTCTACAACGTTGTAGAGTAGATTTTGGATCGGAAACCCTTGGCTAGCGAAGATGCATCATGAACCCATCTCAAAAAACTTCCATTTCTTTGGTTGCCCACTCCTCCATGGCACCTGATCCCACCTCTGACGTTTAGGAGGTCCGTGTTTTCTCTGCTCCTATTTTGTATTGTTTTATGAACTTTTGATCTTGAATACTTTTCGTTATTTCCATATGTTTCATTTCTACAATTACTAGTCTAGATATAGTACACCCTGAACTGTTTGCAGTCAGCCATTTTCAAGAACGTTTTTAGTACCTACTGCTGCAATATAGATTAACAGTAAACAGACATAAAATTTAGATAAAATTGAGACGATAAAGAAGTGACCCAACTCAGAAACAATATAGTCAAACTGATATGAAAGTATTCATAACATCAATACTTGTATAGCACTTCTCAGACGCAGTGAGTTTTCATCTTTTAATAGAGAACACACAATTAACAAACAATTGATAACATCGCCATTTTCTTCAGCACCCTGTAATTATAACAAGCCATATTACATGCATAGTCAGCTGTATGGGAAAGAGGTATTGTATACAAAAACACAAGCAAACTATGATTCAGCATATCACTAATTTGTTTGGTACATCTACAAACAAATGTGCGGTTCCTAATGTTTTATCGATAACACCGTGGTTTCTTCCGTGCAACACTTTGTCTCTGTACGACAGAGTATACGCAAAAATAATGATCCCTAAATCATTTAAATATGTTTGTAATTATTCGGACCTAGCTAAGATTAAAAACTTTCTAATAATGTCAATCAAGTTTGATTTATGTTATTTATCAATTGATCATGTAGAAGATAGAATGTGAAGTTACATGTTTTCGTAAACGTTTCTAGCACATTCTCCCAAGAGCTTATTGGCACCATGCATCAAGAGGGTTAAGTAGTCAACGGTTTTAAAACCCGCTGTGTTTTATCATAGTAGAAGCGCTAAGCAGATCAGCTGTTTTTTCTTTTCTTTTTTCAAATACATCATGATTTATAAGGGGAAATTGATGTACTAAACGAACCCCCTGTCAGAAAAGTTAAATCCTTGTGTAAATTCAATTACAAATCGTGCTTCAGCGTAGAGTGATTTGTTTCGGAACATTTGAATGGTGTTCGATTGAATTTGTTGGTTCGCTATCTTGATCGACTGCTGAAAAAATTGCTTACTCTTGTGAGAAATACAAAATACTTTCCAATGACCAGAGACTTAAATATAGAGAGATTCACAGATACTAATAATTGTTTTTATTGCATGCAGAGTACGGACAAAAGATGAAAACTATTCGACATTTATGGGAAGATGTGAAGAATGGTCGCACATATATAATACAGTGAACTGACCTCGCTGTTGGATTCACTTCGTATTTATCCTTTGAGTGCATCATTTTGTATTCGGTCCTACTGATAAGTTTCCTGTAACACACGGAAGTCTAAATAACCATGTTTACCGAAACTTTCTAACATAAAGAGCTTCTTCTTAGCATCTGTGAACCGTCTTATACCCATGCGCTAAAATAGTGAAACGGCGTCTAACATGTCTAATGTCAGGAATTCAAGATGTTACGGGAAACACCAAACAATGTTGTTCTTGTATCTTTAAGCTTGCATGTCTAAATTGCCATTTCCTTTTTGTATTACGCTCTCAGTTAGAAAGAAAAAATCAAGGCACTACTTTGGCATAGAAATGCTTTTTATATTTATGATGAATACATCGTAAAAAGTTTACAAAGTTTTATTTCACATTAAGTGTAGGATGCTCACTTTGAAACATATGGATGTAACCTAAATTACATCATATTTACTGGAAATGTCAAACAGGAAAGATGAATAACAAGATACAGGCATAAAGCCAGATTATTGCTGGGGTCTGTGTAACATAGAGATTCGCAATTACAGACAGGGGTTTATAAATATTATACCAGTCATTAATGACTGGACCTTAACGTAGAATAATGTATACAAAGAGACTGTCGTATTTTTTTGACCAAGACAGACTCTTTATCTATAAAGAACTCGAATTGGCGATATTTCATTTCAATCGGACTAAGAAAACACATTTTGAGATAATCAAACTAACACATGTGTGTGTGTTTATCAAAACAGGTTTTTTTTTTCCAGTGAAGGCCTTTAAGAAGTAACGGTACTTCAAAATTATATTATTGACCCAATGCAATCTTGTTGCTCCATCTGCTCAACAAATGATTTTTTTTAAATAAATGGAGAAAGTTGGACACAGTTTAGAGATAAAGGAATTCATTATCAAACCATAAAATTAAAAACTAAGTAGAATATTCAATTCATTTTTGACAAAATAACAAAGCACTGCTTTTTGAGTCGTGATATATATTGTAAATTGTTATAATAGTATCTGAATTGTAAGAGTTATCGTTCTTTTACAAGGAGAAAAATTTTACTACTGATAAAAATCATTTAAATCGTACAAAATGCACTTATGTAATTTATAAATTATTTAAAGAGAGTTAAACAAATCTTTATGCGAATGTTTAGATCAGTTTTGATTGAAAACTTTCAAACATTATTTGGGCATGAGCTTCCGTCGGCCCTATTCTGCTTTCCGTTGAACTGGCCAATCAAAGGTGTACCAACTACTAAACTCTGTTATATCAATCTGTGGGCAATTCTAGGTTTATTTAGTTGGGCAGATGTCTCTCTTATAAGGGTGTGTCCCCCTAAATGACACTTTAGTCATTATATTCAGTCATAACAGAATGAGTGTGCATGATTACAACAAATTATTGCATAACATGATGATAAACTCCGTCGACCAAATGTTATCTTACATGTACGTATACGCTGTCTATAAATTTTTTTAACCAAATTTTTAGTTTCGTAATAATCGCTTTCAGGCCAAAGAAAATTAATCGAGAAAAGGGACTGTCTTTGTGTAATGTAAAGCATGACAGATTCTTTTAAAATATCTTCTAGATATTGTTTATTTCGGTTTATTAAAACATGCTTTACATGAACCAGGATCAGCCAAAAAATGATCACCCATTGGGAAGTTAAAAAAAAATATTATACTACGAATTTCAAAGGTGGAGATAAACGAATTGAGTGATTAATCTGAAAAACAAAGCTGACTATTTAAAGAAAATATTTGAAGAGGGCATAAAACACGGATCGACTCCTAGAAATTGAATCAGGTGTTTAGGAGGAGTGAGTGTTCCCTGCACGTTGACCGGTCACAACCGCCGTTAGCCCTATTTGATGATAAGGTATAGATGGAAATTTCCCGTCAAATGCAGATTTAAAAATTCTAACAATTAATATGAAACAACTTAGCCAAAATATATATGACCCAATAATAATTACATTTTTATGTTAAGGTTATTATAATGACATTAGAATTTACGATAGAGGTTGTTGAAATCCCTGTAATGACAAATGTCGAAAAAGAATTTCAGGAGTTTACACTATGTACATATGTACATACCTCCACCGATCGATCAAGCAGAGGAAATTATCTGTATGTATTACAGTTCAACTGTCTACAAAATTTCATTTTTCAAAAATAATTTTCAATATTTTTTTTCTAATTTGCATGTTCTTTTGCATGAGAAAGAATAGGACTCACCACAGTGATCACATGGCTTTTAATTTTGAGTATAAAATGCATAAAGAATGAAAACTCAGGCATGTGTACATGCATTCATTTTAAGTGGAAATAATAATGAATGGAAACATACGAAGGTTAACGGGATATATGAACATCATTGTTATATATAAAAAAAAATGAATGGTAATACATGTACCCATGTGTATAGGTAGGGATAAGAGATGTGCACTTTGTAATTATCTAGCAATATTTTCTTAAGGAAATTGTTGCGCCATCCCGGTTGCCTCTCGTATTTGATGTATACGTAACCATTATAATTATTCTAAATTGTTGAAACAATTAACTTGAAATGCATTCAAATTGATTTTTTTAATGAAAGTTTTTTTTAAAAAAGACAACATGTATAGACACTGTACCACTTTCACCAACACATATTTTTCTACTTTTCCCTTTTTGTTCTGCGTAATGAATTAATTAAAGTGCGTAAATTGAAAAAAAAAAAATCTTAGTAGAATATAATTATCAGGCTTTTCAAAAAAAAAAAAGAGCATACTAATCAGGCCACTAAAAAAGCGATTTCATTGGGAATGGGGTTTCAATCACGAAACATTTTCAGTCGAGAGGGGGATTCAAAAAAAATTTTTATGCACACTCAGAGAGTGCAATTTTATATAGTGTTAAAGTAATGCATTGAACTTCTTACTATTTTATAATCTTCATATTCGATGGGACATAAAAATTCAGCAAGCTGTCTCCATCTTCCTCTATCCTTTGCCACATACTGTGTCTGTCCCCACGAGTAGTCCATTTCCTCTAGCTCTGATGCTATGATTCGTCTCCAAGTTGTCCGCGGTCTACTTCGCTTTCTCTTTCCAGATGGTGTCTAATATAGGGCTGCTTTAGGTATCCTACTCTGAGGCATTTTCATCACATGTCCCAGCCCTCTCAATCTTCTTTGCTTGATTTCAGTTGTTTTGCTTTTCTTGTGCTGGTCTCTGTTAGAAATCTTGTCCGGCCATGCAGACGATACAATGAATTTTTGAAGACAGTTGTTGTGGAATGCTTCTATTTTTCTCATGTCTCTGTCAACAACACGACAGCATTTAGACCCATACAGGAGATTTGATTTAACAATGCTGTTATAAAGTTGGAGTTTGTTATCAGACTGTAGTTGTTTGACTTCCAGATGGGCTGAAGTTGGGCAAATGTGACAGGTCCAAGTGGTGCATTGACTGTTACACCTTGGTCTCTTTGGCATTGATGTTAAGCCCAGTTTGTTTGTCAAAGGAGTTTAACTCATCAGTCTTTTCTTGTATGTGGACTTCTAGGTGATTAGAAACATTGTCCATTGAATACCCCTCTTTTTGTCATGTGTGGCGTTTCTTTGGATCCAATTTAATGAATGACCATAAGGAAGAGAATTGGTGATAGTATTCATCCTTGTCTTACTCCAGATTTTCCACTGAAGAGTCCGATAATCCATTTTCCAAGATGACACTACATTCGAAGTTTGAATAAAATGTTTTCATGATGTTGCAGATCTTTGCTGGTATTCCGTATGATCTTACTACTGTATAATAAACAGGCAAGTCCATACTGCGCCAAACATACTTCTACATATTCTTGTGAACAGTATATTACATCAAACAATTAATCAATCGAGATGTCCTCCTCCAAACGCTCGACCATCTCACCATCTTTTTGAAATTTCCTCGTGACCTTGATGATTTTCTGGTGACTCTTTTCTGCATTGACTACACCCGTTTGCACTTCAACATCACCTTTCTTTGCTTTCTTCTTACAGCAAAAACAGTTCGTAATCCAAAGGTACCTTTTGGACTTCAAAAACACTGTCGCTAGTTCCACTACCTCTTCACTTGTTAGCAAATCTTTGGTCACGGTTTCTGAGACATCAGCAATTCTTCGCTTAATCCCTGATAAAACTGGAGACGTCTTCATTCGGTGCGTTCTGCCAGCTTCTAAGTCCATTTATTCAAACAGAAATTCATCAGGTTCTTTCTTCGAATCTTCATCATAAACCAAATGTGAAGAAGACTTTTCACATGGTTGTTCTATTTGACGATTGTTCCATGGCCATTTGACGTTTTTTCCTAAGCATGGCTCGACAGAGTTCTGTTTGATTTGCAGTAGCGAATCTTGATTCTAATGCGTCACACAGCTCCATATAGATTCTATTTGCACCTGGTCGCATATTTTAAATGACAGTTTGAGCCTGTCCTCTTAAAGAGGTTGCAAGGTATAAACTTTTCTGTTGTGAGTTACATGAGTCCATATCGCTACATGTTTCGAAAATGGCTTTATAATCGATTTTGCAGGTTTCATTACTGTGTTGGCGAATGAATATTCCTTGGGCCGTGCATCTGAAACGTTCATGCTCAAATCAAGCGTACGTAGATGTCTATATACTGGTTCCTGCACTGGGTTCTGGTTGTTTGACCAAGTAACTGTGGAGGAAGCTGATTACTATACCGCACACCTATTATTTAAAAGAGGGCTTAGTGTAAATGTGTCTTGGTAAAAACTGGTTGACTTATTGTACCAAAGCGCCGCAGCTTATTTTCTGACTCCCTCTATAATGTTCGATCTATGGTCTGCTTACCTTTGTACAATGTACATGTGTAATCAGGCTCCGGATATCGCATGCGTTCATGTGCATGTCCTGTGTTGCTGTGTGTTCTGTAACCTTATTCATCTTAACTGTTATCTGGGTTTTTGTACCTACATGGTGTAACATATACTCCGGAATCTGGTATCACTGAAGACTTGGTCATCTGAGGTGTTGAACGTAATTTTTCTATTTCTTCTCTGAGTTTCTCCCTCCTGACATCTATACAGCACTGAGGTCAGCTACCAATTCGTCCCTTCTTATCACTCATTCTGATATAATTTATTACATTTACCTGTTTTTTCTCTATTCTTATTTCTATAACTGCACCAGGTATATGATCTTGGTAAACCTTACCAAGTCATACACAATACCAATACTATAGAGTAAGACAAACATATATACACGGCAAAATAAAATCAACAGAAAAACAATACTAATTTCCTATCCCTTAACCCGCTGTCACCAAAATGTAACGTGTTTATCTGAACAAAAAGGTTCTTAGTAAGGAATATCTTGTTTTTCTTGTACTGTATATACCTCTTCCTGAGTCTAATAATTCTGTATATTAGAAGACAATTAAAATACCAGAGGTTTTACCAAGTGCTATCTTTCAAGGACTAAATGTGACTGGGTAACCCGTCACCGCGTATTCTTGGTATAGGGTTCCTATTAATATGGAGAATCAAGCGCCTCGATCTAATAAGATCTACAACCTCCTGACTCTCAAATTAATTCCCCCAAATACCACTACCGCTGGTGCACTAATTCTATACTCATCCTAGCCTTAGTATTACGCTTGCCTTTCGTCTTCCGTCTTCTCTGACTTAAACTTCGTAGCAATTCCATTACCACAAGCTGCACTAACTTTTATACCACTGGGACAATCTATTTCCAAGGGGTGTCAGGTAATTCTATGTCATGGCTGTGTTCCACATGCACTTGTTTCGTGTAGGGGCACCCCATCGTTGCAAACCACGGCCAAAATGTACGATACTCTCGTAGGAGAGAGCTTTATGCGGACTCCGGACCGTGGCTTGAGACGATGAGGGGCACCCCAACTTACACGAAACAAGTGCTTTTAGTGTATTCTATTACGTTTCTATTACGTTTCAATACTACTGCAGCATACAGTTCTAACATTTGATTACAACAGTATCTGATATATAAATTACCTGTTTCTGCATACAATTGTCAACTTATTGCATTTATTCTTATAAAAAATATTTGTGAACAAAAAGCCCAATATAAAGCCCCAGGATTGAAAATCTGGGGGGGGGGTGTGTCCTGTCCACCAGTACCTGTGAACTTTACCTATAGTATTTTTTTTTTCTAATTTTCACTAGCCAATATCAAAAATAATAGTATACTTATTAATTAATTTGAATGTAGGTATGTGATATTTTAATAAATATACAAATACAAATTTATATTTTATGGGCACAAACGTAATAGTTGGTAAAGGCCTATACAGAACATAATAATAAGCATGATAATACAATAGAACACAACTAGAATACAAATAAACAATATATTTTTTATAACTCCAGACTAGAGCAAAACCCTGTATATATCGATTTTCAGTTCAAACGCAATAACCGGAATTATGAAAATTTTTCTTAAGATTTTGCGTTTAGATGGCGTTAAGCGTTTCCGGAGAAGTTAAGGCGTGTGTTGTCTGTTGACTTGACAAGGTAATAAATTTTCTTTCAGATTCCATGATACTATCCCATTCGTTGGTCTCAGTTGTGTTTAATTAACGTTAATGTTTAATTTTAGCAGTCTTGTTACATGTAAAACCAGTCCTCTTCTCTTAGTGCTGTCAGCACTGAGAGTTGCAAGATGGGAGGAAGGGGGTGGTTTTCATCAGATTGTACATGTAACATGATTAAAGCTACATGCACTTGATTCATTTGGGATTTTTTTTTTATTTGAGTAAATTTTGATGTATTCTTTGTTTCTGAATACAGTAATCACTAATGTATATAGTAATATGCCTGATAGTGATACCTAAATAAAAAAAGTCTAATAAGAGTTATCTTTCTTTATTCAACTACATGTACAACGTTTGCAATTTTCACTCAATCACTCTGCTTTATAATGATTTTTCTTGTCTGAGGAAATAAAAAAAATTGGTCACTAGAAATTGTAAATAATTTTTGTCAACTATTGGGATCCAGGCACTTGTTTCAGATTAAATCATTTCATAATAAGTCTGTGGTGAATCCTTTTTATAGACGAATTTCACATTCCTAAGAGTTATCTCCCATTGTTGGCGTAATGCTCATTTTTCCCACTTTGTCCTTTGTAAGTTACCTGTTAATATTTTTAATCTTTAAACATTATCGGACAATTTCGATCTGTACCTGTATTGCCAGAATATGGGGCAACATGAAAAATGTAATTAACATATTCATACAGATTTTATTTCTGAAATACTGACCCATAAAGTTGGTAAGGTTATAGAGGGAAAACAGTGTCTTGACCCCGCAGAGGGGAATAACTTTTGTAAATGTGAAAGTTATCTATCGTAAACCACTCGGTAAAATATTTAGGGGTGCCCCATATACAAACAAATGCCTGTGTGTTGGGAGTACAAATAGAGTTAAACTTTGGAATCTCAACAATGATATCTCAGTATCTGGAATTCCATAATGATAGATATATGAAATGATTTGGAAGTCCAGACCACATACATGTACTCTAAGTATGTTAACTCTAGATATCTTAATCATCATTCAAATATCTTGAAATTTTTACCTGCTTATGGTCTAATCAAGTTATAGCCAACAAAGTTTTACTTAATCTTAGTCAGTAGATTGCATAGATCAGTGACTACATGCACATGTAGTCTTTTCAGCAGACCTTCTAAGTTATAATATTTGACACAATGTGCTGGGAATTCTTATTTTTCTACACATTGATTTTACTCTGAATCTGTACTTTTGTCCAAAACTTCTATAAAATCCATCCCAAACTTTTGGAGATAATTTGCAAGCAAACAAAGTTTTGAACACATTAGTTTTTTCCAACTAAATTATTAAATTTATTTCCATGTTGTAAGAATTGTACAATATTTCTAAAGTTTATTCAAATCGAGCATTTTGAATCTAAAGTACCTTTAAAATATCAATTTGATACTGATATATTTTCTTCAAACCGTAAGTTATTTTACTAATACTTTCAAACACAAAAAAATCTGAATAATACAAGGATTACAGGCTACCCTTCATGACGTAACTTTTGCTTAATTACAATTGTAACTTTAATTTTAGCACCATGTCGACAGAAGAAGCAGCAGAAGCTATTAATCTTTTGGAGAACATGGAATCCCAGACAGAAGATGTCAGTAAACTTATAGACCATCTCCTGAAAAAGGCCCACGAGAGAGAATACCAAACATCAAAAGTAAGCTTACATAATTTACAAAGCTGAAGGATTGAAATTTAAATTTTAAATGCAAGATATAATTGATTGGGCTTAAACTTACTTATTTTTATTCTTACAGGGAATCAGCTTTCTGGAAGTGAAATACCAGCTCTTGTTAAGTTATTTGATTAATCTGACGTATATAACATTACAAAAATCCAAGGGAGGAAGCATAGAAGGAGACCCTGCCATTGATAGACTCATAGAAATAAGAACAGTAAGTATTCATTTTGAGAGTAGATTACTTTTTAGTTTAACCATTTTTTTAGGTCTTTTGATTACCTTAATTTTTAGCTCACCTGGGCTGATGTGGCAGCTTTTCTGATTACTTTTGTCTGGCTGCTTGTCTGTCTGTTTTTAAAACTGTACATTTTTTACTTGGGTAATTTTGCAGGTATTCATTTTCAAACTAATTTGAATGTTTATTTTTGAATCTTTGAAGCCCTTGATCTTCAAACCTTGTCAGTTGATGCATCATTGGGCCATGAAGTGTGTAGTGAATTAAAAAGTAGGTCACCCTGACCTACTTTTCAAAGTTTATAGCTAATCATTATAAATACATTGAGTTTATTTTTTGGATACAGAGATGTTTAGAATCATAAAACCCGGGGCCTTTAAACATATTTTTGATTAAGAAAGTGAATTTTCTTAGTGGTGATGTTTTTGATTTTAATTCTGATGAAAATTTTGGGGTCTTAAAAATAAAATCAATGGTGCCCCCCCCCCTCCCCCTAAAAATTAATGGAATTCTCCTCAGCCAGGTGGTGTGGTCCATTGCTCTCTTGTATTTTTATTATAATTAGAAATTGTATAGTTTTCTGGACCTATCCATTTTGATGTTTTCTAAGTTTTTACTTGTGTACTCTTCAATTCAAGGTGCTGGAAAAAATGAGACCAATAGACAAGAAATTAAAATATGAAGTTGACAAAGTTGTAAGAACTGCTGCAAGTGGAGGAACAGGTAGGAACTGCATCCTTTGCTTGTTGTTCTTTTTTTTAATTTGAAAAATTTTACTAGAAAGACAACAAACAGTATTTAAATATATTTGAGTTTTAAAAATCTAAATTACAGATTCTTCTGACCCTCTACGACACAGAGCTAACCCAGATAATTTAATAAGCAAGGTATGTTGACACCTAAACATTTTTAAAGGTATAAGGCCACCTTTGAGTAGGACTGGGATGATACAACTTTTTCTATATCGATACGTATCACGATATTTGAGCCATGATACGATATGTATCACGATATGTTAAATTGCTTATAAAATCTTTTTTAGCACTGAAATAAACAAATTATTTCTTTGTAAATAATGTAAGAATAATTTATTCAAAATAGTTGTTTATACATGTTATATGTTGTAAAACAAAAATATTTTACTGAAGTGGTGTAAATTATTATTTATTCATATCTATATTAATAGTTAGCTTATTTATTTTATATATTAAACCCCAAATGTTAAATAAAAAAGAAAAACAGAACTCAGATTTTTTTTGTGCAATATTTCGATATTTCTTCATATGTATCGATATGCTTATTGTCCTCACATATACCTTTGAAAAAATAGGTTGTTTGCCCTTTCTCATATGACTGGCAAAAAATGACCTTATTCAAAAACTTAACTCCAGGAAACAATAATATTTTTTCCTTTTATTTCTGAATTTATTCATCCTGTCAATATGTATGTTGAAATCTTTTTTTTTAAAAGATGGTCTAAGTACATTTTTTTCTTAAAGTACCAGTGAACTTAAATATCTGTGAATAAATAATTCTCAATACTTTAAGCTTATTGATCACTAAGTGTTAAGTATGCAGGCATGAAAGTCTTTCTTTTGTGCAGTACATGACTACCACAGAAGTCACTCCTGTAACTTTAATATCTTTCTGGTGAAAATATTTTTGTGTATGTTTATGAAAGTGTGTCATATTTGACATTAAGAACAATGACATACAATATAATAAAAAAACAGATTCAAGGTCAGTTATATATTTTGTTGGCTTTTTCATTTCTAAATACATGTATGCCATATCACACTTGAAAACAGCTGACATACACGTACACCCAAAGCTTTAATTCTTTAAATAAGAACTGTTTTATCTTATTGTCATTGTTCGAAGGTAAGATTATATGTCATATTTGTATAGGATGCTTTTTCAAGTTCAATTTCTTACTTTATTTTGACAAAAATGTTGTAATGTATTTTATTTGGCATGTACAATATTAAGCGGGGATTAGTTTATCAACAGATTGATGTAATTTTGATTTAGCGCTATTTGAATATGCTAGGTATAACATATAATATTCAAGACATGTACTTGATTTAGCGGATTGTGCATTTTGCCAAAATCGCTAAATAGAATACAATAAGATTTTTTTTATGTACTCTATCAAAAATGTGTAATTGAATTATTAACCTTATGATGCAGTCAAATAGGTACGGTTCACTGAAAGAATTTTTCACTGGCATGCTGTGCCAAAGTAGCAGAAAATTCAATATAAATTATTTTTTCATTTTCAAGTGACTTATTAATATTCATTTTTTTTTCTCAGCTGGATGAAGAGTCAGAATCAGAATCTGAGGGAGAAGAGAAGAAATCCAAAATATATCAACCTCCCAAACTCACAGCCATGCACTACGGTAAGATTATATATCTTAATCCTAAACAGTTATTGATGTACTATCATAAATCATACACATTTTATTCTGCACAGTTTCAAGAATAAAACCAAATATCAATAAATAATATTTTCTTGGGCTGTATAAAATGATTTTTCTTTCCTGATTGTCCTGCATTCTTTGAAGATCTCATTGACTGTTAATTTTTTTGACAGAGGGAGATGAGACGATACAGGATAAAGAAGATCGGGCTCTGGAGCGGGCTAAAAAGCGGGCACTTAGTACCAGCATGCTCCGAGACCTGAGGGAGGAATACAGCGAGGGGCCAACAGAAATCAGGGTAATTCTTAATCAGCCACGTTTGCACTTAGTGAATAAATACTTTATTTTAATGCCTTGACGATTTTGTTCTATGAACAAAATTTTTCGATCTGAAGTACACTTTGACAATTCATTTCCCCTCTTGTAGCCTCTGAACTCTTTCTTTGTGCCTTTATATGTAGTTTAGAAATTAAACATTATGTCAGAAATTACAATGTATAATAATTAATGTATGATATATTGATTAGGAGGAGGGATAGAGGTAAAAATAAGTTGTGTATAATGATGATGTTATTAGACTTTCTAAATAACAAATTACTAGTATTATGGTCTGTTGTTACCTTATGCATCAAAAATGTCAATAATTGAAACATAATTGTAGTGAGCAGAGTTGGGGGGGATATACATTTATTTTAAAATGAATTGATAAAAAATCTTGTCTTTTAACTAAGTAGGCTTTCCTTACATTAAAATAATACAGACAGTATTTGTCAAAGAGTAATATATTTTCCAGTTGTACAACTACATGACGTCCATGTACATCAGCAAATATTTAAAAAATAGATAATACAAAAAAATATATAATGAATTACAAAAGGCCTTTATATTTATTGAAGGTATGAAATGACTATATACCGGTACACACATGTATAAATTTCATTTTTATAAAAATTGATGCATAATTCATTTGGAAAGGTTAATAAATGATATCTTAAATTATTCTTTTACTCTTTGCAGGAAACAACAAGTAAACAGAGATCTAAAGCAGAGAAGAAACTAAGGGAGAGAACAGAGTTAGTATTATAGATGTTTGTTTCTGTGAAGTTATGGTCTTCGGTTTTAACAACAAGTATAAGCTTGATATATTTGTCCACACTTAATTAAAATTTTCCATTCAATTTTCAGGTATGAAGAGGAACATTTCATGAGGTTTGCTGTGTCCAAGAAAGATAAGGTAACTTACTTCATTTACGTTTTTTTCAGACAAGTTTTTTAAAAAAAAAAATTGTTGCTAGTTTGTTCTTCTTGCAAATGGTTATGAAAAGAGGTAACTTTTATTATATTCATCATAATTTGTTTTATATGTTGCAAAATTTTTTGTTCATGTAAATAAACTTTTATTAAACTTTAGTGAAGTGCTAAAAATTTGACTAGTTGATAGTACATGTATCAATTGCTGTAGGAGCCTGGGGAAATTTATCATGTCATGCCTACCTTATGGATTGGTCATGTTAGAAAGATGACCTTATTGCTTATCAGGTCAAATGTCACTTAGTTTAAATAGTTCTACAAGTAATATCTTTAGTACTGTTAAAGCAGGAATATTCTTGGGTGAATAAATTCTGTTTATTTCATTTTTAGCAATTCTCAACGAAATTGAAATGGTAGTTTTGGTACTCAGATTTTTTTATATGACTAAAATCACTAAATACTGAATTTTTATTATGCCCCCTTCGAAGAATGGAGGGCATTTTGCTTTGCTGCTGTATCTCGGTCTGTTGGTCCACTTAGTTTCCGTTCATTTTCTTCACAACCGTTGCACATACTGAAATGAACTTTGGTACACAGATATATCAGATGAATATCTAGGTCAAGTTCTGTTTTGGGTATGATCGCACCATTTTTGACAGAGTTATGTCCCTTGGACTTGGAAAAAATTCCAATTATTTGCAGTATCTGTTCATTTTCTTAGAAACCGTTGCACATACTGAAATGAAATCTAGTATACAGATTTATCAGATAAATATCTAAGTCAAGTTCTCTTTTGGGTATGATTGCACCATTTTTGACAAAGTTATGCCCCTTGGACTTAGAAAAATTCCAATTATTTGCAGTTTCTGTTCATTTTCTTAGAAACCATTTCACAAACTGAAATTAAATTTAGTATACAGATTTATCAGATAAATATCTAAGTCAAGATCTGGTTTGGGTACGATCACACATTCACACTATTTTTGACAGAGTTATTCCCCTTGGACCTAGAAAAATTCCAATTATTTGCAGTTTCTGTTCATTTTCTTAGAAACCATTGCACGTACTGAAATGAAATTTAGAAATACAGATTTATCAGATAAATATCTAGGTCAAGTTCTCTTTTTGGTATGATCACACCATTTTTGACAGAGTTATGCCCTTTTGGATTTAGAAAAATTCCAATTTAGGGGGAGGGGGCATAAGTGTTTTACAAACATCTCTTATCTTATAGGATATCTTTCAAAACAATGAAATTTACTGCTCACAAAACCCATTTAGATGACAATGTATATCCCCACAAAAATTTCTGCTTCTACAGTATCTGTACTTTTAACAGGGGTTCAGATCAATAGTTTTGATGTTGTTTGTTCAGTCTGATCACTACCTTATCTGTGGCTGTTAAAGCAATTCGGATCAATAGTTTTGTTTTTGTTTGTTGAATCTGATTTTTACTTTATATTTACAGAATGAAATGAGGAGAGTTGCGGGATTTTCCTCGCTGAATAATTTGACTTACTTTGATGACATCAGTGCCCTAACAGAAGGCCAAACCTCTAAGGTAATTCTGTTTCACACCTAGATTTCATGATGCAGTGTTTAAGATAGATTCAAATTATCAACAGATAACACAAAGTTTCAATCCTGATATTATGTACACAGTGCAATGGATTGAATGGAGTCGATTAACTGATTACACAGATCGATTAAATTACGAGGATGGTCAGTACTAGCATAACAATGACAGGGAAGTTTAATTATTAAAGGATTTTCCAAATGTGTACAGCATATTGACATCATGGTTTTAATTGTATTTTTCGTTTTTATTCTCAGGGTGGGTCCTCCAAGAAAAGGAAGTTGAGTGGAAAGGTAAATCTTTATTTTGTTTTATGACAAAGTTTGCATGTTTTTAATATCAAATTTAAATTCCTTCCCTAGAAAATTTAATATTTTTAATGTTCAGTGATTGCATCCGTTAAACTTGTTATATATACAATTGTATTAAGAAAGTGATAATTTGATTATTGAAAGCTACATGTAGTAAAGTATAATTTGCTTGTTGTTTATACATAAAGTGTTCATACATTAGGATTAAGTAAGATTTTTTTCACATTTCATAGACTTTCCTAGAATTAATTTCTAGATAATTGATTAAACTAGAGTGTTCCAAGAAAGCATGTGTCGCCAGCTTTAAGCTTCATCAAAGGTGTAACTAAATCTTAGATCGCTCAGCTATTTATATGCTACTAGATTTTAAATCTTAAAAAAATTCCCAAAGATAGCAAGACTGCTATAGAGATAGAATCTGGAAATCAAATAGAAATACAAAATCCTTTGCTTTTTGATTATAAGTATTCAAGTTATTTTGGCTCATTATTGTGTTTTTCTTTTAATTTTAGGGGAAGAAGGGAAAGAAAGGTAATCCACCTATATCATTCTACATTGTATATATTATAGGGATGTGCGATTTTATTATACACGGTATAGAAATTTTTTTGCGTGATAATTTCGGGAAATACCGGTATTTAAGTACATATTATAAAGTCTAGAAAATATTTATTTGTTTAATTTTTCAAATTTTTATTGTGCTGAAATTTATGTAAATTCATGTTGATTTTAAATACATAAATATTTCAAGAAAATAAAATTTTGTTTTTCAAGCAAATTTTTTAGAAAAATAATGACTTTTCATATAAAATCATTGTAAAAACTGCTTTTAAAAAGACCTGATTTTACGATAAAAAACTCGCGATATATAAGGAATTTTTTGCAGTATTAATATAACAAACAAACAAACAAACTTTCAAACCATGCAAGTAGATGAATACATGTACATATGTTATTAGAAGATAGAACATGGTTATTGATTTGCTCTCTTTTTTGTCATAGCCTTTAAATATGAAGGTTAAAGTGCATATCTTTCTTTTTAATTTCAGGCTTCAAAAAGAAAAGAAAACATTGACATTATTTAAGGAATAATTAAATTAGAATTTCTAAAAAAGAGTCTTGTTGTTATTGAGGAATTAATTGTTATATGCTTATGATGACAAAGTTACAGGTATTTGGCTGTGCATAAATTTTCAAATTTTAAACAACTTTATAATTTTTTTGATTTATTTATTAAAAGAAATCTTTACTGAAAAAAAAAATTAGATAGATAACACAAGCAGTATACATGTACTGGTCTCTGCTGTCAAAGCAGGTAACATTATATTTGTTTGTAATGCTCATTAATTTTGAATAGTATTTTAGAGAAACTAAGATTTATATCTACAAGAGGTAATCCGACTTTTATCCATAGCCACCTTTGTAAGGAGTAAATTTTTCAAAATCTTTTTTCAGTTTAGAACATTTTATATATTCCCCACAACCAATTTCGTATGAAGCAGAATCTGTTCAAAGTCAAACGTGAAAATAAGAAAACACTTGCTGTTCCCTTAAAATGTCGATGTTGACAACTTATTGTCAACTAACAATGGTTATTTCCATTCTAATATCGATAAGGTATATTCTGATGGTCCATGTAACACTTAAAGGGGCTGGGGGGTTGCTGCCATTTTCAGACTACTTCGATCTCCTTTAGGAGAAGAGCTCCATATAAAGATGTACAAAAATGATCAAATTTTAAAACTAAAATGTATGAATTTTTTCTTTGTGATATGATAGTTGACTGCTTAAGATACCGTATCTAAAAAAAAATAAGTTAAATCTGGTGGTTAATTTGTGGTTAACTTGTTGACCCCCAGCCTCCTTAACATTTCAAATTTCTAAAACGATGTAGAGTTTTAGAATGTTAATATAATAGATCAGATTTCTAATTTTCAAAAACTCAAATGGATTTGGTATATTGAAATTTAATATTTTAGTTCAAAAATCTAAATTTTCAAATTTCCAAACATGTTTCAGAATTTTAATATTTTAGATTTTTACCTTAAATATTCAAAATTCAAATTTCCAAAAACACATTTTGTATTTTAAAATTTTGATTTTTTAAGTTACCGTTTCTTCAGAAAACTTACGCTCAACAATCTAAAATTCAATAACATTTAGAATTTACTTCAAACTTCCAACTTTCAAACGTTTTAGATTTTTAGACATTGAGAATTTTGATTTAAACACTCAACTTTTAAATAACCAAAGCATTTTTTACATTTTGAGTTTTTAGAAGTTTACTGCAAATATCCAAAATATCAAATTCCAGACCTGGTTTAAATTTTGAAACTATTTCAAAAATTCATTTGGTTAATCAAAATACCTTTTAGATAGTTAGAATATTGAACTGATATTCAGAATTCAAATCGGGTTTGGACATTTGATATTTTGGATATTTAAAGTAAAATTCTAAAAACCCAAAGTGTTTTGGTTATTTGAAATTAGAACATTTGAATCAAAATTCCAAATTTCTAAAAATCTAAAATGTTTCAGTTGGATTTTAGAAGTTTGAAGCTAATTTGAAATAATCAAATGACGAAAAATATTACTGGACTATAGATTGATAAGTGTAAACTTTCTGAACAAACGGTAGACTAAAAACTCAAACGTTTAAATTACAAAAATCGTTTTTTGAAATTTGAATTTTGAACATTTAAGGTAAAAGTCTCAAATATTAAAATTTTGAAACCTGTTTCGAAATTTGAAAATTATATTTTTGAACTAAAATATTAAATTCCAATATACCAAATCAGTTTGAGTTTTTAAAATTTAGGTATTTGAACTAATATATTAAAATTCTAAAACTCAAAATAATTTGAAATTTGAATTGTAAAGTGTTACACGGACTCCCCATGAAATTTTTAAAAAATACCACAAACTGACACATCTCTTTCATTTTTGGATATTTTACTAGAGAAGGACGTTGATGCCAATCTAACAACCAAACTCTATGATAAATGTGATGGCTTTAACTTTTCAGTCGTCAACTTCCCTTACTTACATACCTTCTTCACCTGTATACGGGCCGGGTTTATATCTCTCAACTTATTCGATAGACTATGAACAATTTGTAAATCGGGGTAATTTATTTACAATTCTGTGGTCTATAAAATGACCTTGTCAGCAAATACAATCTATCATTTTAAAAGTCAAATACTGACTGACGTTTTCATACTGATTGCTCTAGGCCATTATTTACACACTGAATTGTCGACGGATTTATCCGTTAATTTTCGACCATGACAAGGAGCACACGGCGGGTGTGACCAGTCGGCAGGGGATGCTCACTCCTCCACTGCACCTTATCCTACCTTTAATGTTTTAGATATGTCTATGTTGCTCTGCTCCAAAATTCGTATTATTTGTAAATGACTTTCGAGCTTGAATGCTGTTCCTTATATCCATAATGTCATGTATAAAAGATATAAATTTATTATAATTAAGTAGATATCAAGTCTTTACTTCCTTTGAAATTAGACCTCTATAACTAAATAAATAGTGAAACGTTTCTTTACAATATTAAACAACGTTGAGACTTGATAATGAATGGAACACACCGATTATTTCTGCATACGGAGATTTTAAACGTGTTTGGTTTTTTTCTGTTTAATGTTGGACCATTGATCCAAAAGATTTGTAATATTTTTTTCCCGGACAGTAATGTGCCCTGCTGCTGTATCTGACCACCGAAAAACCACACATTATCTTGCACATCTAGAATACATAAAATGTCAATTTGTTAATTACAGTCTGGAATACTATGTGGAAAATAACTGTCCTGACCTATTGTCCTTTACTATTGGAATGAAGATTGATTAATATCAAATTTGAATGCATTATAACAGCTTAAATACTTCATTTCATAGCCAGCATTTTGTGCAGCCAAATATTGCTGATTGAACATATTACATGATTCAAAATAATGCGCTTTCAAACAGAAAGTCACATTATATTCTCATTACTGAGTATTATAAAAGATTCCCCTTTTCTCTTTGAATATCCATAATCAGTACATCAGTGTATAATTATTTTTAACTTCCCCATAATCCACAGAATACTAGTATCATTTTGTGGCATGTAGCTTACAAATGGTGCACTTGATATTTGAACTTTTCGGGCCGTTATACAATTTGTCAGAAGAGGGGCCGCGATAAGTTGGAGATGGAAGTAAATAGAATTGGAGAATAAATTGTAAATCCTAATGGCATTCATTATTACAGCAACATAAATCCAAGGCTCGGAAGTACTGACCATGCTCATGGGATGGTGAATTTCGTGTTCAAAAATGAAACATCGGAAGTCTTTCAACAACTAAAAATACACATGTAGATAAACGAAATCGGATATTTTATAAACTGCCAAAATCAGCGGTTGTTTTAATTTTATCAAAATGAATCTATTCAGACAGACATAAAAGAGTCGAACACATGAAACAAGAAAGAAACTGAGACACTCGTATTCTGGCGAGTTAACCCTTTAGACCAACATAACACTATAGGAATGACGGATGGCTATGAATTGGCTATCAATTCTGCAAGGAAAAAAATATTTTTTTATCTAGAAATGTTTGATAATTCCTCATGTCTAAATTTGACCATTTCCGCAACACTTGCAGTACTTTGTATTTTTTAAATAATAGCAATACGAAGTTTTTCTTTTTCAAATACCGGGGTATTCTCGGATTTTTAGGGATTGGTTACTGCTTTTCTTGGCCCCGAATCCGTCAAATGTCTGCTTTTTAAACTGCAAATGTAGTTCAACAGATGAAAAACATAGAACAATTAATTTTTTCTGGAATATGTTTTTACAAGGGAAGATGGAAATGAATGAGATAATTTTAGTAAGTTCAAATAAGATTATGGTTGCAAGGGCGAGAACTTTTTGAGCAGTTAACAAAATTTCTTGGTAAACTAAACAATAAAGATCTTGAAGCTTGTGAACTTTTAAAGAACGGAACCCTTAAAATTCTCGGTTAAAATTGGTTGTAACTTGCATAAGGAGGCAACTAAAATTCAACAATGTATACTTTCTTGGTTTTTCTGTTAATGGGAGAGGTTTAGAAGTCACCATCAACGAATAGACTGGATAAGTACTTGAACTACCCTACAAACCCTAATGAATGGAAAACTATTGTAAATGGAAATGGGTTACAAAGGTTTTTGCACTATTACATTGGTGCAATTACATTAAAAAACACACATATTAATTAACAAATCTTTGTAAAATTTTACGGTTATAACGAACTCTGATATAACGAATTTACGGATATAGCGAACTGATTTTGAGTCCCGTTGAGGTTAAACATAATGAAATTTCTCTTATAACAACTTTCAAAGATTATAAAAAATTTGATAAATTGAACTTAAGCATTTGAATATAAAATTCAATTCATAATAAAACCTTATTTATCGAAGATATGTTTTGTAATATTTGCTTCCCTAACATATTTGGTAGTAATACTTAAAGAAAAGCATGCGTATATAATGGTTATATGAATTCGTTATACGGATATAACGAATTACGGATATAGCGAATTAAAATGCGAGGACTTCGCTATAACCGAGTTTTACTGTATATTAAAAAACATATTAATTACTATAGTACGTATTCGATAAGTGATGGTTCTCTCTTCTACAACTACTGTATAAGAAGGTTATAAATAAAGGGACATTGTTACAACAATATAAGATACAATGAAATATTTATTAACAGATATTGAGTTAATGCTACAAAATCTCAAGAGGGTATAGGAGCACAAAGAAATAATAAAATATTTATTAACAGATTTATTCAAACCATATTTCATTTACATTGCCATTCACGGCTCTTAGAGTACCGGATGAACCATTGATTCTATAATGTCCACTCTAGCAAACGTATTTAGTTCGCATCCTTAAGTGCTAGTAAGACAAATGAAAAAGCCTTTATAGTGCACGTGGTTGTAGAGAGAACCTTGACTCTTGGGACACTTAGGAGCTATATATGTATGTCATCAAATTAAGTAAAGCAACACAATGGAAGCGACCCTGGTTTATCTGCGATCTTTTTCCATTCATCGGTTTTGTTGGATTTTCGATTATCTTTTCGGTCTATTTCTCGATGATTGCTTTGCAGACTTTACGGATAAACTACAATGGAATTTTATTGAATGTGAAGATCTCCAAAGTTGGGTTCACCAATAAGCATTGTGCTCTACTCAGGGAGATCTTGCCTAGGTAACAAGTGTTTAACCTAAACGTCTCTCTTTCCCCCTTTCTTCCTTCGATAAAAAGCATGCATATGCCTTGACAATGTTATTCGTTGCTTCCTTTCTGTTAAACTAAACTATACATGCAGGTTAAGAAACTGAAACCGGACCTGATGGTCAGGTTCAAGATCCGTGAACAGCTGTAACGACAACCTATCAATTTGTAAGACAGTGATAATGTATTCAGCTCCTGAAAAAGTATTCTATCAAGATACCTGAATCCGCCTGAACATTAGATTTTCAGTTAAACACAGAAACTATCCTGTAGAAACCTTACCTCTACTCTGCGAAAAACGTGAGAAATATTATATTTATAAGCAGAATTTTTGCTAGAATTCAATTTTTTTTATTCTTGTTCGCAACAATGAGGAAATAAAGAACAGTATTCAAGCTCAAAAGTCCATTAAACACTATGAAATAGGAGCGGAACAAGAACGGACATCAGACATCAGAGGTGGGATCAGGTGCTAGGAAGGAGTGAGCATTCCCTGCCGACCGGTCCCACCCGCCATCTGCTCCTTGTCATAATTGGGAAATAACGGGAAAATCCGTGGACAACTCAGTGTTTAAAAAATTATGACCTAACAAGCAGTATGAAAAACTTCAGTCAGCATTTGACTTATTGATAAATTGTATTTGCTGACAAGGTGTTTGTATCGACCAAAGAACTTACAAAATGATGACTTTAAACGAGACTGCTGATATTCTATCTTCATCAACTTGCTTCATCAACAACTCACCTCGTTTTAGAAATTGTACTTACGTAGAACATGCTCTTCCGTATCGAATAAACTAAGAGATATAAACTCCATATGCAGGTGACAAAGGTACAGTCATGTATAAATTGCTGCTTACGAAAGAAAATGAGATTCAGAATATAAACCAGAAGAGTTTCATTGCTATTTTTCCAATTCTTGCAAAAATGTTCAAAGAATCTTCAGAGCAACAAAAAATATATTTTTAGAACTTTTCAAAAATTGTATATGAAACTTTAATGTTCAATTCATCTCATTTTTAAACCAAATTATGTGGCCTGTCCATTTTTAAATTTATTTGCTGAAAAAAAAACAGATTTCACTTCTTGAATAAGAAAAGGCCTTTTAAAGAAAGATATTTGGACTTTGGACGAAATTATAACATAAATCCTTAAAAAGCAAGGTTATTTACTGTATGATTTTTTTCGGGGCAAATTTCACAACTAAAACAGAAAGATATTAATGCATGCAGACATTGTTAGTTTAGAGATTCTAAGAATTTTTCACCTACAAGTTTATTAAACATGATGAAATCCTATTTATTGATATTAATAAAACTAAAAATCTGCTTCTTTTAGCTTTTATTTTGGTTTAATACTTTTCATTTTTTTAATGACATTATCTTTCGGGTATGGCTTTTCGTGTCTTTCTTTGTACAGAAAGAAAAACAAACATTCCTTAGGGATTGCCAGCGAAAAAAGCAATGTAAAATCTCGGAAATGATTTGTGTTTGAGAACAAAGTAGAAATCAACTTCAAGATAATGATTCCTTAGAGGCAGCTAGAAGGAAATAGCTTGACAGATAAACTAAATCACGCCTTCATAAAAAAACACTGACTTTCAAACATGGCGTACATTTTATATTTTGCGATATTTTTCCTGAGTGTTTTATGTGTCGAGAGGTAACAAAACACAGGTCATGTTTGATGGCGATTTGTTCAACGTCCCTTCACAAAAAGTTGACTTAAATTGCGACGCCAACACTTGCGAGTGGAGGACTGCAAATTTAGACCTGTACTCGGTACTTACCTTTGAGCAGTGAGGTCTTTTTTTTGTGCCAGCTAGTACCTACTGCGATAAAATATATTTATTTTAAAATTTTAGGACCAGTCTTCATGTCCCGCAATGTGATTGAAACCGCCCACCCCGTAATATAACGACAAACGAAAGAGCTCAAAGAAATTCATTAAATTTGAGTAAAAATATTTAATTTTTATCAATCAATTACGTCACATCACAAGAGTTATACTAGATTGTCTCCGTTAAAAACAAGGTAGAACTACGTCTTGGTTTGCGTTTGTTCTGCGTGGTTATGCTTTTGCTAACAAAAACGATCAATTTATTGAACGATTTAGCCGTATATCTTACACACGTTCTTTATTTCATAGACAGTAAAGATGACGCTGAAAAAAAAAATCAAATTTTTTTAAAAGAAATGTTTAAGCTAATTAAAATTTATGACACCAGTCCACGAATTTTGATAACCTCTCGACTTGTACAACCACAATATATAAAATAGAAAGAATAAATTGGCGCTTAATTTTTTAATTCCAGCTTCCAAACAACTATCAGAAAATTAATTGTGCAAATTCTTGAGGGAAGATACTTTTATAAAAATGCTCGTTTCCCTTTTAAATGAACGTTCTTTGAAGTAATAGATCACACAATGTATGCACTTAACAGGAAATGCTAAGCTGCACCAAGTTTTCATTTACTTCTATGGCGGCGTTATCTAAATAAAAGTGCATAAACCATGACGCCACTGTCGTAAATTTTCATTAATTCTTTGCAACTATTACTGTTTCCAGCTTCCTTTTAAAGAAGTCAGTAAACTCGAACTGATGTACAGAAGCAAAAGTGGAGGTGGGTTTCTATGGCAAGCCCTTCTTCTATTCATTCGAAAAATAAAATTTATCTTAAAATTACAGAGATATCTCCTACGTATTTATAGAAATATCTTAAAAAAACAAATATCACTCACCTTCAGGAGGTAATCTCTATAGGAAAGATATATCTCTTACACTAAGAGAGATATCTTTTCCATTTAATTAAAGAGGTATCCCTTATACCTTTCAGAGCTTTCTCTTTTCTTAAGAAACATACGAGGGTTGTTCGGAAAGTTCGTGGACAAGCGCCATGAAATTAAAACCGCTCAAGATACATCAATGAATTTTTCAAGGTTAATTAGCATCATTTTTTTTATTTATTAAATAAACTACTAGTATACATCGTTAATTTTATTTTTTAATCAAATGTTGATGTTTTTGAAAGCAGTGGTATGTGCAGGCGGCACAACCTCGAAGATTACGTTTCTCTACCTAAATGTGATTGAGAAAAAACTTTTTATGTGAGCAGTTTTGATCCAAAAATCCTGTTTATTCACTCATGTAGTATGACTCAATTGTACTGTAAAATTTGCAATCTTTACCCCATTCTGTAAGTTCTTTGAAATTTTATCATAATTTTATTTGCAATCCCTAAACAGTGAGGTTAAATGAGGTCATTTAACCTCATTGTTTAGTGATTGCAAATGCCAAAAAAAGATTAGAGAGACCAGAGATAAAAGTTAAAAGTTATTGTGGATTTGTAGTAAGGGTATTCAAAGGTAGTCACGTCGTAAAGTGACGTTGATTATGTGTGATAGAGGCTGAAGTCCGACAAGCAAATATGCTGTTATAATCAACAGAGGATCTTTCACGATGTATAGATCTATTTATAATATTGTACGCATTGAAATCAGTTGATCATGACATTTTACAATAATAAAAAAAAAACAAGACCGATTAAAATTTTTTAATTAAATCCAAGGAATCTCATTAAGATAAGTGTATGAGGTAGACAATGCGGGCCTCGAGAAACAATGACGTCATGAAACTAAATGGCGACTGCGCCGGTGATCATAAATTGTCATTTTTATTTTAGGATAATTTGATAAATTCTCAAGGTATCAAGCTAAAATTTTCAGCATTTTTAAAACTTTTGTTGTTTGATGTTCCCTCCAAATTTTGTAAGCATAGACTGCATATAGTATTAATTTTATCGCATCCGTTCACGAACTTTTCGAACAACCCTCGTATACATTGTATATGATAATGTTTAAGAAATATCTCTTTCACTTTGAGAGATATCTCACTTCAAAAAATATCTCTTTTTGTTAGGTAGATATTTTTTTTTACGTTCAGATTACCTTTCCAAGTTAAAGAGATATCTATCAAAATTAAGAGATGTCTCTTAAAGTTTATCTTCAGAGATATCTATCAAACGTCATTTGCTTGATGTATATTTCCTTCTTGTTCCATATTACTCAAACGAACTCGATGACATTACAGATAAGTGAATGCTCTTTAATAGCAATGAAGAATTGTCCTGATTAAAACTTTCAAATCGACCTCAAATGTTTTTCATTTTATCCTAGTATAATTGAAGCGACATTGGATTTTTCCAGTTGACACGGTTATAAAAACTACCGGTATTGTACAAAAGGGAGAAAGCTTAGATTCTAAGTGGTGTGAATCAGATGTGGATACTCAAAAATTCCCAATAACTTTTAGACAATTTGAAAACATAAGATTTTACCAAAATCAACAGCTTGAAAACTTACGACTTTTCAACTTTATACAAAACCATTCCCCACGATAAATTAAAGTCCAAGCTTTTTGAAATCATTGACAACTGCTTTTTCAATAAAAATGGAAACCATAAATTTACTTACCTTGTCATTGGTTATTTGCAAAATTATTTTGTTAAAACATTCTGATAGTACACACAAGTACTCTGAATATCAAAAAGATGCTTGAGTTTCTGATTGACAATATCTATGTGGTTTTTGGAGACCAGGTCTTCCAACAATTTATTGGAATCCCCACGGGTACCAATTGCGCTCCGTTATCAACGGACCTACTTTTGTATTCGTATGAGGCAGAATTTGTGCAAAATCTTATGCGTGAAAAGACGAAAACACTTGCTGTGGCCTTCAATTCAACATATAGATATATCGAAGACGTCCTGTCAATTAACAATGGTTATTTCCATTCCTATGTCGATACGATATATCCTGGTGAGCTTGAGATAAAAGATACAACAGAGTCTGACACATCTGTTTTATACTTGGATATTTTACTCGAAAAAGACATTAATGGTAATCTAACAAACAAGCTATATGATAACACACGATGACTTTAACTTTTCTATCGTCAACTTTCCTTTCTTATGCAGCAATATACCTTCATCACCTGCATACGGATTTCTCAATTGTTTCGATACGCTAGAGCATGCTCTACGTATGAACAATATCTAAAACGAGGTAAACTATTGACAATCAAGTTGATGAAACAAGAATACCAGCAGTCTCTTTTTAAGTCATCATTTTGTAAGTTCTATGGTCGACACACAGTGACCTCGTCACCAAATACAATTTATCATTGGGTCAAATGCCGACAGACGTTTTTCATGCTAATTGTTAGTCCATTATTTCTACACTGAATTGACGACGGATTTTTCTGTTATTTCCCGATCATGACAAGGAGCACAAGGCGGCTGTGACCGGTCGGCATGGGATTCTCACTCCTCCATGGCACCTGATCCCAACTCTGATGTTTTGGAGGTTCGTGTTTGCTCTGCTCCTATTTTGTATTGTTTTATGGACTTTTGATGTTAAATACTGTTTGTTATCTCCATATGTTTCATTCTGAATATTTATTGGTTATATCATAAACGATTATGCATCATCAATCACTTTGAAAATTGCATCATGACGTTATACAACAATGTGAAAATCAAACGATTTAATGTTTTGGATTTAAATGCATTAGTGCATTAATATTGTTTACAACTGTTTTGATACAAGGCATGTTATACATGTACTTCCTTATTTGGAATTATGAAGACATTTTTCACATTTGTTCAAACACTTAGAAAATGTATTTTCAAAACTTTTTTCGTTTATTTCTTCTACTTTGCACCAAGTCAAAATATTTATAGAAATTCTATCTCAAAAGAACATTTGGAAGTTCCTTTACTCACAAGTGTCATGGACCATGCTTTGAAGCGAGCAGTTTTCAATAAAGCCACATTAATGCACTGAGAAAAATGAATTATTATACCTCTTATGATAACCACGATAATTATCAAAGTTTAGTAGATGACAACAATTTGAAATCAATTTCCAAATAAATACTGATATTTGTTCTGATATTTCCACATGATCTTTGGAAAATGCAATCATAATGAATTACACCAGCCGTTTATAACCGTAAACATTAGTCTTCCGCGTAACAAATTAAAGAGACGCCTCTTTATGTTTAATTCCGGAAGTATATATAAGACTGCATAAAACAAAGAAGAATCTTGGTGTCCTACATATATTGTGAAACTGACGACATTAATATTACAGATGTCAATGTACATTTCACATGATGGTCCACCGGGATTAACGTTTTAGGTATAAATCAATGATGAGGGAATAAATAGAACGAAGATTACCTATACCATAGATGGACCGATTTTGTGCAGTTTGGCCCCAAGGCGTGGAGATGCAATCACTGGAAATACAGGGTTTCGGGAACTGAGTGTGTGTCAACGTTTTCGATAATTAGTTTTCCAACAGGTGCTCTTGTCACGACGGCCGTGCATAACGAGTTTTCCTGCTATTTCAAAATGACATCTCACCTGAAAATCATCAACGGAAAGCGACAATTGAGGACTCTTCATCCACAAGCTACAAATCATTACCTCGAACTTGCTAGCGCAACATTTACTTAAATTTCTGTTTTGCTTGCGACTGATTGGGGATTCTATTGCAATCGTCTCCTGAATAAGGATCCAGCGGACAAATCATTCTTCAACGGAGATATTTGTGTGGTATTTACTCATGGATTTGATTTCATTTTTGGATGAAAATTTAACACTGCATTAAGGTAGGTTTTCTTCATTATAGATGATGTACATATATAGACATATATAGACAAAACTATATTATATATAATGTCATTAGACTACTTTATAGGTGGGGTTGTCATTTACTTATGAAAAAAATAATGTTTTGGTGTCAAAATTCACTTTATTACTTTTTTAAATATAAATATCTTTCGCAGAGAAATCGAGTGTCATTTAATACTAAGAGACAGGTAGGATATATTGAATACTACAATAAAGTATTGAAATCTTACACGACTACATTTATAAAATATAACATCGGACAATAACAATTGTATTTAAGTGTAACATGTAAACAATGTATGTTTTTATTGCTTCATACACCGTATGCGTACCGTGGATCTCTGAACAAACAGAAAAAAAATACTTTGTTCGTTTGTAATAATTGGCGTCAATTCGAGAATTCATTTTGTTGTACAGTAAGTGTTCTTCTGGATAGAAGCACAAACTCTTCGTTTTATTTTTCATTTCTGATTATGTACGACGAAATAGAGACAATTCCGTTGATGTTCTATCTCTTCGATTGTTTTGGATGCTTTGCTTTGATACAGAATGCATTTATATCATTGTCTGTCTTCTTTGAAAAAATCGTGTAATAAAAAGTACTTTTATGCTCAACATACTTAACTAATTAAGCATGAAGTGAAAAAGCTCGTCAAACTTTTCAATATACATGTATAAAATTATGTGATACTGAAGAAAGATTAATTTAACGTCATTTAGAGTTTTCTTTCTCTGAATAATTGTCCCGACCATGCAAAGTCAAGATAACTGTAATATAAAATGATGTTTATCATACATATAAAGCATGCTTTAGCATAGAATTCGGATCAAAGGGAGTACGTGCAAATGGCAAATAAAGCACTTAAAATCAAAATCTAGAATTCCAAACAAATACAATGAACACTACAAATGTCAAATCTCCCATATTTACAGTATTGTTTTCCAAACAAAAACACCAAACAAACAAACAAAGAAAAACAAACAACATTGTCATCGCGAATAAATGAACAGATGCATGTAAACAAAAACAACAAGACGGTCTTTTTATTTGGATAACTTCATTTTCCCCAGAACCAAGATAAAATACGTGTAGGTAAGTATACCAGAGGACAGGTGGAAGGGCAGAGACCCCAGTTAAGTTCGTAAAAAGTAAATATAGATGACATCCTTCTATATCATGCACGATGCAGTATATGTATAACTTATTAAAACACATATACAGACACATTATAGCAAATTCACAGGTTTATATTTGATCATCAATCAACTTTTTACAACAAAATCCTTTCCTAAAATAAAACGGTTATATAACTTAGTTGTCTCATTATTTTACCTGTTTTATGTAACAAGTTAACAACATTTCATGTATCTTAACATTCCTCATACCATTTATATCCCAAGTAATAAAGGTGTCATTTTTCATTGCAAATTTATTTACATAATGCGATATGCAGATTATCCGATATTATCGAGCAATTCTAAGGACAAAATGATGATGATGTTGTTGTTTTAAGACCTTGTTTTAAGCGCTGGCCGGGTTTGAAGTTCAGATAAGCCCCGTGTAGGCATGAAAGTAAAAAAGTAAGTTCTTTAAAATGAATTATTTATCGAATATTATTTCTGAAAATATATTTCAATAAAACATTGTTTTCCTTTAATCTAAACACTGTATCTTTACGTCTAAGCCCTTTGGGAACATTTTGAATTTGGATAGGCACCACCAAAAAAGGAATTACTTGATAATTTTATCTATTGCAAAGCTGTTTATTTTGCAAACAGATTGAGGAATATCTTTACAACCGTCAAAAGTGCAAATTATACTTATTATGCAGTATTGAAGTCTGTGTACGAAGTGGTAAATTAAAAGACTACAATTGTACCAACACGACAGATCAGCATTAACGCAAGATTAAAAAAAAGAATGGAGTTGTAGGATGAATTCTGTAGTGTAGAAACGGATATTTTTGGAGATGTCATCGCAAACAATTGTCTCGATAAAACAAATGGGAAAATATTCTAAACATAATAAGAGAGAATTCAATTTTTTTTCATCTAGTGACGGAACAAAAGCAGTACAGACTAAGTGGCGAACAGAAATTGGTTGATAATTAATTGTTAGGCTAGAAGGGCACAATTTAAGTGCACCTTAGACTTTTTAATATCATGCCGAGATCTAAATCATTTGGACATTTTTTTCTTTACCAAGACAATATTTTGTTGAAAGATCCCTGAAAAAAGTTTAAGAACTGGTATGAAACAAGTCCATCAAAATACGACCCCAATGACTGGAAATATTTTCCAGCAAGGTCACAGTAACGAAATATATGAAGATGATAATGAATAATATGTAAAGCTGAACACCACTCACAAATAGGAATACGACATTTTCGAGATTACTATCTACGATATCAGTACCAGGGTGTACTCTTTGCATTTATTGTCATGAGTATCGGTGTGGAATAGCGACCTGTGCTCTAGTAGTATCTTGCATTGCCTTTATTTACAATTTAATGCAGTAACGTGTATTTGTGTTTGTTTGTATACTGCACTGATCTTGAATCTTTTGTAAGTTTGTTTGATATCTAACTTTCCTGCATTAGAAGAAGTATACATGTATTTTTTGTCGCTACCGAGTAGAGTATAGCATTCATCCGTCCACTCTATTGACAATTGATTACACTGAATAGTGACCAAGTGAGCTGCTCTATATACAGGGACCTCAGATATAGCGAGAGTCCGATCGAATATGGAGGACACATTCCTTTTAGGAATCGTGGTCAGCTTTAAGTCCAAAAAGTCCAATCAAGCAATAGAAATCAGAAGCAGGTCTATCTAAAGCAAACACGGATTTTCTAAACCTTCAGAGGTGGGATCATGTATCATGGAGGAGTGAGCATTCCCTGCCGATCGGTCCCACCAACCCTGACAATAAGGTGAAAATTAAAAAAACTAATGACTCGACTCCGCATCGAACTAGTCAGGTGCTCTACCGCAGTGCTATCCACGTCAATATTCATGTTCCCTACAGTCAAAAGATTCCTTTTCCCCTGGCAGGACTCTCAGTTTCTAGAACAGTGGTGGTTGAATATAACGGGAAAGAAAAAAAAATTAGAACGAGAATCAAACCATGCATGGCCCCTGCATTACATGTCAGAAGGGTAGCTGCAAATATACGGTCCACGTACAATAATGGTAAAGGTGAAGATAATGAAAAGTGATCGATGTACGAAATATCTATAAACAGTGAAAATTTGTTAAGAGAACAAAAATATGTCATACGGAAGCAAGATAGAAAATAAATGTAACCATCTGCTTTTGTGCGCATATTACTTGACTGACTAATACATGTATGTTTGCAAGCATTGTGAAAAAGAATTGACAGCTTCCTGCATTTCAATGTATGTCATTTTTTAATACTATTATATTATGAAAGTACATACGTTGCTCTTTAGAGAAGTGTGCAAACCTTTTGTCACTTACTAAAGTGAAGTAAACAATTTAGCCGCTCAGATGTGCTTAAAGTAAAGCTATATGAAGGGAAAGTTAAACCAATAATTGTATTATTGACTGCTCTTTGTTATTGTGAAAATCTATATTCATTTCAAGAATTTCAAATAGATCATACACGCATTAGCAATGCGATGACTGTTTTTTTTTCTTTTCATGAATGAAAAAAAAGAAGTTATTATTGATTTATTATTATAAATTTATCACGATGTAATATCTATATTTGATTTTTTTTAAGCAGAACTAATAATGTGCTAGCCAAAGAAATATCACCTGAATGAAATACAAAGCTAGTTCATTTTTTTTCTTAAAAAATGAGACTTACATACCTATATGTAGAGATGATGACTAGACATGGGTCAAAGTACATTTTTTATATCATGCTTTGAAGAGAACCCTTCAGACGATTCTTAAGCAAAGAATGATTGTAGTATAACACTAGTCTGTACTTCACAATGCTTTAAGATATTTTTTACCAAAATTAGGGAACCAAGGAGAGGCTAAGGTGTTGATATGTGATCGATACAATGACTTGTCACAAAGTACTATCTATTGCTAATTCAAATACTGTGTTTTCCATGTTGTTCTGTCATTCTTTATACACTGAATTTTCTACGGATTTTTCAAGACAAGGAGTACACAGCAGGTTTAACTGGTCGGCAGGGAAAGCTCACTACTTCATGGCACCTTATCCCATCTCTGATGTTTTAGAGGTCCGTGGCTGCCCTGTTTTTGATTCTGATTTGTTTCGTTCGAATGGATTTTTGAGCTTGAATACTGTTCTTAACGTATTATCTCCTCATTTTAGGTGATAAGTTAATAAAAAAAATAAATGGTAAATTGTAAAAACTTAAAAAGCAAAATTTGTTCGGCTACATCTCACTCGACACTTAAAAAACAGATCGATTAATTTTAATTTGTTTAAAGAAGGGGACATAGGAAAAATAAATACAGCTTATAGATCTTCAGATGGGGTAAGAAGATACTTTTTAAAATAATACAGATTAGAGGATTCCTACGGCCTGTCTTAATTGACAGCACCTACAAATTATTTGAAAGAAACAGTTCTCACTCATCAATATCCAAACACATAACGACTATATTTCAGACAATATCATGGTTTTGAGCTGCTCTTCAAACATCAAGAGCACAATTTACTGAGAGAAAACCTTCACATTAATTACAAGTTGTGTTATATGAACATCTATATAACTAAAAAAATACAGCAGATACAATTATTTATGGACGTCCTGCCCTTCAAC
Source organism: Saccostrea cuccullata (assembly GCF_032062105.1). Lineage (NCBI taxonomy): Eukaryota > Metazoa > Mollusca > Bivalvia > Ostreida > Ostreidae > Saccostrea > Saccostrea cuccullata. The sequence goes on from NW_026920610.1 coordinate 912,140, forward strand.
ACTAGACTCTTACATGTGTATCAACAACCAAAGTGAAAAAAATGCCAACCTCAAACCACTAAGTTTAAAAACTACTGCCTGATCTGGATTGATGCTTACAAAATTTTTATTGAAGTTTATTCGTCAATTTTCTTCTTGGGAACTTCTCGCGCGTTTAAGCTTAAGCATCATCAATACGTAATGCTTTATGTACCATAAGCAAAAGTTGTTAAGGTGTATCATAGCTTTTCAGAAGAAGCTTAAGTACACCACTTGTAAGGTATACAACAACACCCTGTTCCCTCAGAGAAGAATTTATAAAGAATAGCAGCATTTCATACAATTCGTACAACGATTACCGAAAAATGTTACTTAAAATTTCTTGTAGGTATATAATAAAATAAATGTACTTAATGTATATGAAATTGTAAGAACGATTGCATGTGGAAACAGTTGCATTTGCCGTCCTTCGAGGAAGGAGTCGTCTTTAAAGTCTAGGATGAAAAATATGGAGATAACGAACTGTATTCAAGCTCAAAAGTCCATCAAACAAAACAAAATAGGAGAAGAGCAAACACGGACCTCCAAAACATCAGGTAACTTGCAATAATGTAGACTTCTCCCATTTTGGGGGGAGAGGGCTACAACTCTTTAAAATCTTCGTAATGTTGTAAGTGAGGGAGTGATTCACTCACATTTTGGCTCAAATTGTCAGTAAATGACTATTTTATTAACAATTCTTACCTCGACTCCCAAAATGTAGTTATGCAAGACATAAATCGATCCAAAAATATAAAGAACGATCCTTATATCGGTTATTTTTCGTGTATGTCAACATCACAAATTGAATTTATCCGCCATGTTTACTGACCTTGAAAAATTTTATTTTGGGACAGCCAATGAGAATTTAGGATCTATAGGAGCGGATCTTTTAGCAATGCCCTTATTTTAAGCCTAAATATCGCTGTTTATGAAAAAAAAACATATGGAATGGTTTTAATAATCGATATTTAGTGATATTTTTCAACATAATTATATATAAATACAGACATATGATTTGTTGAGTTATTCTAAATTTCAAGTCTAAGTACTTCACGCGTGAACTGTCATGGCTGCTGAATAGATCGACGGGTAGCAGATTAGCAGTAGCAACATGCTGATTTATTTTACATGGTTTTCGTGTTTAACGGGCTATGTTCTTGATAGTGAATTAAAATTTCCTCATATTAGAAGTAAGCTGAATGTAAAAACTATTTATTTTCCCTGCAGTCGCTTGTATTTAGAAAAAAAAAATATTTGCACCATTACGGAGATGCTGAGGAATTGTAGCCCTCTCCAAAAAATATCAGATAAAAAAAATCGGAGAGGGCTACATTATTGCCGCTAATAAGAGGTTAGATCAGGTGTCATGGAGCTTTTAATAAGAAAACATAAATTAATTCTTTGTATTTCATATAGTCTTTATTGGAACTTTGTAGTACATATATTTGATGGTAGGTCAGATTAGAGGAACTAGTGCAAAACAAATGGTTGTTTTAATGTCAACATCCATGATCATGATACACATTCTAAACTACCATTATCAGAAAGCAAATACTATAATTATTTCTATCTCCTGAGTGTACTCAATCACAAACTTCAATTTGCAGACACGAACTATTAATGATGATTGAAGAACCTTATATGTTTTTCATTTGTGATTTCTTTATCTTATGTCCTTCAACTCCTGAGCCAATTGAAATGTTCTGTAATTGCTATTTCTTTTCATATGCTTTAATGACAACCTGTCACGCAGTTTGTTGAGAGCACATAAAATGATCTGCGATATATTTTTCAATGAGGATGTCATCTTGATTTAACAATTTTAATTATGTTAAAATTTGAGGTATGATCTCAATCTTTAATAATTCCAAATACATGTATTGCACTTTGTTACTTTTGTCTTAAGGCTATTGTGATCATTAAAATGTATTATTATGATGAATACATGTATCTAGATAATCTTCGTTGAGTCGGCAATTTCATCTATAAATGTAGTCCGAAATATCTGAGATTTTTGCAGGCTTTTTCACGGAAAACGTCAGAACCGGCGCCCTTATGAAAACTGGAAATTTCGCGGTCTCCAACTAGAGCCTATTTTCAATACTTTCGAATCGAATTAAAGACCGAAATTACAATTTATCCATAGTCCAATGCCTATAGTACTCACCAATATCGATGAAAAGAAAAATATCACTCATAATTTCGTAGCAGATCTCTGCAAGGTATTAAAATGTACGAAATGAAAAGAAAACTCGACGGTGTGATGAAATATTTCACCGGACATGTATTTTTACGAACAAACAATAAAAACGAGTTTGGAAATACTTAAAGCATTGCACCATTGATAAATTGTAAATTCAGCATTAATTTGATTCTCAAGTATCGAAAATTTACCCGAGCAGATTCCCAGTTGTCGTATTGGCGCCGGTTCTGGCGTTTTCCAGGCACAAAAATATCAAAATCGTGAAGCCTTGAAAACGTACGCTATTTCATACTACTAAAAATGTAACAATCTAGATTCCATTCTTTTTTAAATAAAATAATTTGAGAATGAGTTTGGACAAATATTATGTGTGTTCGAGAGGTTCATTGATTTTGGACTTAATTATTCTACTTTAATCTAAATTTAATGACCTCTAAAACATCAGAAATGGGATCAGATGATAATGGTACTACGATATATTGCTACAAAATGAGGGAGTTGATGATGGAAAAGTTCAAGACATCGCTTTTATCATAAAATTTTGTATTTAGATTACAACATTTACATCTTTTTTCGTAAAATATCCATATATGAAAGGGGCGCTATGATATGTTTTATGTCGAGATCAGAGGGATAAATCGATCGATCGAACGAATGAATAAACATGAACATTTATTATAGAAAAGAAATCGCAAGTATATCTGAATGTGAATGAGGGAATATATAGACTTCTTCTTTTTATGCCCTTTAAAATGTTTTGAAATTATTCTGCTTTATATGAAAATAAAAATAGGTCTGCATAGAACATGGAATAATTTGTGCCCGTTGAAATTCCGAATGATAATGTGAGGATTTAATCGCAAAGAACTACAGACATGTAGCTATTTGAATCAGAAACTCAAGCATCGTCCGAGAAAAGCCGAGTAACGATTGGGATTTTAAGTATTTTGACTTTATTTAAAAGAAAATGTTTGAAAATTCAAGTGTGTACAATATTCATATACAAGGTTAAAGATTTTAACTTATTTGTTCAAATTTAATTTGATTTGAAATTTTTACTATTTATGATATTGAGATAAGGCTTTCACAATACATTTTGAGAAATAAATGCAGTTTTGATTATAACCAGTTTGAGAGATAATACTCAATAATCTATTGGAAATATGGAAATACTCTCTGTTCAGCAATATAATGATCAATTTGGAAATAAAGCAATACATAAGGAGTAAATTAATGTAGTTAATTAATGTATTTGTCATCTACTAAAGTAGTACATTGGCTTACGTACTGCAATATCCTGTGTAGACAGGGTAAAAATAAAAACAAATAGCCTAGACATAATGGAAAATTTGAGAAAAAAGAGAATTTGTTTTTTTCATTTATTTCCAAAACATTTCTTAAAATGCCTCTAAGTAAAACACAAAATTGTCATTTGGCGAGTAAAGCGGGAAAAAAATCAATAAATCACTCCATACTGATATAATGTGACTTCAGTTTTTTCAGACTAATTGAGTGTGAAGGGGTACAATAATCTGTTAAAGAAGTACTTAATAACTGGTTTATGGCTGAATTGCACGAAAGAGAAGATATTTTACCACTAGAAATGTTTCACTCGGACGCCTGTAAGAGACCATGTTTTTATGTGTTTAATGTACAAAACAGAAAACGTCTCACCATTAGAAATGTTTTGCAGGAAGGACAATAGGGGACAATGTTTTCATTTGGTGAATTACAAACCTTTAAGAGACACAGAGGAGCTGGTATAGGGGACATTTAGCAAATTTAGCCTTCATTTAGTGATATTTTGATTGATATTTTCATATCCATTATTCAGCGTCTTTGTTATTGGCGCCGGTTACAAGTCCAAAGCCAGGAATCACCAATGTTTTATGCCGTATATACGTGAGTAGTTTTTTGAATGTCATATAAAAAGCTTTACTCTATTTGCTTAGATTTTTGGATGTTTGGAAAATATTTCTTCAATATGAATATACCTATGCCGTCTTTAATAAATTATTTATTTGCCCTCTCCAATACATTTTGAGAAATAAATGCAGTTTTGATTATAACCATTTTTTGAGAGATAATACTGAAATAATCTATTGGAAATATGAATCAATTTGGAAATCAAAATTTCTAGTTAATTAATGTATTTGTCATCTACTAAAGTAGTACATTGGCTTTTGCAATATCCTGTGTCAGTACTTTTTTCAAATTCCTGAAATAATTTTTTTTGGTCCATATTTGAATTTTTCCATTCCGAAAATATATATTAAACTTTTCTGAAAAATAAAGAATTGCTCAGCTACTTAGAAATGTTTTGCAGGAAGGACAATAAGGGACAATGTTTTCATTTGGTGAATTACAAACCTTTAAGAGACCCTGGTATGAGAGGACAATTTCATATAAAAAGCTTTTATTTATGTTTGGAAAATATTTCTTCAATATGAATATACCTATGCCGTCTTTAATAAATTAAGATGATTCTTCAAAATTTTCAACTCAGTACTTTTTTCAAAAGAAATAAAAATATTTGAATTGGTCCATTCCGAAAATGCAAGAATGAAAAATGAATATTCTCACTACTTATCAACCTGGAATCTTGGATTGTTTGTCTGATATGTCATAATCATCTGGTAATTTTACCTCATGTTCTTTGTATATATTTAGTATTAAGAAAATAGACTCCAACAATGTTACATTAAGGCTCATAATTCATTCTAAAGTAATTAAGTATGCTAATTTAGATTTCTGCTAGAATGCATATTTCTGTGAATCTTTTCTGCATAATTATGTCACCTCAAACAAAAATGAGGTGGCATATTGTTATAAGTAGACCAAAAACTATGTCTGCAAATATTCTTGCAGATGCATTTAAAGAATCTTACAGAATTAAGTATTATAACTTACTCTATACTCTAAATGTACCAGTTTTACGTGAAATTTTCAATATTGCCACCTAAGAAAAAATATATACATGTATGTACATTTCTTTAAACGTTTTTTCAGACACCGTCCAGCAAAACATTTAAAAAATTAAACAATTGTCCATTGCATTTTAGCAAAATGTTATCTACCAAAAATTCTAATTTCATTACAAAAAGTTTGTTACTCTGTCATGTACAGAATACGAGAGTTATGATAAAGGTCAGATTACAAAGAATGATTGATCTTAAAAGATATACAGAAAATGTAAATCAGTAACTGGAGGTAAAAACGGTCCCTTGGAAATTCCAGATCTGGACCAAGACCATGAAACTGAGAAACACACTTAAATCTATTACGAATCAAAATATATTTTTGTAATAATTTTGAAAATGTATTTTCAAAAAAATAATTTTTAAAATATGTTTAAATTAAAAGAAAATTATTGCCTGCACATTATGGCATATATGTTAAATATATAGCTTAAGATAAATATCAAAACAAAATATTGACTTAATTTAAGGATGACGTTTACTCAGGTTTCAGAAAACAGAAAGGAAATTTTATAAAGTATGATATGTTAAATCAAAAATTGTTCTAAATGGATAGAATTACAAAGTTTTAACTCAACATCAATTTAAAAATTTCATATTTTATTATTTGAAGAAAATATACAGGAACAAAAGTCGGTGTATGGTGATGCAGAGGGAATTCGGACTAAATTCTTAATTTTTCATTTTTATAAAAATCTTTTAATTCTTGCAATATTAATCACAATGTAAAGGTTACATGTTTTTTTAGACATCATTTTGCAAATTTCATATTTCTTAAAGCTCATAAATTAGTTCAAATAATTGAATGCTATTAAATGAAGAAGTTCAAAAGTATGAACAAAAACCATTCCAGGCAACATATCTCAATAATTTAATCATTGACCCCATATAATGTTAATACCATGAGAATAACGACAGGAAAGGTAATATGAGGCTATAAATAATTAAGAGTTCTTATCAGTCAGATTTTTTAAATATTTGATTAAAAATGGGGAAAAAATATAAATATAACAGAGGAAATTCGGACTGTAATAATTATTAAGTTTATGGCCCAAACTCTTATCTTTTCTTTATATGAAGCAACACTGTTCCATTGCTATAATATTTCATTATTTAAAGAGTTTTGTTGCTTGTAATATTTTGTGAGTGAAGAAAAAATTGGTCAAAGTGTGAAAAATTGAGGTATTTCCTGAGAAATACTCAGGGGCCACTAGCATGAAAAGTAGGTCATTGACCTAATTATTTGAAATTGAAATTTAACACAAGAATTATAGGTGTACAATGTGCATTAGGTGGTTTTTCGTTCTTATCAGTGGAATTTTTAGTCATCTGAGTAAAGGTATACCTTAAGTCTATTCTAAGTTTATGGTACTAAATCCAGGTGTCTAGTAGGAGTATGTATCCCTGTTACATGTGCTTACATGATGCATGTACTTGCATGTGCTTAGTAATAGTTCATTCTTTCTCTCGGGAGGCAGAAAAATTGTTTTAACGTGGCAGTACTGACACGATCTTCCAAAATGTTTAATAATTAGGTATTATATACTTGTTCTATTTTCTCTCCTTTTAACTCCTCAAATGCAGTGTTAGAATCAGTCAGGAGTGACTTTTGCTATTGGTAATGCATGCCATTTGCTTTCAAAAGCATATACGTATATTCTATTTCTTGACTCCAATCCCCTTTCCTTGTAAAACGTCGATCCCTCACGTTTTTTGAACACGTTGATTCTAAGGAATCCGATTAATTTGCGAATTTTTGTCTGTTAATTCAGAGTAATGGTTGTCCTTCTTTTTCTACTCTTCATACACCAGTTATTGATTTTGACCTTGAGACTCTCTGCTTAGAAGAGATCCATCCGCAGTCAGAAAGCTTAAAGATATGTATAAGTATAGCTAAAAGTCATAAGCTTCTTATACTCAATGTCAGTACTTAATTACACATTTGTTTATATCAAAAATTGTTAAATGAATTTGAGGGAGAAAGTTATATGATACAAAGAAGTCTAAGTATCAAAAAGTTATATCTTATACTTATACCTAAGTGATAGTTAAACTTAATATACTTAAAATTAGTGCAGTTATACGGGGGTATATATCTAGAATATCATGTACATGTCAGTAACAATCATATTTAATTTAATTTACCATTCCTCCACTAGTACTGGATTTCAAAATTGCATAAATTCCTTACAAATATTTAGAGGGATCCAGTAAATATGAAGCCTCTTATTTTACTTCTTATTAAATATTAAGAATATTAAGAATTAACGTGTACTGAAGGAGAAACATCAAGGGTACTTTACAAGTATAATATATTTGAAAAGTGATGATAATGAGAATTGTAAACTTTAATACTTAAAGGGACCTCTGAAAAGAGGATGGGCGAACAAGGCGGGCAGAATGCCTATAGCGTCAGATATTAAGAAATCATATTAAATATGTGAATTGATTATTCAAATTAACTTCTAATTATTCAAATTTTTGAAATTATGAGAAAAAATCTTTTCTGAGAAAGAAAAAATCTCGTAAAAATTTTCTTTCATAAAATTATTAGATGGTATTCGTGGGATTCGAACTCTAGCAATAAGAATCCGACGTATCAATAGCATACTGCTTTGAGACTAACGCGTTAACCACTATGCTACACCGCTTATGATGATTTTAGGCATTTAAATCGTCTGTACTTTAAACATATTTTATTGAGTTTAATTCAATCAGGATTGGGCAACAGGCAATGCCTATGTACACCCTCTCCTTGTATAATTGGTCAAGATACAATAGTAGGAAATAATACATGAACATGATAATCAATAAAATTATAATGAAAAATAAAGATTCACAATCAAGTATTATTTATCAATATTATATCTCAAAAAAATGACAACCCCCTAACTGTATACATATTATTTACATACTGTTCCAGCTTAAAGATAATACAAATATTTGGAAAAAAAAATTATGCATTTAATAGAATATTTAATATAACAGTGTCCCTAATTTAGTCTTTTAGAAGATTTAATAAATTCTTGTACATATGAAAATATTTTACAATTTGTTTAATAAGAGTATTGAGATTTTCCTCTTAGTAGAGCGTCGAGTTCAAAAACAACATCAATATCATTTAATTTTTTTACCAATATGTTTCTTTCAACATTATACGATGGGCAGTTGATAAAATAATGTTCAGTATCTTCAGTATGAAATCCACACTTGACATGATTGAATATCTGATCAAAAATGATTTTTTTAAGTGTGCATTAAGATTGCTAGCATTGTTTCGCAACTGACAATGCAAGTTATTCTCTTTTCTATTACCAAAGTTAAAGTACCTACAAGGTTTATTAGTTGCTCCCCAATTCTTAAGTTTTGCTTGAAAAATGGCTAATGAAGGAGAGTTTTTTACATCTTCACGAAGACTGTTCCAAAGTTTTACGGTTGAGGGAATAAAACTATTATAGTATGGCATTGTTTTACAAACTAGTATACATAAGTTATTACATCCATGACCTTAGGTTGTAAGCATGTTGAACAGGAAAACAAGGTTGAATCAAATCATACAAATAATCAGGTGCAGAACCATTAATCATTTTATACATCAATTGAAGTTTGTGTTTTTCTAGATCTCTTCTAAGATATAATGGTTCCCATCCTAGTTCACCATACAAACAAGTTCTGGATGAATTAACTCTAAGCCCAGTAATAATTCTGGCCGCTTCTATCTGAACTTTTTCAAGCAATTCTGAACTACTTTGGGTACAATTATCCCATACAACATCAGCATATTCTAAAATTGGTCTTATTAAGGCAAAATAAATTTTTATTAGTGAATTTCTATCAATACTATGTTTCAGTAACCTAATTATATTTAATCTTTTACATGCCTTTTCATATATATTTAATATGTGATTGTTCCAAGAACCATCTGCTTGAAATTGTAATCCTAAATGAACATGAGTATTTGATTGTTTTATATAATCACCTCCATATCCAAACTGAATATTAGGATAACTTATGTGTTTTCTAGTAAAATCAACATTAACAGTTTTTTCACTATTAAAATCTACAGCCCAAGCTTTGGACCAATTTCTTATCTTTTCAAGATCTTGAGTAAGGGACATTGTTGGAGCATTGATATCATTGTCTATAATAGCAAACAAAGAAGTATCATCAGCAAACAGTCGAATATTACAAGAGATATCTTTAGCTATATCATTTATATATAACAAAAACAAGAATTGAAATTTAACACAAGGGACCCAGTACAGACCCCTGAGGTACCCCAGCATCTATTGTTTTATATGATGATGAAAAGCCTTCTAAATTCACTCTTTGTTGTCGTTCAGTAAGATAGTCTTCAATCCAACCCAGTATATTACTTCTATATCCAAAGTTTTTAAGTTTGAAAATCATTCCCTTATGCCATACCTTGTCAAAAGCTTTGGAAATGTCACAAAATATAAAGCGTATATCTCTGCCTCTGTCAAGGTTTGACATAATTTTATCATATATTTCAACTAATTGGTTAACAGTAGAATCCCCAGGTTGGAACCCAGATTGGTATTTACACAATAAGTCATGTTCCTTAATATGATTAAACATATATTTAAAAAGTATTTTTTCCATTAGTTTACATATAGAACAAGTCAATGATATTGGTCTGTAATTATTAGGTTGTTGGGGACAGCCTTTATTTTTAAAAATAGGTGAAATATGTGTTTGTTTCCATATGTATGGAAGAACTTTATTTGTAAGTGAAAGGTTAAATAATCTACATAGAGGTTTATATATGGAATAACGGGTTTCCTTCAATATTCTGGGAGAAATTCCATCTGGTCCACACGGTTTAGAGGGATCAAGTATCCTTAACTGATCAAGAACATCTTGATCATTTATTTCAAAATCACAGAAGTAGTCTGGAGGTCCAGCTCCATGTCCGGGCAAATCTGGCTCATTTTCAATATGTGATATATTAGAGAAAAAATTATTAAATTCTTCAGCTTTATCAATTGGATGAATCAATATTCTACCATCTTGTGATTTGATAGAGGATGGGGGAGAGCTTTGTTTCTTTAACCTTGCAACGGATTTTGCTATACGCCACCACTTTCCTGGTGGAATAGATTTGTCAATGAGTTGAGAGACAAGTTTAATTTTGTACTCCTTCCTACTTTTCCGTACTAAGTCTATTACTTCGTTACGGACTTGTCTGAATTTTTGCCAGTGTAATTTTTTTTTTAAATCGTCTGTGTGATATGACCCGCGACTGAATGGACTTCAAGTATTTCTCGGAAAGATGCTAATGTTGTTTCATAAAAGTGTACTTTTAAGGTATAGTGGGTCTTCGCTCCATGTTTTTGAAAACCAAAAAATGTGTATTTTATTGCATACTTTTAGGATCATCTTTCAAAAAAATGGAGAGAAGACCCACCCATATTGAAAAATTTTGTTTAAGTATGAGAAAATGACCGTTTTTGTCCTTTTTGGTGTGTACAAGCTTTTTCATAGGCAAATATTTTCAGTGTTTGTGAGATTTTTGTAAATTGTAGAGATTTTACGTAAAGCATACTTTAATATTAGAGGAAATATCAAGTAAAATTTGGATTCAATTGAGATTAAAATTTTCGCTTCTTATCTGTCGCACTATAGGCATTCTGCCCGCCTTATTCACCCATCTTCTTTTAAATCACATAATTTTACCAAAATAAAACATTTGAAGTTACGACTTTTCAACATTTTATACAATCATTCACCACCCGATGGGCCTAATGTCCAGTCCAGGCTACTCGACATCATAAATATCAGCTGGTTTTTTTAAATAACGGAGCTCCCAGATTAACTTTTGCTACTTGGTCATCTACAAAATTATATTGTTAAAATATGCTCTGATTGTACGAACAAGTACCCCGACATTGATATTACAAATATGCTTTGATTGCCATTTTTATGTAATTTTAAGCTCATCTGGACCGAAAGCTCAAGTGAGATTTTCTGATCACATTTTGATCGGGTTCCGTCTTTTTTCTGCGAATCTCTAAAAGTTTTTCCCCCCATAATTTTGACATCTCAGGAACCACTGGGTCCATGTAAACACCAAACGTGCCTGAAAGAATAACAGAGTAAAGGGGAATCAAGAAGTGTCACATCATCTTCGGAATGGAGAAAATAGCAGAAAAGTCAGTTAATATGTGAAAAAGATCTTCTGGAGAACCTAATGGCTAGAAAATGTAAAACTTATATTGACCCTAAGAGGTAGGGTAGGGCCATAATGTGCTAACAGTCTTCTTTTTTTTTTTTTTTTTTTTTACATTTTTATTCAAATCATGACCGTAGGGCGCAGTATGAGACCATAGCAGGGTTATCAAAAGAATATAAAATAAAAAATATAATTATATCAATAGAAACTTTATTGTCGAGAACTCTAAAGCCAGGATTAGTCTTAATAGTTTAAAAAAAATTCTAAGGTATTGTACATTCAAGTGTATTTATAATTGTCTCCAGGAGTAGACCCCACCCATCCCCCTGCCCCTGCACTACGTACGGCACTACCACACTACTGCAATCGCCTTTTCAATACTAAACCTTTTTCTGCTTTTCCAAGTCAAATTGATAAGGTGATCGACGTAACCCATTGCCCTCTTGTTGGAATTAGGGTCTCCCAACAATCTTATGGAGTTAGAATAGGTACTAATTGTATGTGAAGGACTTTAAACAAGAAACAAACAAACAAAACCTTCAATTCATAATCTAGATATATCGACCATGTTCAATCAATTATCAATATTCATTTTCATATTACATTTTAGTTGATTCAATATTTCTCTTTTAACTCGAAAAAAGAGTAAATATTTCTATATTTCTCTAGTCTTAGAACTTAATGGTTACCTTTTAACAAATCTTTCTGGTAAACATGATATCTTAACTCTTTGACCGTCATATTCCCTTTTAATGTAGCAAAATACAATTATCACTTACTTCCTGAGTTTACGTATCTCACTTAAATGAAGCATGCTCTGTGTACGTACAATTTCTGAAACAAAGCAAGCCATCAAAATTGGAATCGTACATCATTTACATTCTTCAAAAATTGATTAAAAAGAATACATGTATTAACAATCTTATTAAAGACGATTTAAAAGTTACATTTAGCAGGGACCTATATACTATCTTAGTATATAGGCCCCTGCATTTTGTAAGTAAGAGAAAATACGAAAATATGAATATATTAAATTTATAGCATTGAATTCATATGTTTGGATGTCGTTGGTCGTTCATGAACAACAACGTCTGGTCGTGACGACAAGACGTTAAATTATATCATCGCCATGTTTAATTGTTCGCGCGACACTGTGCTGATTTGCGACCAACTGCATCCAAAAATCTCGTTTTACGTCATACACAAGTCAGTTTATTGTTTTGTCAATGTGAATTTTCATTATTTTTTTTTAAATTATAACAAACTTCCTATAATTGCAATACATTGTATTTTTATGTGATATTGCTGTTATCGAATTCAGCTCTAACACTGCAAATCTCACATTATAGGTGAAAAGAAAGAAAATTATTAAATGAAATGAATCCTGTTTTATTCCTATTTTACCCAACTTAATTATATTTTTTACTTAACTAGGTTAGCAAAGACCTGTTAAACATAAAATTACCATGCATTTTTTTAAAATTAACACCTTTGCAGCCTGCAAATCTTGCAATAATCATAATTTACTGAAGCTGATGCAGAGCACGAAATAAACACCAGAGAGTATCGATTCCTTTGGTTATGGTAAAGAGCAATGGGCGTTGGAAAAAACAGGCGAAAAGGTGGATAAATAAACACATTCAATATTTACATGCTTTTCCCTCTAATTCCCGTTCTACTAACTGTATAAACATCTTGGTATTGTTTTTAGCCGTACATTAAACGTAAAGAATGTGATCATTGACAGATACTGCATGCTTGGATTAATATACGATGCCCTTGGTTTCGTAAAAAGCCATTCTGATTGTGGAGATGTCGATGCTGATGCGTGGAGTCTGAAATAGTCTGAGCCAGAGACAATAAACAATAGGAATTAAATGAACAGTGACCAGAACCTTAACATTCAGAGCCTTTTGTAAGATGGATCACGTATTGGTGCTTCCTGTCCTTAACTTGATTAGAAAAAATAAATCACTGCTTTTCTTTTTATATCAGTATTCACAAGGTCTGTTGATGTATTAATTTTTAGTAAGAATACATTGTAACAGCAATTGATTCTCCTTTTAAAAATACATCAGCAGTCTCGTTTAAAGTGATCATTTCGTAAGTTCTATGGTCGATACAATGACCTTGTCAGCAGATACAATTTATTATTTGTTAGTTCATTAATTATACACTGAATTGGCGACGGATTTTCCCGTTGTTTCCCGATCATGACAAGGAGCACACGGCACGTGTGACCGGTCGGCAGGGAAACTCACTCCTCCATGGCACCTGATCCCATCTCCGATGTTTTGGAAGTCCGTGTTTGCTCTGCTCCTATATTGTTTTGTTTTATTGACTTTTGATCTTGAATTCTGTTCGTTATCTCCAAATGTTTCATTGTAAACCAACTTACACTTGCAAAAACTTTTAATTGCGAATCTAAAAATTGTTCAATTTCATGGCCTTTATTCGCGGATCTATTTGCGACGACTTATTTTTGCGACTTTTGGTGTCAAATTCTACGCAAAGCATGCTTTTATTCTGTGAAAAAGAAATAAAGGATGGAGAAATGACATGTATTTGTGATATGTTTGCCGTTATATCGATATTAAGTCTTCCATTCTGACTGATGACGGGTGAAGTACACTCGACTCTCCTTTATTTGACAATACGGTTCTACTTCTTAGAGGTCAATTTCGAGCCATCGTCACTTGTTTTCTTGTTTATCATACACTGAAGTTTTCCTTTTTATGCCTTGAACTACTTTTCAAATAAATATATAAAGTACATAGGAGCGATTATCATTATGTACGTGTATTTAATTATATATTTTATATAATTATATATTTCTATGTTGTAAAACAAGTATCATTTCGCGTTGACGCTTTAGTTGCAAATCAATAATACTGCGCTTTCATAGAGTTTTGCAAATCCCATGGACAAGTAACTTAATGTAATATTAACTATTTTTATCATTATTATTATTAAGGACTATGATATTGCCTCAGTTTCCTTGATGAAAAAGCAAATATTACGTTCTCTGCAAATACATTATATTTACCTGGTACCTTATTCTCTCATTTCAAACAATGATTATTTGGTCTACAAAAATTCATTTCATAATCTTTACTTAAAACAAGGATGTTTTTTCTCTCAAAAATATTGCTCTGTAATTGCAGAAAGACATCCCATTCTGTTAGATTTAAAAGAATATTTATTGGCCATTTTCTTCCTTTTTTACGAATCACCATTTGTAACATTTTGACTAAGTATCCTATCCTTAGCTCTAAATTGCTACCATATTAAGAAAGAGAATAACAAGAATTGACATGCAAAAATAATAATGGTGATTTAAAGAAGGCATTTTCTTTACATCTCAGTCATTTGTTTTTTCGTGATTTTTATCTTGCTCTAACAAAAAGCATTTCCATATGATAAACGCTGATACTTATATCATATTGAGATACATAGAAATATATTTCTTATGATAGAGATTCATTTAAACGTAACAAATCACCAGGAAACATTGAACTTTGGCCCTTAAATTATCCAGTAAGAAATCATAAAAGGGGCATTCTGCTTGTTAATGACGTCATATATGTACCATCAAAATAAAAAATGTCTTTGAATCAATCAGCTACTGTAAAAATTTAAATTTTTAGGGTAGAACGTTTTACAAAAAATTGTTCAAAACACTGATATACACATATTTTTCGATATTTGCTAGAGGTTCTTACTTCATTACAGAGTAGAAGGACCCAGAATATTTATATTTATAGACGGTTAACTTTTATGGCTGAGATTAAAATGTGTGGTTTAATTTGAAACGGAATGCAACAAATTTTAATCTAATTATTCAATGGCAGCCGGGATCGATTTAGAGGGTATTTTAAATACTCCTCCATGGCACCTGATCCCAATAAACTCTCGTATTTTAGAGTTCTACATTTGCTCTGTTTACTATTTGTATGGTTTTAGTGGGCTTTTGAGGATGATAACTGAATATTGTCTTCTGTAAGTACATTTAAAATCCTCTATATAGCCGATGTACAGATATTTACAGTTTATTCCATGTTGAAACATAAGATTTATTCACACAGACAGTATTGAGCCTTTAGAGCTTCTAACTCACTAACGCAAGTGTTAAAAGCAACTTGTGACGTCACTTTTTTATATTTTAGCGCTAATGAAGAGTCACGATTTACATTGAAAACGGCGTTTGTTACGCACAAATTCTTTTGATGTGAGTCTACTGGGACACAACTTACAAAGTTTATGTAGGTAAATTTCATATGAAGAAACGTGTAACACTTTCGAGGGATAAACTCGGTGCCTTCAATTTTTAGTTGAACATTCATAGCTCACTAGGCTTATTGAAGCCATTTACATAACTTCATTACATTCTACGCTGTTTCCTCTCAGTATATATAAATTAAATTTCACAAGGACGTTAAATATGATATCATATTTAAATGTATCTTGTTAAACCATGTCTATATTATTTATTGACAAACAATAATAACAAGTACACAAGCAATTAGTATAAGTTCTTCATTTTTTCAAAGCCATGAGCCTCTAGAAGTTCCTTTGAGACCCCAGTTCCATTGTTTATAGGGAATTTAGCGCTTTTCCTAAACAAATCATCACGTAATGTGCTAACGTAACGTCAGGACTAGATGATTCAGAAGAAACAAATTCTATGTAATATTTTATTGAAATAATACGTTTTGTATTATGGATTCTTCTTTGACTTTTTGCAGGTTCTTGTTACAAGTAAGCACCTATTTATCTTTGCCTTTAGACACCAACTGACAGTTGGTGTAAAAAATATGTTTACATACGTTCAGGATGTACACATGGTTGGGACCCTTATTTTAATAGTATTCAGTTTTTCCTTCACAGAATTGCAATGCTAGCAATTATAGATAAGGTCTGGAATACCTTTATTTGCAAAGCTTTCTTAGCTTAGAGAAATTACTAAATCTTTGAATGATGTGTGGTGTAATCGGTGCATCTTCACATATGGACTTAGTTTGGTAAAAGATTAGGTTTTGACGTTTCAGTAAGTTTACACATCCTTTTGGAATTAACATGTGTCAAATGGATGATTTAGCACGTCCTGAATTTCTATTCAGAAATGTTTGACTTTGTTATTCAAATGGTCAATATGAGACAAAAATCTATAATTCACAATGTTGAACTAATTAGAGACGACATTATGGGCGAATCTGATACAATGTGGTCTGTGCGTAGAAGTTAGACTCAGCACCTGAGGTTTGAAGAAGCAATCACATCAGGACTGTGTGTTTAGATTGAGCCAGGTACAGCTTTAGACCTCACCGACTTACTGAAGATGCATGTTGACTAATCATGTCGTAATTATGTGGTGGAATCCGTTTAATATAGGAACATTTTTCCTACCTTTAGTTTCAGAATGTGTCATGAAATTTACTCACGCTACTTCGATAGACTTCTAAAACCTGAAAGACTTTTCAATGTTGGAATAATTATAATGTGTTAGAAATTTTGTGTTTTGACAAATCATGGATTCAAAAATCCGGTCAAGAAACTTTTACCGTGCTGGGAAAGGTTTTATCATTGCTAAGCGTATTTCAGGTAAGATGTTTAGAGAATGGTAAGCACTTGTTTATTTTCACAGCTTCAATGAAGAACAAGTTTTTCAGGAAGCCCAAAATGCCGACCGAGATTTATAAATATTTTGTTCTTCTATGTCTAATGTATCACAATCTATAAAATATTTTTGCGAACCCTTTCAAGATTGATTATCCGTATTAGGGATCTATCTAAAATGATGACTTAAATAATACTGATCAATATCATAATCAAAATCAGTAATACGTTTTTAGAAATGATCAAATATTGTTGATATAGTTTTGAAATTTTTGTTTACAATGTTGGCACTTGTGACTGTTTTATAGCGATATTTTGTTAGCAATTTAGTATTTGATCAAACCTAAAAACGACTCTGTAATCCGCCAATGTAAGATTAAAAAAATACATATTGATTTCAGTTATGTAACGAAGACTCAAAGCTGTGTATAGAAGTATAGAAAAGTCAAGAAGATAAATACATTTTTTTTTTAAAAAGTTCCCATTGCATAACATGCACAATCTTTTCATATACATTGAGGTCTAAACACACGACGTTTTCACATATTTTAAGGGTTTTAAATCCAGTTAGATAGACGAGCAGGGTTTTTCTGATCTTTTAGTTTATTTGATATACTGCTCTAACAATTTTTAATGAAGCTACTAGACAGTTTTCTATTCTGGTGTACCTTCTGAAGTAATGAGAGTTAACTTCTGTATACCATCTTGTTGAAATAAGCTATTTCGTTTAAGGAATGTTTCTTTTAGTCTTGTTTGTCTTTGTTTTCCCATTTTTATAAACAAAAAGATTGCTGTAATTTCAACAATTTTCGATGATCGATGTCTGATGGAAGAAAAACAACTAAAATTGAATTTCAATGTTGTTCTGCTATAAGACGACGATATTTCTGTTTATCTGGAATCTGACAGGCGTTAGCCTTTAACTTTGATGTGCTCTACGTAGCTGTATTTGCTAATGGATACATGTTAATTACTTTACTTGATACTCTTTAGACAGATCAATTTGTCCTTTACTGATTTCATTGATGTAATTGATTATTTTAATTTACTGAATAATGCAGACAAGAAGGCATGTCTCTAAACGTGATCATCTAATTTATCGGATGGGCTGATAATTCGTCAAAATAAGGACTTGACACCGCTAGTTTAATTCAAATAAAGCTGCATTTTATAAAATCAATTCTGAGCTGCTGAAATGGAATTGAGTGTTATGTGATTGAATTATCTGTTTCTATATAACATTTTTAATCACTGATATTCAGTTCTGAAAAGGAATCTTTGAAGTGATGGAATTTAAGTGTCGTGTCGGACCTGTTTTTAAAAAAATATATATATATATAACACAGAAGCAGACACTTAGTACAATCTACTTTCTTCTAACATCGAAGTTATCAGCGGAAACTAAAACTTAAGAAAAAATAAAAAAAAAGGAATAGTGTCGAATTATGTTTTGCATCTTTGGAGTTCTTGATTCTCGCACGTGCTCTCGCTCTCAGGTTGAAATTGATTTTCTTTGAGATGTGTTTACTGTTGTCAGTCTGCCCTGAGTTTCTTTCAGAAAATAGACACTCATCCAGCCTGTTGTTTAAACAGATATCTGTGGAGATATTTTCCTTAGTCCGCCAGAACTCAGATACTTGGGAAATCTACCCCACACGGACAAAAGGTGCTGCCTCATTAAGCCAATGTCAATTCTTTTGCTAAAACAGAAGTAAAAGACATGATTCTTTGATTGCCTCTGTTTAGATACTAGATTTCTTTAATTAGGTATTTGATCTCTCATATTGTCTGTTCATTTTCTTGACAGAGGTGCATCATTAACTGTAATTTATCTTTGCTTAATGTCAATATTTTTGAAAGAAATGCAGAATCACTTCATTTATTGAGACCTGACTCCGCCGAAAACAAACTATTTTTTAAGTTCGTTATCTTTGGTTACGGAATAGCAAATCGACTTACCTGTAAGCATCTTAAATACGCCTTTTTTTGGATACCTTTTTTCATTATCAATATTTTAGTTCATAGTTCCTCTTGGATGAAGGTAAATAAAAGTTTCAAAACAACTAAAAGTTCCAGAAAAAATTTTGAGCTAAATATTATATTTCGGTAAGAGATCAAAAGAAAAATTATAAAAATCAAAATTGTAGACTTACTCATGCTTTATTTTTTGGATATTTGATATTTTAGATGAAATTAGACTTATTTCAAGATCCTCTTATGTTACTTAATACATTTAAGCAATTATATAATATAACGAAAATAAACAACAATTAAATCAATACAGAAGTGTCGTAATCGGGGTGTAATTAAGTAATAAATTCTGAAAGTCTAAGAAAAAGCAGAGACGATGAGGTTTTGACTTGTCACTAAATGGCTTAATATTTCCAAATTGGCTTTTTTAGAGAAGGAGCAAGGGATTGTTCTTGTTCCTGAGTGGGAACGAAGAAATTGAAGATCTTCTGTCAATATTTTATCATGTTACAATGGTACACACGTCATTTAGTTTCGTCTGTTGGGGATATTATTTTTCAGTATATCAAATTTAGAACGAGAACTGCTGCGCGTCTTATTGCCTTTTGTTTGGATTTTGACCATTTAATGAAGCTAAACAGAGAAATGTTTGATTAGTGATATTGTTCAAAAGAGTAACTTAAGTGTTATTAGTTAGTCGATGAACGTACATGTTTTATCGGTGATCTTTCTAATGTGTATAAAAATCAACAGGGCTAATAATGATTTTTTTTATTCCAGTTTTTACATTTGATTTCAAAGATGAATGTATTTGAGTGAAATGTATAGAATGTTTTGAGAGTGTACCTGACAATGGTATAAGATGTATAATACTAAAGCTTTTATTTACTAAATATATTATCCACTCTGAAAAAAATCTCTAAGAAATAAAAACATAGCACAAAGAAAACAGACACAGTTTCAAGTGGTTTAAAGAGCATTAAAGTGACTTCCAACGAGTGTATTTTCTTTAATGCTTGAAATATTTACTACTGATAAAGAAGCCGAATTTTGATACATGTATTATATTCAAAGATATGTGGTGTTTTTGTATCATTCTTTCAATGAGTATGAACTTGTTGGAAAATTGAATTTGTTTTAAATCTATTGGAATGAAATTGTATAATAGATGAAATACAGCCATATATCATAGGACAATCTAGTGATTTGTTGTTGTTTTATTCATAATTCAAATAGCTAACTTATCTGCTGTTTGAAGAGAAACAGAATACGTGATTGTAAATCATAGAGGAGGCACCACAGAGTACTGATACAATATGATGATAAAAAAGATTCTGACACTCGAAAAATCCAGAAACAAAAACGATTATGTCGTATAATTCTTAAAGAACTTTAAAACTACTGTTAGGATATTTACATGATATGTGGAAGAATCGTCATTTTGAACGGAAAAATCTCTGATGGTTTTGAATCTTATATCAAATTGACACAGACTAGCTACATTGTGATGGTGATTATCGAGCGATTTGATGGAGTGTTTTGATGCCTGTTTTATAGATTTGTATGTTAAACTATCGGCTAAGGCGAGTTAGATATCAGTTCCGCTAAAAAAAAAGGTCGACGTCATGGCAAGGAGATTTATTAACAAGACAACTCCCTGATGCTTTTGTTAAAGAGAAATAGATATCCCTCTGAGAGAAAGAAAAAAGAGAGAGGGGGAAAGAGCTTTAAGAACCAGCAGATACCAGAAAGAAATGAAATTTCTTGCTGTGGATTAAATTTAAACATATTTCATGGACGTTTTATCAATTAATGAAATTAATATTCATTGAATTTCATGTCAACTCAAAGGTTTCGAAGTAAATGACACAAAAGAATCTGCGACATCTGCCTCATACTTGGGTGTTTTACTCCATGAACGTATAAATAAGAGGAATGACCCACTGGCAAATGACATAAATATTATGATGATTTTCCATTGTCAACTTTCCCCTATACATGTAGAAATATATCACAATTATCCGTATATGAAGCGATGGTTATGTCTTCCCAAATGATCTAATTTTCTTGAAAAATGATCTTTGTGTCCAGAATTTCAGACATTGCTCTTTTAAGCAATAAACCTTAATATGACGCTTCAATTACCCATTGTTAAAACTAATGAACAACAACCTACATGTAGCTAGTGAACTACCGTCTGGTCATTTTCTTAAAACAAACAAAAGCAAACAGTTCTTTATTTTCAGAAAAAACTACAGACTCTTAACAAAAAATATTATGAAAGTTTTTGGGCTGATTATTTTCACATACTACCTGGATAATTGCCTACTTTTGGTCGAAAGAAACACACGACGATCTCTAATTCAATTCGATACAGCCCTTAATTTGAACCTCATTTCATTGCTTCTGTATATAATTTTTGTTTTTTAATATACAGAATTGGATGATTATATAGATATATTTTGATTCAATGGGTGGGTTGGTAGACAAAAAATAAAAACTTTATGGATATATAGTTAACAAAAACATAGGTATCTTGGTCACGTGGTCTCCAAAAACCACATAGCTATTGTCAATCAGAAACATCTTTTTATTATCAATTCAAAGTATTTGCGTGTATAATCAGAATGTTTTTTACGAAATAATTTTGCGAATGACCAGTGACAATGCACATTTACGAGTTTGGTTTTAATTGGAAAAGAAAATCAGCTGTCAATGATATCAAAAGGCCTGGGGCCCGTTTTACAAAGGGACTTACGACTTAAGACCAAATCTAATTCTTCGTATGACTTTGTAATAAACATCGATTGAAAATTATTTTCATATTATTAAAAAAAATGTGGTAAGATATTTTAACACACATAATTTTGGAAAAAGAATTCTTAATTTTGCAAAATTTTACAATCATCTCTGAAGTTTTTGGTCATAGTCTTAAGTTCTTTCGTAAAACGGGCCCCAGGATTTTAATTTATCGTGAGGAATACTTGTATAAGTTGCAAAGTCGTAAGTTTTTATGTTGTTGATTTTGGTAAAGTTTTGTGATTTCAATTGTTCAAAAAGTTCCTTTAGTTTTTTTTAGTATCCACATCTGATTTACATCACTTCACAAATATACTGTTGCACAGTACTTTTGAAGTTTCCTCTTCACTACTGTTAATATTTTAGTGATGAGTAAAGAAAGAAGCTTGCAATTTGTAGAACATGAATTGGAATCCCCTATATATCTTTGTTAGTAAGGATTTTAATGAAGTTTCGGAATTAAAAATAGATATGGTAATTCAAATTCATTTGTTTGTTTGGAATATTAAAAATATTCAAAACTGACAAATTATTTTGAAGAATTTCCTCCCTAAAAAGGAAACTATGAGTATAAATTGGACTGCCACAAGTAGAATTAAATCCAAGTTCCTCTAAAATACATCTTATATAATGAACCTTACATCCACAAAGACAATGTTGTTACCTACTTTGTCTGCAGGGACCAGTACGTACTGATCATGTTATCTATCCAATTCTCTTTTTACTTCTGGATTATTGAATACAGAAGGATAGATGGTTTTCATATTGCCCCTCAATCGCTTAATGCGCAATTTTAACACACATATGATCCTTTTGATCTATTCTGACAAAGTGTCAAGGTCTTCCTTACATACTTGTTGCTATTTTGTTTAAAAATGAAGGTTATTTAATGTCGAGGGTGAAGATAACGAACAGGCCTCGCTCTGTAAAAATAAATTATTTACAGTAAAATTCTATGAAGAGGGCATACTACACAGACCTCTGGAGATTCCAGAGATTGGATCAGGTGCCTAGGACAAACAATAATCCCATGTTTTCTCTTCAAACCTGCCGTGAGCCATATATAGAATAATGGATAGATTACGTAGTCAATTCTATTCAAATTTTCTTATTCGATTTTCGTTAATACCCTGTATATAAAGTGCATTTGAAACTATATATTTTAAGTGTGAGAAGTCGTGTGACTGAACATACATGTAGTTGTTTACATCATCGAAGAAATGACGGTTGCCATCACCGTTAGAAAACTTTCATGACGTTCTTTAACGCGTGGCGCTTTTTATATAGTGATGACAACAGTAATATTTTATATGATAGTAATGACCTCCTCTTTATTATGAAAATAAATCTTTTCAAAAGATATTTCTCTCTTTTAAAAGCGCTACGTGTATGTCTTTAACACCTAAAGATATCTTTCTAAGAGAAATAGCTCCTACACGAAAGATATATCACCTTTAAGTAAGAGAGCATCTTTTTGAACCGAAGAAATATCTTGTTTTCGAAGTGAAACACGAAACACTGTGCTACACATGTTTTATTTAGTAATATTTCATTTTCAATATTCTATCCCACCATTTTGATTTTTTGGTTGTTGAAGCATTGCACTGGTGGCATACTTTGATAAGGGGGAGAATAGCTATATAGCATCTGGAAAAATTAACTTCATTTATCGATATTCCATGTTATACTAAATAACGATTAGATTTATGATTTATCGATATTCAATACATGTAAAGACACTGCTTGATATATCGATATACAGCATGGCAAACTAACATGTACATTAAATGGCGCGTGATCGCTTGATTTCAGAGCTCCGTTATATCCGTTTTGGCACGGAGGTTCGTTGAAAAACGAGAACAGTAAAAATGCCATTTCTCAGACCTTCTGTTCGGCACTCTCTTCTAAATACAAACAAATCGTTCAAAATTTCACAGGTTGTTCATAAGGAAAACAGCAGTGATATGGTTTCTATCAAGGGGAGGTTTAATTTCTTAATAAATATTTTGTTTTTGGTAAGTAAATTTCAGCTATTTGAATAATTACAATTAAAAGTTATATCAAACTTTAGAATTTTGGTTTTCGAGAATAGCCGTAGATGGAAAATAATTAAATAAAAAAAAAGGGAAAAGTAACAGACATTCTGACACAAATTTCATGTAAAGCAGCATTTAGATCTACCAGTGACGATTGAAAATATACCAATGCACAACAGAACATGTAATTTCTTGATTGTTGACCTTTGCCCGACAAAACAATCCCTCTCTACTTAGAAATAATAAATATTTATTTTGTCTTTATGATGTACATGTATAGTTTCGTTCCCTATGGTCGTTTACGAAATGTTCCAATTAGAATAGACCGATACGACGGATGTCTTCACCGAACAGAATGACGGTTTCTGGTTAATCAACACTTAGATTCCCATTCCTTCTATTGTTGTTGTATGGACTGAGTATGCTAGAACAGAGGAGTAATCCTTTTTTGGTAAATGAACAAAAAATCCCCAATCGATTATGAAAATTCCTTATGCTTTGTTGGACAAATTATTCCAACGTTTAAAGTGTTAGCTTCGGCTTTTATTGTGAGTACGTTTCATATTCTCTTGAGGTCTGGATTTTGATCCAACAGTTTCTAAGAAAATGTAATTGACGGCCAGATTTAAGAAGTTTGTGGATATCGTGAACTAAATAAATTACGTCACGTTTTCTTTTATTATCTTCATTATGCTGGAAAATTACATAATGAATGTAGGATTTCATAAGATGTAGGGAAAAACTTTTCATTACGACATGAAATAGACTAGCTTCTGAGGTTTCTCGGCTCTTCTCATCATGCAGGCGGAAAAAAGAAAATACAAGTACTGCGTTCTTAAGCGCTGTTCTACATTCCCGACCAGTAAGTACTTCCTTATTCTAAAGTAATTAGTAACAAGTGTATTTAATTCATTGTTTCTCTATAATTCTAAGAGTCAAAATACCAACCATATCGTTGTTATCAAGCCTGTTCTTTCTAATAGCTAGATGATATCAAGAAAAAAAATAATATAAAGAAATTATTTCATTGAAAAAAGTTGTAAAGACCAGTTGAGGATTTTAATAAATAAACTATACCTAGCATTTCAATGTGAAATTTAAAAGATATTCTGCGTTTAACTCAGAATCATTGATCTTATCATACTTTTTGATGACACGAATTGATTCATCTCAAATATCTTAATTTATCTTGTGGGCGGATTCATTTGTATATCTGATAATCATTATTAAGAGAGAGAACATTAAAGATATAAAATGTATCATATTTTCACATACAAAATTTCAGCATTGACAGAATATGCCAAAGAGCAGGATTTACAATTCAGAACCCCAAAGCTATTTCTATCTATATTTGATCCTAGTCACTTCTAAAAATGGAAATAAAATCTATTAAGTGTCATACCTCATAAAGCATTCAATTTGTATGTTTAAAACATGATATAATTATTCCCTTGAAATGGCCAAAAATATAGTCCTGCCATTTTTCCAAAACTCTTTGTTGCAAGAATTGAAGTTAATAGGTTTTAAGAACCCTAGCAAGTTGCAAAATTTTTATCTCGATTAAATAATCATTGATCTATCTAAGAATTTAATCTTAAACGAATCTATTTTTTTTTAAATTATGAACGTGGATTAGGATAAAGAATCAGAATGTAACATTCCGATTCAAATTTGATGTCAAAAATGCAAGATCGGGTATATATTATTTTGTCATCTAGTGAATTTACATGTCCTGCATAGTAAAACTAAACCTGACATCATAGAAGATTAACTACGACAACAATTACAAGTGGTGAAACTATAATTTTTAATGTGAATTAAAAATATTCCTGATTTGAAGTAAAGAGACAAAACTTCATTTTTTTTTACCTGTAAATGTTACGTGATGCTGATCAGGAATATATGAAATTAGTTTAAAGCTTGTAAGCAACGGTTCTGATTTTTTTAACCCCTCCCCCTACCCCATATGTGTGTGGAACACTTTTCTTTTTTCTCTATCTCGTTTTATGTACCTAAACGTACGATTTATTATTCACATGAAGTCAGTCTCTTTACAAATAAGTCAAAATTATGCAAAAGAGCACATGGCGTGTGTGAGTGGTCGACATGGGATGCTTACTTCTCCATGGTATCTGATCCTACCGCTGAAGTTTTAGAGATCCGTGTTTGTTTTCCCTCTGATTAATAGTGTTTCAACGGACTTTCGAAACCGATAAATGTTCGTCATCTTCATATTGAAAATAAGCCTTAAATTTCATTGATTATGAAAATTTCATAAAATATGAAAAGCGTAAAATTAAATTTTAAGTAATCGATTATTTAATTAATTTAATCGTTAGAAAATATTATTAGCATAAAAGTAAAATGGTTTTATTAACTCTATTGAATATTTGTTCTTGTTCTTTAAATTTAATTTCAATGTATTTTACTTTTATATAGTTGTAGTAAAAATATACCTCTGACATTTTCGGAAAAAAGAGAAAATAAACCAATCTTTCTTTCTTTGTCTGATCATCTGTGTCGGTTTTTGCCCTTCCCAACCCACACTGAAGGCACCTGCTTGTAATCGATTACCTTCGGTAGATGGTAACTTGTGATTATACTGTCTCTCTGCCGATTCCATGCCGACTTAATCTTGATTTCTTTCGAGGAACTGCTGGGGAGGATATTGTACTTACTTACACACAACCCTGTAAATAAAGACCACAAGCTGTAGGAATTGTTTTAGTGATACAAAATACATACCGCTTTTCCAGAAAGTGGAAGAGTTTGATTTCTTATTGATAACCAAGTTTCAGCGCTTGCAAATTTATCTTCGCGCACCTCTCATTTCACTTTATTCATATCATATATATTCATTGTTGAATGTTTGATATTTTATTCAGCTATATTTAAGTAGACGGGTGTCAACTGATTTTAGGAACATGATAAATACGATAAATTACCAAGATCAAATATTAAGGACACATGCAAACCTCTGTTTGATTCGTCTCATTTAATTAATTGTACAGGTATCATATTATACTACTTGCTTATCTAATTTTAATGTCTTTGCTTGGGTTGGAATATATTATTTAATTCACATAAAAGATGGTCATTACTGTGTAGAACCAGTGGGGAAATCAGTGATAATTATCCAGATTACCTCACCTGAAACTACCTGATTTCCATGGTTACATTTATATAATTGAGCAATTTATCATCTATTTGAATCTCTTTAGTATTTGTAACAGAAAGTCACGTGAAAATATACACGCACAAACTGAGAAAATTGTTTTAGAGATTTGTTTTCTCCAAAATACTTTTCGGATAAAGATCTGGACGTACAGAACATCAGTTAAATGTTCGTTGTCCTCTGACACTTGTCCTTGTGGCCGGTTTATAAATAGAGGAACAATTCTGATGAATAATGGAAATTGTGATCTTTGTTATTTGTCTTTACAGCGACCCGTAGCAATGACGTAAACGACAGCATGCCGTACAAATCACACAAGGACAAAAAGTCTCTATCCCGTCTGAACCTGTCCAGTGAGAAAGCCAGCAGCAGTAAAGGACAGGTAAGTACCGTTTCCTAAGTATAATTACTGTACAAAAAAAGTACAAGACTGGTGAGTACCGTATTTTTAAGCAGGGTCAAAGTAGAGGGGAAAAAGCAATGGAAAAGTACCGACTTTTGAAGGCAGTAATACAGATAGTCTTCTAAAGGAAATAGGAAAAAAGAACTGATAAGTACTAAATTATATAAACGGTCCCAGGAGAGAAAAACACAATAAAGGAGCGGTAAGAACAATATTCTAATGATAGCATAACAGAGTTGGTTATACTTGGGCAAAAAAGAAACATATTATTAAAGTTAGGAAAACACAATTTTATCTTCTAGCTAAAATTTCCAACAACTTCTAAAAACGAGGTAACTCATTGATAAAAAGTTGATGAAAGAGGAACAGCAACAATATCAGTTAAGTCATCTTTTCATAAGTTCTATGATCGATACAATGAACAATCTAAAATTACCTAGAGTCAAATGCTGACTGAAGTTTTCCAGAGTAATTGTTACAATTTACGCACCGAATTGTCGACGAATTTTACTCTCCGCTATTTCCCGATCAAGACAAAGAGCACTTGGCGGTTGTGACTGGTTGGCAGGGAATGCTATCTCCTCAATGGCACCTGATCCCACCTCTGATGTTTTAGAGGTCCGTGTTTGCTCTGCTCCTGATTTGCACTTTTTGAATGGACTTTCAGCTTGAATAATATACACTTGTATGGGTGCGAGTGGGATAGCTCTTTTATCAAACCCGCGACAGGGAATTATTGCCCGAGGGCTTGCCCGAGGGGAATAGTCCCTGTTAAGGGTTTGATAAAAGAGCTATCCCACTCACAACCAGTGGATAAGCGTTTTATTATACTGATGTATAATATAATTTCTGAGGTTTGCATTTTTTGGAGTAAGATAATACTGCAAGAATAATCTGAAATCCTTATGATGTCACAATGCTACTGAAGTCATTATGACATCGATATCATTAGTCAATAGAAATAATCGCTTGAAATCAAAATTGGCGGCAAAAATTGCATGAAAATTTTCCGAGGGTGGATAGCAAAAACTATACCCGGGGTATAGCTTTGCTATGCGTGAACTATAAAAGATCGTTATTTTACCTTCTGAACTTTATATAGCAAACAGTTTAACAGAAGTATAATAATGTTTGTTATCTCCATTCTCCATGGGTTTTATTCAGAAATATATAACACTTTTAACACTTAAAAAAATCTTAAGTTAAATCATTGATACAGGGGCTACATTCTAATTTTCACATTACCATTTAGAATTTCTGAAAACAATGAAATAATGATATGAGTTTTTATCATTTTATTATATGCAATATATTGTAAGGATAATAAATAGATTGATCGATCCTGTTAATCTGATAATGATTCTAGATTATAAACAGAACAAAAAAACGAACCTCTGGAAACTCAGGAAATGGGAAAAAAAATTACAGTAAAGATTTTAAAATCTAAAAATATTTCCATTTCTAATTTTTTTCTCTGCGATAACTCTTTGAAAGTTGTCGGAGTTTATTTCTTGATAATTCTGCCGGAATGTAAATTAGCAGGTCGAAAGGTCAGGAGCTTAGGAGGCCTAAAATGCATGCAAATCTCGTGCGCATCTGTCTCTATGTCTGACGCTAAGGTGGCAAAATTTGCATGTAAATCTCGTGCAGCTGCCTAGGTGTTTGACGTCACTGGGCGATTACTATTGAAATTGGCATGGAAGTCCTCGTGTAATTTAAGTCTATTTCTACAGTTTTAAAGTCTAAATCTACCATTTTATTTCAATGAAAATATAAGGAATCACTGTCTAGTTAGGAGAGTATGCTAGGGACAACAACAATAGTGGGAAACATGGAATAATTTTAGCATAACGGGCTTCGCCCGTTATGCAAATTATCCCATGTTTCCCACTATTGTTGATGCCCTGGCATACTCTCCTAACTAGACAGTGATTCCTTAAATGTATTTTTTTTTTAATTCATAAATATCGCCGTTGGTAGAGATCTTGCCAATTCAAGCTTCTCTTTCTAATAAACAAAGGTAGTAATATATCTTATAACCCACAAAGTTAAATGACTTGTCTGTAAAACACAGAAATCGGTAGCCAATAACATTTTGTTTAAGAAAAGTATACACCATCAAGAATTTTTATGTTTTACGCTCATTTCTGCCATGCTTTCAGTTTTCGGATGATTTATAAAATGGTTCTCTTCAGTTTTATTGGCGACATCCTGATAAAAGCATGCACTCAAGTGAAAACAATTATCATGAATGAAAATATAAAAGTATGTGGAACGAGAATTCATCCATTTTATTAAATTTGCAGCCTCTATTACTATGAATGTTGTGTTCTAGATCTTAAAGACAGAGACGTCATTATTCTAGAACACACTTCATTTTTCTGCTGTCTGCCTCAGTTGATTATTTTATAATTTACAATAACAATATAGGGCTTGTGTTTTGAAGCTGCTGTAAACAGAGAAGATTAATTTTTGAGTTCTGTAAATCAAGGAAAACCATTGAAAACTGTTTGAAGCTGTGGTAATGAGATATCTAGGCTTCAAAGGTATTTTTCTTAATGATAATAAGCAGAACGCTTTTTTCAGGTTATAACTACATGTGCGTGAATCGTATTCTATTGAAATTCACGATGAAACTTTGTAAATTTATATTTTCAATTTTTTGAACTTGAAATATAGATAACGAATAATTATTATACCCAAACGTCATAGAATGAAACATATGTAGAAAACAAACAGTATTCAAGCTCAAAACAAAACAAAATTGGAGCAGAGCAAACACAAAAATATACAAATGGGGACCAGAACCAACACGGACCTCTAAAAATATCAATAATGGGATCAGGTGCAGTAAGGAGTAAGCATTTCCCCTCGACCTTTCCCACCGGCTGCCGTGTGCTCCTTGTCATAATCGGGCAAACACACAAATTCGTAGAAACTTCAGTGCGTGTTTAATGGCCCTACAGTATGTATGGAAAATCAGCCAATAGTCCACTTAACGAAAGATTGTATTTGCTGACAAGATCATTTTTTCAACCAATAATACGTATGCAAAATGATGATATTCTTAATTCATCAAGTTTTTTCCAACAGTTTGCCTCGTTTTAGAAATTGTTCGAACCAGCAGGTGAAGTACATGTGTAAAGTTCTTATGCAGAATAAAATGGATATATTGATAAATAAATGAGAAATCGAGACAAGAAAAATTGAAGGACATGTCCTTCTATTTTTCTTGTCTGGATTTCTCATTTATCACATTTATCATAAAATTTCTTTGCCAAGTTAACAACTTTTTCCGAAATAAAAAACAGATGTGTCAAATTTTTGCGGTTTTTATAATCTCAAGGGATAAATATATATGTTCCACTTATACAAACTGTAATTTTAGGAATCCCCTTTACTTACAAAGGAAACTATGGGTATAAGTTTGAATACGACTTACAGAATTAAATCTGACTACCTCTAAAAATACAGCTAAAATAACGAATCTTACAAAGACAAATGGTATTTTCTCCTGTTTTGTTTGTTTACCCAGTTTCAAGGGGGAAAAGTAATTTAAGGTACTGTCGCTTATTATTTTGATTCTGCAACTGCATGGACATTGTTGATTCTAGACACTACCACAAAACCAACGCCTGGCACAATGTAATGCGCAAATATTCTCAAATGTTGCAAAGACAAGGTACATGTACATTAAAACATGACAAATATATCTTATACTTTAGATTTGCACTGGTCAATCACGCCAAGTTAATAGGTAGGCTGTACAGCTTATGAAATGATCAATTCGTTCGCGCCTGAACATTCTAAATACAGCAATGGGAAGAATATAAGGTGCACTAAGTTAGCACAATCAATCAATAAAACAAAGCAGAATCCCAGCAGATAGGGCACTTTACATGCATCTTTGTATCATTACTCTTTTGTTGCTTTGGGCACAAGAAACAAATATGTTGGAAATATTAATAGAAAAAATCGTAATAAATATTTCAGGAAAGATAAAACTAACAAGGTGCCTTGAGATGAATAAACTTCAATCGAATTTAAATATGTACTTGTATGGCATCACTGAAATTTGAAACTAAAATTCAACTCACAGAACAATAAAGAAAAACAAAGAATAAATAAAAACGACAATAAACATACCTTAAGCATTGTTATCCACAAATATGTTTTAAGTTTATGTAAAATGAAAATTTAACAACCGTAAAGTTACTGGCCATGAAATTGGCGAAAACAGAGGAAGAGAGTGTCTCTTTTTTATTTATGTAACCATCATTGATTATAATAATAACATGAAATTATTAAATTTTAGCTGTCAGATCTTGAAGAGGAGTTTATTTTTGCCGCTGAGTTTGGGGACATTCCGACCGTAAAACGACTTTTGGAGGAACATCAGAGCTTCAATGTTGATTTCAACGACATCCTTGGTCGCACTCCACTTCGCCTAGCAGTCGGCAATGAACACTTGGAGGTAATTTATATTTCACTGAGAGCCTCTCAGCATCTGTTCAATATCATACAACACTGATGTGAATATAAAGTGTTATGGATTGCTATCGACAAACTATTTAAAGAGAGACTAATTACCAAAAATAGGTAGACTTGAAAAAAAAATAGAGAAGATCATAATAAATATAACAGCAACTCAGAACTCTTATTCATCTAGAACTTCAGAAGTAATTAACTTTTTTAGAGTTAAAGAGATATTCTGCAGTTTAATTGTATTTTGAAGTGTAGTTGCACATTTAAAAACCACTCACTTAGAAGTGGTATTTTGTATTACAATGGCAGGTTGTGGAACTGCTACTTGATCGTTCAAACGCTTCCAGCATCCACGAAGCTCTGCTACAAGCTATAAGTGCAGGTCACGAACAAATTGCTGAGACAATATTGAAACATCCCAAGTACAGAGACGTCAAACGAGAAAACAAACGTTTTGGAGAGACGGATTACTTCTTTAATACGACCAGTGAAGACTCTCCGTTTTCTTCTGATATTACACCTCTTATACTCGCAGCAGAAAGGAATCAGTTTGAGATTGTCCAACTTTTGTTGTTAAGAGGGGAGACAATCAGGAAGCCCCATCATTACTACTGTAACTGTCAGGAGTGTAGTAACAAACTGGTCTTTGACCAGTTACGATTAGCCAAAACTCGATTGAACGCCTACAGGGGACTGGCCAGTAGTGCCTATATATCTTTGTCTAGTAACGATCCAATACTTACTGCATTTGAACTTGCCAGGGAGCTCAGATGTGTGGCAAAAGTTGAAAAATATTATAAGGTGAGAATTCAAAGAATGTCAGATGAGAAAATAGTAACACATTGCAATATCTATCAGAACATTTAATCAATATTCTTGTTTTCCTAAGAAATTTCTACTTATCTAGAACACTTTGACATCCCTTAATCAAAGCCAAGAAAACCCCAAATAACTAGCGTCTAAATTAAAGATATTCCTTTTATTTTGTACATCTCTAGAGATAAATTGTATGATTTATAGTAATGATGTATCCAAAATGCCTCCAAAATCTTGATGATATATTTTAATTTCTGTTTTGTCGTAATTTTTTTGGTTTACTTTCAGAGTGATTATTTAGCATTAGCAGATCAATTAAGTGAGTATGTGGTTCGATTACTGGACAAGGTTAGAGGTCACGACGAACTAGAAAAACTTTTGAATAAAAAGAAACGTGAGGCTGATGATGAAACATTTGAACAATTATCCAGACTGAAATTGGCAATTCATTACAATGAAAAGAAAGTAAGTTATTTTAAATAATTCATATTTTTCTTGCATTAGTTTGTTGATAAAAGAAATCAAACCAAAATTAAAAACAAACAAACAAACAAGCAAAATAACAACTTGAGTCATATTTATTTACTGAAATGAATCAGTTTAACCACAAAAATTTCACTTTGTGTCCAAAATTTATCAAATATGAGATTTAAAGTGACATAAACTTGTATAGATTAAAAAGAAAGTTGGTTACAGAAAAGTGTAATGTTGAAAGTTTATATTTTCTCAATAATTTAAAAAGTTATTTTTTTTCCCTTTTGCAACTAAATTAAAAATATATCTATGTATATACCAATTCAGAGATCAATTTTTGTTCGTGTCTGTCCTTAATAATGAATTAAAAGAAGAGTTGAGAAACTAGTAAACATGAATCTAATGTCCATCCATTACCTGTTTCTTTGTTCTTTATCATCATATTAGACATATAGTTAGTTTAATAAATCAGAATCTTCAAATCTGACAGGAGGTTAACGATCTTTAAGTTTCGATTTCTTGTTAACATTCTACAAAAATTACATCTTTGAAGTTTTTTTTTTTTGATTTATCAGCATTGGTAAAATAAGTGATATGTCCACTATCACAAACAATATTCTTTACAAGGTGAATGACTTCAATTTCAAGAAAAACTGTTTGTCGTTCGTTCTGATTTATAACAGTCTTTGATAAAAGATTTGTTTTCAATTCGTTCTGATTTATAACAGTCTTTGAGAAGATTTGTTTTTAATTGATGTTCGCTTTTAAAGTTAAAAATGTATCATGATTATAATGAAATGGAAGAAAAATAAGAAAATATCAGAATGATATAAAGTAAAACACGCTTATAACGTAGTGTCAGAGACGTACGATTTTTCTTCATTATAAACGTTATTGTTATATCCGTTTAGGTTACAATATATTCTAAACTTCGGGGAAGGAAAATCACTTCACTGTAAAAATCAATTCAATTATATATCTCGTCTTATGATAAGTATAGAAGTCATCAAGATGTTCTAATTATACCATGATCATTTGGTTACAGTTTGTGGCCCACCCTAGCTGTCAGCAGAAGTTGGTCAGTATTTGGTATAATGACCTGAGGGCTATGGAGCGCTCTAACTGGTTCTTCCGGTCTCTGATGGTGTTCGGGGTCACCTCGGTGTACCCATTACTGGCCATTCTGTACTGGTTCGCTCCACATTCTAAGGTATAATCACCCGTCTACTAACCAATTCTTTAGCAAGCATTATAACATAAGGTACCGAAAATGTACTGTAACAGAAAACACACTATTTCAATACTAAACTGTTCCACTTATAATTAGTAATTTCGGGTATTTCTATTTACTTTTTCTTTATTCATTTTCCACGTATAATAGCCCTTGATTAATTAAAATTATAAAGGAAATCAAAAGAGCTAATAATACACAATATGCACACTTTACACTGTGTAATCTGTTGAACGGACCAGAAATAAATGATATTAAACATAGATTTCACAGGGAAATTAGAAAATTTCGTCTAGCTTGATTAGTAAAAAAACCTAGATGAAACGGATTGTACTTAGATTCAAAATAAAGAAATTTAATCATCATAATCCTCTAAAATAAACTGGTTCAAAGGAACACTAAAGGATATCAAGATGTAACTGTTTTAACTGTTTAACGGATGAGCAATAGACTACATTTTCACTCAAAAGTACAGAGCAGATGCGTTCCTCTAAATTTCACGCAAGAACGTTTTCAAGTGTTAGGGTTAATGGGTGTTTGACATACACTTGATAATCGGAAAGATTCTTAAATATCTTAAGGATTCTGACATAAATTTCTCATTCAATACACTTTGAAAATAATATTGCATTTGAATTGGTCTACTGGTTTTTATAAAAGCATCAGGAATTTTGACACATTTCTAAATGCGACAGATAATTTTAATCGTTTTATGTTTTGCTAATTTTCTCTTTTGTCTTTTTCTATATAACTACAGCATATCGAATCATTATGCTACAATTGCTCATTTCAGAATATTGATTTTTTTTTTTTAGAAAATTAAACACTCTAAGAAAAAAAAAAACATCTGTATGTACTATAATTGACTTTAATCAATTTCCTAGTTCATTTATAGTTCATTTATTCACGAATATAAATTTAATAAACCTATGATATGATGTATTTCAACTCGAATACATTAAAGAAAATTCGATGATAAAGAAGAATTACTTTTTTAAAAACATTTTAAACCTGGAGTGATGTTTGAATGATCTCCTCCCATGAATATCTTTTAAATATGACCATTAAACATAACGGTATACAAATGGAAATACATATATAAGAATTGTAAAAGAGAGAGATGTTAACTTATATTTATGATACTTAATATTTCCGTTTCTATTTGTTTTCTATGTGATAACTCTTTGAAAGTTAGTTGAGTTGATTTCTTGATCATTCTACCAGAATGTAAATTTCGCCCACTGATAAGTAAGGAGCAAAAGAGCCTAATTTGCATGTAAATCTCGTGCGACTGTCTTTGTGTTTGACGCTAAAAAGGCAATATGCATGTAAATCTCGTGCGTCTGTCTTTGTGTTTGACATCAGAGGGCGGGGACATTCAAAATTCACATGGGAGGCTTCCTGTAATTTAAATCTATTCGTCTACATTTTTTAAATTTAAATTTGCAATTTTATTTCACAATGAAATTGAAATATGAGAAATTATTGTGTAGTTAGTAGATTATGCAAGGGACATATTTGGATCAACGATACTTGGAAACGTGGGATAATTATCCCACGTTTCCAACTATGTTTGATGCCCTGGCATACTCTACTAACTAGACAATGATTCCTTAAAAAAATACTCATACAATAATATTCCTAAGTGTATAAAGCTTTTTCGTAGATTTAATTACATTCGTATTGAACTTGATGGTGTTTTACTTATAAATGAGTAGATAACGTAGTTACTGCAAAATCACAATTTTGGGGGCAAATTTTTCTGGTGAAAATCAATGTGTTCTTAAAATTTTTTTTAAAATATAAAATATAATTGTAGAGTAAGTACTTATATGATATTTTACTCAACGAATCACTGTCTAGTTTGTTGGGTATGCCACGCAAGGGCTTCAGCGATAGTTTGAAACGCGGGATAATTTGCATAACGGGTTAATTAGCAAATATAATCCCAGGTTTCCAACTGCCGTTGTTGTCGCTAGGATACCCCAAAAAGTAGACAATGATTTCTTATATTTGCTTATATATTTGAAAAAAAAATGTGAATATAAGATAGATTTAAAATCCATGAGGCCTTCCATGTTAATTCTAATAGTCTCCGCCCACGGACTTCGGAAACAATATAAAAACAGCCGTAAATTGAAATGCATAATTATTATGGTCTGTAAATTTTACTTGGCGAAATTTGCATTTAGATGTAATTATCGAGAAATCAGCATTAAAACTCTCAAAAAGTTATCACAGAAAATCATTTAGAAATGAAAATATATTTTTATAATGACATGTGTATCGGCGACATTAACATAATTATACACTTGTTTACAGGTTGGACGCTTCCTTCAGTATCCATGTATTAAGTTTATCGGGCATGCCATGTCCTTTGTAACTTTTCTCGTCATGATTTTGATCTCAAGTGCTGAGGGGACGACGGACCTCACCCGCCTCTCCTCTTTTTCTGGTCCCTACAAACACTACCTCTGGTACAAAAACCACAGTCGTCTGACGCTTCCGGAAGACTTTGTTGTCCGCACGAGTCGGCCAGAAATTATACAGATTGGGCTTAGTCTATGGATCATAGGTAAGTACATAGCTTATTAGTAATTCGTGGCCTTCTGCTGCATGCATGCATGATCACTTATTTGGATTTGTAAAATAAGCATGGCTATTTTAATGTAAAACTGGTATATTTATATTGGTATATAGCAAGAAATTGTCGTAGTTTTCATTAGGCAGTATACCAAACTTTGATAGATTCAGTGAACAGGACCTCGTTGAATTCTAAATGATGTCAGCCTATTTAGCTGTCTTGATATGCAGAGAGAGCTCCCTGGGGGCTTAGTCTTTTATATTACTTAAGAGATACAGTCTGAACTATTAACTGAGATGATATTCTCGTGGAATTCCAATAGAAGCTGGCCTAATCTCGGTGTCAAACCACAAATCATGCCTATAGTTCGGGATCCCGGGCTAATCATTATCGTATGGTGCTATGAATATAACTGTTTTGCATATATCTGGTTCTAAAAGACCTGATCAATCTGGTTAGTAGGTCTCCAGATCACTAATGACAAATACTATTATTTTGTGATGGATGTGATAGGTTGCGATGCAAATTATTCTATGGGGCGTTGGGTTTCAAGTGTGATTCAGCAATTAAGGTTATATCTCAGTTCATAAAAAAGAAAGGTCATTAAATTGCTCAATCAAAATAATACGAGGTATTCATCCCAAACCCAGGTAAACAGCGCCTATTAAACATGAATACAATTTCAGCTTAAAATTTTCAAATTTATTTTTTCCATTTTTTATGCTTAAAATACTTCTTTAATGTATTTTTAATGATTATAAAAAAATGATTTTCAGTTGATGGAAACAAGACAGGTTTAGAGCTCCAAACCTTTGTTATGTAAACAAGATCCATGCCATGTTTTTGTTTACAAGGATTAGATATACCTATATATGTTCGTTCGAAGCAGATTTTGTCAATAAAGACTTAATTCTAAATAAGATTAGGCAATCGCTAGTGATTTGCTGAATCTCCTTTTGTTATTAGTATGATATTTTCTATATGTAAACAAAAATAAGGCACAAGTTTTCTTTACATTATGAAAAATTTAAGTTCTGTATCTCCTTTGTAAATCAACAAATGATTTTCAAATTTTTGCTGATAATTTGAATGACCTTAATTAGAAATTGTAAACATAAAACAAAATCAGTTGGAACTGTGTCCATGTCCCTTTAAAATATAACGACATACTAGAGAGTATGCAAACATGTACAAGATATTGTAATTGAAACACGATATATTTTTAACTGACTTTAAAACATTTAATAGGTCATCCTAAGATTAATTACGACACCAATGGAGACGTTCGTTTGTTAAACATCTGTTGACCTTATCCAAACCTTCAGAGTATATAACTGACTCCCTCAAGAACATGCTATTTTAACGAAAATGAAGAATATATTTCATCTGGACATTATTGTATGTGAGATATAGAAATCTTGTTTGTGTTTGAAATATTTTACAGACTAATAAATTTTACAGACAATAAAATAAGGTTTCTTTGAACACTCTCTCTTCACTGTATATATACTGTACATAAAATCACATTTTTCGTGAAGTCAAATTTTCGTGGTTTGAGGAAAAACTCTTAGTTCGTTGGGATTTAATTTCGTGGGTAAAGAATTGTTGAATAGAAATGTTTGTTACAGTTTACATTTCTTAGTAGACATGAGTTCGTGAGTCTCTTCACGCCTCGAAATTAACGAAAATTAAATTCCCATGAAAATTTGTGATTTCACAGTATACTGTAGACTATTTAATTTCAACATGCTGAACAACATGCTGAACAAAGAAAGTAGAATTCACGGTAAAAGTATCTACACAAAGGGTCTACTAAAAGCAATAGTTCTGGTTAAGATGTTTGACATATTTAACATGAATACAACCTCTGTTTTACTAGGAACAACTACATATTCTTCATGACTTTTAGTGCGATTATCAAACGGAGTTCTAGACAAAAGTGTGCAATTTGTTAACATTTCGAGAAACTGTTTGAAAATACCATTATGTTTTCTCGAGAAACTTTGAACCTTAGTCTTGTGATAATTTTTTTTCAACTTGTTTTGCAAAACTTAAGCAAAAGCAAGATATAAGTAGAGTTTCATTGTATGTACCTAAACGGAACAGCTGTCAAAAAAGAGATCAATTTTATTTCACTGGACAATTTCTGAAAACCTGTACACTTCAGTAGTATAAAGCATGTTTCCAAATTTTAGTCTCAGAATCGTATAAAACCCTTTATCTATATACATCGTAATCATTATTTTCTTTCGTTTCTGTTTTTTTTTTTTTTTTTTTTTTTTTCAATTTGGCTATTAAAAATCTATTTACTTTTATCAGGTATGCTTTGGCAGGAGATAAAGCAGGTATTTAGTGAGGGCCTGTACGACTACTTTGATTCTTTGTATAATTACCTGGATGTGGCCGTGCTCACTCTCTATCTGTCATCATTCACTCTTAGATACGTCTGCATTTGGAAGGTACGTCTCCAGAATAAGAATAGGCAAATATCATTCAAATATCATTAACAATATTTGAAGTCTTGGTATCTTTGAATTTAAGTTCAGAATGAAACTTGTTTGATCTTCCTCGCTGGGATTTTCAATAAATGTCAATTTTGTGCATAATATCCGATACATTGAAATTTAATTTTCATTTCATTATTAAATTTCATTGAAAGGAAGTATGTATGAGGACCCCTTATAGAAACAAGCCATGGAATGTAATCTTAAAAATGCTCATTTTTCAGGTAAACGTTGCTTTAAAATATTTTGAAACTCATGAACCTTGGGAATTGTTGTTAAGGAGTGATCGGACAGCAGCACAACAGATGTACTGGATCATTGCAGGTGAGAATACTTTCAAGAAGTAGTTTGAGAATATAAAATTTAATGATTGTTTTGAGATATCATATAAATGTGTGTGTTATAAGCCCCCTCCAACTAGTAATAATCACCCGGAAATCATGCACTAGAGTAAGACACCCTTAGACAATGTGCACTACGACCCCCAGCTAGGGGAGATTCCATCTAAAGCAGGAGAATCTGCAGCGAAGTATCACTCTGGATCCACGCTTTCTTGTGGGAAGACTTACTTTAAAACTAGTTGGAGAGTCTGACCTCACCCCCTCCACAGTAGCCTCCTAAATTTATAGTCTATTAACACTCTATGAAGTGTGATAATATAACAAAACATTATAGGGTAGTGCTATTTAAATGTTTTGGACAAATCACAATTAGATTACGTATTCTATTTTACATATAAATTGGGAATTACAAAACATTTTCTTATTTGCATTTGTATAAATCTTTATTAGCTTTAAAAATAGAGATTTGCCTTTTGAATAATCAACCGTTCAAATGATGCTGAAATCTTTGACTCTGGGATCGTGGTCTTTTACTCTCAAATATGCAAGAGATAATAATGCCTTAATCGTCGTCAGTATTAGAGGGGGCTTTTATCTTTTACATAGTACTCGCCCTTTCTTATGAATGGGGTCGTTAATACTGTGTTGTGATCTTACTATGTGTAGTTTAAATAAGTTGAAACATGCATGGAATTGCTCTATCCATTAAATCGAAATTAAAGTTTATAAAAAGGGGGATTTCCTGTAGAAGGAAACCTCAGTTGAAAAAAAAGCTCCACAGTAGGTCTTCTCATTTGAAGCAATGACACTATATGCATGGAGCGAGAAGAGTAAAATAGATTTAGGAGCAGTAAGGATTCTTTCTTGCTAACGAGACCTCATTTTATACGGTACTTGTATTTTAGACAGGTTCTACTGGGATTCCCTAGACCCCCATAATATTGCAGAGGGACTGTTCGCCATTGCCAATGTCATCAGTTTTACCAGAGTCTCGTATATTCTGCCAGCCAATGAAATGTTTGGTCCCATGCAGATCTCCATAGCTCGAATGATGACGGTAAGCATTGTGAAAGTTCGAAGATTCAAAGTACACTGTACTTTACTGTTAAAGGGCAAAAAGTTTTAAAATCATTGCAAAAACATAGATAATGAACCATGCTTTGATGAACAAAAACTTTGAAATCCCAAATCAAATGTGTATTTAGACTGGTTATCTGAACTAAAGGGTGAATTCACCTTTAATAAATTGGCCCCTTTCTTCTGTTTGTAAACCTTTTTCCTTTGGACCTTGTTTT
This sequence comes from Saccostrea cuccullata, assembly GCF_032062105.1. Taxonomy (NCBI): domain Eukaryota; kingdom Metazoa; phylum Mollusca; class Bivalvia; order Ostreida; family Ostreidae; genus Saccostrea; species Saccostrea cuccullata. The sequence continues at coordinate 953,265 of NW_026920610.1, forward strand.
AACAATTAAACCAATATCGCCATCTGAAAAAAATGTAACAGTTCTGTTTATTAATAAATGTTAAAAGGATTTGAAGTTTGAAAACCTATCTATGTTCATGATTATGGTCTACTGAATTACCCGATAAAGAGTAGTCCAAACAAATATACAAGCTGTTGAAAACTTTTTTATATGATACTAAAGTCAGGGTGAAGGTAAAAAAGCAGGGTATTGGATGCAAACCTTACTAACTATTTATCTCTTATTTATCCTCAAGAAGTTCTGATTGATTTTTTCTCTCAATTTACAGGACATTATAAAATTTTTAGCGATCTTTCTGGTGATTCTGGTGGCCTTCATGGTTGGTTTACATAATCTGTATTGGTACTACCCAAAACAAGTGCGAGAGAAAGTTGAGTTTATGCAAAATAACATCACAGTTCGTGCAGAGGAGGCGTTTGGAATGTAAGGATTTCTTATACATGTTTTCTTATATATTAGCAAATAATTCCAACCTAATTTTGAACTTGAGTAATTTTAGCCCTGAAGAAAAGAGTTAGATATGATTAAATATTAGCTATTTTAGGAACATTTGATAAATTATATACTTTCTTCAGTCCAGACAAAACCGTGAGAACAGTGTTCTGGTCCCTATTTGGGAGAGGAGATGCCACCATTGTGGAGTTGGATGAGTTTAATCACATTTTTACTCAATATGTTGGATACTGGATATTTGGTGCATACAACTGGTGCAGTGTTATCGTGCTTCTGAATATGTTAATTGCCATGATGTCGAGATCTTTTGAACTTATACAGGTAACAAATTAAAGACTACAAGTTCATGGACTTTGAATGAGATCTTCATTTTAACAGCATAATATTATATATCCTTTGAATACGTATTTCTAGTATCTCATGCTTAAAGGTTTGATTTATTTAAAACCACTTAACCTCTCTCTATTCAGGAGGATTCGGACACGGAGTGGAAGTTTGCCCGCAGTAAGCTTTACATGGACTATATAAAGTCAGGGGCAACACTGCCCATTCCATTTAACATGGTTCCCTCCCCAAAGTCTGTATGGAAACTATTATCTCGCATTAGTCACTGTTTTTGTAAGGGAGAGACAGGGGATCTCAGACCACACCCAGGGCGAATCAAAGATGTAGAACTTTTTGCCACTAGTCCGACTGCAACGGTGAGGAAAATGCAATGGCTTCTTTTCGACTTAAAATTCAAGTAGCAACAACACATTGTTTAAAATCATTTTTTTTTGCTATACAAACATATTCTTATTTTAGTCCTCTGTTAGTAATACTGAAGTGTGTCGTTTTAGACATCAGGTTGGGATACAGTGCAATCTCAGCGTCAAGCTAATGGTATAAAGAGATTCCGAGAGAGAATGCAAACAACTAATGGTTTTGTTAGAAGTGATTCTGAACCAAATTTGTTTGAGGAAAAACTTACGTATAAGGTAAATGAAAACTTAAGTTCGTAGTTAATTTACCTCTGTGCGTGAAGGTGAGTCATTCTATGCCTTTTGCAATGTAAATAAAGTAATTCTCAATGGTACTAAAATGTATTTTTGTTTTTATAGAGGGTAATGAAAAGAATTGTCAAAAGATACATATTTGACATGCAGAGAGAAAATGACAGTAATGATGGTAAGTAATACTGGATATGAAGCTTATCTATTGTAGACGTAGTTAAAGTGAAAGTATGTTCAATCCCTTTAGTTTTTGTCCATCTCTTGACTACTTTTAAATTCGTTTTTTAATCATTTACAGATTTCGATGAAGTAAAACAGGATATTTCAAGTTTTAGATATGAAATTTTAAATCATTTACAATCACGAGAACAGGAAACGAAAGAATGTTGTGAAAAGATGGACGTGATGGAGCAGAAAATGAACCACCTGATCAAACAACAATCATTGCTGCTCAGTAAATTAGCACAAACAAACAGTGTAGATATTAATCAAAATGGGGGAAATCCTCATGATGTTTTAAGTAGGCAAGATAACAGTGAAAACAGAAAGAGTTCAAATGCACCGTTATTGACAGAAAGTGCTTATTCCTCATTAGAGGAACCATCGGGTGAGGAGGAAATCCTCCAGCAACTGTCTCAGGCCAGAAATCAGTATTTAGAGGACATTCCCGAGGAGGAGGCGGCATCTCATAGGGAGGATAGGCGTCTAAGAGTCAGACTGCGATCTGATAGCCAGGATACTAATACGTCATCAAGATTATCTCGTCAGCAGTCTTTAGATGACGAACATTACTCTACAGATGACGTCATTGTTCACGTTGTCGACGAAAATGACGTCAGTAATTCTTTTGATGAAAAACTGTGATATCTTAACATTTATTGTTGAAAATTTGGTCTTATTTATAATGCCACTTAAAACATTGCTGTGACATCAATCTTTTGTTCTCGTTGTTTAAACATTTTATCTGTATGAGTCGAGTTAGAATTACAAATGTATCATAGGAATGTGGGTAATTATTCAAATTCTACTTTATATATCTTTCTTTCTGGATAACTTTTGAACAAAGATTATGTTTTAAGTAAGATATTTGCCGAATGCAGTTCTTTATGAAAAGTTATAAGACTGTTAACGTTAGGGATTGGATTGTTTTTATATTGTAAACTTTTCGTTTAATGGGACTCAAAAAGCATCAAACATTTTGATATTTTTCATCTAGATCTGTATTCGGTATAAATCCGATATATACCATGTCAACATTTTATCGAGAACTATTTTGAACCCGGGGTATGTTTGTGTGCAGAAAAAAAGCTTATCCCATTTGAATTCAAACGATCAAAACAAGTAAAACTCTAACGAGGTAATTTGGATTGTTCTAATAACACAAATGCATATTTTGTCTGAAATGCTTCCCAATGGTGTTAATTAACCAGTTTTGGTGCTAAGATGTTTATGATTGTAAAATTGCCTCAATCCCATACTGTTACGTTACGTCCTATTATAATATCACAGTTCTCTCCTATTTCACTATTAATCTTGGTTCTTAGAATCTATACTTGTACTTGTTTGATACAGTTTCTTTTTACTTTTAAAAATTTCAAAACAACTCATTTCAATGAATATTTATACCCCCGCTTGAAAAGTGGGAGGGTATATAGTAATCGGGATTTCCGTCCGTCTGTTACGCTTTAGGGTACCCATTTCTTATCCGCAACTCCTCTTATACCAATGAGTGAAATTTAATGAAACTTTCACAGAATCTTTATTATATATTGTCATTGTGCATATCTATTTAACTTTTTGATCCGACACACATTTTGGGTTCCCCGGCCTAAGCAAAACATGGACTTTGTCATCAGTTATAATCATGTGGGAGGCGGGGGGTATCATTTAGTGAGCTCATTGCTCAGAGTACCTCTAGTTGTAATTGAATTAATTATTTAAAAACATTCTCTGTTCTAGAACCTTATCTGAAGGATTCTTCATGTCTTAAAACCATTAAACAGAAGTGCCTATATCCATATAAAGTCTGCACAAATCAACTAACAGAAATAGACATTATTAGAACGATTATCTCATTTATTGATCCCCCAAAAGATGCAGATATCCCTCGAGTAAGGATGCATTCTTCTTAACAGAGATTTATTAATTTTCGTTATATTATGTTTCAGTCAAACGAGCTGTCTTAAATTTCCTAGAGGCTGCAAATCACAAAAAATCCATTCTCTAGAAATAATGAGAGAAAACTTCCGATTAATATTCTTTTTTGGGTTATTTATCAAGTGTATTAAAATGCAAAGCTGTAGAGCGTCCATATCTAAATAAAACTGAGCTGAATATGAATGAAATCCGTCGAATCCATAAACACAAGAATTTCGTTTTTAAGTATATTTTGGACAATTAACAATCCTTGTTAAACTTTCTAACATTACAGAGCATTTAATTTTATTAAGGAAATGGAATATATATTTATGAAAATTTGTTTATAGTAAAGCGTACATTTCGTGATCCGTTCTCAGTTATGGACGACAAACAGGATATGAACAAAGACCTGGGTTGTGTACATCAGGAATCTCTGTGATAATTATATGATGGAGTGGGTTTTTTTCTTTAATTTTATGTTATTATAAAATTTGTATTGCATTAAAAAAAATTTCAGAATACAAAATGAAATGAAAGAATCGAACATTATATTTAAAAAAAAAGTTATTTACACTTTCCTCCTCTATATATTGTGTTGGTGATCATTATAAGGATGTGAATTTCAAGTGTAATACACAACCCCTTCCCTATAGAATTTTAAAATAAGGAAGGAATTCCAGGTCCTTTCGTCCGAATGACAGAAAATTGAATTTGTTATTGTCAAATAAATGATTATTGTTTTACCCTTTTATTGCTTTGTTGTTTTTTTCTTCTCATTACATTTTATTTGTTAACGACGGATTATACAAACTTTTATCAAAACATTTAAAATAACAACCTAAGTCCTATTTATATAATTAAATTAAACAAGTTTAACCGTATAGTTTTTTAAGTTTTTATTCAAAAGTGACAAAAATTTGTATAGATTAACTTGGATGGTTGCAGAGAGGTATAATTTTGAACATCATAGAGGATGTACAATTCTTTAATATATCCGAATTTATTATTTTCCTTATTTTCAACAAATATTGAATCAATAATATTATACCAATCCATGCATCTCTCTTTTGTTTGTATTATCTGTCCTTACATAATAGAAATCAACACCTACTCTCTAATACTTTAGCTTGAACTGATGTGAAAAATAATCTTGAAATATTACTCATATTCAATTTAGTATTATTTCAAAGAAGATTCCAAGAACATGCAAATCGTCATTTTCTGACAGACTGTTTGCAATTTTAATGCATTAAATCTGTATGATACGGAAGTCCCAAATGGACCAATAAAATAACATTTTTAATCGCATTTTGTTTTGTTTATTAGAAATACATATAATGGCCCAATTAAACTTATCTAAACGAAAAATTACATTAAAAATACATTTCTTGAGTTTAAGAATCCAACCTTAGTGATCCAATAATGCTTGGCAAAGAGCAGTAATCCTTGAAAGTATTAATTATAATTTAATATTCCAACTTACATTTTCCCAATTTCTATAACCCTCAAATATTAACTATTGCTATAAAAGCTATTTTATAATTGGATCAACCCAATGGGAAAATTATTGCCGTAATTACCCAAACTGGAATGGAGTAATATCGAGAATATTCAAAAAAGCTTTATTAAACGAATTAAATCTTACTAATTTACTCCTTAACATATATATACAGTAATGTCTGTCCTTATCAAATGCCTTTTAATGTGTATTATTTTCTCTGTTGAAAAAATATTATTACACCTTTTTACACCGTTAGTATGCCTTTGAATTTTTGCTTTATTACGTATTTTAAACAGGCGTGGTTACGTACTCTTGAAAGACGTGATAACGCCTTTTAGTTTAAACCATATTTTATTTGAACATGACAAGCAAGAAATACAGGCAAGAAGTACAAAGATCAAAAAGGATTCGGAAACAAGTTTCAAAAATATACTAATCCGTTTCCTAATTATTAATGATAAAGATGACAGACCCTTATTAGATAGTTACATAACACGGTTTTGAGCTGTATTACAACAATATTTGAGATTGACATACATATTGAATATGAAATCATGTTAAATTACACAAATGAAACACGTTCTAATTATACGGAAGGAATCTTAAAGATGTACAATATGTATGTGAAGAAAAAAAACAAACAAAAGAAAGTGGTTGACATAAAGTAGAAGATAATTAAAGAATAACTACAGGTGCAGTTACAAATATAGTTTTACATTGGAATATATAGGGAAATATAACAATAAAAGATTGGGTAGATATAATGAAGAAGAAAAAAATGAACGTCAGTAAACTTGCAGTTCTGATCTGATATGTGCATTTTCCTAGCCAATTGCTCAGGTGAGCGATGTGGCCCCTGGGCCTCTTGTTATATAATTAAATTTAAAAGCGCATAGTTTTTAAAGTTTTTATTCAAAGTTTCACACTTGTGGAACATTAGAAGTGACAAAAATTTGTATAGATTAACTTGGATGACTGCATGCAGAGAGGTACAATTCTTTAATATAGTTTTCCTTATTTTCAACAAATATTGACCCAATAAGATATACCAATCCATGCACAATTTTTGTTTGTATTGACATATTTAGAAAATCGAACATACTTTAGTGAGTACTTTAAGTATAGCTTGAACTGATGTGAAAAGTAATCTTGAAATATTACTCATATTCAATTTAGTATTGTTTCAAAGAAGATTCCCAGAACATGCAAATCGTCATTTTCTGACAGACTGTTTGCAATTTTAATGCATTTAATCTGTATGATACGTAAGTCCCAAATGGACCAATAAATAACATTTTTAATCGCATTTTGTTTTGTTTATTAGAAATACAGATAATGCCCCAATTAAACTTATTTAAACAAAAATTGCATCAATGACTACATTTCTTGAGTTTAAGAATCCGACCTTAGTGATTCAATAATGCTTGGCAAAGAGCAATAATCCTTTTCGAAAGTATTAATTATAATTGAATATTTTAAGTTACATTTTCCCAATTTCTATAACCCTCAAATATCAACTATTGCTACAAAAGATATTTTATAATTGGATCAACCCAATGGGAAAAAGTATAGCCGTAATTACCCAAACTGGAAAGGAGTACTATTGAGAATATTCAGAAAAGCTTTATTAAACGAATTAAATCTTCCTAATTTACTCCTTAACATATATATGTTGCGTGCATAATGATAGTAAACTCTTTCCTTATCACATGCCTTTTAATGTGTATTATTTTCTCTGTTGAAAAAATATTATTACACTTTTTTACTCCGTTAGTATGCCTTTGAATTTTGCTTTATTACGTATTTTAAACAGGCGTGATTACGTACTGTTGAAAGACGTGATAACGCTTTTTTAAAGAGAGAAACAATGCCTTTTATAGAATAAAAAGGACAATTAAAGAAAAAAACCGTGATCTATTGTACATCGTGTATAAAAATTACAAACAATACAAATGTGTGAATAGGACACAAACAAGGACCCAAGTAAATTCCAGAGGGCCTCTAAAACCTCAGAAGTAGAAACAGGTGCAATGGAGGAGTAAGAATTTCCTGCGTTACGGTCACATCCGCCGTGTGCTGTTTGTCATGCTCGGGAAATAACGAAAACGTCCGCCTACTATTCAGTGAATAAAGTGTACAAAATGGCCTAATAATTAGTATGAAAAACTTCAGTCAGCAATAATATTTGACTTAATGATAAATTGAATATGGTGACAAGGTCATTATATCGACAATAGAACTTACGAAATGATGACTATAAACGAGTCCGTTGTTATTCTCGTTTAATCAGCTTGATTGTCAGTTAATAACTTACCTAGTAGAGGATGTTCACATCGAATCAACTGATTGATATAAACCCAAGAAACAGGTGACAAAGTATACTGCTGCATAGGTAAGGAAAGTTGACGGTTGAAATTTTAAAGTCATCACATATAAAAAAAAAATCATAATGTTTTGTTGTTAGATTATCATAAACGACTTTTTGTAGTAAAATATCCAAACTGAATAAGTACCTGTCAGGTGTGTCAGATTCTGTGGTATCTTTTATTTAAAGCTCGCCATCTTTATGTCTGGCCCATCGACTTGCATATCTACCATGACTTTTGTAAATTGATAAAACGCCACGGCAAGAAGCAAGTGTTTTCTTCTTCTCTGGTAGAAGTTTCAAAAAGGTGTAGGAACGTCTTTTTTGAAAGAATAAAAAAGATTGATGATAACGAACACCACAGAGTCTGCCACTTAAAACTAAAAAAAGGAAAATGGGGAAGAACAAGTGTACTATAATTTGAGGTACATTGTTATGATGTGAATTAATGCTCTCTACAATTTCTTTGCAGTGATATTAAAGTTTCGAAAATTCAAATGATATATAAGACAATATTTTTTTTCATTTTGGTTTAATATTTAAATTATTTCAAACTACTTTTATTTACAAAGTACAGAATTAACAGTCTGACAACTAAAATTTACATGAGGGCAGAAGCTTCAAGGTTTATATTGTTTTAGGGATCAACCCTTGTTTTGAAATTAATCCATAAAATAAAATATTAAAATATATGGTATATGTATAATGATATAAAATATGTACAGTATAATTTTTGTTAAAAGGATAACATTAAGTTCACATAAATAAATATCATAAAATAACGGAGTATTGAAAAACAGTTTATCATCCAGAGTGTAGTAGATGATTCCAAGTGGGATCTAAAGAGATCTTCTTGTCATCAAACTGTACGGACAAAAGGCTGAGGAAAAACTATAATGCTAAACTAACCAAAGAATAATGAAATCTAAAATTCCACAAAAGTACTCCTTGAAACAACTTGGTTATTATTTTTGCATGACATATAAATTTATATATTACATTTAATGGTTAAACAAATATATACCTAAATATAATACATATAAGATGTACATTAGATTTATAACAAATAGATAATATCATAAAACATTCTTAAAAAATATTAAAACATTGCTGTGACGTCATGCCTTTGTTCTTGCAGTCTAAAAATTTACCTGTAGCCGTCCGATAATAATAATTACCAGTCTGATAATATAATATCGGACGGCAATGATAACAAAATCGGACGGTATTTAAAAAACAAAAAGAAGAGTGAAATGAAGGTTAAATATGTCCAGAAACCCCCAATAAGAATGTTAGGAAAAAAATTCAGGGAAAGCAAACGCAAGGAAATTAAGTTGCTACAAAATAGCAAATCCATGGATAAAAAAATCCGAGTTTAAACCTTCCACAACATTAATACTTTCCACTCTTTAAAAGAATTTTAGATACGGCACTTTGAATAAGCGAATTTAAATCCATTTCTGAAAAAGAGTCTGCAAATCTCCTTTTTATTCTATGTTTGTTCCCACTTTTTTCGAAGATATATATGGCCACACTTTTAAAACCTAAAAATATTTCCATTCTCTAAACTAAAACTTCAGTAGCAGAAAAACCTACATTTTTACTTTCCATGGTGATGGTTATAATATCCCAATTATAAACACAAAATTATGTCAGTATCAATGTCAATTTATGCACATCACAAATAAAAATGTGCTATTTCCCCCCCCATTTATTAAAAAAAAAAAAAAAAAATCTTTCACCACCGGACCCCTGTCCTGACACGAAACTAAACGACTGCCATTGAATGAATGAAATGAAACATAGTTCACTCACTATTTTTACTGTCTCATTTCTTTTATCTACTTATCAGACAAATATTTTGGGTAGAAAACAATGGATGCCTAAACTCCCATTGTGTTATTATCGGACTCCTCCAGGTAACTTTTGGACATTTAAATGGCAATGTTTTAAGTAAGATATATGCCTCATACTATTCTATATGTAAAATTATCACACAGTTTTCGGCCCTAACGGGCCTCAAACAGTCTGATAATTTTACATATAGAACAGTATTCGGCATATATCCATTACATACAGTAATATTTACACAAAATTTAAAACAAAGTTAACTGAACATATTATTAATAAAATAAGATCTATGATGTATGAAAACCATTAAAATTAAATGTTTATTTGTGCACTTCTATTGGCGACGGAGGAAGGAAAAGACCATCAACAATAACTTTCGGAATATTCATAGTACTGTTTTGCATCTAGGCTATGATTTTCAATACAAGTTTTCTTATATCTACCAAAATAATAATATTCTAATTACATGATATATGATACAGTATCGAATATCTACATGGTCAATTTAAGTCTATACTTTGAGTATGATGAATAATATTCATTTTATTATGCTAAGTTCAAATCACACGAAAGTGAATTTTTCTTCCGCAATTTTTGGAAACCTGAAAAGCAACTATAATACATGTACTAAATTACTCTCAGTGTACTTGTTTAAACTCTATGAGGGAAAAATGGATACATATTTTAAAAATACTTACATTCATTAAGTTTCTATATTCTCCCATGCATAAATATTGCTTGCAGTCTTCCATAAAAGAGATGAATGAAGAAAACTAATCCCAGAAGGACAGTTGCCACAATATATCCGTGCGCGGACCTTCCCTGACTAGACTGATTCAGGGGGGACTGTGGACGAGTTTCTCCCTCAACCCCGTCGTTGTCCTCCGAGTACTCCGGGTCAGGAGTCGTCGGATCAGAGTTACCTTTTATAACTCGAACTTTAATGCCGTGCACTTGATAAACACAACAGCACGTTATTACAGTCAAAGTAAAGAAAAATATCAAATGCGATTTCTTGTCCATTCGGAGTGTTTGATAATTCGCTGGACTAAATGAATTTGAAGAGAGATTAGGAAGAAAAATTGTTTTTATTTGCACTGACATTGTGAAATATTTCATGTTAATCACGCCCTAAAACACTTAAAATCTAAATATATTCGATATAATTTCCCACTGCTATTTTAAGAACAATGATAAGAGTTGCCTCCCTTGACCTTAGTCGATAGACCAAAGATTTCAATCATGAATATCTTGGCGATTTATAACTCTTTAAAATATGTCTGTTTTCGATTTAAAAATTTTCAAAAAATGTATTTAACCTAACAATGTTTATACAGTTTTTTTGAGGATATATATAGAAAGGTCTCCCTGTTTGGAAATTTAGGATTCCTCATCTAAAAATAGATTTTGTACCTTCTGAAAAGCATACATGTGATCCTTAATCTTGATTATGTCTAAAAATAATCTTATTTTTTTTTAAGTAGCAGAAAACAAACATACATAAAGTTTTAATTGAAGCTTTTTTCCCTGGTGATCTAGTTAAAACGGAACAAATCAGAATTAATAAGTGTCAGGTTTATTTTTACTCAATTATAAACACACATTTAATTTTTTATTCAACTCATGTTTACAAATACCCAAATATTTATGATGGTTGATCAATAAGTAATGTTACTTTTTTTTTTAAATGTAATGTTTTAAAGAAAGTTTGACATGCTATTTCCCTTTCAATTTTAATTTCAGCTTAAAATGCCATTTATTATTAAAATAATATTAAAATAAATATGATAAACTCTAAGTTAGATTTTGTCTATCGCCGCACGAAAAGATAGCTACGGATGCTTTAATGACGTTACGTTTCGGCACTTGTTTCCAGTTCATTCCACAAACTTTTTAATCTCTCGTGTGCTTCTTTATTCATATATGTATTTACTATCTTTTTAATTTACAACGTCTTGTTTTGCTTTGTTGAATTCAAATTATTTGAATTTTGTCCTACTTGTACTGTTATTTCTAAATGCATTCCTTTTTGAGGAAATCCTGCGACTCAAAGTTAGTGAAAAAAAGATAACATCATTTATCATGCATATAACAACATTAATACATTCTACTCGTGCGGCGATAGACAAGACCTAACCTTGTGTTTATTTAAATATTTTAGAGGCTATTGCATATATATATATGAAAATTTTCATGTTTTGAAGAAAGTTTTGTGGAAAATTTTCAATTATTAAAGATTTTATACCAGTTTTAATTTTGGGATCAACCCTCGCACGTCTCTTTTTTTCTCATATCGATAAACTTAAGCAAAAAAAAGAACAAAAAAAAAAGAACAAAAAAATCACCATTGATATAACTATTGTTGACAATTTATTTCAAAAGTAAACTAGTTAGTCAATCCTGGTGTTATCTGCTATTGACATAATATAAAATCTGTGAATGACTTTGCATCCGTCCGATTCACCAACATGTTTGAGGTACATTGTATTAACTCTCATTATGACATAAAATATAATTTAAGATAGCTTTACAAAATGGTCAAACTGTTGTCACTATTATACTTTCAATGACTGGGTTTTCTTTTTTTTTTTTTTTTGCAACATGCAGAAGAACCAAATTGTTTGTTTGAGGCAATTAGACCATATAAGCAAATAATTTGGTTCGTGGTGTCGACAAAATGCATATTTTGCACGAGAACACAGTCAATAAATGTTTTGTTATACCTTTTACTGTTTAATTATTTTTGTATCCCCGCTTTAAAACCGGGGGGGGGGGGGATATATAGTGATGGGGTGTCCGTCAGTCTGTACGTCCGTTACGCTTTGGAACACCCTTCTCTTATCAGCACTTCCTCTTATACCCCTGACTGAAATTTAATGAAATTTTCACAGAATCATTGTAACAAAAAGTCATTGTGCACCTCTAATTTTAATTTTTGATCGGACCCATATTTTAGGTTTCCAATAGCTAAACATGGACACTGCCATTCTCTGTATAATATTGAGGGGTTACAATCTCTTATCCGCAACTCCTTCCACACCAATGGATAAAATCTAATGATACATGTACTTTCACAGATTCTTTATTACAAAGTTTCATTGCAAACCTCCTATTAATTTTACCTTTTGATCTAAAATCTATTTCGGGTCTCCCATGCACACAAAATATGGACTTTGCCATTATAATCATATGGCAAGCAGGAGTATCATTTTGTGATCACAGTGTTCACAGTACCTCAGGTTATTTACTAGTTTATTATAAAATCTTAGTGATGTGAAATGAAAAACATAAATACGCACGCTTTTGTTTTTATTTAATCATAAATAGGAATAGTTATCCCCAAGACCTTGAACACAATATATTTGCGTATCTTTGTCAAAAAATATATATTTTGATATGTTTATGTCCTGAATTAACTACATAGAAATAAGTTATTTATCATATCGCATATTAAATATCCATTAGTTTTAATACTTGAAACATTTTTTAAAAATAATTAATATCTCATTCATATCATTAGGAATTCATGATAATACTGTAATTATTATATATATATTAAGTTTATATAAGCGTCACTTTTTATTCATACTAAGATGGATGTAAAAGCATGTAGAAGTCTACGTATTTATATAATATCATATTTGTATTCACTTTTTTATGAACGGAATAAGAAAAAATATGGCCTGTGTTGCTTAAAATAACATGTTGTAAGGAAACCAAAAAAATTACCATCTTCCTAATTATAATTATTTAATCAATAAACAAGTATTTTAATGTGTCAGTTTAAATTGCCATTCCATGAAGTTTTTTATGGTATGAATTAATTTTTTAGAAATTCATCGTCGAAAATCTTAACAGAATTTAAAGATTTTGTAGGAACATTTTTTCGTGTATAGCGAAAGTTGTATTCATGTAATATCGCCATTAATTAATTAATAATTCAATTTTTTTTCCTAATATAAAAGTTTCCGGTTGTGAAGAGCTGGTAAAGTATTGCAACATATTTACATTGTACAGCAGTCAGAAGTAATTGTAATATTGATCTTTAAAAACCAAAGCGGGTTCCTACATTAATGCATTTAGAATGGGTATGTTACAACGCACTTTGAAAAATTACGCACTTTGAAAAATTTTTTCAAAGTGCGTTAAAATTTGGGACCAAGATAACGCACTTTGAAAAAAATAATTTTTTTTCAAAGTGCGTTAATATCGACCATATTAACGCACTTTGAAAAAATGTAAAGATTGATCAATATTCCTTCAAATAATCGGCATGATAAATAACAGATCCTGGTTTGATAACTTTTTTATGCTAAAGTCACTGCAGGACCTGAAATATTGACGTTTTAAATATTTAAGGTTTTGATAAATAAAAGGGAAAATTAAAGGGTATTGAAAAAAAGAGTGACGATTGTTTATGTTCATTAATTCGTTTCTTCTTTTTTTAAATTCAAGTCTTTGATAAGTAGCTGTAAAGGTGTATAGGGGGCACTAACAGAGGACAGCTTCAAGCAACTTAGTATTTATCATAATAAAAAGGGGCCAATTTGATTGTTCAAAACTATGAAAATTCTTTCTCTCTCATACGTTTTACTGTACTTAAAAATTTCTAGTTTTAATCTGTTTTAATTAACTCATTTATTATTGGGAGTTTTTAAGGTCATACCAGTTAGGTAAATACATAATTATATGAATGCTTTGAGTATAGCATAGACATCGAGACTGGACGAAGGGCCAGGGGAGGAGATGAGGGGCTAAGCTCCCAACTTATTTTGGAAAGATATATACATCATATAAGCATTGAAAATGCAGCGTACCCTTCTTAGGTTTATTGCTCCCCTCCCCCGTTTGTTACCGACACCTATGTATTGGAAAGATAAAGATTTAGACTGAGGGATCTTATACCCGTCTTCTCCTCTTTTCGACGGGAGTAAATCAATTCATTTTTGAGGTTAGGGTTAGGCTTAGTTTTTTGAAAGACAAATAACAAATAAAATCTTTCCATGACTAAAATATGATTTTTTTTTTTCAAAGTGCGTTAAGTGTCTCCATGGTAAAATATATTGATGTAGACTCTTAACGCACTTTGAAAAATTTTTTCAAAGTGCGTTGAGTAGGTCCCAAATTTAACGCACTTTGAAAATTTTTTTCAAAGTGCGTTGATTTTGTCCCAATTTTAACGCACTTTGAAAAATTTTTTCAAAGTGCGTAATTTTTTCAAAGTGCGTTGCCACATGGGCAATAGTCTTTCTTTTTCAAATTTAAACATACAGACGAATTCCAATAACAATAGGATGTAAATTTGTTCATATAAATCATGAGTCAGTTTTTTTCACTAGTTTTTATTGGCCATTGGCTAAATGATCTTATAGACCAAGGGGTTGGGTTGTGTTCTATATATTCATACAAATATTCAGGAATATTCTATATTGGTATTCAGTTCAAACTATAGATTCCGGCGTGATTTTTATCGCTGTATTCGATAAAAATATTCACGACTGCCGATCATAAATCAAAGACAATATCAAATAATGACAGAATTGATCACCAATGACACTTAGGTTCGACTTGTGTGGATAAAAAGTGTATCTTAATACCATTATTGTGGCTTCGGAAAGAAAAGGGAGCCGGGGAAATGGTTCAACTATACAATAAAAACTATAGGATTATGAAAATATTATAGTTGCAAGAAAAAGTTTCAACCCTGCATTTTGTCAGTTAACACCATTAGATGAAAGTGTTGGGAGTATGTATATGTGATAATATTGCAAAGGAACCAAATCCATTTGAAAACCTTCCCCCCGATATATTTATAGCTATAATAAAAAGATGGAATACATTTTATATTTCGCTTAAGTTTTGGCATTTATCTAAAAAAAAAATAACAAGAAAACAGTTTAAAAAAAACAAAAAAAAAAAACAACAGAGGTCTACTTTTTATAAGAATGCGGAGGTTGGTACCGTGTTGGAAGTGTGCTCACTTTAATAGTGCATCTCTTTTTATTTTATACATCAGCACAACTATACACTGTACATGTGCGTCCTTTATTGGTTTCTAAAGCATAAAAAGTCTGGTCAGGTGGGTTATTTTTGTAAATGGACTATAATGACGAACACATATATAATAAAATATAGACAGATAATCAATAACGAATCAAAAGGTTGATTTGTATTCATATATTCTGATCAAATATAAAGCATACTTTAGTAGACCAGTTTCTTAGGACGTTCACCAGAATTTTAACTAGAAAATTAAATAATTTATCATTAGTTCTGTTTTACTTCAAATGTCATTATGTGTTTTTCTTAATTTGCATATCTACAATCATTTTTCTCTTTTAAACAGTTTCGCAGAATAAGGCAATCTTTAAAATTGCCTGAAAAGAAAAAAAAATCATGATCAAGGCTGGTATTTGTAGATAAGTACGACTACCTTTTCACAAGATATTAATGTTAAGATCAACATTGAAAATAAACCATAACAACGCAAGATTTGATTCAGGAATCAATGATCAGTTTTTGTCTCGCCTGCGACGAATGTCGCGAAGCGAGACATAGCGACCATAGATTCCGTCGTCGTCGTCGTCGTCGTCGGCGTCCAACTTTTGGTTAACCCAAATGTCAAAGTTTTATAAACTGCAATAACTTTCTCAAATTTTATTCAGTCTTCTTGAAATTTGGACACAATATTCAGTATGGATAAAAATTTATATCCCAAGTATGATTTTGAAAAAAAAAATTCAAATTTTTCCGTATTTTTTCCTTAAGTTGGACTTAGTTTTTTCATGATAATTTATGGTGAAGACCTATATTCCAGCAACTATAAGTTATAGGGATATGATAATTAGTCAGTGGATACATCATGGGTAACCACAAACGTCAGTACCAGAATTAGGTCATCTTGACCTACATTTTTCTGCATGAGTGACTTTGGTTAAATTTTTGGTGGAGGTCCATATCTCAGCATCTATAACTTATAATGGCATGATGATTTGTCATTGTACAGGTTATAAGTAACCAACAACATCAGTACCAGAATTAGGTCATTTTGACCTACATTTTTCTGCATGAATGACTTTGGTTAAATTGATAATGGAGGTTCATATTTCAGCAACTATAACTTATAGTGGCATGATAGTTAGTCAGTGGATACATCATGGGTAACCACAAACGCCTGTACCAGAATTAGGTCATCTTGACCTACATTTTTCACATGAGTGACTTTGCATAAATTTATGGTGGAGGTCCATATCAGCAACTATAACTTATAGTGGCATGATAATTTGTCAGTGGATACATCATGGGTAACCACAAACGCCTGTACCAGAATTAGGTCATCTTGACCTACATTTTTCCGCATGAGTGACTTTGCATAAATTTATGGTGGAGGTCCATATCTCAGCAACTATAACTTATAGTGGCATGATAATTTGTCAGTCTACACATCATGGGTAACCAACAATATCAGTACCATAATTAGGTAATCTTCACCTACATTTTCTGCATGAATGACTTGATACATATACAGTGGATTTGATTTCAAAATGCAAGTTCAAATTATTGCGACTCATAACACGTTGCAATATTCGCAATAATAAAAACATCACAATAATTTGTGAATTTACAGGGTATATGTATATATATATAAATGCCAATATAATCGCCAAGGGATTAGATATTAAGTCAGCTGTTCCATTTCTTTATTATTGTATTTCAGGATTGTTTCCATTCTTTTACAGATATTTTTGTATAATGCTTCAGTTTATCAGACAATCAGACACAGGGTTGCGGGCAACCCTTACGTACTTTTTAGCATATGTATGAAATGTAAAGAGAAGGATCAACTAGTATTCAATCTTATAAGTCCATTGCAATAATACAAATGGGAATAACAGAAAACATGAACCTTTAATACATCGGAGGGACATCAGCTAGGTGCAATGGAGGAGTAAGCGTCCCAAGCCAAGACCCGCCATGTGCATAAGCGTGCATTAGCGGGCGTGGATAGCTTCATTCAGGCAGGGGATCTGGGGCCCCCATTGCGTCCCGTGGTGGGGTCCCAGGGAACGCAGTCCCCGGAAGCTCCTGAGTTTTCGTGTATTTTAAGACTAAAACCAGGGACAAAAATAATGGTATTGGTATTGGTTAGTACACTTTGATATTTCACCTTTTAAAAAAGGGATAAACAAGATCAGATTTGAAAAAAAGTAAAAAAAATCTTAATTTTAAAGAAAACCGATACTTGATCACGATACTTGAACACCACATAAAATTACTGTTTATCAATTGACCATTAATTGTAAACTAAAGTGGGGCATACTTAATATTAGCCAATCATACCTTCCTCATGTCCCCATATTTATTGTACTGCTCTGTTGTGTTAACGATTTAATCATTGAAAGTGTTTTAATTTATTTTTTAAATATAGTTATTTATATTAGGCGGTGAAGGTGCACTTAAAGTGAATTTTTGATTAGTTTGTTACATTGAATAAAAAGAAGCAGTAGATTTTTAATCCTTCTTTCATATTTTGAGTCTACAATTTTAAGTTAAAAATGGTTTACAAAAATATAAATCATTGACTTTAATGGCAACTGAGTCAAATGTACATGCGTGTGTTATGAATTAATTTTTTTACAAGAATACCCTTTTTTCTACTCAGACATTCGGTCCTTCCCTGTTGCTATTGCCCTCTTGCACTCCCACACCAAAACTTTTTTCTAATGTGTCACTTTTACGTCTTGGTTTTCTAGATTTGGAACTAACCAGCCAACGTTCATTAAACATATACAATGCACATTTTTTATGGACACTGCGTTTTTCCTGGAAGTAATACGTATGTATATATGTAGGATACAATACTTCCATTTTTATACAGTCTGCCTACCAGCCAATATATCGGCCATAAAACTGACCCACTACTTATCGTTTTTATGTAGATCACCTGACAATAAATAGAGTTAGATGCTCCTACATAACATTCCTTATTAAATGACGACTTAGATCGCGTGCCCATCTGTGACAATGAGAAATAAGCTTGAATGGTTATTTCCTATCACATCAGACTGTGCTCCTCTTGGATTTTGCCAGAGATTCGAGTCTTTTTTGATATAGAATCAGTAGTTTTATTAATATTGACGCTTCATTTATCTTCTTAACGGAACGTCTACACCCTGAGGTTTGAACAAGAACACAGCATGGGCACAAAAATTTATTTTTTTGAATAATGTTTTTTTTTTCTTTAAACACATAGAAAAACAATTATCATACGAGGGCAAACATTGTTATTCGTTGACCACAATCTTGTTTAGTAGCAATCTGAAGTATTGATATAATTAGTATTTTCTGTAGACACATCTATGAATCTTTAAACATTAACAACTTGGAGGAGTATGTGTAATTTGTTTATTTATAAAGATATTTGTAGCCAAAATGATATCGATTAAAATGTCACCTCAAAAAATTTGTTTGGCGACATTTGTACACACTTTCAAGCTCTGTTTAAACAAATGTTTTCTTGTCTAAAAGGGTTTCTTCTACAACTGATTCCTCCAAAATATGTGTTTTACCGTTTATTTTTTTAACAAAGATTAGTATTCATCTTGAATGCGGTGAGTGCTCTTACAGCATTTTATAGTTACAGATACGCTACAAATTATAAACCCTTTTTCAAAAGAGAGAGAGAGAGAGAGAGTAAGCATAACAAGAGGCCCATGGGCCACATCGCTCACCTGAGCAATAGGCTTGTTAAAAAACCACAAATCAGCTGAGTATTGAACAGTTGACTTGGGGGAGGGGATCTGAATTTTTTTTACTACTTGAGAATATCACTATATCAATAAACCATACATGTTTAACTTTGCCGTTCTTGAAAATAAGATTTTTAAAGATTTTTCCGACAATTTAATTGATCTCTCATTGTAACCCCCCCCCCCCCCCCAACACACACCCCTGCACATTACTTGAATAAATCTAAATCTTCACTACTTGCAGATGATGCATACATGTCAATTTGATTTTACATAACTATCCTGTTCTGGTGAAAATGTTTTCCTATCTATTCTTATGCAAAACTTTGATCCCTCATTGTGGTCACACCTTAACCCCCGGGGTCATAATTTGAACAAACCTGAATCTAAACCATCTGAGGATGCTTCCATTAGTTCCATATAAAAAAAAATAACATCATGGATTTGCTGTTCTCCAGAATTTTTTTCAAAGACATTTTAGTATATATTCCTATGTAAAAATTGATCCCATATATCTCTACACCCTACCTCCAGGAATTCTGATTTGAACAGTCTTGAATCTACACTACCCGAGGAGGCTTTCATATAAATATCCCCAATCATGGCTTTGCTGTTCTTGGAAAGAAAACTTTTAAAGATTTTTCCTATATATATCTATGTTAAGCTTTGATTGCCCATTCTGGCCCCACCCTACCCCTAGGGGTCATAATATGAACAAACTTGAATTAACTCTAACTGAGGTTGTTTCCAAATTAACGTCACCAATCATAGATTTGCTGATCTTGAGAAGAAGATTTTTAAAGATTTTCTCCTACATATTCCTATGTAAAACTTGAAAAGCCATTGTGGCCCCGCCCTACCCCCGGGGGTCATGATTTGAACAAAATTGAATCTACACTACCTGAGGATGCTTTCACATGAGTTTCATCTTTCCTGGCCCAGTGGTTCTGAAGAAGATTTTTAAAAGAAACAATTAATTGTTCATTAATTCATAATTATCTCTCCTTCGAAGAGGGTATGACCCTTCATTTGAAGAAACTTTAACCCCCTTCACTCATGAATACTTTGTGGCAAGTTTATTTGAAATTTGCCCAGTGGTTCTTGAAAAGAAGATGAAAACGTGAAAAGTTTACGATGACAACGCCAACAAGAACAACAACAACGACAACGACAACGATGACGACAGACGACGGACAAATTTTGATCAGTAAAGCTCACTTGAGCCTTCGGCTCGGGTGAGCTAAAAATGTTGACTTTTCCTAACAGGATATAAATAACAATGTGATATTTTTAAACTAAAGGATTTAAAATATGATTGAAGGTCATAAGTAATTACAAGATTCTAAACAGTATTTTAGCGATATTTTCTTTGCTATACACATGATTGGAAGTGACAATTACTTAGTTAAATATTAATTTTCCTATAAAATTTGACTATTTATTTTCAACTTAGATGCATGCCTACATAGATGCTTTACATCTTTACCTTACATTTTGTAAAGGATATAAGTCTCAAACGGCACATTCTAGGAAAGGGGGATTTGATCAAGGCATGTAAGATCTCAGACGTAATAATATTTTATCAAGTCAAAATTGTGACACTGCCATTTTAGTGTATTGATCATTTTCAATTTCGCAATCACTGTATTCAGATTTTTGTTGTTGTATTTCTCATTTTGTCATTTTTGTATGCAAATTGAAAATATTATTAAATTGAACAAAAAGTGGAATTATTAAGAAATATATTTTTCTAAGCAATACAGCAATTAAATTTGTGCCTAGTTTGGATCGAAAATAGAATCTGCAAATGTCACAAACAATAGCGTCTGTTTGTCATTCAAAGATCATCAGTAATAATCTAAAATGCATTTAACTATCATAAAAGGTTTTAAAAATACTTTGGGACATGCACACACCTTTTTGTAAGAATGTGTCATCATTTATATCTCATTTTTAGAAATATGATTCTGTATTGAAAGATTTTCGATTAATCTTGACAAGCACTTATTTCTAGCGCGTGATGTAAAAATTGAAATTGGCTGATTCAGAACGAATCGTTCAATTGTGAACCTTGAAAAAAGTGCTGTACATACAGATTTGATCTATGAGGTATATGTTCCAAACCTGATATTCACCATTTTCTAGTAATCATTTTCCAAACGTCATTGATTCGCAGAAAAAAATGTATTTTTGACAAAACGTAATTTGTTTTTAAACACCTATCCGAAAGCTTATCGTGCTGCTCATATTCTACATAACTATTTATAGCTGTGTAATCTTGAAATGTTAAGTTTTTTGTTGCATTCATTAGCATAAACTCAAAAACCATCAAAAATAAGTGCACGATTTTTTTCCTTTTGAAAAAGTTGTACCTGAACAAATATTCATATAGATTAAAAACAGTTTCCTATGATGCCTGGAGTTGTGGTGTTCTATTTGACAGTAATGAAAACGCAAGGTTGGTTAACTGATAGCAAAATAACTCTGTGATATAAACAAAAAATGTAGCAAAACAATTACAAAATATCAAAATTTACAATATTATGCAATGAGGTTAAGCATGGTACAAAAATTAGACACTAATCAGTAAGTATATACTAGTATGTCACATCTAAAGAGTTTCAGATATAAAAGTAACATCAGAGCCATGAAGGGTTTTGATCGGCAGTACTATTATTTCGTCGTGCAGCATAGGGTGTGTTCACTCTTGCTGACCTTTGCTGAATTTAAACACAAAACATCATAAAAATGTTCAAGAATCATGAACGTTTACTCCCAAATCGGTACTTTTTGACATATGAATATGATTAATGTTTTAGATCTTAACAAGAAAAGAAACAATGAAGTCTTTAATCATTGATCAATATACGTTCAAAACATTCTAATATTCTGACTTATTTACCTTAATTATTCTTTTAAATAAATATAGTATGCGAATAATTTACATGTTCAAAAAGGGAGTTCTTTTCAATTGCAAGGATGAAATGTAATTATATTTTTATTCAAAATAGAGTTAGAAAAGTGAAGAAAAAATACAAAATACATGAATCAAAATAAAAATATACATTTATATAACACTGATAGAAACAAAAATACAAATTACACAAAATACGATTTTAAATAAAAAAAAAAGTTTCTGCTTACATCGAGTTTATGTACAAATTACATTCAGAAGCATATCCTTCTGATTTTATGAAAATTTGAAATTTAAATTCATCAAATTTAGGTGCAGAATCACTGAAAAATACCACTTAAATTATGTAATAAAAACATTTTAATCTAAATGAAACGCGTATGATTCTGGCTTCTCATTTTCGGAAAATCTCAACTGATAAGAAAATGTTTTTAAAATATAAATAATAAATTTCAATTTAGTTGTAAAGCGTCCGAAAGTATTCTGAGTTACGCATTTGAAGTAATCAGGTCATTTATCTCTGACGAATTCTTGGCGTCGTGTATACTTGTACCATCCATGTTGTTTTCATATCCAAAATAGTAATAGCACATTGGCTACACGTAGAAATATTTCAGAATGAACATGTACATATGAAATGGAAATTGTGTATGTTAAAAATAATTGTAAACGCAAAAAAACACAAAAAATAAAATCAGAAAAGGACACAATAAAAGAGGTCGAATCAGGAACCACGGAGAAACAAGCATCCCTGCCGACAGGTCACAACCGCAGAATATTTCTTGTCAACATCGAAAAATTGGAAATTTCCGTATACAATTCAAGAGAATTAAATTAGGGTCTTACAATAAATATTAAAATACCAGTCAGCATTCGACTAAACGATGGATTGTATCGACCTTTGAACTTAATTAATATTTCATAAGTATTTATTATATTCGCTTTTATTAGGACGGCCTCTAGTTGTTGGTTTAGAAGAACAGGAACACGTTGAAGAATTGTGTTTCATTAATGAAAAATAATAACGCAATAATATGTGAAGATACTTAAGATGTTATCAAAACTAAGTAATATTTTGGATGGTAAAAAAAGTCTGCATTTTTTTCTATAATTATATTTTTAATAAGCAGTGCTATCATAATGTACATTTTATTCTAGCATTTCTTTTTACACTAGAATAATAACAAAAAATTAAAACTTTGATTGGGTTCATGTTGTGCTGTCTTTTTATGTTTAGCAATCGCACCAACTTATCAATTTAAATTTCAATAAAATGGGCAAAAACAATTATCCTGAAATAGCTCATTTTATATGTATGTGCATTTCAGGAGCTTTCAAAGTCAAGCTAATGTCAAAAATGTCAGCTATAAATCGTTCCAGTTTCACGTATGCAAAATGTGTATATTATATAAGTATTTAAAAAATATAACAGCGATGTA
This sequence comes from Saccostrea cuccullata, assembly GCF_032062105.1. Lineage (NCBI taxonomy): Eukaryota > Metazoa > Mollusca > Bivalvia > Ostreida > Ostreidae > Saccostrea > Saccostrea cuccullata. The sequence continues at coordinate 976,689 of NW_026920610.1, forward strand.
AAAATGCATTCGGTGGTAATTTTGCAAATGCCTATTTTTTCCACAAATGAAAGTCGCAATTAAAGTGTTAAATTTTTTATTATCCGTCTAAATGAGGAGGTTAATCAATTAACTTTCTAGGGTCATGTCAAACATTTAACGCCCATCAATCATTCACGTTTTCTTTTCTTTGAAATTGAGTGTAATGGTACCTAGGTAAGATACAGGTTTTACTTCCCAGTTAGAATGGGATGAAATTAATTAGAATCTTGTACTGCTTATTTAAAAACAGGAATTTACATTAATTAAGATTTAGCATAAATTTTGTCAAAATAACCTAATTAAATCCATTGCCCATTCCTTCATTAGACCGACACTAATTTTATCACTTTAGAAGTTTTTTACAGGCTCATTAATCATTAAAAATCTCTTAGTTTCAAAAACAAACAAGTTCCGTTCGTAATTCATTTTGTCACTTTCCTCAATTTTTGACAGGACTTGATAGACTGTGAAATAATTAGGACATGATATATATATAGAGAGAGGGGAGCAAATTTTCTCTGGGTCAGAAATGAATTTGGGTCATCATCTGTCTATCATTGCATTAGTAGGTAACCGTGACCATTAATTATCGCCTACCAATCTCTTTTCATCACCTTCCATCGCAAGTGGACACCGAACACTTAAAAACCAGTATCTTTCTGAAAGATCTGCCCTCTGGATCTATGAACAATATATTTATCACCGTAACATACGTTTTTATCGCTTCTAATTATGCATTGTTCTGCTTCATTGATATTCATCCATTCACCTGTAACAGAACTTCTGGATCTATCACCGGAAGTTCGCACTGCGCATGCTTTCAATCATTTGCTCATCACCCAGGTCATAAAATAATTCTGATTTTTATTGGTCATTTAATCGCAGTACATACCGGGAATTAGAAGGGATATGTGCCTTGGAATTTTATTGTTGAATTAATCTTAATTCTATTTTGGATTTTCATTTTAGCAACGTTCTACCCCTTGACGAGTAAGTACTTATCTTGAATTAGACATTAATTCAAAATTTCTTGCTATAACATTCTCAACACTCAGTAGCCAAGAAATGGTACTTAAAACCAGCAATGTAAATATGTAAGAATGTACAAAATCTATCATTTACGTTACAATAAACATGTTTAAAATTGAATCAAAATATCCCAGAGATAATAAGTTCATGGGATTACGAAAGTTTCTTTCTACAGAAATTAGATTGAACACATTTGCTACAAGATTTGTACAAACTGGATTGCGAAAAAAGGAGTGAAAAATAGTATCTTAAAATTCTATACGTTTTGATTTAAGCAAAAATTGATACATTTATATATTTAGGTTTAACTATCAAACGGAATAATTCAGCAAAATAAAACCAGAATTAAGTTCCATTCTAATGAGATGTGAGGCAAAGATGTCATCGTCCACAAAATGCATTGTACGCATTTGTCAAATTAGTATTTTCTTATCTTAGTTTATACATTGTATATCTGAACCATGAAAACAAAGATAAGATATACTCATCATTTCAATTTTTTCCAGAACTACAGAATGGTTATCCCTCTTCTTTGCTTTCAATTGAAATAAATTTCATTTTACAAAATGCTAGTCATGATATTTCAGTGTGGATTAATTTCTTTATTCCGTGCTGTGATCATTACCAACAAACTCACTGTAATTAAATATACAATGGTAATGGAAAAAACAAATAATTTTGAAAAATCTATGTAAGCGTATTTATTCTTTTTTATTTTAACATACATTTTTAAAAAAAAGAAGATATGACAAACAGTAAAGATTTCTTAGTGAATTTTAGATATTCCTGTACTTAGTTAAAATATGAGAAATATTTACGCATCATTAATGTTAGGTTAAATATATCACATAGAATTAACTGTCAAAAGGTACGTGATGTCTGATTTATTTCTTTTATCATTACCTTTATAATTAATTCATAATCGAATCAATAAATCAGACAAAAATTGAAAAACAAAATACTACACTTTTGTCCCTGTGTATTAAACTTAAATAATTAGTTTCAGCTGTCAAGAAAGATAAATTACTTGTATAAATCAATGTTTCTTCTTTGATTGTACATCTGTTGAAGTCTTCCATATCAATCATCCACAAACCCTGCAATCATATTCTCTCCGAGACAAACTCTTTCGCGTTTTCTTTGAAAGAGAGAATATTGGTTATGCTTTCAAATACATACAAGTTAAAAAACAATTTTAAAATTTGTTTACTGGAAACTTAAAACATTTTTAAAACATGTTTTGACTTAAAACAAAACAATACCTATATTAATTTTAATGGAAAAACGAGGAAAGCCTTAATATAAATATCAAATTTGAATAAAGGAAAGGAAATCTAGAGGGATTCTTTAAAGTTTCATCCAAAGGAATTTGTGATTGATACATCTTAGGTTGTGCTGGATTGATAATTGATTTCAACGTTTATATTATATAAGAAATTAACAACCCTGTATACAAAATGTGATTTGCACATCGTCATTTTCTTCCCGGTTGACTTGCTCAACAGTACCTTACGTAATGTTAAGATAGTGTTGATAATTTGGATAGTGCAACTCTTTAATTAGCTTTCTTTAGTATTAATTTGATGTTCATTATACTTACAGCTGTTATTTTTTCGATATACGTATGACCATAATTCAAAAAGCCGGCTTATGACACTGTCTGATATCTTAGAATATCCCGTACAGTTACATGTCAAGATGGCGGATGATATTAACGCTACAATTGAGATGTGTCCCCTAGCACTAATTTTGATTATCTGGTTGATAACAAAATAGATGTCTGGAACATGTACCTTTAATCATATAACAAAACCTGTCCAGATCTCTCTAACACTCGCCACGTTTAGCCAAATAACACGTGTTTTGATGATAAGAAAACTTAAAAAGACGAAAAACATAGTTTAATATTACGCAATGTTTCACTCCTGAACGTCTCCTAATGTGCTCTAAATACTTGTTTGTTCTTGACTCTCTATCTGTTAATATTCTTCAAGCAAAAAGAGTACAAGGCAGCATAGCTGTCAATGTGACAGCAAACTGGATTTTCTGTGGTGTGAACAGCACTGTACTGCTCACATAAAATATAAAAATCTTTCTTTTCTTACTGTATATCCCGACAGTATCAATATACTCTATAAATATATTTTGCATAAAAATGACTTAAGTTCAATTGGTATATGTATTTGCAATGTGTGTTACATATTGTAAAACCACAAAAACAATTTTGTACCATATTAAAAATTAATTTAACTCAAAATCCAAAATCAAAATCCACAAAACAAGAAAGTCTCTTATAGATTTAATTGCAAAAAATATATCCGACATACCATAGGAACAATAATTAGGTAAAAATGATAATATTCAACGTCTTGTATTTTTCTCAGAAATAATCAAATGTCCAAATATAATCATCATGCACATACATTGTACAGTGTATATCCCTGTACAAATGATTTGCAAAATTAAATTTTCTACCTTGGAAACCGGTCAAATGTTGTACCCCTTTTCCGCCGCCCGCCCACTAATTTCCTTATTCTGTATTAATATTTGGTTTTTTTCCTTGGAAACCCGCATAAAATTGCATTTCAGTATTTTTCATATTCAAGCATTTTCAATGATGGTCTCAATCTGAACATAATGAAATTCTTTCCAAATTTCCCTGGATTGACAAATAACTTTTTATATAGCTGCAGATCTGTAGCATTCCTTTTTTCAGAGCAGGGAACAACAGAGTCTGCAACTACATGTATATTCAAAACGTATTTGACATTCTTAGCAATTTTTAAGCATGATATACCAGTGTAATTAATATGAATCTGTCTCTATCTATTCGACAATACAAAAGGGGAGAATTTATAATTATATTTGGTAGAATGATTGCTAATTATGTAGGCTTAAACTTACTTTCCCTATTGCAAGTAAGCTTGGCACTTTAAATATCAAATGATCAAATAATACACCAAAGGGACAATGTAGCTTCACCATGATTGTTCTCTTAAACTGGAGAAGACCATATTAAATAACTGCAGAGACTATGTTGTAAATTTTGCACTTACCTCAACCTAAAGTAAATTCAAAATTTGCAACATCACAATGGTGTGAGGCAGTCTAATGCAAACTTTTTCTTAAAGCATTCCAAAAACCATACCAATACCAACTAGTTATAGTTTTACATGAAAACCAACATATCGTTATACATTTTACAAATATGAAATGAAATTAGAACCCTTCAGTTTGAGAACTTTATATTTTTATCCCTTTCTAAGTAAACAATATGTTCAAATGTAATCAAGTTATTGCCTACTTCTGAATTGTAGGGAGGAAGTGGGGAGTGATTTGTAGATATGCGATTCACTTCAGTTATTGTTGTGACCGACATATAAAATAAGTAGACCACAATGACTGGTTGTTTACAGGGAGAGTTTCCGTATGTGACGACTAATTTTTCGGTATCCACAAATTATGTAAATTTACGGATAACATAAGTCAGATGTTTCATTACGACATGTACTCTATGTTACATTGATGTTCAATTCTTCGAACCGTGAAACGCCTATGAGGATAATTCATTGATTTGATAGCACTATCAAGTTTTATTTATACGTCACATCGTATTATAAGTAATTCGTAGTAACCAAGGTTAACAACTAATCTGATTCGTCAATTTTTCAGAAAAAAACATGCATAGTAATAATAATGATTTACATGTACTTGTCAATTCTTCCACATAGAAAATGCATAAGAATTCGATCAAAAAAATATCAATTGTATTTTTCTAGGCTTCAAACAAATATATGTACATGATTACAACTTTGTATATGGAGTTGTGGTGATATATTGAAAGAAAATATAATTCTGAGAGATTATTATAACGGTAAGGCCAATTTCTCTTGATTACGATTCTGAATTAAATTTTGTTGAAAGCATCTAGTATTTTGATATTTGAGAATACAAGTAAGGTATATTTTTTTAAAAAATCCTCGGATTTTTAAAACACTTGGAAAGAGATATGATCTCAAGATCATAAATTGATCATAAATTGAGAAAAGACTTAATTAAGTCAAAACTTTGACATTAAATATCTTTATTTCTATTTAATAGATATGCAAAAAATTGGGAGATGTGTGAAATTCACTAATTCATACACATAATTATTGAAAACTTTGTTTTATTTTGAAAATTATTTCAAAAAATTATATTGATGTAACGTTTTGACTTAAGTCTATCAACAAGTTTATCGTCTTAGGCCCTTTAATATTTTGGCATAAAATCAGTTATTTCATGAATACACTTTATTGGGTGTGACCGGTCGGCAGGGGATGCTCACTCCTACATGACACCTGATCCCACCTCTGGGATCAGGGAGGTCCGTGTTTGTTCTACTCCTATTTTGTATTTTTTTTTTATGGGCTTTTGATCTTGAATACTGTTTGTTATATCCATATGCTTCATTCATGCTAGAAAGAATAATACGATGTGATTACCTCTTAAAATGGCCAAGAACAACCATAAAATGTAAAGGTTAGATAACATAATTACAGAAAATACTATTTGTTTTTTAAAGTTAATAAATTGTATTAATTATTGGTTCATATTCCTTGTTTCTTCGTAAAAACTAGCTCAGTAGTTTGCCACTGACTCTGCTCTCTACAAGACTGTTAAAGATACTTGATAAAGTCTTTCCTTTTAATGTAACACTTATAATAATAAAAGGGTTTCTCTTATAGAGACTATGATCATTTGTGATCAGACATTTACGGACGTCCGTCTGTGTAAATATTAATTAATGTGACGTCTAGATGTTTTATGTAGTCAACATATGAGCAATATATACACTATACATACCAATTTCAAGAACTTTTGTGCCTAGACAATATAATTATGAAAAAGTTATGGATGGGACAAGCATTTTGTTATCCAAATCAAGCATTTTTTTTTATTATACATGTATACACTTAAATCAAGATTATATAAAACATATATTTCTCTAATCTTTAAAGTTTTTTTTAAACTTCCCAAGCGTTTTTTCTTCTTGTAAAACAGACATTGCTAAAATCAATTTAAGCCATAATTATACAATAGTGCGAAATTTAACTCCGGAAAGGCATTGTCAAGATTTTACTACCATTTTAATTGTGATGTCGGATAAAAAATATTAGCACTTGGTGGGAATATTTATCAGTATCACAAAGTATTATGTTTAACTCACAAACATCTCTTATTTAATTAAGTCCTAAAAGTAAGAATAGCATGGGAGAATGTTGGAATTTTAAGTCCTAACATTTATCTAACCTTTCTCCCAAAGGGAAAATCAGATGGGATATTTTCTCCATTAATGGCATTTTTAAAATCATTTTTTACACCCGTTAACTTTTTCAAATGGGATTTGAAACAATGTATGGGGAAAATACATGACACCCTAAAAAAAATGCTTTAAAAATCCCACCTATCAGAAATGGTAGTAAAGGTTTGAACAATGTTGTATTCGGAGTTAAATGTCGCAATGTTCTACATGTTTGGTATGCACAAACCGCCTGGAAATTCATGCATATATTGCGTCAAAATTGATAAAAGACGTGTAAATAATAGCGAGCGCAGCGAGGCGGCGCGAAGCGCCGCTCGCGTAGCGAGCTCAATACACTAATGTGTACGAACGGAGGAAATATATAAATTTTTATCTCACCGCGTGAAAAAATTCCAAACTCCCAGTAATCCTTTGCGGTGCATAGCAACATAGTGACTCAAATAGCAACAACTTACTTGAAAGAAAAATTACAAACAACGATTTAATGCAATCTCCATGCCACAAAACTATATCGTTTGCGTTTGAAGTCAACAGGACTTTTTATCTGACGTCATACTTTCGTCACTTAAACGGCTCGGGTATTTCCGATTTTGACGGAAACTTCCGAAAAGTTCGGAATCTCGATCCCGATGCCTGGGAAGTCTTTGAAACTGAGGATAAGCAGTGCAAGTAAAAGCTGTTTAATGGTTTTTGAAAGTAAATAACTGCGCTCGCCCCAACGGTCGCACCGTAGAACGAATGAACAAGTTGGCTGTGTACAAATGCACTCGAATGCTCGTGTACGAACGAGTGCCAATATTCAATAACGCAAGTCCTTATATTATATACTGTATAGCTGAAACACCCCCATTGATTTATTTCAATTAATAAATATTAATTAATAAAACTAAATTTGTGTGAAAATAAAAATATCTTACCTAGCTGTCCCTATGTATCATAATTTTGTCTTTGAGGAGCTTACCAGACGACATTTTTTTTTGTTACAAGGGGGCGTTCGATATTGAACGCTCGTGTTCGGAATGTTTCGGACATACTCATGTTCGTAATACAAACTCAGCATTCAATAAAACGCTGAGACATTAGACGCTAAAATTCTCTAGACTTTTAGTAGATTTTTATTACATGTAAAGACTATTTATTAGCCGTATAATAATAAACAACATTAAAGACTTTCCATGCAATAGCGTATAAGCAGAATTTTTAGCAAGGATTAAATTTTGGCATTATAAGCTAGGGTGCTGAGATCGCTAAAATTGAATATCGCTAGAAAATTAATTGCGTTTAATTTGTAAAAGCTTCTTTAGTGAGCATTTTAAAACTCGCTATAATTACATTTCGCTAAAAATAAAATACCAGTTTTTAAAGACGAATTGCTAAATTTCCACTTACATGTATACCACCATAGAACTTATTCTGCTTACTGGGGTTTTTTTTTTTTAGAATTATTGATTAATAATTTGATTTTTCCGTGGAAATAGACATGTCTTACCGAGCTGCTAATACAATATACCTATCATAAATATTGCCGTTCAGCGTTCGACCACACGACATCTTTTGTTTACAATGCCATTGGGGCGCTCGACTGAACGCTCGCATATTCGATATGTTTGGGACATACTCATATATGGGGTGTGACCGGTCGGCAGGGGATGCTCACTCCTCCATGGCACCTGATCTCGCCTCTGGGGTTTTGGTGGTCCGTGTTTGCTCTGCTCCTGTTTTGTATTGTTTTATGGTCTTTTGATCTGGAATACAGTTCGTTATCTCCATATGTTTCATATATAAGCGTTCACATGAGAACGACAAGACATTTTAAACTCTAAAAAAATATATAAACAAGCTCTAGTTGCCTGTTTTTCATGTATATTTTAATTGTAAAACTTTATGCTAATGTTATATCTAGTTTGATATGGATTTTTACACTCCGATCGAGCTGATACAAGATTTGGGTTTTCAGACAATTCGTTGAGCTAGGATATTGTGTCGTCATCTTTATAATGCACAGTGCGAAATCGGTGCAATAACCACTATACCTCTAAGTGAATTATGATAAATGTATCTTTATGAAATAATTCATCATCTCATAATTGTGATTTTTGTGCGATTATAAGAAGTGTGATTTGTATGTGCAAAATATGCTTGATTTAATTCAGTAGAAGGGAAAAGGCGTTAAGATATTTTTTGTACCATCCCATTTGTAAAATTTAAAAGGCAAAAAGTAAGTTTAAACCAAACCTGCTTCCTTAAGGTTGTGTGGACTCTATAATTAATGTTCGCCTTGTTCTTTGAAGGTCTCTCGGCAACTTATTATTTCCGGTTGACAATATACTTTCTTTTTGCCTTGTTCATGATTAATTTTATCATAAACCGTCAGATATATATTCACGGACAATTGCACACTTAGAAAACTAGTACTACCTCATGCACCTTTTGCTGCTAAAAATAGTCTGCAATCAACAGGTTAAGGGCTTCGGTCATTTCGCCGCAACTTGTCCCTGCAGTGTGTCTCTGGTGACCTTGTTAATTTCTTATTGTCTAGCGTGTTTGTGTATTGTCTCGCTAATGTAGAAACACGTTATAGCTTTTCCCCCAAACCGTTAGTTTATTGCATGATCACTGCTGGGATAGCCATGCCTCGGACCTGGAGTTTCCCACTGTTTGCTCTCGTAATATTAAGTGTATTTCACCAGCTGATTCTGAAGTCACTGGACTGTCAACGTAACGAGTACCTGTCTTTGTATTATGGTCGTTCTATGGTGGTTTGTAATTCGTCTGACGATGACGTCATTAAAATGGATAATCAGGTAGGGATTTGGTCTTAAACTGTTCAGGAAAAGTGTCAACAAAAATTTAAGGTAAATTGCAATAAAAATGCTGCAAAGCTAGATTATATTCATTCAGTTATCCAAACGCATGTTATGCAAAAATATATACTTTTCGTCGTCAACATGTTCAAGAAAAGCAGACAACGTAATTGGTATTACTAGTACGAGCGTACATGTATATGAAACAGGGCAATAAAACTATGTCTTATAATAACATTTTATGCTGGGTCTTCTTTATACATTAATAATTAGAAAGAATTCACATTATATAATCTTAAAAATGAAAAATCAAAAGGTATATTGTAATCTAACAGTTACATAAATGTAAGTGTTGCACAAAATAAAGCCCAAAGGCGTTTGCCAGTCAGAATTTGAAATACAGTTCACGTTTTAAAAAGAATTAAACTCTAGGCTATTATTCAACTTGTACCAAAGTACTACTGAATGAGACTGGAAACGGGCATGATCTAAGTACAGGAAAAAAAATGTGTGCGCTAAAAAAACACATAAGTCAGGTAGGGGGTTTGAATCCCTTCTACAGATGAGTGGCTTTCAAACAGGCGTGTCAAAGTAATTTAAAAAAGCCTAACTACGGAACCTTTTAACTAAGAATAATTTATCATATTTTTTAATAAATAGTTAATTATGACAGTGTTTGACATTTTCGTTCAAAGAAAGTGCAAATAACGACGTGCACACACGAATAGTGGTATTTTTGTGGCAATTCAACCCCTATGATTTGACAACTTCGACATTTAACATCTGTTAAACGCCATACTTAAGAATCGAAATTTTGTTTCTTCAAAGAAGGGATTTTGCCCAAGAGAAAAATTCTTTATCAAATGCTTTTACATAGTTTATTAAACATGTGGTCTTATTATTTTATCTGTTTATTCTTCGGTTTATGCTTATATTTAACATTATATAAGTTATTAACCTAAATAGAATACCTGTGCAGGTGATAATTATGACCAGGTATGTACAACTGTATATTGTCCCCTGTGTAGGATTGTTCGTACTGTAGATAGACGGCTATATTAATTATATTTGTACAACTGGTGTTCTGAGCGTATCTGTAATAATCACAAAAAATGAGCTACACTTCATATGAACGAGAACAATGGCATTCTCCTATTTGAGTTTTTCTTAATACATCCTGGATGATTTTTTAAATCAAAGAATTCTGTTGAATTTCAAGAATACAGATTTTTTTTTTTACAAAATATAAATCTATTTGGACTTTTGTTGATTTCTTTAGTCAGAATATTTTTTCAAAGGTAAATGCAGAAGACGTTTTCTTACATAATAATTTGTTTTAATTAATATGCGTGAATTAATCTGAAAGTCTCGTTAAAAATGGATTTGTCTGCACCGTGAAGTGTGAGCGTGTGGTTAACTATAATCCATTATAATGGACCTAATGTATACATTGTATGTAAGTGTATGTATGTCTACGTTCTATAAATAGATTCAAGGTGTTATTTTGGGCCCTTGCTGGACCATTTGTTTAGAAATGTCGCGCTATGCATTTGATGTACAATATATCAGGTACTTTTGTCTGTCATAAAAACAAAACTGAATTCCAGCTTTTATACTTTTGTACACTTTTATTTAAAGAACAACAATATACAACAAAACAAATCAAACCAAACTGAATGCAAAGAAAAAACTGAACAACCTGTACGTTCAAGTACAAAACGAAAAGGTGTTTACAATTCAAAACATCTAGAATATTTTATAGTGTTTGCAAAACAATAAGCAATATAGTCTTAAGCAAACAATTAGCAACATAGTCTTAAGCATATCTTCAAAGACTTCATATCACTGCAAAACACAACCATAAATCACTAAATTTTTTCCTAACAACTGTGAAAAAATAATGAAAATCTCATCAAATTTGGAATCCCACATCTTTATCAATTTTAGTGATAAAAAGAAACATAAGTCTTTACACACAGTACAGATTTTCTATAAAATTAGTTGCTTTTGATAGAAAATGCACTCGATCTGTTTTTCAATCTGATGTTAAACCATAATTAAAACGATGACCATATGCATGTGACTGGTTTCCATTAAGTTCAACTGGAATGCACTGAAATGAGAAGAGCATCGAGAAATCGATGTCGAACATTTCCTGAATTATGTCAGAAGACTTTTTTGTACATTCATTGTTTAAAAACTGCGCATTCTCCGTCTGTGTCGTTCCCGGGACCAGTATTTCGCTGTCGTCAGCGCGGACAGTGCACGGCCTATAACCACTTAACCCGGTAAGGTCAAGCTACGATCTCTTGTTTATGAAAACAAATGGAGAAAGTTACAGAAAAAAAATGTTAGATGTAATTTTTATGATGTTGATAAATTGCACTCTTAAGGGAAACTGATAACATGTCTTTTTGTTTAAATTTCATGACCATTGTTTGGAAACAATTGAAAATTTTTAAAATATATTTCTTTCTCTGAAACAATATAATTATACGTGTATCTTCTTAACTTTGATTATTCAAGCCATTGATTATGTATTTTGAGAAAACTGTAAACATGGTTTATATTTATATAATTATATAATAAACATTTATCAATTACCTTATATTAATTTAATATGAATTACGAGATGCCCCGTAAGCATACAAGCTATGCATTCTTCATTGGAACTGACGTCTATAGCAAAGTGAATCTCCTTAACTCTGTATATTAATAATGTGCACGCTTATCTGTCAGCTGATGTACATGACAAGGTATTTGTAGCAGAATAAACCACTACATGTACCTACTACATAATATTCACTCATAGGGCACACTAGTTATATGGAATTATGAAACCATTGTTACCTTAGCAGGTGGGTTGAATTTTTATTTTTAATTTCTGGCAGATGAAATTTAAAACAGATCAACTAAAATTAATGTTTGCGTTCAGGCAAGAAAAATTGTGCTGTAACGAAAATGTCTGCTTGATTGTTTTATGCAAGGTTTTAATTTTTTTTCTGAAAAATGACTACAGATGCACTGCTAGTATCTATAGCATGAAATAGTAGAAACGTTTTATAGTGTATTCAAACTATTCAAAAGCGACATGATATGTGTCATTTGAAATGCCGTCTAGGTAACAATCTGAAATCGTTCGTAATGTTCCTAACTAGAATTCCTGATTAACCTTATAGCAAAATTAAAAAAATAAAAACGCAAAAGTTGCCCTAAATTGTGGCCAGACGTCCTAAACAACAAATTCCTTATTCAAGAAATACTTCAGGCATTGACCATTTGTAATTTCCGCTTGCGTCATACAAACTTGAGCAATGAGTGTTGTCACTCCAGTTGGACAACTTCTCGTGATTTGAGATCATCAGATGATAACCGCTAACCTACAAAATCTTTGCAGAATCTAGCTTTAATATAATGTTTTCTGTTATATATAAGCAGTTTGGTTTGTTGTCATCGGTTGTCTGCGACGGATTAAAAGATTTTAGTCCTTTCAGACAAATTACTTATACGAATGCTACAGGAAACATAATGAACTACCACAAAAAAGCAATTATATTATACTTGTTTTAAGATGTACATGTAGTTCTGTTACATGGGCTTTTTTGGATAAAAAATATTTCATTTGGATTCAAATAAAACACCCTCTTCCTTCCCGACCCTCCCCATGAAAGAAACCATTTTAAACAGTTTCCTGGGGGATTCTTTTGTTCAGGTGAAATTCAAAATGCCTCCTTTTAACCTTTCTAGCAAATTACTTGTTTAGGCTGTTTAAAGTTAATTCTACGTTTAACGTCACATCTAAATTTCAAAACCTACGAGGGAGGGAGGAAAAAAATAAACAAACAAAATTTTCAAACAATTGTGAATTTATTCAAATTAACCTATTCAGTACATTAAAAACATTATAATTAAGTAATATGAGTATTTAATTGATATGACACCTAAGATTAATTTTCCTAGCAGAGTTTTTCCTTAGTGTGTAAATCAGTTTGAGTCCTATTCTTAGCAAAAAATGTAGTCTAAGACTGAATGTGCAGGAAAGTGGCTTTTAACTAGGCCTCAGTTGTCCTTTGGATTTATATTGCCACATGTCCATGGTACCCTGGAGGCAATTGCTTCTTCTTGTGGGAATAGTTGCTCAATATCTACAATTAAAATTATTGATGACAATATTTATAAAACTGTTCATGTTGAAATATCCTCAAATTGAATTATGTCATATTTTTTCTTAGTACTAGACCTAGTAGCATTAAGTTTTGAAAGTGTGAATACTAATATTTGGACCATACTGATAGCTGTTAGATTATCTTTAATACCTTGAATTCCACACAAAAGACAGGATTCTTTACGTCTTGGAATACCTCAAACCACTTTCCTTACTCTCCTTCACTTGAAAGGCCCTATCTTCGGTAAGCTTCTCCCTGCTCGAATGGTTAAGACAAGTATTATCTTTTCCAAAAATTGTAGCTATTTGTACATGAATTATGAAGAAATCAATTATCTTACTCATTACTGTTCCTTTCGATTTTTACAGACATATTTTTTTAATATTAAATAAATTAAATAAATAAGGTTTAAATGATGCTTTTCACTGTATATAAATATTGGTTTTTGACACACTTTCCACTCAGTAAAAAAGTTTTTCGATTCTCTCCAAAATACAATGAAAAGTTCAGCCAATAATCACGAACTGAGAGTCTGTCAGTCTGTACGTGATTCGAAGACTGACCAAAAAAAAAAAAAAGTAGACTTTGTCATTAACTTCAATAATAAAATCATCTATTTTTTACTTACATTTATGGTCCCAAGCTCTTTAATTCACTAGTTTTCTTTAATAAAACACCAACTGCCTTTACTGCGGCTATCAAAGCACATTTTCTGTCACTACGGGAAGCAGAATTTAGTCGCTAATTGTAGAACCAAACCGGAACGGACATACGGAATTCCGAATTGTTTGTTTTTTTCAAAGACGAATTTCTCATAAACCTACGCGCGCGGGTGACGTTAAACATAGTTTTAATTTTAGACAGCCTTATCCTTACAAATGTATAACAATTTACGGTCTAAGACAAGGAATGGTTAATTTAATATTAACATCCAGAAGTGGTGTGAGATTTTGTAAAACATAAATACCATCCATTTCAAAATAATTTTTTTTGTCCAATTAATATTAAACTAGTGTATATTTAAAATTGTTTCTTCATGTTTTCAATGAAAAGGCCCACCAGCACCATTGATATAACAATTGTGTTACAGTTCGTCAAGAGTTGTAGGCCAATCTCGATCTTTGAACCTCGATCTTCCACACAAATGAACCAATAAATTTTACCGTGATTAAGACATAGGTTGAACAGCCGGTCAGATTTCTTTCTTTAGCTCAAAACCAGCGCTTCTAATAAATCAATCAATTCCAGTCACCAATTGTCATCGATTTTTGGATATTGATACGCGCGTCAAGTGAGCTGATGACGTAACTTGATGTGTCGGGTTCGTCAGAAAATGTCCTATATCTAAACGTTTCTTGAATCTAACTCAGATTTCGAGCCTCTAACTACATATTAGCTGCAGCTAACTACATGTTAACTGAAACTACTAAAATTTGGTTGAATATAATGAGGAAAGGCTTTTACATAAATGTAAACGTTGTTTTAACAAACAAACTTAAAAAAATATTTTAAAAGATAAATCCTTTGATTAGTTCATTTTGGATTGACTTAGATTTCTTATACACGTATGTCCAAGTTTTTCCTTTCTCATAACTTTGTGTAAAATGTTCAGTTTGTATTGCACTCATCGTTGTTGCAAGTGCATCACGATTTTATACATTGTACTTTAACATTATGATAGCTTTTTACACCGTGCCAAAACCATGGTTGTTGTTTACGATAAATATTATAAAATTAAAATTAAGATAGCACTTGTACAGGATTCGACAAAGTTTATGCATAAAACTTTCATCGTTCTTTTTAACTTGACCTTAACCCCAGATATTCTTAGATTCAAACTAGAGGTACTGTGAGCGATGAGCTCACTAAAAGATACCCCCCGCCTCCCATATGGTTATAACTGGTGAAAAAGTCCATGTTTTCTTGTGGCCGGGAAACCCAAAATATGTGTCGGATCAAAAAGTAAAATAGGAGGTGCACAATGGCAATATGTAATAAAGATTCTGTGAAAGTTGCATCAAATTTCATTCAGTGGTATGAGAGGAGTTGCGGATAAGAGATGGGTACCCCAAAGCGTAACAGACGGACAGACGGACGGAATTAACGATTACTATATACCCTCCCGCTTTTCAAGCGGGGGGTATAATGAAGTAAACGATTTTTAGAGATTTACACTAATATTTATATAAGTTAAGTGGGAGTTGATAAGATACAAACTTGGATAAGAACTCTGCCTCTTCGGTTCTTGAACCCATGCTGTTAATGTTTTCTTTTATTTCAGTTGTTGAGTAAAATGATTGTTCCAACACACATCTGGAGTTTGGCCCTATCCGTCCTCAACCTTGTATCCCGTGTGGCTCTCTCGGACTCGTACTTCAAAACCCGGTTACCAGGTAAGCAAAATGATACACCAATTAAAATGCGTCAATCTCTAAATTTTCAAAATTACAATAATAATAAGACAGTCAGATTTATTTGAAACTTACTAGTAACTTCAAAGGCAAGTATATTTGCATGTATATTGGTAGAATAATATCCTTTTGGAATTTTTTTTTACCGGTAGCCGTAAAATTTTACTCTCTATCCTGTACTCTTTATCCTATTCTAAGGGAAACTTTCAGAATAACAGTACGTGTTGAAGTTTTAGGGCCTGCACAGGCTTATCATGTGATATGTATTTATTTTGTACATTTTACATATATATTTGTATTTTTTTAACCTACGTCTCAGTTTCTTGGTAACATAACATATTTGACGAATCGTAATCCTTTTTTGTGGAATCGTAAATTATTTTTTACAGAAAGTGAATATCGGTTTGAGGAAACATGGTGCGCCTTACCAACTTTGCATGCAACTAAAACCAATTTTAATAATCATAAAAATAGCGCATAACTAAGTTAAAGTGCATTTTAATTAAAATTTATTCGAATTTGAAGAAATATTTTTCTTGATTTTCAATATTTCTCTCTGATATCATAATTAAGCTAATTACCTGTCGGGATACAAAGTGTCGAAAAAAAAAGTTACATGTATACATATACCTCTTGATAAAGCAAAAAAAGTGAAATTGATATTAGAATTGAAAAATGGTTTTTGTCAACAATGAATCTGTTCTTGTAGTCATGGTGTAGTGTAATCAAACACTCAGTCTCGGTGATTTAGAGAACAGGAGACAATATACTGTATTAATGTGTAGTTCTAACATTATCACAACAGTTCAAATTTTTCAAAGATTTTTTTTGAATATCTACAAGTTTAACTGGACTAAAATATTTAATGATATAGGTCTGTAAAAATATATTAAACATTTTAATTTTTTCTCCACACGATAAGAAAACTGAAATACTCTTATATAATACCGGTGATAATAATGTATAAAGATTCTTTTTTTTCGATATTGTTATATACTGAGTATATATGTCATTAAAACCTTTGTCAAATCAAGCAGTTAACTTATTTATGTGAAAATATTTTGTTTGTTCCGCATAACAAAAAAGGACCAAAAATCACAAATCTAAAATAATTTTCATCAAAACAACCCAAAATTAAAAAAAATTATATACATTTCCATTTACTCAAAACAGTGTTACACGTTTATGTAATTACAAGTATGTAATTACTACATCATTTGGCATTGACAGATTACCGTGACCACGCATGCGCTCGTGAGTGCGAGGAGGACGGTACCCCCCTGACTTGTCAATACGACTTCACCATTGAGTATTACTACACCTTAACCCAGGCCTGTTATGGATGTCCCTACAATACCACAGACTGTTTCCGCCCTCATTGTGTGGCCGCGGACGGCGTATCACGGGGGATCATGACCGTCAATCGGATGCTACCTGGACCAGCTATACGGGTGAGTGGATAGTCACGTGATTATCCGTATTATATTATGAGTCCAGTGTAATGTGATTTTTTTTATTTTCAACTGTTCGTTGTCTAAAGAGACCTTTTTCGTAAAGCTTTTGGCCAAAATCATTGAAATGCTGACTTAATAAAAATGATAATAACACAGTGAAGTGTTAGAAAAAGTAAACGATTGTAAGCAGATTTATGGTGTCAATGAAGTTCAGTATGATTTTGCAACCATCAGTTCTGCCCCGCAGTTTGATGTTCCTTTACGATAAGATAAAGTAATGCACTTTCAACAGGATCCTGTTTTTCATCACGTGCAAATTCTTTAAATTTATTTTTTAGTTTCACAAAATTTAAGCAATTTTTATATGAAAGCATTTTGTAAATGAGCTATTATTTTACTTTGAAAGCAATAATGTGAGGATTATTTGTTCACAGCAGACATTACATGTTGAATATTAAACTCACATTTCATTTATTTTTGATACCTATTTAATATGCATCATCTAAAACAAGTTACTAATATGGTAAAAGTTTTAACCAAACTCGAGTTGCCTAAAGGTGATCTCGGGATAGTTTTAAGTAGACTCAACAACCCTCTACTTATGGTTGTACTTTTGACAGGTGTGCGAGGGAGACACGATCATTGTCAATGTCAAGAATAACTTGGAGGGAGGGGAGGGTACTGCGATTCACTGGCACGGCATTCTCCAGAGTAAGACCCCCTACATGGACGGCGTGGCCATGTTGACACAGTGCCCCATCAACCGTCACTCAAAGTTCCAGTACAAGTAAGCAAAAACTGAATTGTTGGTGTTCAGGAAGTTCCTGAATAATATAGTTAAGTAAAGGTTAATTTATGGCACACACACTTCTAAATCTCCTTAACAAGTATTCCAAATGAAATTCTATTATCATAAACACGGCAAGTCAAAATGAATAATGGTTTTATTATTCAAAGATGTAATTATAATTAGTTCACCAGAGCCATGGATAAAAAAAAACCCTGTACATATAGGTTTATAAGGAGCTTCATTACAAATTTCAGAGCCTACAATACCTAGTGTTGACACGATTTAGGCCTCTTGTTCACCGAGTTTTTATTTTACCAATATACAGATTCCTTGCTGAAACACCCGGTACCCATTTTTGGCATGCCCATGCAGGTTTACAAAGAGCTGATGGAGTCTTTGGCTCTCTTGTGATTCGTCAACCAAAGTCACGTGACTATCACTCAGCGTTATACGACCATGATTTGCCGGAACACTCCATCTTACTCAATGACTGGATCGGCGAAATGGGCGCATCTCGATTTGCCGGCCATCACCACGCTATGACGGAACACTTACCAACCTCTATCCTAATAAACGGTGAGTAGTTTTAAGCTCTATATTGTTTACGTATCAACTTTTATAAAACACTCTTAAAGAAGTCAAAAATTGCTCTAACACAGAATTTAAACTATTTGTTTTGTTTTCAGGACGAGCGACTTTGAAAACATTTCTTCCAAAATCAGAAGTCCATAATGGCCATGGAGGTCACATGATGCCAATGGAAACCAATGGACATCAACAAGCTGGGCATATGATGCACGATTCGAATCTAAATCAACATGCTGGTCACATGATGACAGACATGAACAATCATCAGATGGTCCAAGACGGCAACAGGCAAACGACAAGCAGTGACAATGAAAACTCAATGGACTCCCTTCCAACAACGAACCCAGCGATGCAAAATATGCACAGCATGCACAATATGCATACCATGCACACAATGGGAATGCCAAATGCTCATAATGACCACAACATGGGTATGGGCCCTATGTCAATGAACAACGGAGATCATAGTATGCACAGTATGAACTCTATGGGCATGAACAATGGGGAAAGCAATATGAACATGAACAATGGAGAAAGCAATATGAACATGAACAATGGAGAAAGCAATATGAACATGAACAATGGAGAAAGCAACATGAACATGAACAATGGGGACAATGAGATGCCAAGTGGTATGGAGTCACTTACAACACTTTCGAACTCAGATTTAGAAATGCTTGTAAATTCAGAACATCAGATGCACCAAATGCATCAAATGGCGATGCGAAGGCGACGAAGTGCTAACGAAAACACTGTCACTGCACCAACAACCAGTGACGATAATGATAAACCTCATGTACAACTCCCTGTCCAAACTCCTCATGCCGTCTTTGCTGTAACACAAGGTCAGCGCTACAGATTTAGAGTTGCTAGCAATGGTGTAAATAACTGTCCAATCGAAGTCTCCATCGATAACCACACTATTACCGTCATCAGCTCTGACGGCACACCTTTCAAACCCGTCCATCTCCAATCTTTCAATATATTTGCTGGAGAAAGGTATGACTTCATTTTAAATGCTGATAAACCGATTGGGAACTACTGGATTCGAACCCGTGGTTTGGCCGATTGTGGACCAGAGTATAATGGCGTAAGTCAGACAGCTATCCTTCGATATGAAGGTGCCATGCCGATGTTTCCAAAAGAGTCTACAGAATACGAGGCAGGGGAAAGACCAGGAATGGTAAATTACACTACATCATGTACTTTGCTTATTTGAAATCTCAAGGAAAAAGAATTCACAATTTTACAGATAGTTATATACAGTGTATTAAACTTACCGGTAATTTTAGCTTATTTTCTATCCTTTTCTTACTTTGTAGAAATTAAATCCATTCAACAAGAACTCTGACCTGAACACAATGAACGTGGATCGACTTGAATCCTTAATTCCAGATGACATTTCGCTCAAGGTCAAGCCAGACAGGGTGCTTTATCTTGCCATGGATTTCAATTTCATCGAGAATTATCGGTTTAACGATCCCGACTTCTACTCGCTGCAGCATATGATGCATAGAGGGGGACACGGAGGACATGCTCATCATATGTTTTCCCCCCAGATCAACAGAATATCTTATGCTGCCCCTCCCTCGCCTCCACTCACCCAGTACACTAAAGATCTAGAGGTCCGTCTTTTACAGTTAACTAAGTATTAGCTGTAGAATAAGTCAAACTAAGAATAAGACTAAGAATAAGTCAAAGTAGAATTTTTTTAATTCTCTTCATTCAACTCTTACGCTGTATTGTACAGACTTAGTTGTATTTCATTTACAGGACATCTTTTGTGATGGAAATTCATATAAAGATAAGAACTGTAAGAAGGAGTTTTGTGAATGTACCCACAGAGTCAAAATCAAGCTTGGAGAGGTCGTAGAAATGGTGCTGGTAGACGAGGGAAAACATATGGATAATAACCATCCAATGCACATGCACGGATATAACTTCAGGGTCGTTGCCATGGAAAAGGTGGAGTTTGTGGCGCTACCTGATTCAATTCTGATTTACGTATGATTTTTCAACAATACTTCATAAAATAATGTTTGAATAAAATTCTTGTTATTTTTTTATAGTTGGGGAACATGACTTCGGTTGAACACGTTCGGTTTATGGATGATATGGGACTAATCAATAGAAAACTCCATAGGGCTATCTCAAAAGATACAGTTACCGTTCCTGACGGTGGCTATACTATTATTAGATTCCACGCCACCAATCCAGGTACTGGATGAAAACGGAAAACCCTGTTTTCAATATCTTTTAATATCATATCCATCATATTCTGTTCATGCCCTTGCTTTTGTAATGTTGGCGTAATAATTGTATAACTATCAAAATGTAGCAATTTTCTGCTCAAATTAACGGTACAATCTGGGATTTTTCTTTCCAGGATTTTGGTTATTCCATTGCCATATCGCTTTCCACATGGAAATGGGGATGAGTATGGTCATCCAAGTTGGTGAGCCTGAGCAAATGCCCAGACCTCCGCCCAACTTTCCGCGTTGTGGCGACTGGACTCCAAAGGAGCAGGCAGAAAGCGACGATAGCATCTGCTCCCCACCTCCAGCATCTGCTAACTTGGCGTTTGATCCGCCTACCTCAGCAGCACCGCCCACAACTACAACCACCCCCGTACCCCCCACTGAGGCCATTACTTCAACAGTTCCACCCGTACTTATTTTATTACCCCTTATTTTCAAACTTACCTTCAATTAATGTCTTTTGTTTAATCAGAATTCAACACATACATACAAAATATTATCGAAAGAAATTCCAATAGTGATCAGAAATCCATTGTTTCAAGAAATCCAGTTTATACTATATCATAATTTATATATTTTTTCATTAAATTTTATTTTATGACTGCATTTAATATTGCATGAATTGATATACATGTACATTTATTGAACGAATAGAGAATGCCATAGTGGTTTTCAAAGAAAATCTATTAAAATGAGAATGTTTTTGTTAGTGCATGACTTAACATGTAAATGTACAATATTGTAGGAACCCTTCACCCCAGTAGTCTTCTCTACAACCGGTATTTAATTTTTCATCTTTAACACCTTTGTGTTGCTAATTATTCGTGTATCTGTGCAATTGTGAAATGAACACTTGTGGCCATATTTGTTTTTCCTGAGCATAGTGTGTTGTGCTTTTATGCACTTTTGGAAAGACAAAATGCTTGAATTGAAGCTGCCAGCACAATTCATTTTGAAATATTTTTAAAAGACAATGCATGAAAAGCGAAAGCGTAAATGTTGTTAGTTAAGCGTACCATGTGTTGCAACGCTGTAGATTTCCATGTTTTGCACTGCAACTTAATAATGCAATTTTAAATTTTTATGTGTTTGCATGTTTTAGAATCGTAGCTTTTTGTTTTGTTTGTTATGTCCATCAGTGGGTTTGTTGGGTTTTGTCTCGTACATGTAGCTGGAGATGGGATCCATTTGCACAATCAAAGCTCAAAAGACGCGTCTAAGGTAAGGACTTGAAATCGCTCAAATCAGTTATCGTTGATTTATAATTTGCATATCTACAAGTAGTTCACCAGTTTTAAAAAAAGCTATTGATGGTAGAATCGTAATTTGTCCGTTTCAATTTAAATCCAAAAAATAAAAGTTACAAAAGCAATGGACAATATGCAAGTACTTGTATTGGTATTCCTACCTTTTTTACGAGTAACTCAGACGTATGATTTTTACATTGACTGTTTTTGTCAATTTGATTATGCAAAGATTTTTTTCTGTTGGAAAACATGTCTCTAACAGTATTATAGAAAGGTGTTTTTATCTGTGTTGAAGCATATGATTGGTGGTAGAGTATGTTAGATGGTGGTAGTTACATGTAAGATGCCTCGTGGTTTAGAGACGTCAGCCCAGAGGATGTTGACAATTATTATTTTTCTTTACTTTTCAGTTACATCAGATCTATCTGGGTGGAATTCAACAGACAACTGATGTAAATCTTAAGGACGTCACGCTTCACTATGCTCTGCTCGTTTGGATGACGGGGAAAAAGAATTCCATGAAGTCCCCCAAAACTTCTGCTTTCTCAAAAGATCATGGCCGCCATAAAAATATGTCTGGAATGAAAAACAAGCATCATAGGAAGCACAAAAACATTTTAAGTGGTCACCAGAAAAATAATGAATCCAGTCACCATTCCCCCAAGTCGACGCCCAACAATTTACCATTCATGAGCATCAAATCAGCAAACGTGCCAAGTTCTTCGAAGAGTAGTATGATCGAGCTGACGAACTTACCGAAAATGATAGTCCCAGCTCACTACATTAAAAAGATCATCTCGGACCATCCTTCAAAATCTGTCAAAAAGGTACATCGGCAGCAGCGAGGCCCCGGAAGTAGAGAACGTGTTGGACGGTTGTCAAGTTCTTTGGGAAAAGTAGGCAAGCGAAACATCACTGTGCATGCCGTTAACAATTACAAACAGACAAAATTCCGCCAGAGACCCAGAGGGTTTCCTAAACCAGTGCGGAATGGACCGACAGTGCTTAACACAATGTCTTCTCCAAACTTAGATAGACATACAAATGATTTACAGAAGACATTGCCAATGAGAAACAGAAATCATATCGATCATTACCGGAAGTTACGAAACCCACCGATTTCACGGCACAGAATAAGTCACGGTTTATCTCGCATGAAGCGAGATTTGGTTAGAAGACTTCAATCAAGATCGTCGGATCCATTATGATGAAATTGTTATTGAACACAGTGGTAATGAAATCCAACCCTGCTACTCGAAACGAGATGCGAAACATACGACACAAAGTTACTGGGGAAAATGTCGCCAATCTGTCGAATCGTTGCCGTTCAACTCAACGGACGCAAGAAACTTGGTTCAGTTTGTCGATACCTGCCGAAAAGTGCTAGGAATATGAATTTCCAAAAAATGAAGTGAACAAATACGTCGTTGATTCCTATAGATTGCTGTAGAAAGGACTATATGTTTAAATGTTTTGATCCGTCGGTATAGCTATTGCTGGATTGTTTTCAGTTGCATCAGTGTTTCTTTTTATCACATTTTTACTTCAAAGCCGATTATTTTATTTTTTGTCTTTCAGTTATTAGTTCTACTAACTATATGTAACATTATACATTTATTTGAATGTCTAGTCAGTGATTAATTTACTTGACGATCACATTCTCATTTTTTTTTTTTTTGAAGATCTGATTTTTGACAGTAATTTCACTCTTTTAAAAATGTTGTTGAATATTATTTTAATTAAATGTTATTCTATTTAACATAAGGTTGTCCTTATAACGGTTTTATTTTCTGGCGTACATTCCTTCATTTGAGACCCAGGGTCTATTATTTATTTACCTATATAGTGCTTACTTGTTTGACATAATTCTTTTTGCTTAGTGATATTAATACATACAGACATTACACATTTTGTGAGTTTGCAGATCATTGTATTCATTTTGAAGTCATGCTGCATGTTAGACTTGTTTCTTGATTAGTATTCTGAATTTCAGATCATTTTTCATAATGTTTGTGCAATAGAATAAATGGCACTCTATATGAAACATGCATGGAATACCATATATATATAATCCTTTATCCTGTGTGTTTTATTTTTGATCGAAGCTTTCCTTTTTCAGAGGAAACTGTTTTGTTAATATTTGAATTATTATTTTTTTTAGTTTATTTACTTAAGAACACTCTTACATTATTTGAAATTGTCAACATTTTATCCAATAACAAAAGCTTGACATGACCCGGCGAGTTTTCCTTTGAAGTCAAGCATACTGTAACTGCGATACAGAACACTTTCTGTGGGCGTTTCTTATGCAAATGAGCAGAAACTGTACTGTATCTGCAAAATATCAACGATACATACGGTTTATTTTTAGCGATGACGGAAAGCTGTATTCATATTCAGACACAAGAATCGTTCAATTTGATAGCACTTTAGTAATTACTCAAAATTTGAGGTGATTTTATTTAGAATAAAATTTTACAAAATAAACTTACATGAGTGTCGGATTCAAAAAATTTAGAAAGGAGGGAGTGGGGCAGATCAAAAAGGACTACCTTGACTCCCCCCTAAAAAAACCCTGAAAATCGTATTTCGGGGGGGGGGGGTAGGTTTATAATCAACCAAGACACTATGTGCGTGAAATCATTACTTGTTGATAAACTAAGAAGCGTATATAGGTTTGGCAAAAATAATTTACAAAAGCGATAAAAGAAAAAAACTTAAAGTTGGGTGGGATTGGGGGGGGGGGGGCAAGTGTGAGTACTGGACCCCCCCCCCCCCCCCTTGGTTACTCTACATTTTATTAAAAACTTGAAGTAAAATACCCCCCCCCCCACTTTCTTTCATCTGTTTATTTCAATTTTGTATATGATTACAGGTTAGAGGATATTGTCGGAGGTTTCTCTCAGTATACAATATCCCAGCATTTTTGTTTCAAAATATGATTCTTATATATAAAAATGTTTTGCATTAATTCATAGCTTAAATTGAAAAAAAAATGTCAGCAAGAGCTGAATTGAGAAAAAAAAGAAACCTACCCAATCAAATCTAAATTAATTTTTTGGAAAACAAATTATATAATGCATCCCTCAAATAATTATTTTTAAAATAATAGTAAATAATTACCTGCAGGTCCACCTCACTCGGCATTTCAGTTGCGAATGCTTAAAATGGGATACTAAATCAACTTTCTGCTAAAATCATCTGATTGGTTGAGAGATTGTACCCAAATATGAATGTAAATTGGTGAGGTCATTAGAGAGGTCATGTCACAAGTCATTTAGAATACTCGTTTCCTACTGTATCAGAGATACAGGGCGGGGCCCGGCTCGAGCTATCGCTCTCGCCTCAAGCCCCGCCCTGTATCTCTGATACAGTATTACTCTAAATAATACAAGCTAAATTGTGCTTCCACCCCTGTATATGCTGCTGGCCATAAGACATTTTTATTTATTTTCTTGAACTCTACATTTTTAAAAAAGTAATTAGGATTTTTTCAGTATTCTTATCAATGTTCTGAGTTTATTTTATAATTTTGAATTGATTTCTTATTTTTGCAAATCAGTTTTTATTTCCAGTATTTCAGATATGGAGAAATTAAGAAAATATGTCATCAGTTTGTTTATCATTAATACCAGTGAATCTATTACAGGTCTCTTATCATTAATTATAGTCTTTTCAACGAATTTGAAATTAAAACTTTTAGAATATTATCTCCTACGTTTTTTTTTCTTCGCGAACTTATTGTGTTTGAAGTTATCCAAAAATCGTACGCATGATTGTTCAGATTTCAGAGACGTAGCATCGTTTTTGAATGAGAGCACCAAAGTTACCTCGAAAAAAACTTTGGAAAAAAACTTGCCATGACAGGCCAAAAGTGAAAAAATAACAAACTCAAAAATCCTATTTTGAGGCGGGGGTTCAACATCCCAATATGTTTCAGTATATTTTTTACTCATACATACTATATAAGAACTCTACCTTTATCTAACTATACTGCAATAAAATGTGGGGAGTCGACCAGTCTTTCAATGAACATTTTCTAATAACAAAAATTGTCTGAAAAGTTGGAAGGGGGTGGCATACTACGTGCCTGGATTTGATTCAATTTAAAATATTTTGAACTACGCTTATAAATCCACTAAACGTGAGTTGTAAAAAAAGAAAGTAAAAAGGGGCATTACAGTCTCAAAGCAAAGGGAAATATCGAATAATGAAGAGGTGTAGACCTATTAGTGTTTCAGAATCGGAAGAAGAATATTATCGATTATCGAATCGAATCGGAAACACCATTTCGATTCATAATCAAAAATAATCGGACATTTCTCATGTTTCTTTTTTTTACATAATGAAAGGCCAAGTACTGTGTTATTGATAAGAACTAAAGAACACGTAGGCCAATATTTTAGTTTTAATGAATCTGGTGATTTTCTACTATTATTAAAGGAAAGGATTACACTTGTTTAAATATGAAAGAAAATTAATTTTAATAATATTTAATTATTAAACTGATAACTTAATAAACAATTATGTTTCATTTTTTTAATAGCATGTATCAACTTTATAATTGAACTATAATCTCTGTTGAGATTTTGCTGGGCTAGATATTTGGACTTGACGCCCGCAAGTCCAAATATCTAGCCCAGCAGAATCTCAACAGAGATTAAATTAAACTATTAATTGATCAGTTTAATGTGTTTAAAATTTTGTCTAAAGTTAATTGATTTTTAAAAGATAATTTTCATTAAAATTTTATTCCTATATATTAAGAAAAAAGTAAAAGTTCAACAAGTTGTCAACCTTCATAAATGTTCACATTTGAATGGGTATGCACAATAAAAATAACACTACTTCTTTTGAATTCCTTATATATAATTTAAAAAGAAATAGAAGCTTAGTGTTTAACTTCTAACTGATCTCTTAATATTTAAACTATAAGAAATAATACACAAAATGTGAGTGGAAAGTAGAAAATATCGTTTCATGTGAGAGCAGAGGAAATTCAGGTTAAAAGACGTTTTTTAAGTGGTGTTCTTAATGGCTATATATTTCATCATCAATTCTTTTGCTGTCCATATGAATTATTTCTAATGGAAGGGAAATTATTTAGATTTAGCCATAATTATTATTTTTTAAGCATGTTTACGAATTATTCACTGACTCAGTTAGAAGTGGTTACAAGCACCGTTTAGTACAGGCGACGACCAGGAACTTGTGTGCACATGGAAGATGCATAAAAAACAATCAAGCTACCATCTTTATATAAAAGAAAAAAAGGTACACTACACAAAAAAGACAATATATATTAAGATTGAGCATTATGTTTAGAGTATCTATATATATATATATATATATATATATATATATATATAGTGACATATATATATCGATTTTGCTGTTAAAACAAACCATTAAAATCTTTTACATTAGTAATGGTAACATTATAATAGTGCATTGGCGCCAAGCTTCCCATTTTTTGCCAAGTTAAGAGAGAGAGATAAACATTTTCAGAGAATAAATATTTATATGTCTAACTTATGTATTGCGATTCTATATGCTGAATCACTTATTTTTATATAGACTTATATATATACATATATATACCGGTATATTTGAGAGTAGATGCTATAAACTTTAGGAACATTATAAAACAAACCATTAAAATCTTTTACATTAGTAATGGTAACATTATAATAGTGTATGTATATACAAACCAATATAAAACAGCGCCAAACGGCGGAAGTCAACGTCAAAAAGTCAAGTTTGATATAATACGGATTTTCAGCGCCTATAAAATAATTCTGAAAATAAATCTTACCTTAGTATTTGGTAATATAACCTGTTGGTCTTATTATTTCTAGCATCTAAGAAGGTAAGGATCTGTTAGTAGAGGTTCCGTATGTAAGATACAGGTTTGTTAATCCAGATGTCGTGTATATTTATCTCCAAGTCAATGACTGAAAGTGCGTTTCAGTTTATTTTTCAAGAGAAACTAAATATTTTCAATAATGTTTGCATCAGGTGACTGTGCCCCACAAAATATACCTGTACCCATGCTTGTACAATTCGGGCACGGTGAATCGGGCGTGGTCATCTTGAAAAACAAGGGAAGGATTTTGCTACAACCGGCCACAATTGTTCGTCAAGGATGTCAAAATATTTGTCTGCATTAATGTTGCCATAAACCAGTCAGTGTTTCAACACCATCCCAGGTGATGCATCCCCGCAATATTAAACTCGATCATTACAGGTTTCGGTGGTTCGCCGGGGCTGATGCGGTAACCACTCTTCCCCTGCCTTTCTCCAAATATACATTCGGTTGTTTTGGCCTAAAACAACTTTGCATGAAAAATTCGTCCGAAAAGATGACTTCTGACCAGTTATTGTCAACAGTCCACGGTCATTTGCCTCTGGCCCATGTCACGCGGGTTTTTTTCGGTTTTGATCCCTAATTCTAATTTTCTTCCTGCAAGCACACACCGGTAGTACTTATTTTTAGACAAATAGCCATTAGCGTCTTCCAGACACATGAAACATCCAACTTTGGTTGAACGGTCCTGTTATATCATTTAAATGGAGTGGTGCGATTAGCCTTTACAAGCCTCAGAAGTTGGCGTTCACCTCGGACGTTAATTTTTCTGAGACGCTCCGATTTTTATTTTTTTTAAAACTATTTACTGTGCTTTCCCTCATATCACACCGTCAATATGACAAAAGACAGCATGCTTACTTATGACATGCCAAAAGAATTCCCCGGAATGGTGGTGTATGAAAATATCTTCTTTTCTGATTCTCAAAATTATAATAGAACATTGTCGGTAAATTTAGTTATAAATTTAACACAAGCAATAAATGTAAACTTCGCACAAGATGTACATACATTTTATTCCAATCAGATGACAAACCAGAAAACTGAAAACTTCAAAAATGTCTAAGTTTTGTGTCGTTTTTTCCCTAAATATCACCAACGGGATTTTAACATTTTAGTAAGAGGATCCCAACCCTATCCACAGCCCCGAAATAGGATCCCCTGGTTTATTTATTTATTTTTTTTTTTAGTCTTTTTTTTTTCAAATATCAATCAACCCTCTTTAAAAACACAATTAAGAAAGACTGGCTTGCCTGTCTGATATGCGTGTTGTACGACAGAGATAGGAAATGCCAGTCTGAGCATGCTGACATTGCTTTGATCGAATAATGTATCGAACGAGCTATCCAAAATACACTAACCGGAAACAAGATTTATAAACTTCATTCTTCAAGTTTCGTTGGAAAGAATTAGCTACAATCAGTTTAGTAAATATTTTTAATTTAAGGAAAAAATATTTTAAAGACAATCGGGAATCTAGCCTAATGCAGAATGGGAAATGGAATGAATAGGGTAAAGTATGAAACTTTTGACTTGGTTAAACATGTTCAGCTGATGTTAACTGTTTACGCAAAAAGCAAACGAGAAAAGTAAAATTGATGCAAGTGATTTTCATGTATAAAGGAAAGTGGTTTATGAGGTAATACTTGATTTAATACATTAACTATATAATAAAGTGGTTTATACATGAAGGTTCTACCCGGATTATATGTTGGAAACTTTCGTGATGCCAAGGATAGCAATCAGCTGAAGACCAACAGAATAACTCATATCCTCTCCATACATGACAATGCGAAGAAACTTAGAGATGTAAATCTATTTTCTTTAATACTTATATATGATTTTATAGTTTAATTAATTATACTTTTGAATTAAAAAAAAACTATAGTATTTTAAAGCTATGATTTTAAATGAAAATGATATAGAGTCAAAGGGAAATTAAACATGTACTAATTTATTTTTTGCACAATTAGGATATAGAGTACAAATGTATACAGGCCAGTGACAACCCTAACCAAGATTTGACTCAATATTTCTCTGAATGTATCGATTTTATTCATGTTGCGCGGATCAATGGAGGCAATGTTCTTGTCCACTGGTAAGACTCCAGATTTAATAATAAGTTTATCCAATGGAATAAAAATAAAATATATAAATCTACTAATTAAAAAATAAATGTTTATGTTTATGATAATTTTAGAAATTTTTCAATTATTTCCTTGTCTTGAAAACATCATGTCGGCATATACAGTGAATGTATGAGCTTTCATCAGTATAAATGCCTCTTTATAAAAGATGTTTTCAATAGGAAAATTTATTCTACACATCTATTTCATTTATTTAATTAACTTCCTATAAAAAGTGTGTTTGTTATAATATATTTTTAATTAACTTCCTATCATGATTTTGTGTCCAGTTTGGCGGGTGTATCCAGGAGTGTGACAGTGACAGCGGCCTACATGATGACGGTGACTGACTACGGGTGGAAGGACTGCCTCAATGCAGTCAGAGGGGCCAGAAGTTACTCAAATCCAAACTTTGGCTTTCAGAAACAGTTACAAACTTACTGTGCAGAAAAAGTTACTATGGTGATTACAAAACACTTAATTTCTTATTCTTATCAAATGTAAGAATGCTCTTAGGCCAATAGATACCAGTGTTTGAATATTACAACATATTTCTTTATTCTTGGGTGGAATAGGGGGTTTGAATATTTTATGGACAAGCAGAATTTTACTTGTTCATGGGTTCATTTACTTGTTCGTGGGTTCATCATAATTTCATGTGCAATTCATATATAAAGACAGTAGATTAAAAGAATTAATAGGTTTAAGATATATTTTTGAGGGAATGTTATTTCTTGGATAAGGGTGACTCTCAGTGACTTATCCAATGCTCATTCCACATATGTAATTTTTAGAATTATATATACACAATTTATCACATTTTTAGCTCACCTGAGGCGAAGGCTCAAGTGAGCTCTTCTGATCACATTTTGTCTGTCGTCCGTCCGTCTGTCTAGCTGTCTGTCTGTCCGTCTGTAAACTTTTCACATTTTAGACTTCTTCTCATGAACCACTGGGCCAATTTTGACCAAACTTTGTACAAGCATCCTTGGGTGAAGGGGAATTTAAATTGTTAATATGAAGGGCCAAGGTCCCCTCACAAGGGGAGGTAATCAAGAAAAGACAAAAATAGGGTGGGGTCATTAAAAAATCTTCTTCTCAAGAACCATTGGGCCAGAAAAGCTGAAACATATATGGAAGCATCCTGGGGTAGTGTAGATTTTAATTTGTTCAAATCATGACCCCCGGGGGTAGGGCGGGGCCACAATGGGGAATCAAAGTTTTACATAGAAATATATGGGAAAAAATATTTCAAAATCTTCTTATCAAGAACCACTAGGCCAGAAAAGCTGAAACTTATGTGGAAGCATCCTGGGGTAGTGAAAATTCTAAATTGTTCAAATCATGACCCCCAGGGGTAGGGCGGGGCCACAATTAGGAATCAAAGTTTTACATAGAAATATATAGGAAAAAATCTTTGAAAATCTTCTTCTCAAGAACCACTGGGCCAGAAAAGCTGAAACTTATATGAAAACATCCTGTGGTAGTGTAGATTCTAAATTGTTCAAATCGTGACCCCCGGGGGTAGGGCGGGGCCACAATGGGGAATCAAATTTTTACATAGAAATATATAGGAAAAATCTTTAAAAATCTTCTTCTAAAGAACCACTGGGCCAGAAAAGCTGAAACTTATGTGGAAGCATCCTGGGGTAGTGTCGATTCTAAATTGTTCTAATCATGTCCCCCGGGGGTAGGGCGGGGCCACAATTGGGAATCAAAGTTTTACAATGGGGAATCAAAGCATCCTTTGGAAGTGTAGATTTCAGATTGTCTAAATTATGATCAGTGGGGTAGGGTTGGGTCACAATATAATCTAATAAAGAACTGAATGGTCAAAGCTTCTAAGGTGAGCGATGTGGCCCATGGGCCTCTTGTTTAACATGCATGATTGATGTTATAAATATTGAAAAATTTATTTTTTATTTAACTACATCAATATTTTTTTAAGGAAAGAGAAAGAATTAAATCTACTTTTGAACCTGTTCCATTCAATGACAATGAAGAAATGCGATATCTTCTGGATGCTTTTCAAAAGTTCGTTTTATATGGAGACCCAAACAGGGATGATGGATTGTACAGCCTGCCTCATAAAGCATACAAAGAACGACCAAAGGGAATAAGTATAGACTCCAGCAGTGAGGAGGATGGGGGGTCACACAGTGCCAAACAGGAGGGGGCGTCTCAGAATAACCAGAGCAGTACTACGCAAGAATCGTACACAAGAATCTCTGTAACGCAGGAAGTTAAGGAAAACCAGGATATACTGAAACAGAACCAAGGGTGTGAGGAGCCAGATGAAGATTCCGTGAATGAAAATCAAAAAAGTGAAGAACCAGAGGATGAGGACATAGTGAACCAAAATAAAGACCTCAGCCATATATCCAATAATTAATGAAAGGTGTATTTACATGTACTTGTTTACAAGTGATGCATGTACCTATGCAGTTTTTCTATGCAAAGGCAGTACACATTTTTTTTGTTTATGAATGATACAGTCATACATGTGATATACATGTATCATGTGATATTTTTCTTTAAGAACTCTTGACTTGATTTTGATCTCATTTTGGAATAAATAATCTCCACAAAATAACATATTACATGGACATAAAGAACCACCAATTGGCATTATTTAAAAATTTCCAACAAACATTTGCCCTTAAGTCCCTTTGTTTATTCAGTGCATGTAAAATTAGGATGTCAAATTTGTAAGTTGTAAATAGCTCTGAAGGTCAATCCAAAAGTATCACACATTTGTATTTAATGATATTAAATTATATTGACTGCTTTTTCCTAAAGCTATGACCAGTTATATGATGCATGTTAGTATTATTTATTTACATCTACATCTAAGAATCCAAGAGGAAGTGAATATTTGTATTTCTTGTTTATTATTAAGAATTTGTTTTTATTAATATCTACAATTTTTTATTTGTCTAGAATTTTTTAGATTTTTGTTTTTACATTTGATGTACAGAATTAAAATTGTAATATGCATGCAAACGTATGTGCCAATAAATAAAATCAATAAAGTTGTTTTCACAATATTACGAGGGTGGTCCGTAAAGTTCGTGGACAAGCAAAAAATTTAGTAAAAGTTGTGTCATTGATTTTTGTTATTGACATATTTCTAAATCTTTACTAAATGTGAATTGAAAAATGTAAAAATTTATTTTTCAATTTCAAATGTTTAATTACAATTATGGGTTCATAATTAGACTTCGAATGGAGGCCCCGGAGCACCGCAAAATTTTATTTAAAAAAATATTTATCACTTTTTTAAATTTCATTTGTATTTATAAAATTCTGGGGAAGTCTAAAAGAATTTTACATCATGAGGTTGACAGAAGCTATCACGTCAAACCTGCAAAATTTGAACGTTCAAAGTTTCAAAACGGCTAAGCAATCAAAGTCAGAACATATTAAGACAGGATCGGAATTGTTAGAAAAAGAGACGTTTTCGGAATAGATGGAGCAGTGAACAGTGATAAAATTCTGCGTAGACATCGGGAAAACACCTACAGAGACCAATACATTCTGCAAAAAATCGGGAAAACATAGTAAAAGAAGTCGTCTACTAGTATTTAAGTGGCATATAATATTTTCAGACGGAATGAACAGTTTACAGGGTGACGTGCATGAAGGAAAACCATCATTCCGAGATTGCAGTGCTGTAAAAAAAAAAATGAATTTCGTAACGTGATCATGACTTTGCGCATTTCCGTAAATAAAATCGTCTTTACACGGACAGTGACTGGATGATTGCAAGATATATGAGACAGGCATTGTTAAATATTATTTTACGAAAGAAACCTGAACATTTTGTGCATATTTTTATGACATGTCAAAACGACATAAGTAATTATTGAGTTAAACGCTGACTATGTTGAGAAAAGTTACATGTGCTCGTATTTAGCTTTTGAAGTCGGGTAACGTCAAGAATTTTCGTTTTAGTGCTCCGGGTATGAGTGTGTGTCTTTTTTGTATCTGATACAATTGTAACTATTTGTGCTTTGTTTTTATTGAAAACTTGCATATTTATTAAATGAAACATGAATTTAATGAAAATAATACCGGTAGTTTCATATATTCTGTCAATGTTTGTCAGTAATTATTAATGTTGTCCAAGAACTTTACGGACAGCCCTCGTGCATAACAAGAGGCCCAGGGGACATATCCCTCACCTGGCCACTATGGCCAGGAAAAGGCAGAAAATGAACCAGTTCAGTATTAAAGAGTATATAAATATGACCAATAACCGCTTTGTTGTTCTGGGGAAGATTTTTCAGACAGTGAATATATTCCTATGTAAAACTTTGATCGCCAATTATGATCCCACCCTATGATTTGAACAAACTTGAATCTACACTACTTGAGGATGCTTCCATTTAGATATGACTAATCATTGGCTTGCTGTTCTTGATAAGAAGATTTTGAAAGTTTTCCCCAGTATATTCAAATATGGAACTCATTGCTCGTTGTGGCCCAGTCATACCCTGGGGGATGTTGCGATTTAAATAAAGTTGAATTTACACTACCTTAGGATGATTTCATATATTAAATGTGACCAATCACAGCTACATGTATGCTGTTCTTGAGAAGATTTTTAAAGATTTTTCTTAGGTATTTCTATATAAAACTTAAATCACCCATTTTGGTCTCACCCTATTCCCGGGGGTTATGATTTGAACAAACTTTAATCTACACTACCTCACAATGATTCAACAAACGTTTTATATTTTCAATCACTGTGGTTCTTGAGAAGGATGATTTTTAAATTTTGCCATTAATTTTTCATAAAATCTTAATTATCTCTCCTTGGAAGAAAGTACGGCCATTTATTTGAATAAACTTGAATCTCCTTCACCCATGAATACTTTGTGGCAAGATTGGTTGAAATTGGCCCACTGGCAGTGGTTCTTCAGAAGATGATGAACATGTTAAAAGTTTATGACATCCAGAGACAAAGGATAAATTTCGATCAGAAAGGTTCACTTGAACCGAAAATGATGGTTGTCATCAGTTTTTTTTTACAAGGTTTTGATTTGATAGCCATACATAACCCAGCAAACCATTTATGAAGTACCAGTAAAAACTGCTTATCATATGAACCTTTTTTTTTTATTTCAGTAGTCACATAATTATAAGTTTATTTATAACACACATGTAAAAGTATATTGACAAAGAAGGGAAGTTTTTGATATAAAAAATGCATTGATATTTGTAAAGGGTACATGTAATGTCATATTTAAATATAGGAATAAAAAAGTAAGATCCTATTATATCATTTTGTTGACTGGCATGAAAAAAGGTAAAATCTTCTTTAAAAAAAGACCTGAAAAACTAAATAGTACTAGTAATTTTTTTACAATAGATATAATTTGAAATTCATCTATGTTTCTCCAAAACATCTGCTGCATATTAAATAAAAAAGGTGATTTAAAACATGAGAGATAAAGAGATATGTTACTTTTTGGCATGATTTATAAGTGTCACTTCTTTGCTTTGATTTTAGCCTCGAGTTGAGGTGACGTGATCTATTGCAACGATTACTGTCTTGGTGTGATGTGATGTTACATGTAGACTAATGCTATGATTTCTGCCTTGCAGTGAGATGACGTGAGACTGTTGCTATGATTTCTCCTTGGAGGAAGGTGATGTAAGACTATTGCTATGATTTCTGCCTTGGAGAGAGGTGATATGAGACTATTGTTATGATTTCTGCCTCGGAGTGAGGTGACATGAGACTATTGCTTTGATTTCTGCCTTGCAGTGAGATGAGATTAGACTATTTCTATGATTTTGCCTTTCAGGGAAGTGACATGAGGCTATTGCTAAGATTTCTGCTTTGGAGTGAGGTGACATGAGACTATTGTTATGATTTATGCTTTGGAGTGAGGTGACGTGAGACTATTGCTATGATTTATGCCTTGGAGTGAGGTGACATGAGACTATTGCTAAGATTTCTGCCTTGGAGTGATGTGACATGAGACTTTTGCTTTGATTTCTGCCTTGCAGTGAGGCGACATTAGACTATTGCTATGATTTCTGCCTTGCAGCGAGGTGACGCGAGTCTATTGCTATGATTTCTGCCTGGGTGTGAGGTAACGTGAGACCATTGCTATGATTTCTGCCTTGCAGTGAGGTGAGATTAGACTATTGCTTTAATTTCTGCCTTTCAGGGATGTGACATGAGACTATTACTATGATTTATGCCTTGGAGTGAGGTGACATGAGACTATTGTTATGATTTATGCTTTGGAGTGAGGTGACGTGAGACTATTGTTATGATTTATGCCTTGGAGTGAGGTGACATGAGACTATTGCTAAGATTTCTGCCTTGGAGTGATGTGACATGAGATTATTGTTATGATTTCTGCCTTGGAGTGAGGTGACGTGAGCGAATAGCTGATTTTTCCTTGGAGTGAGGTGATGCGAGACTATTGATGAAATATATAGAGATGACGAACAATATTCAAGTTCAAAAATCCACAGAACAATACAAAATAGGAGAAGAGCAAACACGGACCTTCAGAACATCAGAGGTGGGACCAGGTGTCATGGAGGAGTGAAAATCCCCTGCCGACCGGACCAGTCACACCTGCCGTGTGCTACTTGTCATAATCGGGGAATAAAAGAAAATATGTTGTAAAATAAGTGTGTAATAAATGGCCTTACAATTAGTATGAAAAATATTTATCAGCATTTGACTCAATGATAATTTGTGTATGCTGACAAGGTCATTGTATCGACCATTAAACTAACTAAATGATGACTTTAAACGAGACTGTTGATATTTTAGAAATTGTACATATGTAGAGCATGCTTTTGCGTATCGAATCAAATGAGAGATATAAACTACTTTAAACATAATTATGATTTCTGACTTGGATCGAGGTGATGTTAGACAACTGCCATGATTTCCGCCTTGTATCGAGATGACTGGGTCTTTTACTATGATTTCTGCCTTGAAATTAGGCGGCCTGAGACTATTGATATGATTTCTGCCTTGGAGTAAAGTGAATGAGATTATTGCTATGATTTCTGCCTTGCAGTGAGGTGACATGAGTCTTTAGCTTTGATTTCCGCCTTGTATCGAGATGACTGGGTCTTTTGCTATGATTTCTGCCTTGCAGTACGGTGAACGTGCGACAATTGCTATGACTTCTGCCTTGAATTAAAGTGAATGGGATTATTGCTATGATTTCTGCCTTGCAATAAGGTGAACGTGAGTCTTTTGCTTTGATTTCTGCCTTGCAGTGAAGTGAATGAGATTATTGCTATGATTTCTGCCGTGTAGTGAAGTGACATGAGTCTTTTACTGTGATTTCTGCCTTGGAGTGAGGTGACGTTAAACTTTTTCTATGATTTCCGCATTGGATAGTGGTGACTGAAATTTTTGCCATTATTTCTCCCTTGGAGTTAGGTGAAGTGTGACTTTTCTGGCGGGAGCAGTAAATGTTCGAGTCACGGTCTCCAACTTTTTGGGACTTCCAGGTGGTAAGGAAATCCGGAAGTTTTGAATTAGCTGTTAAATAGAGAAAAAATCCACAAATGGTTTTCTACAATATTGGATCTCGATCAGGCCAATCAAGAAGCTAGGAATGATTCAATCAAATATTAAATATTAATATTATCCCAGTATTGCACAGGAAAATTCAGTGCACCAAGATTGTGTGTACGTACACGTACCTTAGTCGTTAAGACAAGCATTTCTGTTTCTGCAAATCTTTGTCCAATACAGCTGCGAGGACCAAAGCCGAATGGCAGGAATGCGAATGGATGAGTGTGTTTTATTTCCTCGTCAAGTGTGCCGTCTGCGTAGTTTCCTCTGAGAAACCTTTCAGGGATATATTGATGTGGGTGCTTGTAAAACCTTGTGTCTTTGCTGATATTGTGGGATGCTAACAAGATCGGCGTCTATAAGGATTGAGTAAATAGTAAGAATCACGTTAATCGGTCTTATTAATTTTGATTAAAATAGATTACTTCTTGCGCGAAATAGGAATATCTTCACGGAATTAAAACCTGCCTTTTTGGGAATATGATATCCTGCTACACAACAGTCGTTGTCTAATATTCGAATACTTCCAACGTTGATGGGGAAATTCTTCCTATGATTTGAATGAACAGAATTGATCAATGATTGCTACATATAAAGTGTGTTTGTATGCGTATGAGTTTGTATATTGTATATGTTGTCGTGTATAAAGCTATTTTTAATACAGAGTTCTCTTTTTCAAAAGATTTGGATAGTCTTAAAATGTCCATGATTATCCAGTCACCTTAAAATGACAACTTTTTAAGGTAGATGCTGATAATTTGTCTTTTGTTCAATTGACTGTTTTCTATAAGTTTTCAAATTGGAAAGTTATTTCATTCGACAATTAGACAGTGTTTTTATTTTTTCTTCTATTGCATAGTAGTTATTGATATGTCAGCACGTAATAAAATAAATGACAAAGTGGAGTTAGTGAAGAAATCGAAGAAGTTTACATCTGACTCCAATAGTATCGCAGATTTTACCTCATAGATTCTCTGAGACAAGCTTTTAGATATGGCAATTTCGTAAGAGTCTCTTTGTTCAGATCTTCATGGCCAATGGTAGCCATAATTTCTTCGTATATTTTTTCCTGTTTGTCTGAATGGACTGCTAATTCATGCCAGAGGAAGACCAAACTGTTTGAGGTCTGCAAGTAAGTAAGGAAGCAAATTCTTTATTTCCAATTTTGGCCTATCAAGGGCATATGATTGAGAACAAAATCACACATGAATAAAAAAATAAACAGAAAAGCAATAGAAATTGCAAGAGATTCAAGAGACAGATACATGTTACTAACTTTGAGACATCAATCATATAAAAGTAGCAACATATCTCCCAGTAATTCAGATAATTATATGCAATGCTTAGATTTATCCTGTGACAATATTGTTTCTCATTTGAAAAAAAAATTATGTATTCTTCAAAACGATTTCATTTGTCATCAGCCATACTAATTTATTATTCTGCAAGAAAAGAAGATAGCATGGAGCTACAGTTTCATCGAAGTGAAGGTATTAAGTTTTATCTGCAATAAAGTTTTCATGATTCAGAAGCAAGGATTAGTATATTGTGTGCATGAAAGTAACTTGGCTCTAATTTATAGTTGCATTACAAAATACATGACCCTCTGCCAAAAGAAGTGAAGTCTATGTTGTTATTTCTAATGCAATGAGACTTGAGTATAATATTAATAAGCTGGAATTTTGAGTTCAACTAGTTTTGTGTACGCAAGAGTATGCTCTACGTACATGTATGTACAATTTCTAAAATGAGGTAAATTATTGACAGACAAGTTGATGATATCAGTAGTCTCGTTTTAAGTAATCATTTCGTAAGCTCTACAGTCGATACAAGAACTTTGTCAGCAAATACAAGTTATCATTGTGTTTAATGCTGACTGGCATTTTTCATACCAATTATTAGGCCATTATTTACACACTGAATTGACGACGGATTTTTTCTGTTAACAAGGTGACTGCGGATTTTCACTCCTCAATGACACCTGATCCCACCACTGATGTTTTGAAGGTCTGTGTTTGCTCTGCTCCTATTTTGTATTTTGATTTTTCAGCTTGAATGCTGTTCATTATATCTCCATATATTTAATACAGTCAATAAAAAACTGGAGGTCAATGGACCACACCGCTCCTGTTATCAAAAGATAGAAAAAAAACCTCTTAGAAATTGAATTTAAAGTTCTCAAAAGACTTAAGATATCTAAAGATAACGATTTCGTACCGAGTCGATGCCTCCGCCGAAGAGATTTGTGATGAGGATGTTTATTTTGTCTGTGTTCAGGCGGCTATCTGACAACATGGATAACAGAAGATTGGGTTCCGGGGACTGATCTTGTAAGTCCTCGGTGGACCGTTCTCTTAGTCTCTGCATAGCATTTTGAATCTCCATTTCTGTTATACTAAGATTATGACTTGAAGTGAGAATTGAAATTGTTATTTTGGGAAGTTAAGTTACATAAGTTATTATATATGTGTATGTAATAAGTATATGAATAAAAGAGAACCAAAGAATTTCACTGGAAAAGGCGATTTCATTGCTTAAACTGTTAAATGTAAATTTTGAACACGAAAGGAATGCTCAAAAATCATTTTTAAGGCTATGAGAAGTTTTACCTGTGTAACGTGAGCACTGCCTTCTCGAATCTCTTGTAAAATGGTGTCCTGAAGTATTTGTATGGTTTGAAGAATTTTCCCGCCTCAGCCGTGGATGTAAAGATTGTATTAAGGTCTTCCATGCTGACCGCTGGTTGACCTTCAAGGCACCCCAGTCGCCGGTTAAAACACAACATTCCCATACCTTATAAAATGTATATACCGTGAAGGTTATACATAAATACAAATACATGAGTAGATAGATGGATCGTTTTAGAATGCATGATGTATAAATTGTAAACATTTCACTTTGTATTTAGATACATACAATAAATTTATTTTATTTAGACAAAAGGGTGAAAATTACATTCCGTAGCCACGCTGACCAGTGTTTTCAGACAGTCATCTATGACCAAGGTATCCTTCAAACTCGCCACAAAATCGTCAGCCACCAGTCCTATGAGGGGAATATGAGAGCGTACGGCAGACGGCTTCAACATCTGATCCTGAGCTGGCTTCCGGAGATTCCACCAAGCCTCTCCTTGTCTGAGAAAAACATTAATTCAAGTTTGGCTTGAAATTCTTGTACCATGGCTCGAGCTCTTTGACGGCTATTTTTTTTAATGAAAGACTGTGCGTTATATTTAGAGATTTAGGCAACAATATTTACAGGAAATTATGAAATAAAAGCTGCAGCTGTCCGCAGATTAAGATACCTCTTCATATTAATTTAACCGTTTGCTCAGCTAGGCTAGCTGCTGAGTGTCAAATCACTTAATTTTTTGATACAACTATACGCAATGGGATCCGGATACTACCATGTATAAAAACATGTAGTAGATCACTATCTTATCGCACCATCGAGGTTTTGGTCGATAGAGCGATGATGCGATAATGCTATGACGATAAAGCGATGGTTTTGACAGCGTGAAAACGAGGATGCAATGGTGTGACAATGCGCTGACGATGATTTTTAAAATGGATATAGAGGTTACGTGGCGCCAAGTAAAAAGTATCTCTCCGTAAACCTCTTACATGCTGGAAAAGTGATACCATGTGCTAAAATGTATATACACATTTAAAACTGCATTTACATATGCTCTCAAAATTCCTTTTGAAAAAGTATTTATTCAAATCATACAGTGTACCCAATCCTTCTTCCTTCTTGTTCCGGATACCGAATACTTTCACAATTTCCACTTCCGGTCGGTAAGGATACTTCAACCTTAAACTTAAAACCTCTTTGGCGAATTCTGGATTTGATATGACCACAATCCAGCGGAAGGCGCCTTTAAATCTGTAAATATCGCCATATTTCTGCTGGAGAACATGCAACAAATCATTGATATTTCCAAATGATTGATTGGCTGAAATAAAAAAGAAATATGTATAATTTAATGAATAGAATATGAAAACATGCTATTGGTTATATATTACAGATGGTTGAGCAAAATTCTGACTAAGATAATTCACTGGAACTTTTAACAAGTAGGCTGTAATCAATTTATTTAAATTACTAGAAGTAAAAAGGTGCTCTTGGCTTTGTATTAACAGTGCATATAATTATTCATACATGATAGTCCTGTTAAATATCTTACTGAAAGGTTTGAAATGAAGAGCTGTTCCTATGAAGGGAAAGCTGTAGATTCCCTGTGGACCAGGGATCTTGTTAAAAGCCTTTCCAGGGCTGGAGTTCCCTGGGAGTACAAAACTGCCGACAGATCTCATCCGCCGCGCCAATGTGTCAACTCTACGAACAAATTATTCAGTGAAAATTTTGGGTAGAGTTTATGCTTAGTTTTTCAGGAGAAGATCAGGTACATGTAGGGTAAATAAATAGATATAATATCTGGGAGATATACTTGTACATTTCAACATCATATATAAAATTTTCACCAGCAACTGCACTTTATCATATATAAATATTTTCATATGTAACTGCAATTGTGTTATTTACAAATATTTTTTACCGTTTTTGTTCAAAACTGACCTAATAGTTTTCGAAAAGTTAAAGTTTATTCGAATCACCAAAAACAAAAAAAAACCAAAAAAAAAAAACAAAGGAAAAAACTAAAATAAACATACTAAACAAAGAAAGAGGCAAAAAAAAATTTTTAATAAAGGATAATAAAGAATAGACAACAAACAAACGTTAAGAGCAAACAAACAGAAAACTAACAAAATTCAAAAGCATCCGACACAAACAAACAAACAAAAAATACCTTTTTGGTATCATGTCGCATCTCAGGTTCTTCTGTAAAAGTGAAATTACATGTACACCTCACATATGTGGCTCAAATAATCCAAAATATTGGGGTTTTCCAAGTTTTTCACAATAAAAATTAATTATTTTGAATTCCCTTGCACGTCAAGCATTAAAAATATTTTTTTTGAAATGTCCTGAAAATCTTAGATTTTCAGGTACATTGTACATGGCTCAAGATTAAGTGACTTTTCCTCATTTTCTAGTTTAGTTTCTTGTGCTATATCAATAAGATGTCAAAGTTCTGTCATGACACTGAAAACTGTTGAAATGAATGAAATAATTGGATACGAATACTTGTTGATTCAGGCATTTATTGTGATAATTCTATTTATATTTGTGAAGACAAAATATAGCTGAAATGAG
Organism: Saccostrea cuccullata; assembly: GCF_032062105.1. Lineage (NCBI taxonomy): Eukaryota > Metazoa > Mollusca > Bivalvia > Ostreida > Ostreidae > Saccostrea > Saccostrea cuccullata. The sequence goes on from NW_026920610.1 coordinate 1,019,535, forward strand.
CATCTCCCCATTGCTGTATGAAGATGATGGTTACAAGAAACAGTGATAGATCTAAAAAAAAAATCTATAAACAAACCAATCTGTAAACATGTCATAAAACACGGACCCCCGGGATTTCCAGAGTTGTGATCAGGTACCTAGAAGGAGTAAGCATCCCATGTTGACCGGTTACAGTTCGCCTGAGCCATATATGTGGATCATGTAGATGGAACATTCCAGTTTCAAGTCAGTGTAAAATAAGTGTGAAATAAGTCATCAAATCTGACTGACGTTTTTCATACTAATTATCAGTCCATTATTTATGCACTGAATTGACGACGGATTTTCCCGTTATTTCCCGATTATGACAAGGAGCACACGGCGGGTGTAACCGGTCTGCAGGAGATACTCACACCTCGACGGCACCTGATCCCACCTCTGATGTTTTGGAGGTCCTTGTTTGCAGTGTTCCTTCTACAGGAGATGCTCACACCTCGACGGCACCTGATCCCACCTCTGATGTTTTGGAGGTCTTTGTTTGCAGTGTTCCTATTTTGTATTGTTTTATGGACTTTTGAGATTGAATACTGTTCGTTATCTTCATATCCTTCATACCAAGAGTGCGGTGTCCTAAGCATTACGACGAATATTTCTAATTTTTAGCCGGGCTTATTGCTCAAAGAGCAATTGCCGGCTTATGTCATCCTGTTCAAGGCAGGAAGTCAACCCAATAGTCGCCATTTTAAAGTTACGTGCAAAAATATAGTTCTTACTCTCAACTGCTTTTGAGATAATACAAACGCTAAATAAAGCAACAAAATAAAACGAAGTTTTATCTATATAAATGAACATTAGTAGTAATGACTTTGAAAACTTCAGTCCTAAGTCAAAGAACATAGTTCATTAGCGTAAGGATTTTTGATAATCAATGTTATCGTAGTTCTCTACACATACGAGGTAAAGCAGGAGAGGGAACCAGACTGGCCTGTTTGTTTACATTCAGCTGCGGTACCAGATTAATTCTGATTCTGACAAAATCGGACTGGTATTAGGATTGAAAAACTCACTGTCAGTGTCTTATATTTATATGGATAGTTTTAAATCAATTTTTTCATCAGAATATAAACGTGATTCATGTAAGAAATTCATTCTACTCCGTAAATGAGCCCGGCTCTCTGTACTTCTGAGTACTTTGATTAAATAAATGGGCGAGTCATTATGTAACAATTGATGTTCGATAAGATACACCCAAACTTTCGATTTAAATGAAAATTTTTACCACTTCAATGCGCTCCATTGTATTAGTCGTAAAGCTATGGGACAGCCCACTCTTTGCGACTAGCGACATGAGTTACATTGAAATGGAGATTTTAAAAGTAAGACTATAGACGTAGAGTGTCGTCCCCGCTTTCTTCGCACTGAAGTGGCAAAATTTTTCTTTTAAGATGAAAGTTTGAGTCTTTCTTATCGAATATCAATTGCTACAAAATGACACGCCAATTTCTTTTGAAACAAGAAAGAATATTCGTTGTAATGCTTTAAGACACCATACGCTGCGCGACTGGCAATTTAACACGAGTTACACTTAAATGAAGATTTTATAAAGTTTGAAAAGAGAGAGGTAGAGACCCAGCTTCTACAAAACACTTATTGAAACGAATATGTATATAATTATGTTCTTACAATGAAGCGCATTGAAGTGGTAAAACTGTTCGTTTGAATGCAAAGTATGGGTGTTTCTTATCGAATGTCAGTTGTTACATAATGACACGCCCTTTTCTTTAGAAATGAGAAAGGAAATATTCTCGGTATTTTTTTAAGACAAGCAAAATTAGTTACACTGAAATAGAGATTTTAAAAGATTGAAGAGAGTTAGTGAGTTTCCGCTTCTGCAAAATACACACTGCAACGGAATTGTAATTACAATGAAGCGCATTGAAGTGATAAGATTTTCCGTTTGGATGGAACGTTTTGAGCTATATTTAGAAGTTGATTGTCAGATAATGACAGACTATTTCTTAAGAAAGAAAAAAACTCGGACAAATAGTTCATTAGAATATTCCATAAATATATTAGCCAATCAAATTGACGGTCTACATAAACACAGAGTAAGCATGTGTTCTACCGATACATGTGTTATGGTAACTCCAATAAACATGATAAATTCAAAATTATGCCCAAATTCGTTTCAATATATGTTTTACAGAAGCTTGAACTCTCTAAATCTCTCTCTTAAACTTTAAAAATCTCCATTTCGGGGTGACTTATGTTGCTTGTCGCAAAGAGTGGGGTGGCCTAAAACATTACGACGAATATTTCTTCATTATTTCTTCTTCGTTTCTAAAGAAATGGGCGTGTCATTATGTTATAATTGACGTTCAAAACATGACTCAGAACGTTTCATCCAAATGGAAAATTTTACCACTTCAATGCGCTTCATTGCATTATGAATTAATTAGGTTTCTTGGAGAAACCGTAGTAATTGTATCGATCAATCACATGCTATTATATTTATGGAATACAAGTTTCACGGGTAATTTAATGAACAATTTGACCGATTTCTCTTTTCTCAAGAAATTGGCGGGTCATTAAATGTATATGTATGACAACCAACGTTCCATTCAATCGGAAAATTTTACCAACTCAACACGCTTCTTTGTATCATTTTTTATTGGAGTGCGCTAGATGTAGCCTCATTGTGACATCAACTATAGTTGGAAACATGGGTTGATTTATTAAATCAAATTATCCCACGTTTCCAACTATCGTTGATGTCTTGGCATACATTACCATCTATAGATAGTAATTTCTTAAAACAACGTTATGAAGAAAATTCAAAACGTTCCTTTTCAACGGATAATTCTACTACTTCATTGAGCTATACTGTAGGTCTTAAATAAGATCTTTGATGTATTTTAGCAATAAGCTGTATTAGTACTTTTTATTATACATACCTTAAAGCACCGGAAATGGTAACCCCTCTGAATAAGTGATTCACTTCAGGTATTTTTTTTAGTTTTGGTTAAGTACTGCTATCAAACGACTCAGGTCAGTCCATAAAGATGACCATTATCTATGACAAGTGCCTGTTTATTCTATCTGATAGTGGACACGCTACTGTTTGCAAATCATACGGTGCTCATAGTGATAAGTAGAAATATTTGGCTGAAAATCGCCGCAGAATACATCATTTTATCACAAGAACGTATGCTTGAATTTGAATGTTAACCCTCAAACAAATAAGAAATTTGTACCATTTACAAAAGAAAAACATCACATCTATCATTATTTCATCACCAACTTCCTAAAACTTTTGTACACTCAGCCTCAAAGAGGAAAAGTGGCAATCATTAGTTATTACCTATATTTACTTTTTCCTTTGAATCAAGTGATAAAGATTATTCAATTAGGATCTCCAGCATTTCTTTAATAGTACTCAGGGACGAGGCTACTTGTGATATTTTCCCTGACCAAAATCTGGCCAGCACAGGCTAAGGATTTTGATGTATATTTCAATAAATGGAATTCAGGGTGTATTTCAATTGACTTGTGCACATCTTCGAATCGATGCAGTCATCTTATTACCAGGTATGGATAAGTTTACAGCGTTCGACGCGTTTTCTCGACATGCATCATGCAAAGCAAAGACACTTGTTGTTTGCTGAAACATATGGAGATAACTATCATAACACAAAATGCAGTAAAATAAGTTTGTAACACGTTTTTGTGTATTTGCACTCTTTGGCTGAGACAGATAACGCGAGCTCTGAAGAACTATAATTATACACAGATTCTGGCCAGTAGGGTGACCTTTTAACCTGATCGAATGATTCCCAGCATATACCATTCATTAGAATGCAGTTGTTTACTTGTTTACTCGGAAGATGTATTTGGTCAGAAGGAAGAAGCAACCAAGGAGATAGGGGGTGATCAGAGTTCAAATGTCTGAATAAATTATCGACAGAAAATAATATTTAAAGATTATGCAAAAAATTGGAAATTATTTTAAAAGTGCATTAGAAAATTAAAAAGTACCAAAGGTCAGAATAAAAGTAATTACAAATTAAAATTCAGGTTAAATATAATTATTGCAATTTCAAAAGAAATACTAAATTATGCACGGCACGCACAGGGGTATAAATGTAACTCAGTGGGAGAATTCGGCAGTGGAACGCTGAATTTTGTCTCTTTCTGGTTGCATTTATACAGGTAAGCTTATTTTGTGGAATTGAGTGCGCTTTGGTAAAAATTATTTAGTTTTCACATGGCTGGTTTTATTTGCAGGTTAAATGTTTTATATCATAAGTATTTATATTTATAATAATGTTTAATATCTTGTGTAAAATTATTTATTGTAATTATTAATATTGAAATGGATTGTTTAGTTAAATAAAAGAGTGGAACGCTGAATTTTGTCTCTTTCTGGTTGCATTTATACAGGTTGGGTAACATCGCCACTCCCCATAACCTGTAATGCGTTCGACATGCTGAAAGAGGAGATGAAATAAATCAAAGGGATGAAAAAAAAATGGAACCTTGAAAACATGGTAAACGTTGTCTGGTCATGATCAGGGTATTGCAGGAAGGTTTTTGTCGGTGCTTTAAACCTCTCACATGCGGAAAAGCGAAGCACGATCCCGGTAGCTAAGCAGATGATCCAGTAACCAGACAACATCATATAAAACCCTAAAACAAGTGTTCATATCTACCAAATAGGAACACTTTTATTTTATGAAAAGTGGTGGAGAAATGGGGCTCTTACATTAAATGGAAAAAAACGGGACTGTTGAGAACCACAAAAAAAGCCGGTGTCACAAACACCTACAAAACAGTTGCAGTGTAGTTTCAATATAAAAATTAATGAGGATTTACCAATGCGTGATAAAAATCACGAGAATCAATAACACATCCTGTGTTGTGTAGATGAACTTGTATCAATTCCAGGGGCTGCCCGACGTGCCATGGACCAGGTTTCTAGCTGCGGAGCGTAGAAAAACAAATTTTGATCGCAATTTGAACTAGGTACGCCGCACAAACTATACTCTCGTGCTAAATACGTGGTGCCAAAACCGTTCCGTCCTCTTTTGGCTGGGAACACAAACTGTTATTCTATTGGACAATTGCTATGGTTCAGGGTTGGTAAAAGATGTCCAACACATTCAGGAAACTCTTCATTCAAGAACGGATATTTTTATTCAAAAGACTTTGAAAAATTAAATAGGACAGGTAGGACATTAATTTTTTAACTTCAAATATGTCCAATCCAATCAAACTTGAAAAATTTAAAGGTGATGGTAGTCAAAATGTTGTTTTATGGTTGACTAATTTTTTTCAATGGGCTAGATTTTATGATATATCTGATAACAAAATTGTTGATGCGTTTCCATTCCATTTAGAAAGCCATGCAAAAGTTTGGTATGATTCTTTATCTTTTGAACAAAAGTCAAATGCAGATATTATAAAAGTTTTGTTTCAGGAAAGATTCAGAGAGTTTGAAAATTGTTTAGATTTGTCTGTGCTGCAATTGAAACAAAATATTACAGAATCAGTAGAAGATTTCTTAACAAGACTTATCAAAACTGCTTCAATTAAAAATATCCCGGAAAATGTGGTATTGTCTGTGGCTATGAACGGATTAATTAATGATATTAAACCTTTTGTAGCAACACACAATCCTCAAACGATGGACAAATTAAGGCAAATTGCACTGTTGGCAGAAAAATCAAAATCATGTCAAATTACCACTTTGGAAAATCTGTTGGTAGAGTTAAAGTGTGTTAAAGATGAAATTGAGAAAATAAAAGTTAATTCTGGCATTCAAAATTTTTCTGAGAAATTAAATGAGCAACCACAATATGCACAACAACCATTCATGCAGACATTTCTACCCAGGCCACAAAAGTATACAACAATGCACAAACGCAACGAACACCATGCACTACAAACTCGACGGCAACAACAATATCGGGTCCCACGACAACATATGGTTACTAATATACAGAGCAAAGGTACTACTAATCCTACTAAGTCAACAAGGCAACGCATGAATTTTCCTGCATGTAAATTTTGTTTGGGAATGTGCATGGGCAGAAGTAGGTGTCGAGCTAGAGATATTGTGTGTTATACATGTCAAAAATTTGGTCATTTTTCAAGAGCATGTAGACAAATACAGAAGCGCGATCGAGCATTAGCGGCGGTCTCTGACAAAGTGAAAAATAAACAAACAAATAAAAGATTTACAGCTGTAGACAGTAAAGACGCGCAAAACAGTGAGGCAGTTGAGGCTTTGATCAGTTTTGCAGACAAATGCTATGTCCCTGTATACATTCAAAATTTCAAATTCAATGCTCTTCTAGATACAGGGTCCTCTATTTCTGCTATCAATTCACAAGTTTTGAACAAATTGAAAACTCAGAAAAAGAAAATTAAAGTTTCAGAAATATCCAATATAACCGGAGCAGGGGGAACATCACATCCAGTAAATGGAAAGGTTGACTTACAAATAAAAATAGGAGGTCTCAGTTTAAGTCAAACTTTTTATATTATTGACGCATTGTGCCATCCGGTCATTCTGGGAACTGATTTCATGAAACAACAAAAAGCAAGTTTAGATTGGGGCTCAAGAACTTTGCACTTGCAAGAATTTTCAGCTAATATCAATGTTATGAATTTTAAGGCAGGATTGGCAAGAGCTGCCAAATCAATTATAATTCCACCAGACTCAATGATAAACATTCCTGTTAGATTATCGCATACTAAAAACAACGCCACGGTGCTATTAGAACCAAAGGCTAGTAAACGGACAGGTCTCGCGGTTGCAAAATGTGTGGTTATAAATAAACCTACACACGTGTTTATGCAGGTCACGAATACTTCAAATGAGCAAATAAATATTTCGGCTGGAACAATCATAGCATCGGTGAATCCCGTTGACGAAGCAAATATATTTTCGTTGGATCAACAAAACGCGAAAATGACCTCAAAAGAAAAATCAGTATTTCTGGATTTATCATCTTCCATTCTATCTGAAAAAGAGAAAGAAATTTTTCAAATATTTATAAATAAAAACAGTGATGTCTTTGCAAACAATTTATCAGAATTGGGCAAGTGTAATGTGTTTCGTCATTCAATTGTTACTGAAGATGATAAACCCATTCGATCACAACCATATCGTACGTCTCCAAAAGCTAAAAAGGAAATTGAAAAACAAATTAATGAAATGCTCAAAAATGACATAATTGAAGAGAGTACGTCTTCTTTTGCGTCACCGGTCGTGTTAGTTAAAAAGCAAAATAATGAATACAGATTTGCAATTGACTATCGCAAATTGAATGCAATAACACCCGTTCAAACGTTTCCATCAGTTCGCTTGGAAGATGTTTTTGACGCGATCGGGCAAAATAAAGCAAACATATTTTCTACTTTGGATTTGGCTTCTGGGTATTGGCAAGTCGCGTTGGATGAAAATACAAAACACAAAACTGCGTTCATTACGCATGATAATTTATATCAATTCAAAAGAATGCCTTTTGGTCTTGTCAATGCCCCAGCAACTTTTCAGATGCTCATGAATATGGTTCTAAAGGGTCTAACGTGGAAACATTGTTTGGTCTACATCGATGACATTATTGTATGGTCAGATACTTTTGAAAATCATTTAAAACATCTTAATTTGATTTTTGATCGTTTACGACAAGCAAACTTGACTTTAAAGCCTAAAAAGTGTTCGTTTGCTAAACCAGAGGTCACATATCTGGGTCATATAATATCTACAGACGGAATAAAAGTAGATCCATCAAAAGTTGACGCGGTTCAATCATTTCCATTGCCACAAAATCAGCATGATATCCGCAGTTTTCTCGGATTGGCAAATTATTATCGGAAATTTGTAAAAGGGTATTCAAAAATTGCATTGCCTTTAAATAGATTGTTAACAAAAGATACTCCTTTTAAATGGACCAGAGATTGTCAAATTGCTTTTGATACACTTAAACAAGCCTTAACAACAACACCAATTTTAGCCTATCCAGATTTTCAAAAACCATTTATTTTGTCATGTGATGCGTCAGGTATGGCTATTGGCTATGTTTTATCTCAAATGGGAGATGATAATAAAGAACATGTAATTGCATATGGAGGAAGAACTCTAAATAAGTATGAAAAATCATATTCCGTGACTGAACAAGAAATGCTCGCGTTGGTGTCAGCAATTGCGCATTTTCGTGTATATTTGTTAAACAATAAATTTCTGGTCTACACTGACCATAAAGCATTAACTTGGTTAAAGACAATCAAACACACGAATGCGAGATTAATAAGATGGGCATTAAGATTGCAAGAATATTCCTTTGAAGTAAAACATCGACCGGGAATAAAACATCAAAATTGTGATGCACTGTCTAGAAGGCCTTATTCAAAACAAACAAAAACTCCCGAAGAAAATGATGATGATATAATTCCACATGAGATAACAGAGGTTACATTTATATTTCCAAATGACAATCAGCAACATATCTTGGAAATGAATGACACTCTATCAGAAAGCGAAAAACAAAGTAACAAAAATGTAAACAAGAATGAACAAATTAAACAAGAACAACAAAATTGTCCCTATTTTAAACACATGTACAAATATTTACAAGATGGCACGCTTCCAAATGATCCGAAAAGAGCGAAAGCAATCCCATACGAAGCTAATCAATATGAATTGGTACAGGGCATCTTGTTTCATATTTTTCAACCCAGGTCAAAGAATAAATCAAACCCAGAAGCAATGATTAAACAATTGGCATGTCCCCAGTCTTTCATAAATGATGTTTTGAAATCTTATCATGATTCATTAGCAGGTGGTTGTCACTTGGGGGTACACAGAACTTATTTGGCAATAAAGCAAAAGTATTTTTGGCCAGGGATGTATCAAAATGTGTATGACTATGTTACGTCATGTGATGTTTGTCAAAGGGTAAAACGGGATACAGCAAGTAGGGCCGCACCGTTACACCCATTACCAGTAGAAGGGACATTTGCCCGATGGCATATGGATATATTGGCAGGTTTGCCAAAAACAAAGCATGGGTATCAATATATTTTATTGGTTACAGATTCATTGTCACACTGGTCAGAGGCACTGCCTATGAAAACACAAGAAGCAACAGAGGTTGCACATTTATTGTACAAAGAAATATTTACGAGATACGGGGCTCCACGTACGTTGGTCAGTGATAGGGGACAAAATTTTATGTCAAAAGTTGTTCAAGCGTTGTGTAAAATATTCCAGGTAACTCGGCACGTCACAAGTTCATATCATCCACAGAGTAATGTGGCATGTGAAAGAATCAATTCTACAATAGCTCAATCACTCAGAGCGTATTGTCAGAAAAATCAGGAAGCTTGGGAAGATATTTTACCTAGTGTAATGATGGCGTTCAGGATGAGTCCATCAACCCAGTCGACAGGGTATTCCCCTTATTATATGTTGTTTGGGAAAGAAATGACATTACCCCTTGATGTTTCATTGATCCCCAAGGAAGTTTTGGAAAAAGCACCAAAAGAGTACATTGATGCTTTACTTAACAAAGTGAGGAACTTGCGCAGAAAAATGTGGCTAAGGTTCAAGAGAAAAACAAAAAGCGATATGATAAGAAAACTAAAGAACCGCAGTTTAAAATAAGAGATGAAGTTTTATTAAAAGTGATGAAAAGAACTCCAGGTAAGAAACATAAATTAGAGCCTAAATGGGAAGGTCCTTATTATATAGTTAAGGTAAATCCAAACCATTCGTTTAGGTTAAGAAGGTCAAGCAACCATGTTGAACTAAAAGCGTCGGTGCATGCAAATAGGTTGAGATTGTACAAAGACCCAAGAGACTATCGTCCCCCAACGGAACCGCAAAATCCCCAAAGACAAAATAATGCAAATGACATTATAAACAGAGAAAACGCGCAAAGCCAAAAGAAACAGAATAAAGATGAATGGCACACGGTAGAAAAACTGTTGAAATCGAAATGGATCAATAATAAAAGATATTATTTAGTGAAATGGGCAGATGGGTCACAGCCTACTTGGGAACCTTCGAATAATGTATCACAGTTGTTAAAACAATTGTATCATTCGTCAACAAAACGAAGAAAAAGGAAATTCTAAAACAGGAGTATAAGATGAATATAAGGGTCAATACGGTTAACAAAGGTCGTTAAAATACTATGGGTGGAAATCGAGGAACAAATGAAAGAAAGGGGAAATATTTTAAGAAGACGGTTAAAGAAAGGAAGGGTATCGTAATGGAAAGGATTGAGTTTTGTTTTTGACTTCTATATATGTCATACATTTCTTTCTTCTTTCGGAACGTCCAATACCTTTTTCATCTTTTTCATACAAATCATTCATATAAATCTTCTATCAGGACGTTCATCTCTTTCCATATCTTTCATGTCGTCTGTTATATGGGAGTTCTAAGCAAAATTCTTTATCCTTCCTAATTTACTGCGAGAATCATTCCTCCTTTCAAGATCAAACTTAAATAAACGAAAACTAAATGATGCGAATTAAATAAAAGAAATATACGTTATAAAGATATATTAACATATGAAAGATAAATATATGCTCGGGTTCTATAAACAAAGGTACCACTAAATTCTGGAGTTTATGGAAATGTTTTCTTGTTATACATGTTGATGATCGGATAATTAAAAACTGAATGATGAAACTGACTATTTTTACGGTTGCATTGTATACATGTATTTGTGCTTTGCATGTGTTTGTTATCAACAAAATAACAACTACCTTCGGTCAAACGTCAGAATTTGCACGTAGATTATGCCTGAGTTAAAATGCATGGAATACAAATTGTGTTAACATACTAATATATTACTCACTTAAACTCTGACAATCAAATATACAAACATGTAAAGTTTAAACTTTTCACATAAGTGGTACGCTCAGGTTATGCTACAGATAACATTTTGTAAATGACATTCAATTATCTAGAAAATTCCTCTGCTAACAGAGCAATCCATGGTAATATTTTACAATAATGATATTAAAAAAAAGATTGTTTGAAAATTTTCTTGAAACATTACTATGGACGATTTTTCCTTTGGTATAAAGATCAAATTTGGCTATAAGGAAAAGGAATTGTTTAAAATCATACCAGATTTTTTTTAAAACGCCGTTCTATATATTTTCCTCTCCCTCAAGCACAATATATATATTTTTTATTGATTAGATTTTTTCTGGTCAATGGTGGCTACAATTTTTATTAATGTTGAAATGTGTTCGTGCTTTTGAACATGTAAGGTCTAACAAGGATTTTTTTTTTACGATCTTGAATGTATATCTGATAACACAATTCAGTTCGTTTGATTGACTTTATTGTCAGATTGATTTTGATTGAGTATTGATTTTACATGTATATGTAGAGTAACAATATATTATTTAAAGTATACCTACTTTGCAAAACAAGGAAAACTCATTTTCTTTTAATTGTGAAAAGGTTCCAGAAGGTAATTTTTGTGGTAACTTCTTTTTCTGGGTTAAGCGAATAGGGTAATGATTGGACGTTGAAGTGTTTATTTTTAAATTTATGATTACTTTGTGAATGTCATTTTTCCTGCAGATTATTGTTAACTATTCTAAGGAGTGTTGCCGACTCCACCCAGGTATATGTAAATTTTGAATATTGTGTTGTTTTCGTATTTATACTTTTTTTGTGTATAAAACATATTATTCTTGTGCATGTTTAATAATATTTTGAATAGTTTATAATGCTGTACTATGATAAAGCCATCTGAAAATTCAGCGATATTAACTAAAAGTCTCTAAAAAGTATCTTAAACAAATCTTGAGGACAAGATTTTTGTTAGTGGGGGGAATTTATCATAACACAAAATGCAGTAAAATAAGTTTGTAACACGTTTTTGTGTATTTGCACTCTTTGGCTGAGACAGATAACGCGAGCTCTGAAGAACTATAATTATACACAGATTCTGGCCAGTAGGGTGACCTTTTAACCTGATCGAATGATTCCCAGCATATACCATTCATTAGAATGCAGTTGTTTACTTGTTTACTCGGAAGATGTATTTGGTCAGAAGGAAGAAGCAACCAAGGAGATAGGGGGTGATCAGAGTTCAAATGTCTGAATAAATTATCGACAGAAAATAATATTTAAAGATTATGCAAAAAATTGGAAATTATTTTAAAAGTGCATTAGAAAATTAAAAAGTACCAAAGGTCAGAATAAAAGTAATTACAAATTAAAATTCAGGTTAAATATAATTATTGCAATTTCAAAAGAAATACTAAATTATGCACGGCACGCACAGGGGTATAAATGTAACTCAGTGGGAGAATTCGGCAGTGGAACGCTGAATTTTGTCTCTTTCTGGTTGCATTTATACAGGTAAGCTTATTTTGTGGAATTGAGTGCGCTTTGGTAAAAATTATTTAGTTTTCACATGGCTGGTTTTATTTGCAGGTTAAATGTTTTATATCATAAGTATTTATATTTATAATAATGTTTAATATCTTGTGTAAAATTATTTATTGTAATTATTAATATTGAAATGGATTGTTTAGTTAAATAAAAGAGTGGAACGCTGAATTTTGTCTCTTTCTGGTTGCATTTATACAGGTTGGGTAACATCGCCACTCCCCATAACCTGTAATGCGTTCGACATGCAGAAAGAGGAGATGAAATAAATCAAAGGGAGATAAAAAAAAAAATTGGAACCTTGAAGACATGGTAAACGTTGTCTGGTCATGATCAGGGTATTGAAGGAAGGTTTTTGTCGGTGCTTTAAACCTCTCACATGCGGAAAAGCGAAGCACGATCCCGGTAGCTAAGCAGATGATCCAGTAACCAGACAACATCATATAAAACCCTAAAACAAGTGTTCATATCTACCAAATAGGAACACTTTTATTTTATGAAATAACGAACAGTATTCAAGATAATAAGTCTATAAAACAAAACAAACAGGAGCAGAGCAAACACGGACCTTCAAAACATTAGAGGTGGGATCAGGTGCCATGGAGGAGTGAGCATTCCCTGCCGACCGGTCACACCCGCCGTATGCTCCTTGTCATGATCAGGAAATAACGGGAAAATCCGTCGTCAATTCAGTATATAAATAATGGACTAACAATTAGTAAGAAAAATGTCAGGCAGCATTTGACTCAATGATAAATAGTATTTGCTGACAAGGTCATTGTATCGACCATACAACTTACGAAATGATTACTTTAAACGAGACTGCTGATATTTTGTTCATACGTAGAGCATGCTCTTGCGTATCGAATCAACTAAGATATATAAAATCCGTATGGACGATAGAAAAGTGAAAGTTATCACGTTTGTCATAGAGCATGGTTGTTAGATTACCAGTAATGTCTTTTTCAAGTAAAATATCCAAGTATGACACAGATGTATCAGACTCTGTGGTATCTTTTATCTCACTCTCCCAAGGATTTATTATATACCCATCAATTTCCTTGTTTTTGTTACTGTTAATTATATGTATTTATATATCGTATTGTTACTGTTAATTTTACAGAGTTTGATCCGATTTTCCGGATCACCACACTGTGGTTTTCTGAATCCATATCACCACTCTCTGAAACTGATGACGTAGTACGCAAAACCATGACGTTATTTTTCTTGCGCGTTAAAACGTCCCTTGTTATTATGCTTTGTTTTATGGATAAATATTATACAATTGATCTCTAAAGATTTACTTACTTAGTCCTCTTCGTGCTTTGAGCACATAAGGCCTGCACCGAGGACCTCCATCTCTGTCTGTCTGCTGCCTTTGCCTGTACAGTGCCCCAAGTCCACCCCTGATCATTCATTTCCTTTTCAACCGACCGTCGCCATGTCTCCTTTGGTCGCCCTCTGTTTCTCTTTCCTGGTGGAGTCCATCTTAGGGCTACCCTTGGTATCTCTGATGGTTTCATATATATATATTTATATATCGTATCGACATAGGAATGTGGAAATTACCATTGTTAATTGACAGTACGTCGTTGATATATCTAAATGTCGAGTTGAAGGCCACAGCAAGTGTTTTCTTCTTTTCACGCATTCTAATGATAAAAAACGTCAAACTGTGTTTACGAGTTTTACTAACTGCTTTTTATTTTAAGTTTATTCTGCATATATATAAAATACATGGTTACTGTCTTGAAATATAAGCGATATTTGGGCGAGGGTAAGAAAACGTGATAGAGGGCGAGGCTTGCCGAGCCCTCTTACGTTTTCGACCCGAGCCCAAATATCGCTTATATTTCAAGTCAGTTATCATGTATTTTGTTTATCCTGCAATAAAATTTTACATTTGAGCGTCCAAAACAAGCTAATTCCGACAGATTTAGGCACATCTCTGCAGTTGAAACTATGACGCCATGGCGTAAACAACTGCAATGTTACATTATATACGTGACGTCACAATGCTTTTGGAACGTCGGAATACATGCACGAGGCTTTATTAGGGCAGTGACCGGATAAAGCTTTGGTTTATTAGGTTACCTTTATTAGGTCAATGCAAGGGGTAGTTGCAGGATAAATTGACGTACTGTAAAATTACACATTTGAAATTATTTATCATTAGAATGGAACTAACAATAAAAAAAATTCTGTACATTTTTTATCGTTTATATTTTATCTTTCTAATGGTGCAAGAATTATTCTGATCTATGTAGTATTAACGACGTTGTGATGTTTGTTTACATTTTATTACATTTTTACCCGTGAAATACTGTAATTTATTCATTGAATAAAAATGATATCCTGTCACAGTGTGAAAGGATATCAAAATGATATCCTGTCACAGTGTGACGAATATCAGAAGTGCGGGAAAACTCTCGATTTCCATTCCAGTAACGAAGATTGTTGTAAACAATTCTTCCTTGACCTAATATTTGATAGAAGGAAATAAATAAACCATTCTGACAGCGAATAAAACTGTCAAAATTACCCAAAATATGTTGCTAAATCCATGTTTACAGTGTTTTCACCTCACATAGCTATGACGTCTCAACCGCTCAACTCCCTAATGTAGATTTTCCGCAACTTCCATGGAATTCCAAAGCATATTCCATGGAATTCCATGGAATTTTTGTTCCGCGGAATTCTTAAGAATTCTCCGGAGTATTGGGACGGAACTTTTTTCGGAATGATTTGGAATTTTGAATCTAGCCTGGAAAAGAGCGGAACAATGCCAGAATGGAAATTTGCGGAGGAAATCCGTGGAATTCCAGGATATTTGTAAATCTAAGGAATTCCATGGAAATACATGGAATTCCAGGATTCCAAATTCCAAATACATGTACAATGAAAACTGAAATAATTAGCAGATTAGTGCCAAATAATTACCAAAAAAACTTGATAACATCACAATTTTTCATAGATCAAATCTATATTTTCAAAATAAAAAATTCATTGTTTCTTTTACAATGTTTTTTTGAGACAAATATTTGCATATAACTCTCAGATGTACAATATAAGCACACTTTCATAAAGTATTCTCACAGAAAGTATTTTACATCAAAGGTTATTTACAAAGAAAAATATGATTACTGGAGAATCAGTCACCTTGGTTAAATTAATGATAATCATGTTATGATATACATGTATTTAGTAAACTCCAGCCTGCATTTTCTAAAATAAGAAGTTAGTTTTATTAAATGACATTGGCCATGGAATTGGAATGGTCATTGAAACCTCAACAGGGTATACATTTACAATGAACTGCCAGTGGCTTATCATGCTTATGTACTGATACAAAGTTAATGACTAGAGTGACAAACACATGTATTACATGCAAAAAATATGTACTACACAACTATATTGATACAATGATCCCATAAAATCAACAGATGCTATTTTCCCTCAACCTACGTGCCAAAGATCCCAATTAATGAAGATCCAAAACTTCTGACGTGTTTGCTAGAGAATCACTTCCTCACTGATATTCCATGAAATTAGTAAATGGTTATGTTAGAAGGTTGACAGTTAATTGGTGTCACGAAATTGGCTCAGAAAGTTCGATGTTGATCATTCCAACAGACACTTCAAACTTTCGATCCTTACACAATTTCTGAAAGAAAAAGATGACCATTAAGATGCATCATTATTGTTATCCATATAAATATACGACAAATAATAAACTAAAGCTATACAAAACAATTGTTTTTTTATTAACCTGGCAAATCAGTTTACTAAAGAATATGAATTAATTCACTATCTTGCAATTTTTTGTTCAAATTAGGATTAATTCTGATAAATGTGTAAATCTGAAAAGTTTATAGATGACAGACAAAATCAGGCACTGATCAAAAAACTCACTTAGGCCTTAAAATGGTTCAGGTAAGCTAAAACAAAAAGGTTTGAGCTCAAGCTCAATGCCTGACTAACACTGAAAAAGATAATTTCAATTCATGTGATTTTATTGATTTAGAAAATAATTCAGAAGTCTTACCTTTTGTTTTTTTTTTCATACACCTCTTGTCCTTGTGAGCACCTGGATTCCTGTAAAATGCATGTATACTTCATAGTAGATGATTGCTATTTGATCTAAAATAATTATGCATGTCTGTGCAGTTTTCATGTTTAGATTACCTGTCAGAATGCATTGTTATAAATTATTAGAATAAGGAATTTAAGCGTGTTAAGAATATAAACCTTTAAATTTTATTTACATGGCAAAGTTGCTATAATTTTTTTAAAAGCGAGCGCAGCGAGCGTCGTGAAGCGACGCTCCTGTAGCGAGCTCAATATACTAACGTGTACGAACGGAGGAAATTCGGGTTAAAATCTGCACATTGTTCCAAGAAATTTTTATCTCACCGCGTGAAAAAATTCAAAACTCCCAATAATCCTTTGCGGTGCATAGCAACATGGTGGCTAAAACATAGCAACAACTTACTTGAAAAAATTACAAACAACGATTTAGTGCAATCTCCATGCCACAAAACTATCGTTTGCGTTCAGAGTCAACAGGACTTTTTATTTGACGCCATACTTTCGTCACTTAAACGGCTCGGGTATTTCCGATTTTGTGGGAAACTTCCGAAAGTTCGGAATCTCAATCCCAATGCCTGGGAAGTGATTTCTAATTCTTTTTTCTTTTTTAATGAACTGAGGATAGGCAGTGTAAGTAAAAGCTTTGTGAGGTTTTTGATAGTAAATAACTGCGCTCGCCCCAACTGTCGCACCGTAAAAATTTATTATTATGCTAATAGACATGGATTAATAAAATCAAAGTTATAGTTTACTTGGTTTGAGCGATAATTTGAGCTAGTTCTCACCATATTCACAAGCCTAGTGACTGACTGGCTGAGCATCTACATCCACCAAGTTATCAAACGCCAGTGCTGAGGGCATCATCTCAGGCACAATGCAGCAACAGCTATAAAATAATTAAAATAAGAGCTGAAAATGATCATGAACATGCATTAAAATATATATAATTAATTACATTGTACATCATACTCTGTACTTCTACTTCTACTTCTACCGGAAAGCGGCCGCCATCAATAAGCTGATTATTCTGCCACTGTGTAGGGTGTGCGCGTTAAAAACAGGTGCAACTATACAAGTAGTGAGTTTAAAAACAGAGCAGAATAAACTAGGCAGCCAGGTGAGTCTTGAAGGATTCAAGGCTCACTGCGGACACTGTACTGGAGGGGAGGGCGTTCCAGTCTCTGATTGTCCTCGGGTAGAAGGAATCCCGTCTAATATTTGTTGAGCATTTTTGTTGCCTGAATGAGTTGCCATTATGGGCTCTGCTTGCTCTTCCTGTTGGTATTAGCTTATCACTAGGGTCTATTTTCACTTTGTTGTTAACGATCTTGTAGAATAGGCATAGTCGTGTGTTCTTTCTTCTGTCTTGTAGTACTGCCCAGTTTAGGTCTTTCACTATATTGGACACTGATGTTGCACTATTGTAGTTGTAGTTGTTTCTTACGTATCTAGCCGCTCTTTTCTGAACTCCCTCCAGTTTGTTGATGTTGTTTTGTTGATATGGGTCCCAGGTTGAGCATGCATATTCTAATGTTGGTCGGACTAGCGTTTTGTTTATTTTAGACGCACGAGTTATGCTTTGTGTGAACTGATTCATAGCCTTTTCATTGGATGTTTTTGGGTTATAGAAACTAGCTAGGTATAGTGCTTTATGACCGTATATCTCAAGTTTGCACCATGTAATTTCACAGTCTGTTATAAGTTCTGGTACTGAAGTGACAATGAATGTGTCTCTTACTGCCACAAGTACACCCCCACCGTTTAGATTTCGGTCTGTTCTAAATATGTTAAAACCAGCTGGAAATATTTGAGTGTCTTTGATTGAACTATCTATCCATGTTTCTGTACCGAGAATAATGTCGGGCTTGGTGCTGTCAATTAAATTTTCAATTTGATGTTGCTTAGTTTTTATTGATTGAAAGTTCACATTCAGGATCCGGATGTTTTGTTTCGATTTCCTCTGCACTTGTTTGGATCTGATAGGTGTAGAAGTATGAATGGGTTGTGATGACTGGGCTGGTGGTGAGCACAGTCCATCTGATAGTACACTAAAGATGTTTGATGTGTCTATTGTTGTGATGGAAAAACAGTACGTTGAGTAGTTAGGACAGTTGCAAACTAGGCAATCCCAGGCTAGACCTGAGTGTTCTATATGCTCTAAATACACACTAGATGACATTGACTGACAATTAACATGGTACCATTGATTACAATTGTCACATATAATACCCCTTTCAGCCCATGTCACTGGCTTGTCGCATGTTCCACATGGGTAAATTGTTTCATTTGATGGTCCAGGATTAAGATTTACATCATTTGCTATGATTAGAAGGAGTGTTGCTAGATAAAACAATATGCCTTTGTGACGTTTGCTCAGTGATATTACATTTCCAAACGCGTAGCTCCTCTTGTCGTTTATAGCATAAATAACACTATCTTTCTGTAGATTTGAAGTTAAATGCCTTAATTTTTCATGATTCTCAGTTGTGTCAGTATTGCTTTCACCATGGAATATGTTACATACCAATACAAATGACATCGCAATGTAAACAAGTGACGCCATTTCGAATTTCCTCTGATCGATGTTGTCAGATCATCATCATGGTGATAAGGGAGTTTATATCACAAAAACGGACTTATCAGGTGATGGAATGATGTTGTTCCACACTTACCCTCTGTACAGTGTTAGTTTTGAACGAGAAATATGATAGATTATAAATGGAAACTTATAAGATTCTTAAGAAGAAAAATTTTCCGCCATCCATCGATGCGCGCGCACACCCCTCATTCTGTAAATGTTATCTTGACTTGAACAAAGGAACGTATAGGTAAAATTCTTTACATAAGTTCGATCCCAAACGAGGAAATTCAGGTTAAAATCCATGATCTTAATGAGATGTTTAGAGTTGTTAAATAATTATTACAAAATTGAAATAGTGCACTAACGATTTCACCGTCGTGCAGTTTATGTTTGGTGCCCAGACTAATGAACAGTACCAGAAGCGTTCTTCATTCGAGGACACATAAAAATACTGTACAATATTGTACCTACCGGGTCTTAAAATGTCTTCTTCTTCTTCCATCCACTGCTAATCATGATTCCCCTGTTCTAGACTCTCTTTCCAACTTCCCTTCCGTGCAACATCAACATGGCATTCGATATTTTTGAATTTCGGCGTGTTGTTTAAATTACTCGTTCATCGAGCCCGACTTCGATCCCGATGTTATTGTACTATTAGTCGTCAGTTTAAAAAAAATTCTAAGTAATTTTCCACAGTTTTCCAGCGCAGAAAATGGCTAAGTTTTTCATTTTATCATTTTTTCCAAAGAATTCCACTACTTTCCAAACAAAAAAATATTTAAGTCCAATTTTTTTTCCAAATTCCAAAAACTTCCAGACACTCTTTTCGAGTTTGGTATAGAAATGATTGGAATTCCATGGAATTCCAAAATTTTTCCAAACCCTTTGGAAAATCTACATTAGGGCTATGACGTCACGAACCTATGAATGTAATTACAAAAAGACAGTGGCAAAGGAAAAATCAAAGAATTGTTTTTAAAAAATGTAATAAACAGAAAATTCAATGTTTTGTAGTTGAATATGGAATTTATTTCACTCGTGAGACAGGATTTTTTGATATTTTCACTCGTGCTTCGCACTCGTGAAAATATCAAAAATCCTGTCCCACTCGTGAAATAAATTCCATATTCAACTACAAAACATTGAATATCCTCTATATATATTATTGTAACACGGTGATTGTGTTCAATGTCCTTTATTCCATTTATGAAGAAAGTAAATCAGTTGACAATGTTCCTACAATAATATAATAATAATAAAAATTTCTGTACATTACTCTCAGTATAAAAATCTTATGTTTACAAACCTTTGAAATAACTTCATAATGATTTTATCTCAATTCATTACTCTTTATATCATTCATCCCATAATAAATAATATCATAAAAATTCATACACACAGCCTTCTTACATAATAAACTAACACATTACCTAAGTAAGGGGCATATGTGGCGTTTACAGCATATGTGGCGATTACATCATCTGGTTCATTAATGCATCTAGTCAAGGATAAAAATACACAAATATAGATGTTTATATGTTCAAGAAAAACTTGCAATATTTTAACCTCATGAGTATTCAATCTCTCATGTAAACAATGAACACTGACTTCAATAGAGAGCTAGACTATTTACAAATTAAAAATATCTTTAAATAGAGTTTAAAATACTTTTTCATGCATACTTATAATATTTGCATACTTATTTGTTACATACACAATGCTAGTTGCAATTATGAATGACAAATTTTCACAAAATTCTACTTACATTCACTCTCATAATTTTCCGCCAACAATGCTAGGAAAGCACAAGAAATTACCAGCATGCAACAGAGTGTCCCACGTGACATCACCAAAAATATTCACAATTATTTCCAAGCATAACTTTTTCCAAAATATGACAATACTTTTACCAAGAACTTAAAATAATAACAAAATAATAAAAATAAACCATTTCAGTAAATACCAAAATTCTAAATCTCATACAATTTCCAATATTATGTAATATGGTACAATGTAAACAAACCAAGCTGGTCCAGTGGTAACATTCCCAAGCGCGGAGCAAAAGGCCGCCGGTTCAAATCCCGAAAAATCCAACACTTTATTTTTTTATATAAACAATTAATAAAATTTTAAACATAATATTTCTACCTCTTACATATCTCCCCCCTTTGACATTGCTGTCCCCAGCAATGTAAAAAAAAAAATACATCTATCAAACAGTGATTCACATGTCAAGCTCTCAAAAAAAATTACATGTAAAATTCTCTCTGTACAATTTCCATTAATAAATTCAAGTTTTCAATATCAAATATTTAAAACAACTATTTCTGTCCATGTACATTTGCCCATGATTGGCTTAGTGTTACACTCAAAGACTTTCCTAAAGATGCACCTAAATTAGCAATGGCATCACTGAGTTCACTGAAGTTTTTATCATCCACTGAAGAAACACGAACTTCCTTACGCGAAACAAGGGCACTTTTCGGTAAGTGAAATGGATTGGAGTGCTTCCCTGCTGTTGAACGCGTTGAACTTCTAGGTACAGTCTGTTCCATATCATCTTGACCATCTTCTTCACTCGAACCTCTTAAAGTGTCAGATTGAAACATTTCTCCTATCGGAGGGGTTTCTAGTTGTGCTGTGATATCCATAGGCTGGTCAACAATCACATCATCAACATCGCTATCTGACTTGTCGTCTACTTCATCACCTGTTTCCAAAATCTCTGTCCTTGTTACGTTTCTCGTTGGTCCATTCCCGTCTGCAAGTTGGATCGTATATATACATTTTCTCCTGGCCTTGCAACCACCTTGTAGGGTATGGATGACCACATGTCCTGTATTTTGTTTCTCCCTAACACACGATTTCGCAATAATACTCTTGTGCCAATTTTGATTGGTAGCTCCTTAGTATTCCTGTTCTGAATCTCTCTTCTACGTTGAGCATTTTTCTCTGTATTTGTAGCTGCTGAATGTAAAGCTTCGCTGAGTCTTTTCTTATGTTTATTGATCCAATCGTCTATGTTGGACTCTGATTCCGAATGAGTTCCAAGGATGAAATCTATGGGCAATGTAGGTTCACGGCCAAAAAATAAGAAGTAAGGAGAAAATCCTGTTGAAGAATGCACAGTAGAGTTATAAACATACACTAACTCTGGCAGATATTCCGTCCATCTTTTTTTCTGTTCAGGAGTAAGAGTGCGTAGTCGATCATGCATGGTGCGGTTAAATCGTTCGCACTGTCCATTACCTTCGGCATGATAGGGGGTAGTTCTTGATTTCTCCACACCGTAAATCTTGCAAAGCTCTTGTACGACTTGACTTTCAAAGTTACGTCCCTGGTCGCTATGTATTCTGCGCGGTATCCCATATCGTACGAACCATTCCTTCACAATCGTTTTAGCTACTGTCACAGCTTTCTGATCCCTCGTTGGTATTGCCTGGGTGAATTTTGAGAATATATCCGTCATCACCAACACGTTTTCCCGGCCATCAGTTGACTTCTCGAGTAGAGTATAGTCAATTGCCAGTATCTCCATGGGACGAGATGCAATGAGATTTCCCATCGGTGGCTTTACACTTGGCATGGGCGCTTTTGCAATCATGCAACGTTCACAGTTCTTACACCACTTTTGCACATCCTGAGCCATGCGTATCCAGAAACACCTTTTGCATAGTAATGCCAATGTCCTTTCCACGCCCTGATGTCCTGCGTGATCGTGTATACTTTCTAACACTTTGTCTTTCAAAATTTCCGGTAGCAGAATTTGTTTGATTTCACCAGTCTCGTCAATACATCTCTTGAATAACACTGAATTCTCCATGCATAATTTGTTCTTTTGGTTTAGTAGTTTTCTCACATCCTTCTTCTCCTTACGTATAACACTTCTGGTTAATTGATCTGGCCTCTTTAACCAATATAAAACACGGCTTAAAACAGGGTCATGCTCTTGTAAGGGTGCCATATCTGCAGGAATAAATCCTGGTAACACTGTAGATGCTTCAAGTGCTTCAATGTTTACTGAACATGCTTTTACAGAATGCACATTATCGTCAAACAGTTCACAAATTACTGTACTTTTGGTCACTGACTGAATAATGGTTTCAGAATCTTCCTCCACCAAACAAGGTCTTCTACTAAGCGCATCAGCATTCTTATTTACTTTTCCAGATCTGTATCGGATGGAAAAATCGAATTGTGCTAGCTGCCTGGCCCACCTCATTTCTGTTGCTCCAAGTTTAGCTGTCTGCAAATAGCTTAAAGGATTATTATCTGTATATACGATGAATTTAGATCCTAGCAAATAATCCCGGAACTTATCAGTTACAGACCACTTTAACGCTAACAGTTCAAGTTTCATCGAGCTATAATTGTCCATATTTTTCTCTGTGGGTCTTAATGTTCGTGATGCATATGCAATGACAACATTCTTCTTGTCGCGTTCTTGCGATAAAACGACACCTAAACCATGTAGACTTGCATCCACTTCTAATACAAATTCTTTTGAAAAATCTGGGTATCCAAGTACTGGAGCGGACGTCAGTTTAGATTTTAAATCCTGGAGAGCTCGGTCACAATCGTCATTCCATAATGTCATAAACTGTTCTGTTTTCATGTTTGTTTTAGCTTTCTTTGGTTTGGACAATAGAATGTGTAACAGCGCAGCAATCTCTGCGAATCCCTTGACGAAACGACGGTAATATCCTGCTATTCTGAGAAATGAACGTAGTTGGCGCTCTGTAGTTGGTTTGGGCCATAAAGATATTACTTCTGTCTTTGCAGGGTCGGTAAACACACCTAGTTCTGACACAATATGTCCTAAATAACACACTTTCTTCCTGAAGAAATGACATTTGGACGGCTTTACCTTCAATCCATGTAATTTAAGTTTTGAAAAGATGACGTCTAATTTGTCCATGTGATCATCTTGTTCTTGGAAAACACTAAAATGTCATCCAGATATAACACCAGAATTTCAAAATTTTCTTCATGTAAACAAACTTCCATCAGGCGTTGGAAAGTTGCTGGACTATTACATAGTCCGAACGGCATGCGTAGAAATTCGTATAGCCCGCCAGATCCAACGCGGAGTGCTGTTTTATGTATGTCCTTTTCGTCGACAGCAATTTGATGGTACCCCTGAGCAAGATCAATTGTGCGAAAATATTTGGCTCTGTTTAGCAAATCCAGGGTCTCCTCGATCCGAGGTAGGGGGTAAGCATCTTTTATAGTTTTAGAATTCAAAGCACGATAGTCGACACATAAGCGTAAACTTCCATCCTTCTTTCTCACGATCACTATGGGAGCTGCATATGGACTGTGACTTTTCCTAATAATGCCTTGATTGAGTAATTTCTGGATATGTTGTCTAACCTCTTCTATCTGATTTGGTGGAATACGACGATGTGGAATTTTTACTGGTACATCATCTGTTAGGTTGATGGTGTGAGTGATTGTTGTTGAATAACCAAGGTCATCATCACCAATCGCGAATACATCTTTGTGTTTCTGTAGTAAACTTTGCCATTTTCTTTGCTGCTCCCCTGAAAATTCTACATCAGTCACATCCAATTTTACTGGGAATGATGAGTCTGCAGTCTGATTTTCACTCTTAATATTCTGATCGTGTCCACTCTGTTTCACAATGCGTCTTATCACAAGTTCAGTATCTGGTATAACTTTGACTTTGTACTCATCTTCTGATGAATGAAGTAACTCTGCACTGTGCACTACACCTAATGTAGTCTTTGGTGTCAACCACACATCTTCATGTCCAATGTTCACCAATTTCACTGGTACTGTCTCATCTTTCATTTCAATGAATGTGTCCACCAATAATATATTCTTAGGTAGAGAACCATTTTCACTTGATATTGCTTGAACTACTGCGGTATGTGGAACAGATGACTTGCTTCTTCTCGTTGAACCAAGTACCACTTTCATCGAATTTGCTGGAATTTTCACTGGTTGTTGTGCTGACAGTTTCACAAATCCAATCTGTTTGGTTTCCTCGTCTAAGTCCAAAATAGACATTACATCGTTCCAAACAGTTTCTTTTGTTGTCGAGGGTGTCTCGCGTGAATGTTTCCTAACACATTGGAGAACATTACATCCTAGAACAACTTGTACTGGGTCACTACTGCTAGTCACACTTTCCACAATCATTCCTACATTTGTGTACACAGTGTCCTGTATTTTCAAAGTAACTTCAACATACCCAAGATACGGAATATTCAGCTTGTTGGCTGCAGATAGTTTTAAAATTTTAGAAGTATCACTAAATGTGCACCAGTGTCTAATAAACATTTAACTTTCACTCCATTTAGTTCTATACAAGTTTCCGGACACTTTGCAGATGCACGATTGATTTTCTGATGTAACGTTTCTATTGAGTCGTGGTTATCTTCCCTCGCAGTTCGACTCCTCACTGAGAAGGTTTCCAGTTTGGGTTTACAGATGTGGGACGAAATATAGTGCTTGATCCTTTTTCAGATGGACAATTCGAAGACACATGTCCTATGCCGCCACAGTTATAACACTGCCTTCCTCTACCAACGGTCGAATTTCCTCGTCTCCCATTTTGTCCTCTGTCAAACCTTTGTCCAAATCTTTGCCTTGATCTCCCTCGTTCTTCTTGTTGAAAACTTGATTGTCTATAAAACTTTCTGTCTGACATCCTGGTTAATCTGTCTATCTGTTGTTGTTGTCTATCCAACATCTCTTGTTGTTTCTTTACGAGAGTCATTAATTCACTCACTTCGGTATTTGGAGTAGGTACACATGATGTTTTCTTCACACTGAGATTCACATCAGGATTGTCTTCTATCCATCGTAACATTTTAAGTCTGAATTCAAAAAATGGTACGTTGCCAGAGTCTAACACAACTTTTCTCAGTTCTTGTCGGGTGTTCTGATCTCTGATTCCATCAATAAATCGCTCAGTAAGTTTAACATCAGTCACTTGCTCTTTCTTGTCTTTCTTGTTGATTTTCTGTGCCATCTCAGTTAGTACGAGAGAATATTTTTCTAACGTTTCATCCTGCTTTTGGTCTCGTTGATAAAATTTCTGGAGAAGTTGGGTAGTAGTCTCTTTGATTTCAAACACAGCCTCCAAGATGTCGAGAATTTGCTTTCCTGTTTTTCTCTCTGTGTGAGGACGAAGCTTCACTTCTGATTTTGCGGATCCAGTTAAATGGTCCATGATGAAATCTACGAAGTTGTCTTTGGACTGTGCGGACTGTATATGTTCTCTCATGTCCGAGATCCAATCATAAACATCTGGGTCTCCATCCTTAACTGGTCGACCTCCAAACTTAGGAAATTTTCTTTCGGATTTCAAGTAAACGACAGGAGATGTGGAGCCTTTAGCTTCTAACTTCTTGATTTGTTCCTGTAAGTCTTTGATTTCCTGTTCCATTGTTGTGAATAGACTGAATATAGAACTGGTCATAGAATACTGCAACAAACACAATGCACACTGTCAACTTGTACACTTTCTTTCTGGGTCCTGGAATCCTTCTGCAGGAAAATCCTAACCAAAATGGATCCTACGCGGGGAACCCCGATGGATATCCTAACCAAATGGATCCTACCGGCGACGCCAAATGTAACACGGTGATTGTGTTCAATGTCCTTTTTTCCATTTATGAAGAAAGTAAATCAGTTGACAATGTTCCTACAATAATATAATAATAATAAAAATTTCTGTACATTACTCTCAGTATAAAAATCTTATGTTTACAAACCTTTGAAATAACTTCATAATGATTTTATCTCAATTCATTACTCTTTATATCATTCATCCCATAATAAATAATATCATAAAAATTCATACACACAGCCTTCTTACATAATAAACTAACACATTACCTAAGTAAGGAGCATATGTGGCGTTTACAGCATATGTGGCGATTACATCATCTGGTTCATTAATGCATCTAGTCAAGGATAAAAATACACAAATATAGATGTTTATATGTTCAAGAAAAACTTGCAATATTTTAACCTCATGAGTATTCAATCTCTCATGTAAACAATGAACACTGACTTCAATAGAGAGACTATTTACAAATTAAAAATATCTTTAAATAGAGTTTAAAATACTTTTTCATGCATACTTATAATATTTGCATACTTATTTGTTACATACACAATGCTAGTTGCAATTATGAATGACAAATTTTCACAAAATTCTACTTACATTCACTCTCATAATTTTCCGCCAACAATGGCTAGGAAAGCACAAGAAATGACCAGCATGCAACAGAGTGTCCCACGTGACATCACCAAAAATATTCACAATTATTTCCAAGCATAACTTTTTCCAAAATATGACAATACTTTTACCAAGAACTTAAAATAATAACAAAATAATAAAAATAAACCATTTCAGTAAATACCAAAATTCTAAATCTCATACAATTTCCAATATTATGTAATATGTTACAATGTAAACAAACCAAGCTGGTCCAGTGGTAACATTCCCAAGCGCGGAGCAAAAGGCCGGCGGTTCAAATCCCGAAAAGTCCAACACTTTATTTTTTTATATAAACAATTAACAAAATTTTAAACATAATATTTCTACCTCTTACATTATATACTCGTTTTTCGTTCTCGTTTTTCACGTCAGACGAAATAGTACGTCATGGCAGGGGTTAAACCTAAATGGACCTTGAATATATAGAACACCAAATTAACATACATGTATATTCAAATATCTGTACCTATCTTCAGATTGAATTAAAGATGGGTACAACTGAATTAAAGATAGGTACATTTGAATTAAAGATAGGTACATTTGAATGAAAGATAGGTAAAACTGAATTAAAGATAGGCTCAATTGAATTAAAGATAGGTTCAATTAAATTAAATGTTGGTGCAATTGATTTGAAGAAAGGTACAAATCCTTGCAAACTGAAGATAGGTACAAAAATTTGAATGTACAGTGTATGTTAATATGTGAAATTCTTATTTACATGTTTTAAGCATACATTTACTAAATATCCAGTAGTTATAACCTGTTCAATCTGTTTGTTACTTTTTTATTCTTCACACACTTCTTGATTGTTTTGAAAATATGATAGGCCAAATTTTTTTTATTAGTTGTTTTACGGATCCGCCGACCCCATTTTTGTAAGTTTTGGAAAAAAAATAAAAATTCCATTCAATCCTTTTTTTATAATCGCCGATCGAACTTTACTTCAAACATATAAAAAAAAATCCGGAAATGACCGTACATTGTTTGAATTTTACTTAGTTGTGATCAGAATCATGTAAACGCTTCTACTATTGACCCTTTTAATAAAAACTCTGCAAGCGTTTTATAGTCAGAGATGAAATAAGTATGACGGCCATGTGAAACAATTTAGGTTTTTTAAAACAGAATATAAATGTTTTAAGAACAATATTAAATGTATAAATGTATGACGGTTTTTATGAGCTGATCAGGCTGGTAATTATTCTATATATGATGTTATCTGATCAGCGAATGGAGTGTGGTGGTTGAGGAAATTACAGCCAAAACCAACAAATCTGATGTCGTCACTTGCACTCCATCCGACACCCATAACTTTTCTTTGAGGGTTTGGCGAAGTTTTAAACAGTTATATCTAATGGTTAGTTAACAGTTCATATATTATTTATGACATTTTTAAAAGCACATGTTTGACTGTATTTTAAAAATCTGCAAGACGTGTTGTCAATTGTTAAAGCGTCAGAGAAACAAGACTTTTTTGTCATTGTACAGGTATGAATCTATCAAATGATGTGAAAGAAATGTTTCTTAAAGTTTTAAATTTTAGATTTGGAAAAGGAACTGACTCATCAGGATGTTCTAAGACAAAAAATGTTTGTATGAGAGTCATAGGAATGTGAAACCCTATGGGGATGACTTATCATTCTAGTAAGTTTATTTGTGTTCATTGATTGTGCACTGAATTTTAGTTTTATGCTGTTTAATACTGTTTAAGAAAAGGTATTATCTAAATTTGATTAAACTTTTATTATTTTACAGGGGGTTGTGTAAAATTTGCTGAAGTGTGTTTTTCTGTGGCAATGTGGACGTAGCAGTGAGAGGACACCCGTATCCAGTCATAGACATACACAGAAAAGTTTAGCATTGTTCACATAATATGTCTCTCTGCTCGAAGAATCGTTCTCTTTTAGTGAGGAATGCCAAGAAAAAGACATTTCTGTGCAATGTTCTGAGGTTGATTTCCCCAACTGCTTTGATATGCTGAATATTAAAAGTTTTGAACATTGAACACTTCTTCTTTTTTTTTTTTTTTTTTTGTAGCCACCCAATGGACATTTTCCCCAAAAAAATCCGTAAAACAACTAATAAAAAAAAATGGCCATACGAGTATAACATATGATTTCATAATATAAATTTTATTATACAGACAATACAAGTTTTTATGTAACCCATTTTACATTCTTTTTATGTTGTAAGTTACACAGAACCTATTCACATTTCACATACAACGGGTACCAACCTATTCAAAAAGAAGTCCCGAGAAAATGACATGGCGTCCCGAAAATTTTTAGCTGTTCGTGTTATTGGTGAATTTTTAAATAGTGCTTTAGATACACACACAATCAAAAGACAGCTACAGCGTTCCATAGATACATGTAATGATTCGTAGGAGATAGAACCGAATTCATTATGCAGGTAAACAGCGGCTATTTTACAATTTTCTAAATCTGTTTTTAAAATATGCCTAATAACAATGCTGCATACATAAAGTGGAAAACGTGTCCATTGCTTTGGTTTTTGGTTACAGGTAGATATGTTACGTAAATGACCTGGAGCATGTAAATCAAAACAATGTCTACTGTAAATATGGGTCAGTTCAGGTAAGAAAGTTCTACTTATTATAACTGATAAGAAGAGAAAGAAAAAATACTTTTAAAAAAAAGTATCTCTGAATCAATTCTTGCATTAATGCTTATTCTATTATTTTTACGATAAACTCTTCACGGTTGTATTGACTTGTATTTTTAAAATGAGGTCAGTCTGGAATAGTCAGAACTACGATGGCCGATAGCGGCCCTAAAGAGTGTACATGAAACTTTTCTTGACACTTTACACAAAAGTTTTTGTAGACTGTACATGGAATTTTGCAATGAGGCTGTACACTTTGCACACTTTTTGTTTCAAGTGTAACTTGTCATTGGGTTTCGTTGAAAATGCTGTACTCGTTACACACATAACATTAGTGTAAATTGACGGCCGCTATCGGCCATCGTACTGAACAGACCAATTGCAGACAATCATCTATTTTTGACCTTTAAAGCTGACATGAATTCTTAAAAACGCAACTTTTTCATCTATGTACGACTTGTTTCATACCTATTCCGCCATATTTCTTTCAGATACCTTGTCTTAATACCCGAATGCCCTCGTTACACTTGAATGATTTTTTGGCTTGGCTATCGACTTGTGCACATCTCCGATGGTAAAACATTTGAAAACACGTGGGTTGATCAAGACATTTCAAAACCACACAACATAATAATCATATTTCTGAATAATTATAGATTTGAATCAAATGTAATAAAAAAAGAAAGAAAATGTAAGTTTGAAAGAAAGATTTAGTTGCACGGGTACGCATTTTTACACTGCGCCAATTTATGCAGAACAAACATGAAATAAAAAGCACTAAAACCCGTAAGCACACTTTGAAATTATTATCATTTGAATGGAACAAAACAATCAGCGTCTTTGATTTGCAGGTTTTATGCAGACTTTGATGCATGTCGAGAAAACGCGTCGAACGCTGTAAACGTACCCATACCTGGTAATAAAGTCACTGTATCGGTTCGAAGATGTGCACAAGTCAAGTGAAATACACCCTGAATTCCATTTATTGAAATATGCATCACAAAAAAGAAATAAACTCCATAAAAACTCAATAAACACACTGTATCTACTCCGTACAGTCTAGCGCGTCGATACACTTTACAATGTAGTCCGTGCTGATCAGATTTTGGTCAGGGAAAATATCACAAGTGGAAAAGAGTGGAATTTGCGCGGCTGAAATTGGGGGGGGGGGGGGGGGGGGGGGCTAAAGTATAATTATAACGGCTTCATAAGGTATAACTGAAAATTGTCTATCTAGTTCTAATAAACATCGCAAAATTCATTTGTCAATTACAACTGATTATTTTAGTACTAATCTCAAATCTAAACCAAGTAATTTGATATACGGTAAATATTTAGTTCAAGACTTAATAACATTTAACCAGAATACAAAAGTTTATGTGTGCATCTGTACGTTCTTTAACACACGCGCGGAAAAAACATCCCCCTTTTAGACTGATATTGAGGCATTTGTATTTTAAGGGCGGGGGGCAGAAATAATTGACATGGCCGTTACCTAAATATTCTTGGAAGACAGACATTTCTGCCAATTCCATGTTTGAAGATTTTTTATTGTCTCACTCCGACCACAAAGTATGAACATTTTTGCGGAATGTGGTTGATTTATAATTATTACAGGAAGTCTTTCGAGATTTCATTATCCCTGTCTGACAGTCTAGTTTTTTTTAAAAATAAAAATAATTTCTGTTGCAATATTTGGGAGATACTTTTAAAAACCTTGGTAGGGAAACTTGAAACCTGGTGGAATACAGATAATTTTTGATTACTCTTTTACTCATTGAACTCTCTCTCTCTCTCTCCTCCTGTAACCATCTGTAAGCGCAGTAATAGATATAAAATCATATGTATTTTGTACTGTACCATTTATTAGATCTTGGGACAGATCAAAGATTTTTTTTTTTTGTCAGGCGGGGATGTCGAAACTTGTTCAAAAATTGAAATAATAATTTTACTTTTGACAAGAAAATAAACCTAAACGCCGAAATTGAAAGGAAAATACATGTAAACGTGAAGTCTACATCATAGGAATGGGAACATTGGGAACTTTCTCAAATACATGTACCTTCTCAGGTAAGGAATCTGGATAAAAATTATTTAGACAAGAGGTATAAAAAAGCTAATTTTTGGTAGGATGTGGAACTCTCATCGGCAGTTTGCTTTCCCTTCCTATATGCTTCGACTATTAATAATTTATATCCAACCAGATATTTCCTGACATGCAAACCCCCCCCCCCCCCGTAACCACGCCCAAACTTCAAAACCTATTTCGGGGGGGGGGGGGGGGTAGCCGATGACTTCTAATGCTTCAAACCTTAGCCTTTTCATACCAATTTAACACAAATTCGCGTTTACCAGGGAGTCTGCGTTTTCCGAGGGGGTTCCTACGTAACTTTTTTTCTTGCTATAGTAAATAAATTTAATAACCTTGCAAATCCCAGGGGAGGGGGGGGGGGCTAAAGTATAATTATAACGGCTTCATAAGGTATAACTGAAAATTGTCTATCTAGTTCTAATAAACATCGCAAAATTCATTTGTCAATTACAACTGATTATTTTAGTACTAATCTCAAATCTAAACCAAGTAATTTGATATACGGTAAATATTTAGTTCAAGACTTAATAACATTTAACCAGAATACAAAAGTTTATGTGTGCATCTGTACGTTCTTTAACACACACGCGGAAAAAACATCCCCCTTTTAGACTGATATTGAGGCATTTGTATTTTAAGGGCGGGGGGCAGAAATAATTGACATGGCCGTTACCTAAATATTCTTGGAAGACAGACATTTCTGCCAATTCCATGTTTGAAGATTTTTTATTGTCTCACTCCGACCACAAAGTATGAACATTTTTGCGGAATGTGGTTGATTTATAATTATTACAGGAAGTCTTTCGAGATTTCATTATCCCTGTCTGACAGTCTAGTTTTTTTTAAAAATAAAAATAATTTCTGTTGCAATATTTGGGAGATACTTTTAAAAACCTTGGTAGGGAAACTTGAAACCTGGTGGAATACAGATAATTTTTGATTACTCTTTTACTCATTGAACTCTCTCTCTCTCTCTCCTCCTGTAACCATCTGTAAGCGCAGTAATAGATATAAAATCATATGTATTTTGTACTGTACCATTTATTAGATCTTGGGACAGATCAAAGATTTTTTTTTTTGTCAGGCGGGGATGTCGAAACTTGTTCAAAAATTGAAATAATAATTTTACTTTTGACAAGAAAATAAACCTAAACGCCGAAATTGAAAGGAAAATACATGTAAACGTGAAGTCTACATCATAGGAATGGGAACATTGGGAACTTTCTCAAATACATGTACCTTCTCAGGTAAGGAATCTGGATAAAAATTATTTAGACAAGAGGTATAAAAAAGCTAATTTTTGGTAGGATGTGGAACTCTCATCGGCAGTTTGCTTTCCCTTCCTATATGCTTCGACTATTAATAATTTATATCCAACCAGATATTTCCTGACATGCAAACCCCCCCCCCCGTAACCTCGCCCAAACTTCAAAACCTATTTCGGGGGGGGGGGGGGGGGGGGGGGGGGGGTAGCCGATGACTTCTAATGCTTCAAACCTTAGCCTTTTCATACCAATTTAACACAAATTCGCGTTTACCAGGGAGTCTGCGTTTTCCGAGGGGGTTCCTACGTAACTTTTTTTCTTGCTTTAGTAAATAAATTTAATAACCTTGCAAATCCCAGGGGAGGGGGGGGGCATGGCACTCATGCATAGAATCACAACACAGCCACTTCAATTTATATTTATGGGGGACCTCCAAAATCAGTTGACAAGCAAAAAAAAACAAACAAACAAAAAAAAACAACAACAAAACAAAACAAACACAAAAAAAACAAAAAAACTAAGCACCACACTCTATACAATCCTTTTTGGTAGGGGATAAAGGAGGCTTCCTGTAACTTTTCTGTTCAGTACATTACTTTTGAATGCCTGAATCTGCGTATTTTCCTGCAAACAAAAAAATGTGGAGGGAGCTTCCAAATCAAAATTTTAATTTATTTAAAACTGCAGCAAAGATTATCCTCATAAAAAGTGAGCCCCCCCCCCCCCCCTCTTCATCTGCATACTACGGGAACATTTTAAACCTTTATCTTTACCGAAAAGAAATATTTCATGCATACTTCTTAAAGTTAGTTACTTCTGAAAATGGTCCAAAAATGGTGAAAAAGTTCGCTTGAATCTTCCTTGCATGTTACTTGTGGGTAGTCGAAGTCCTTAGATAGGGTTACCAAGACAAGATAGAATTTGTCCCCATTGTAATTTCAAAGAACTCAGAGGTAAGTTTCATTACATACTAAAGTGCAGCTCGCTACTTTCAGAAAGAATGCTATGCTTAACAGAAAAAAAGCATAAAATTTCAGAATATGATTAATTTTAAACACATTACGAATAACAATAAACACTGTTTCCTGAGAAAATTGTGCTCGTTTATAAAGAAAAAAAAATAAAATATGCCCCATATTAAATTACCATACTTCACATTTATAGCAACGTACAATTTTTTGGTTTCGTTTCTTATTCACGCATGCTTTATAGATCTACTGTTATGTATAAAATCACCTATATATTTTGTGATTTTTAAGCGGTTAGCTAGCTAACCGCTTTATGGCATGGGCCTCCAAAAACCGGAAACTTCCATAAGGCGCTACCTATCGACATCGCTTTATGGCACGTAACCTTATCCTTCTGCAACCAAAACCGGAAACTTTCCCCCTGGTGAGAGATTGACAATAAGCTGTGTATGAAGAGTGGCTATTATAACGATTATATCGAATTCTTATTATTATTTACCAAAGCATTGACAATACTGAGAACACTAACTTCAAAGAACTGAGAATTTGGTCCTTATTACATGTACATCGTGCGATCGCGATTTATTGCAACTGTTAGTTTATTTTTGAAAGTTGAACGATACGGTTAATTATACAGCAGGTTGAAGGTTATTACAGACTGCAAAAACATCAGCAAATCTCTCGATCGAGTTTGATTTTCCTTGCCAAAGTATTAAGAAACACCATTTATTAAGTTAAGTAATATACCTGAAAAACGCTTTTATAAAAACACCGAATACATCTGTACGTTTTACACTTTTTGTAACGTTTTTATAGAAACAATAGGATTACCTCCACAATGAAACGTTTGTTTTCTTCTCTTTTCTTCTATTTCTAATAAACAGATTATAAAAGCTCTGCTCCCAGGGGTAAATTTTCTACTCCGTCTTTGATAATTTATGACAAACGATCATAAGGGATCACTTACTTTTAGTTTTGAAAAAAAATAATGGGGCACTTAAAGTAGTAAAATTAATTTTGAAAAAAAAAAAATGGATAAATATATATTAATTTTAATCGGCATTGTGATTCTCTTAAAAAAATCAACCGATATTATTATTCACAGAAGAATAAGGTATGAAAAATCTTGGCAATTAGCAAAAATTTAAAATATATACTTAATGCTTATTTATAAGTTTTGAAAATTTGATCAATTCCTAAGGAACGTATTATTAGCTGAGAAAATATTTTTTAAATTTGAATTTGTCCAATTTGTCGATTATTATTTTGAGCGTTTAAGAAGAATTAAATTAAAATGCAGGTGTTTAGAGGCACATTGATAGAAAAGAAATCAGTGTATATTGTTTAACCGATATATTGAAGAAAGTGACACTGATAACTTCTTAAGTTACTCTGACTTTTAGTGTACATTTGAATTTTTAAATACTAGTATTGATTGATTAGACAACTTTCCTTTTCACATGTTTTATTTGAGAACAATATTGCATTAAGAGTATATGGCAAATACACATTATATGTCCTTATCTAGACATATTGTGCAAGACTTCTTTTAAATGATTCTCATATTCGAACAATTACTTGTTTGAAAAGTCAATAAAGTACATTTCATAAAGCTTGATAATCTTGTTTACTCACCAGTCTTTCCGTAGAAGTAGTAGTTCATAATATTACTAAACGGAAGTATTCAGTATCTGTATCAAAATACAGAATGATCAATGATCGATTTAAGAAGAAAAGCTGACTCCTGAAAGTTCAAGAGTTGGGATCCGTTGTCTTGAAGAAGTAATCATCCCTCGTTGACAGGTTACACCCGCAGTGAGTCTACACATCTGGAGCTCTCTGATATCAATTCATTTACAAAGTCTCTGCTCAGCCATCCTTTTTTCTCTGACTAGCCAGCTGTAGATCTACACTACTCCAAATCCATTAATCTAAAGAATTTAACTTGTCATTTTTTTAGTTGTTTGCTATAGTAGGCTTTACAATTACCTAATTTCAGATTCAATAGAGCATGAAAGACAATTAAATTTTCAACATCAACATAATTGTTTTCATCCAGAGAACGATTGGATGCCACCAAGAGAGAACTTTTAAAAATGCACTTCCTGTCTTTCAAACTGAAGAAATCTCATGTTTAAATTTTGAAACATGCATTTCAATCTAATTAAAATCTATTTAAATGTTCCAAATCCGCTACCGCTTCTCAAACATCTAATATCCCATTCGGGGTCACATCAGAGCGACCTTTCGATTATGAATACATGTACTAGTAAACACAAACACTTTGGCCATGTAGATTCAAGCCCCGGTAAACAATTCTCAAATTATACTGAAAGGAAAAAGAAACGCAGGGTAGCATAATTTTCGATAAAAATTTGACCACATGACCGAAAATTACGAAAATTTGTCAGAAGGGAAATTTTGTTACTGTGCATCAAAATCAGTATTCAGAATTACTCAACCATAAAATTTATGGCGTCACATAGGGAAAACGCTAAAAAGCCCAAAACACGTGCAACTTGATAACGACGAGTTTGTCAACAAATCTTGTTGCATTATTTGATGCATATGAGGTATGCACATCGTTTTTCAATATTAAGAAACATTATGAATTTATTGCAATCTTAGCACAGTTTACGGAAGTTCAATGGGGTCTTGTTTTCGAATTGCCTAATTAATGAAAAAGGCAACAACGGTTTACTAAGCAGTCTCTTGTAAATTTTCCCCCATAAAACTTTTTACCCGTTGTCAGAGAGGGTCTGGAGTGGTTTTCAATCAACCGTGACGATGACGATAACGCGAAACAGAGCCATGTTACGAGCGGGTTATTCGTCCTGCCATCTCTTAAATCGCCACCTTACTACCACAAAAACAGCCATTTATAGAGTAGATGATTATAATCATTACATTCATACGAAATTTGAAAGAAAACAATTCCACAATTTGGTTTTTTGAGCCAGTCAACTTACGGTTGTATTCCTCTCACTGGCGCATGCGCGCGGCGTTGGACTTAATTTCTTGCGTGGTTACCCATGCTAAATATAGCCAGGGTTTGAAAGATAAACACTCAGATGAAATTCCATGCAAAGGAGAAATAAGACTCTGACAAATGCACGAATAGACATTGAAGATAATGGGAGTTTTCGATTTTCACTTTTGGGGGGTATCGTCATTTGACCTTCAATAACTCATGAATAATTAGACAAATTCATATGAGAATTTGGTTATATCTTTTTGAAAGATGATTTTAAAAGGTAGATAGGAAAACTAAAAAGTATTTTAAGAAAAACAAATTTAATTCACCTCAAAAGTTTACCCTGCGTTTGTTTTTCCTTTCAGTATAATTCCACGGCTACATATCATCGTTATTGATACTGTCTTACGTTGAATTAAAGTAATTTTGGAATAAATTTCATGTATAGTCTGCAGTCTGGCACCTGAACGTGAATAATGCAAACGAAAGAGCACAAAATGTACAAGATACCCCACACGTCATACATAACACAGCTTTTGCAATGCATATTTTGTTTACTACAAACTCCTCGGGTGTTTTGGTTCGGTGGTGACAACAAGAAACCCATCTGAACTATAAGCCAAGATTTCGGAGGAACCATTTTCTTTGGCTAATCGAAGATTCACTCTTACATGACCCAAATAGGATGTTGTTTGATGTTTGAGAAGCAGTAGCGGATTCGGAACATCTAATTTTAATTAGATTGCATCCATCTGTGACATCAGTTTGGAATGTTATTGGTTTTACTATTAAGTAAAGTATTACAAAAACAGAATGTCTGGGGTTTTTTTTGTTGTTCTCTGATGACATTGGACAAAGATATGCATACTTAAATATCATCATTTCATGCACTTTTTTCGGTACATATTAGATGAAAGCATGCTAACCGCTTTTCAGTACTTTCAGTACTTTGATTGTATACTGTTGTAAAATGGTGAAGAGATTCAAGTAGTTGATTGAAAAATGATTGAAGGTACGCGGAGGAAAGCAAATCCGCGAAAATCTACAGATCTAGAGAACTGAAAGGACAGAGATTTTTTTAATTTCTTCAAATTATTCGTATTATTAGACGTATAACTATCTATATATTACAGAAAAAAACTCTCTCTCTCTCTCTCTCTCTCTCTCTCTCTCTCTCTCTCTCTCTCTCTCTCTCTCTCTCTCTCTCTCTCTCTGTATGTGTGTACAAAAATAAAGGCCGGGGGTTCCAATCCCTGGAACCCCACTCCACCTCTGGATCCGCCAATGAATTCTATTTTGATTATTCATGTACCATAGAATCATACTCGTTTATTGTGTATAAAATTATGAAAATAAGTTTAAATCAAGTTATATAAGGTCTTTATTTAAAAAAAAAATAAATAAATAAAGCCAATACACATTATTTATAATGAAAATATTTGATTGTAAAAAGATCCGATCTTTTTCAGAGAGCGTTATGCATTTTTTTTTACCCCCCCCCCCCCCCCTTTAACGGGAGAATCTCGTCAAAGGATGAATGATTCGTAATGTTGCATGCTATAAAATAAATTTAATGTAATTAAGCCATGTCTAAAAATTTTGTTTACATTTACATATACAGACAAGAGTAATATTTATTTTTAAAAAAAAATGCACTTTTTCAGTCAACCAAAATACCAGTAAGCTTTCCACCTTTGAAATTTCCCCTGACCAATAGACTATCGTCGTGGACCACGTGTGTCCAAGTGCTATGTGGTGACAATTTTTTACTGTTCAGTTAGCAATGGATTACATGAATTCTGAGATGCATATTTCAATAAAAGTAAAATAGGATATTTCTTTCGACATGTGCACATCCCTGTAACGATAGCAGTATTCAGGTAAATATCTTTATCATTGCGTTAGATGCGTATTCTCGACCTGCATGCGTGCATATCCAAACGGCTTTTGCTGTTTTCCGTGTTATTTTTTTCTAAATTGCAGCAAATGCATTCAAAAATAATTTACTTCTCAGTATAGTTCTAGTTTTTGTTAACTTTTAAAACATGTATTTGGTCAGTTTATGGATTTATGACAACTATGCTATCGGAGATGTGTACATGTCGACAGCCAGGCTAGAAAATCACTCAAGTGAAACAAATGCACCAGGCTTTATATAACAGGTACAGGTGGCCAAAAATTTTCAAGTAAATATGGCGGAATCGAAGAAATATGGCGGACAAAGGCGTACAGGAATGTAGTAAGTCGTACAAAGATGAAAAATGATGCCTTTTTAAGAGTTCATGTCAGCTTTAAGGCCGGTATACACGATGAGATTTGTAGTATAATACAAGTATTATAATACTTTTGTATTATAATACTTTCTTGTACACACGCTAATACATATCTCATAAGATTGTAAATAAACTATTATTCCCACGTGTTTTCTCCTGCCATATTTCTCTCTCTGTCAAAATAATAAAAACTATAATAATAAGCTCTGCTTCTAGCATCTTTTTTTGTGGTAGGTACAGCTTGACATATTCCACAAGTCCTCTACCCCTTCCCATAAAACCACGAGTTTTTCGATATCTTGACTCGAAAAGTCGGCCATTATTATTTACCATGTGCTTTACTTAGTAATGATATAAATAGGAAGACCCCCAATGTGAGTACATTTGATTGGTTGAAAGTGAAAGGTGAGTTAAGACTTGTATTAGGAAATAGAGCATTGCTCTATTCTTAATACAGTTTTATAAGATTCGAAAAATCTTATGATACACTGTATTAAGAGTGTATACACAGTAAGATTTTGTATTATAATACAAATCTTATAATACAAATCTTACCGTGTATACCGGCCTTTATATACAAACATTTATCGAAAAGTAGGACTCGTCGTATTTGGCAAAGATCCATAAAATGCTCCAGTTTGCCAAGGATAGACAAGGAGGACAAAAGCCTATAGAATCTGAATATTTAAGGAAGATTTACATATATATCCCGGTATATACCTATTCTTTGAGGGATAATATAGAAACCTTGACAGTGCACAATGAAGTAATAGCCTGTTTCCCTGATCTATCCGGCCATAATGCTCTGCAAAAGTAGGACCTATTTGTGTAGTGTAATATTAAGGGTGTTTTGACTTCAATTGCAAAACGTCACAGCTGCTATCGCCTTTTTAGTTAGCAGAATTACTAGTATTACTGCATTCATTTCAAACATTCATTACATAAAATCTCTTGTTATTTCTTTTACTTGAAATAGCATTGATATTTCAATATCTATGACGTCTTAGCTATGTATCATATTCATTTTCATTTCTATGTTGATTCGATATATCCCTCTGAACTCAAGATAAACGATACCACACAATCTGGCATGAACGTTTCATATCTGGATATTTTCCTGAAAATGACGTTATTAATGGTAACTTGATAACACTTTCTGAGCATAAATCAAGGCGTACAGGGCGAGTATGACCGGTTGACAGGGGATCCTTACTCCTTTATGACATCTGATCATGACCGCTCTGTTGTTTTAAGAGGTTCATGTCTGCTCTGATTCGTATTGCTTTGATGGACGTCTGAGGACAATTACTCTTTGTTAATCATTATACTTCACGAATGCATAGCGTAAATAAATATTCCTATTTACAGTGGAAGCAAAATTTTTGATTTTATTTTATAATTATTTATTGCTATAAAGGGGACCCATTCAGCGATCCTTTCTGTGCCTATTACGTGCGTGTAGATATCAACATACGTCTGCCGCGCCTGAAGAAATAAGGAATGCAAAACCTTTTCAAGAGATTCCCGGACCTAGTGGAGCCTACAGTCTCCCGTTTCTTGGAACAGCTCTTCATTTTCGGCCTTTTAGTATGTATTTTTAAGGAGGAAGAAGGAGAGTGCGGTAATCGTTTTGAAGATCTTAAAATAGTAATTATAATGCTCAGGATTTCTGCTGGTTTTGCTTTTGCTAAAGATTTATGACGACGTGATTTGACTGAGCTTAAAATTCTTTGTTTGAAGCTTCAGTGACAGTCCCGGAAATGTACAAATTACTTCAGTCCTTCGCTGACAAATATGGTGATATAATGAAGTTCCGCGCTGGAAAAAAGTGGATAGTTGTGGTATCCAACCCCAAGTTTTCCCAACAGGTGCTTGGTTTTCCAGAAAAACACCCCTACCGACCACTCATTGATATCCTAGACGTCTATTACAGAAGAAACAATATGTCACCTGGACTAGCAGCACTGTTAAGTATATATAAGTTTAAGTTTGGTTTACAGGTTTCCCAATGAAAGGGATGGAGTTATTAAACGAATGGTGATTGATCTAAAAAAAATTAAGGGATACCAATCTGTGAAGAGGGCAAAAATACCATATGTTTAATATAAATTAAGGAGCATATTATAAGTATTGAATTAAATTTAACCTTTCATAGGCATTGTAAGAACGACTTCTTATTGTTGGTAAATGAGAGATTGCATATTTGAAGATTCAGTATGAGAGATGATCCAGCTACTATTTGCGACATTTATTTTTCGCGATTTTCAGTTGAAAACTCATCAGTGAGTACTTAATATGTCCGCGACAGAGGGTAGTTAACATTCTACTTGAAGACATAATGTACATTGTAAATAGAGAGAACGAATAAATGCGTTCATGCCTGTTGTTCAAGCTGAATGAAATACCCCGGTATGTTTCAAACTATTACACAATCGACTTTTTAAAAGTATTCGTGGCAAGAAATATTTACTAATGAAGCGAAGTTGCGAAACTCAGTGGTATTTCTTGCACAAGTACAAGTACTTTATAGGTGCATGCATCGTAAGCAACTAAAGCAAGGTATTTCTTAAAAAATAGAAAAGACACTCTTAATGTAAAAGCATTTTTAAAAAGAGATTGCTTGTTTACAGGTGCATTTATTATAAAACAGAGATTGCTTATTGATGGGTGTATTCTAAGAGAGATCCCTACATTTATAGGCAAGGCGAACAGTGGGCAAAGCTGAGAAAACCGGCAAATGATCAAATGTTGCGTCCAACTGCCGTGATTTCATATTTACCAATTCTAACTCCAGTAGCAGACGATTTTATCGCCAAATACAGAGATTCTCTGGAGATAAAAGACTGTTTAAAGACTTTGATTAACTTTACAACAGAAAGTAAGTTCCTTTTACAAAGGATATAAAAATTTTATGTCTTCTATAGCTTAGTTTTTTTTTTATTATATGTACGTGATGATTTGAATAGTTTCGATTGAGGTCAGCTTGATGCTTACTAAAGATAAAAATGGAATTCTAAATGTGACCGTTGTACAGAAAGCCATGACAAGAAACATGCTTTTATTCAATAAAATATGTTCAAAACAAGCAAGAAAAATGCTTTTAAAACTTATGATATAGCCTTGGTACATGTACGTATCTTAAACCATAATAATAATCCTAAATATGAAGTCCTTCATCCGAATATCTTGACATTTCTATATGAGTGAAAAATTCTCGAATTGGGCGTCAGACAAGATATGATAGTGATTCGCAGGAGTATAACGGACATCATTTTATCTTAGTTTTGTAAACAACAAATCCACATACATGTACATGTATTTAGTTTTTCTGATTCCCTGGTGTGGTATGATATTCGACATCGAATTTGCACCGATTTATTTTAATTCCAAATATACATAGCCTTTATATTGTTGGAACTTAAGGGTTTTCGCTCTCTTCTCTCAATTCATAGATAGAAAAGCCGTACAGGTTCCAACGACGGGCTTAAAATATTTTAAATTCCGCTCTCATAACAGTAGGAAAAAATAACAATCAAGAAATCGCTTGTGCAAATGTTTCAGGTGTAGGGATGCTCTGCTTCAACAGACGTTTGGGGTGTTTAGATGGAACATCTAACCTGGATTTCGTGGAGGACTTGGGGACTTTTTTCCGCGGTATTGATGAAACAGGACAACATGTAAAACCTTACAAATACTTCAAGACTCCACGGTACAAGACATTTGCAAAAGCAGCCGACAACATGTATAAGTGAGAGAAATTTATGTATACATTATAACCTATAAATCTTCCAAGAAATGCAAAGCAACATTTTTAAGTATTATTTCTCATGTGAGAATTGTTTGACTAAAGAGAATGACTTTAAGGTAAGTCACTCGTCAGCTTTTTAGAAAAGTTCACGCAGAAGCTTTTACTTCAAAACTACTTATTAAAATTCAATCTTTATAACATATTTAAATTCAACAATGTAAATTTTTTAACATTCAATGAAATAACTGCTCAAAAATCTACAAAGAAGCAAGATTTATGAGGGACTATTTCTTTTGGTGGAAGGATATTTAGCAGAAAATTCTGCAAATCTGCACATTTACAAAATTTAATGTAATGGAAATTTAGCCTCACATACTTTTACTCGGAGAATATTTTCCGTTTTGATATTGCTAAAAAAATTTAATTAAGGTCTTAATTTATATTTTTAGACTAAGTTTTACACCTTCCCTAAACAAATTTTTCCAAAAAATGAAAATATATTAAAGAAGTAGTGATCAAATTTACAATATTTTTTGCCTGAAAATCACATATTTTGACAAATATTGCAAAATTAATATCACTGACCCAACTTTTTTCTTTCGTTATTTTAAACTACTCGATACTGGTGACTGATCAGCACTAAAGTCGTAAAAAGTTTGATATAAGAAAATTTTTTATTGCCTATTAAGTTTTTTAATACCCCCAAAAATGTTATTTTTTAGTGCAAAAAGGTCACACAATAATTTACGCGCATTAATTTGCAAGATTTGTTTAATGATAAATTTTATTCAAACTATTTTACGTAAAATAAGATTATATTAATTGCCATGCTTACATTTGATCAAATATAATAAGGGTTAAAGTAATTAACCAAGGAGATGAAATTTAAGTGCAAAAAGGTCAACTTAAATGTACCGTAGATCAGTAGGATGCACACTGACCCCCTAGTTTCTTTGCGATTTTGAGTTACACTTTATGAGTACTTATCCAAAATATACTTCTCAAAAAATCCTTGATATAACAAATTTCAGGAGTGACTTACCTTAATTATCAAGATAAATGTTAATTCTGCTGTACATGTACCTGTTTAATATTATATGAATTTTGAAGGTTTTTTTCTTTTCAGGGTTGCAAGTAAGGAAATGCAGAAAGCACTGGATGAGATGGTTAAACTACAAAAAGAAGGGAAGTTGGACTCGCTCTTGGATGAGCCTAATCTCCTGTATGCTCTTATCTACAATGCAAAAATGACTCCAGAGAAGGCCC
Organism: Saccostrea cuccullata; assembly: GCF_032062105.1. NCBI lineage: Eukaryota > Metazoa > Mollusca > Bivalvia > Ostreida > Ostreidae > Saccostrea > Saccostrea cuccullata. The sequence continues at coordinate 1,064,082 of NW_026920610.1, forward strand.
AGAGCTTGATTCTTGACTTATTTGTTGGTGGCATTGATTCAGTGAGGCTCAGATAATTATACACAATCGTTTTTCCTTCCTCATTAAATTGTCATACTATCGTTTTAGTTTGATTTTGCTTATTTTAATTCATAGTAGATTTTTTTTTCAAAAGATAGATTTATATGAATGTATGAGATGATTATTTATCTAAAGTCAGAAATAATGCAGGTTGAACATAGTAAGAGACACTGATTTCATTGAGAAACAATCAACAATATTTCTATAAATGCAACTGAAAGACGTGAAAATCAACACATCTTTTAGGAGTAAGTACAAAACACAAGTTTATGGCATAATTTTTGTTAAGTTGACTGCCACTTTATAAGTCTGTAGTAAATAAAAAATGATTTCGATTAACAGACCTCCAATGCACTGACATTCCTGTGGCATGAACTGGCTTTACACCAAGACAAACAGGAGCGACTTTTTCAAGAAATCAGCACTGTAATAGGAAAGGATAATCTGAGCAAGGAGGCTTTGTCAGAAATGCCCTATCTGAAAGCCTGTGTCAAAGAATCTCTAAGGTAAAAAAAATCTTTCATTGTATACATGAGGATATCAAATTTGTTGAAAAATAAGCTCATATTTGGCTTTATTTTCTTCCCTTTTCAACTGTAGGAAGAATTATCCCCTTAGCATTGGATCTTTTCGAAGGGTAAATGAAGATTTTGTTATTGGAGGTTACCAAGTACCAAAAGGAGTACGTATCTATCTATAGGAAATAATTGTCTTTCAGCTTATAGATGGATTGAAACAAATATCGTTTGCAATTAGAGTTCAAAATATAAATGCCGAAAAGAGGTACATGTATTGAGATTTGTCTTTCTCTATTAGTCAGATGTACTCATTCCTCTAAGAAACATGAGTAACAGTTCGAAATATTACAAAGATCCTGATAAATTTATTCCGGAGCGATTTCTAAGGGGAGACAAATCGGTAGATGAAGAAACTAAACACAACCATCCATTTGCTTATCTACCTTTTGGGTTTGGGCCACGAGGTTGTATTGGACAAAGGTTTGCTGAAAGCGAGATGTATATCATCACAACCAAGGTATGTTTCACCAAACTCAAAGTACATCTAGGTTCCCAAAATCGAATCTTTGTTATTTGACTTAAAAAACATAAATCCATGTTTTTATTTAAATCTGGAACGAGAGCCATTAAGTCGTCATTATATTTTTCACAAATCAGGAGTTTAACCAGTGTTGGCTTTTCTTAATTTTTTAAGGTCACCTGAGTCACTCAGGTTACTTTTCACTATGGATCATGTTTGTTTTTGTCCATGGCACATTAATATTTCATTACAAATGTGTAATTTCAGCTTCTTTTGTGGAATGGCTGAACGGATTTCCACCAATTTTTGTATATACAGCATCTTTGGGCAAAAAGAAAAACATGTAATAATTCTTATCCTCCATTTTCCCTGGACTTGAGGGTTCGGGCCAAAATCTTCAAATTATTGTAATCCCTAATTAATATTTAATCTTCACTCCAAGATTTAAGCAGTCCAACTGCAGTGTATTACAATGGTTATTATAAGCAATGAAACATTCACCAAAATGATGAAATTTATTTCCGTAGGTACTCTGAAGTTCTTTTTAATCTTTGTTGGTCATGATATAGTTGTGCACTAAGGTTTTGGAATGTTCAATTAGCGAGGTTCACCAGAGGAAAATGATGAGATTTCTATGGATGGAAGGGGAGGGCTAGATCTTTATCACAAATATAAACGGTCATTGACGAAAAGAAACGTTTTATCGGAGAGCAATAAAAGGAGCATGTATTTTATACATTGAAAAAACTTCCTTTTTCTTTTTAGCTCATCCAAGCCTATCAAATTTTGCTTACTCCGGAAATGCCCAAAAAATTGGAATTTACCTACAGGATATTTGCATGTCCAACAACAAAACTTCACCTTCAACTTAAGGAACGATCGTAGTCCCAGTGACAATATAAAAGTTAATCAGAAGTTTATACTAATAACAGAAATGTATTAACTTAATACTCTTAATGAATGAGATTAAAGATTTAATACAAATTAAACTGTATAAGATAAAACGTCGCATATTAATTAGTTAAGTACTCTTAGGTTACTTTAAGGATAAAGAATGCTATTGTCGTATATCCATATTTTACCATGTGTAAGTCTTATGTGAATACGCCAGTTTCGAGATTGTAACTCTCCTGCGATAGAGGCGCAAAAAGTATCCATTTCAGCATGGAGGTGGGACAGTTTGCATATGTATACAAACGTGCATAAATAAATGAACGATGTCTGTGGCTTTTAAAATTTATTTGATGTTATAGAAAGATAAAGATGTTAATCAGTGATGCATTTTATAATTTTATCAAGCTCAGCTGTGTATATTTATAACTCTACTTTCATTTATAGGGTACTACTTGAAAACAAAATAAACGTCGTGGTCTTCATAAAATTAAAAGATTTTCTTGATTGTACAAACATTCTCTAAACAGTTAGTGGGATTTTTAAGTTATAATAAGGTAAAAAATCAATGTGTCATTTGGAGTGCCCACATGTAATGATCAGATTCATGTTTACCGTAATTATTAGAGGCCCCTATATCTCTTCCCTCGTCTGAAAAGTCTCACATCCACTGAATTTTCTTTTTTGTTCCGATTTTTTTGCTTTAAAAAATCACACCTTTACTTCCATTTGGTTGTTCTCGAATTGAACAGTGCATCCTTACAATTATATAATTACGATAAACCAGTATATCGATGATGCGATATATCCTATAATAAATAACTGTCCCACCTGTTTGTTTACACGGCAACCAAACTCCCCTCCTCAACGAAAGAGCGCACCAAGGGAGATAATCTCGAAACTTGCGTATTATTCTTCATTATACATCTGTAAATATTATTTATGTGTCAATATCTATTGTTTATTGATATCAAAGTTACAAAATGATTTTGACGTGAAGTTAAATTTATTGAATTTTAAGTCTATGGTTTTGTACTCTAATACTTATTTAGATAATTTGTTTAAAAAACTTCACAGAGGATGTTGTTTATTAGTCCCCTATTGTCCCATTGTCACTCTACACGAGCTGTTGTGGGATCCCTATCCCGACACTCTAAAAAAAGTTTTACTTGTTGTTTTTAAATTAAGATATTAGATTAAGAAAAACTAGTAATAATTAGTAATCCATTTAGTCAGAATAGCAAGTAAATGACTATCATGGTTAGTAATTGTAAACATAATTAGTAATAAGGATGAATTCATTTACTTATAAAATGATTTACTAAGAATCAATAGAATTACTTAAATTATAGGAATTGTATTACTTTAAGTTAGTAAATGAACTACTCATTTTTGTAAAATTATTACTTAATTTAGAGATAATATGCTTTCTATTTACTAAATTTTATGAATTATTACTAAGTAAATGTAGTTCTGAAATTAATTAAAATCTAGAATATTATTACTCAAAAGAATACTAAGAAAATGAAATACTTATCATATTTAATAAAATCGACATTATTTACTAGAAACACTGCAAGGTACCGACCCTCTGACATGTGAGTACTACTCACAGATTTCTTTATCAGAGTTCCCTAATTGGGCCCTCTGAATAGTTTAATAGAAGAAATCTACTTATGACGGAAACAATTATACTTTCTATTTCTTTTGCCAATTTCTTTGTAATTGTTTTATTATATATAACAATAAAACATTTGATTCTAACTTTGAAAGCCTTAAAAATTGAATAAGTTGTATCTTTTAAAGGATCATTTTAAAAATGGTTAAACATTTCAAGTACTTAATATCGCATTTTTATTAGCGTGACTTTTTTTTTCACATGAAGGTATATTTAGAAGAAAGATAACTCCTCCTCACAGACAATTAGTGCTTAGACTACCATATTTAAGTAATTACTGATCTGAATTTTCCTTGATTTAGTAAATAAATTTTTGTTTTAAGTAAATCAATTAAATACAATTCAAACTAGTGCTAATTGTAACGGGGACCGTTACAGATGTTCCCCAAACGCTCCCCAACTCCCTTTTGGTGCCATATTCCCTATAAGCTTCATTAAACAAGACAAACTCTATGCATTTGAGACTTTAACAACGTTTACCCAGAAGAGTACCAATTTCATTCAAATTTTAGAATTGCACGCGTGCGCATGTGAATGCACGTGCGTAAAGACCATATAATCTTGTCTTCACAATCTATAGATTTTAATATACTAAATATCAAAGTATTTAATCCAAAAGTATGAAAAAATACGCTAATTCAAGTGTATTTTTGATTTTACTCATTTCACGTGCACACACGTGCTCACATGAGAATGGCGACCATACTTTCTTGTAGAAGTCCTTTACATCTATCTATGTTCTAAATCCCACCCCGTTTGGTTGAAAACCAAGGGAGTTCAAAGTTTCAGCCAATCAGATTGCAGCCGCACCTACATGCACGTGTATGCATGTGCATGGTGACCATATCTTCTTGCAGAAGTCCATTATATCTATCCAAGTTCCAAATCCCATCCTGTTTGGTTTAAAACCAAGGGAGTTATAGCTATTTAAAGCATAAGCCAATCAGATTGCAGCACACGTGCATGCACACATTTTCATGATAATTGCTATATATCTTATTGTAGGATATCCTAATACATGCCTATATTTGAAATTTCAAAGGATTTCGTCAAAAAACAAGAAAGATATTGAGACTTTAGTTTCAGCCAATCAGAGCAAAGCGCACGTGCATGCGCGTGAGATCGTGCTTTTTTTTACCATGTCATCTTGTCTATGCTTCTAATATATACTTCTAATATGAGTTTTAAAGCATATCATCAATAATATAAATAGTTACTTTGGTATCAATTATATTGGAATTTCTCGTGTTGCACGTGCGAGCTCTTGCAAGCACACGTGCATGCACATGTTTTCATGATATTTCTTTTATTACGGACTGTAGATCTCCCTAATGTATGACTATGTTCAAAATTTCAAATCATTTTATCAAAAAACAAGAAAGATATTGAGACTTTAGTTTCAGCCAATCAGAGCGAAGCGTACGTGCTTGCACGTGCGATCTTGCTATTTTGACCATGTCATCTTGTGCATACTACTCATATATCCTTACATTATGAGTTTCAAAACATTTCGTCTGAAAATAGAAAAGTTACGGTTATATCCATTATATATTGGTCATTTCAAGTTTTGCACGTGCGCGCTCTTGCAAGCACGTGCGCGCAAAATGACCTTGATTCCGCAAATCTACATAACATGCCTACTTACCCTAAAAAGGTTTCCCCTTAATCGGATGTGTACTTTACAAGATCATTCGCGGACAAAATTTTCCCGAGAAGAAAAATAATAATAATAATAATAATAATAACTAGATGAAACTCGTTGCGAGCAAAGAGGCCAATTCCGGAAAGAAAACGTAAAATCGTGATGAAAATGTAAAAAAAAGATTTGAACACAAGGGGATTGAACCCAAGTCACCAGCACAAAATTCCAACGTATTAAATATTACACTTTCGGGACATCTACACTAAATCTACTTGTACATATTTACGAAGCAGTGCCTCTCTCTTAAAAGTATGAAAGGTGGGTCACTATTCAAAATTTAGCGCCAAACGCCAGGAGTTAATCTTCGCGCCTTTTCTCTGGAATGTTCTATTAAATAGGTGTGATAGCTTCAACGAAATTAGAATAAAAACGTTCTTATAGCCTTAGATTCTAGGTTTAGAAAGTATATTTAACACATTTTACAAATTCCATATTGTTTATATGCATGTAACACTAAAGCGGTGAAACTGTTTTGAATTTTTAACTTTTTTATTTCCAATTTCCTATTTATCCTAAATTGAACTATCCCGAATATTTAATCGAAAAAGGTAGTGTTTCGCCGAAAAACATGGCTCACTCTACGACGGTCAAGGAATCAGATATCATTTATGCTCAATAACTTGAAACAGGTCTTTTAAGACAAGAAGCTAAAATAAACTCCATCAAGAGATCTTTAAAAAATCGTTTTCTTATTTTTGTCTTATTTATTAGTTTAATATGACACAAGTGTGCATAGGAAAAACAGTGGTTAAGATTTAAACTTTCAATATTAATTGATATTCTTTTTTGAGAAAGTATTACTTATAAGTATGATTTAAGATCTGTTTTCCGTGGTGCATAAATGATATTAGGTATCGAATTTCATTTCCACATTTAGTCTTTTCTTCTTCTACTTTGAAAACCAGCCAAATCCAATTACAGAAGACGTTAGTTTGACACAGAACTCCAACGAAACTACGACGTGACGATCCAAGTATTCCTTTACATTTCATTGCTATACTAATATCTTTATCCTTATGTTACTTTCGTTCAAGCAAACGCTCGACTGCCTCCGTAAACCCCTATTGCGAAATGTCGGCGTTGACAGAGACAGTCGCCATTTTGGACCCGCTTCAAATTTTTGAATGCTTATATCTAGAGTTTAGATTTATCAACATTCAAACAAATTATATAGTCAGCATCATAAGGAGGACTTCTATTAATCTTCTACCACCCCTATTAGTTTGGTGTCTTAATCTCTTACTGTTAACGAGATCTAGCAATGATAAATGAAAAATACGAAAAACAAAAAAGTCATTTGCAGTCTGAAACATATCCAAAAATCATTTTTATCAATAAGAAATATTTATGGGAAAGAAAAATACTGAAAATGTGCAGTTTTTCTCTTATAACCGGAAGTTGTCGTTTTTGTTTCCGGTGGGGCTGATATATTTCGAAACTACAAATAAGATGCTATAATGTGTTGCAAAAAAAGTTTCATAAAAGAAAAGTTGAAATTTTCGATTTCTTTGATCACTTCCTGTGACGACCGGAAGTGACGGCGGACGATCTTAATCCAAATGGGCTCGCCTACTTATCATGGTCTATTACTCATATAAGTTTGGTGTCTTCATCTCTTACCGTTTCTGAGATATGACTATGACAAAATATTTCTGAAAAAACAGGAAATCGGACAAATCTGACGACCGGAAGTGATATTTGAAAAAATGAAGAAAACGCCTGAGCGTATTTTGGTTCTCTATTCATCCAAATTTCTCTTCTGAGAAATCCGATTTACAAGAAAAGGGGGAAAAAAAAATAATAATAATAATAAAAAGAAACAGTACAATCATATAAGGTCTTGTGAAAGTTTCATAAGAAACCGTAGAAATAGAAGGTTTTCGAGAAGATCGGAAGACCTTAATAAATAAGAAACAAAGAATCACTATAAGGTCACGGAAAAAATAATAAGAAACAGTAGAATCACTATACGGTCTTCCGTGAAGACGGAAGACCTTAACTAGATGAAACTCGTTGCGAGCAACGAGAGGTCTTCCGTCCGATTCCGGAAAGAAAACGTAAAATCGATTTGAAAAGTAAAAAAAAAGATTTGCACACAAGGGGGATTGAACCAAAGTCGCCACATGAAATTCCAACGCACTAAATATTACGCTATCGGGACCTCTACTCTAAATCTACTTGTATATATCAATGATACAGTGCTTCTCTCTTAAAATTATGAAAGGCGGGTCACTATTCAAATTTAGCGCCAAACGCCATGAGTTAATCTTCGCCCCTTTTCTTTGGAATGTTCTATTAAATAGGAGTGATAGCTTTAATGAAATTGAAAGAAAAGAACGTTCTTATAGCCTAAGATTCGAAGTTTAGAAAGTATGTTTAACACATTTTACAAATTCCATATTGTACATATGCATGTAACACTAAAGCGGTGAAACGGTTATGAATTTTTTTCAATTTCCTGTTTATCCTCAAAGTGAACTATCCCGAATAGTTAATCGAAAAAGGTTGAAAAGTTTCGCCGGAAAACATGGCTCGCCCTACGACTGTCAGGAATCCGATATCGTTTATGCTCAATAACTTGAATCAGGTCTTTGAGACAAGAATGCTAAAATAAACTCCATGAAGCGATCTTTAAAAAAAACGTTTTCTTATTTTTGTCTAATTTATTAGTTTAATATGACACAAGTGTGCATAGGAAAAACAGTGGTTAATATTTATATTGACAAAATTAATTGATATTCTTTTTTGAGAAAGCATTACTTATAAGTATGATTTAAGATCTGTTTTTCGGCGATGCACAAGAGATATAAGGTATCGAATTTCATTTGCACATTTAGTCTTTTCTTTTTCTAGTTTGAAAACCAGCCAAAACCAATTATAGAAGACGTTAGTTTGACACAGAACTGCAACATAAATACGACGTGACAATCCAAGTATTCCTTTGCCTTTCATTTATTCTTATGTTACTTTCGTTCAAACAAACGCTCGGCTGCCTCCGTAAACACCTATTGCGAAATGTCGGCGTTGACAGAGACAGCCGCCATTTTGGACCCGCTTCAGATTTTTGAATGTTAATATCTAGAGTTTAGACTTATCACCATTCAAACAAATTATATAGTAAGCATTATTAGAAGGGTTTCTATAAACAAGCCGAAAACAAATGAAAAATACTGAAAAACAAAAAAGTTAGAAAATACGATTTTTTTAAATTTGCATCTCGTAACGACCGGAAGTACTGACGACGCACGAAAAGGTGATTCTGCAAACCACAAAGTCATGATCTATCATCTCCAAGAAGTCTCCAGTTCATATCCTAAACCGTTTTCGATAAAAAGGGGCGACAAAATTGCATTTTAAAATCAGGAAATTGTCCATAACTTCGCACCAGAAGCGAATTTTCCAAATTTTGCATCAAAAGTAACAACTTCATATTATAACTCATATTTTGTGAAAGTTTCATGAAAAACCGCTGAATAGTTTTCGAGAAATCGCCTGCACAAAATTTTGTCAAAAAAAGAATAAGAATAATAAGAAACAATACAATCACTATAAGGTCTTCCGTGAAGACGGAAGACCTTAATAATAAGAAACAGAGTAAAAACAATATGTTCCCCAACTTCGTTTGGGGAACATAACAAGATGTGTTTGTGAAACACCTATGCCCCTGTATGGCAACATAGCAAAGGTTAAACTTTTCTTATATGCAAATTTAAATTATTGGGATTTCTTGATATCTCCAAGGTCAAAAGGTCAAGGTTATTGGTATCTAATGAAAGGTCTTGCTACAAAAAATACATATGTGAAATATGGAAACACTTGCCTCAACCCTTCAGAAGTTATGGTCAATGTTACCAATTTTGAAATGTAGGTCAAACTCCAAGGACAAAGGGACAGATTTGGTGGTACCCAAGGAAAGGTCTTGTCACAAGGATGAACTATGTAAAGTATGAATGCACTAACCCTAATCCTTTTAAACTTACAGTCAAGGTTTGCTTTTTAAAAGTGGGTCAAACTCCAAGGTCAAGGTCAAAGGGTCAAAGTTCTTGGTATTCTATGAAAGGTCTTCTCAAAATGATTACATATATGTAAGTATGAAAGCGCTCTTCCTTACCGTTCAAAAGTTATGGCCAAGGTTAAAGTTTTTTTCACAAGGATGGAAATCTCCAGGGTCAAGGTCAAAATTTCATAGTTGTTGGTATTCAATGAAAGTTCTTTCAACAAAAAATATATATGTGAAGTATAAATGTCCTGGTATTTACTGTTCAAAACTCAAAAGATTTTGATAAAGAATAAATTTGGATTTTTTGTGTATAAGTGAGTCAAACTTCAAGGTCAAGGTCAAATTTGGTGATACTCAAAGAAAGGTCTTGTCACAAGGAATACACGTGTGAAATATGAAAGTCATAGCTCCGCTAAATCAAAAGTAATGGGCAAGGTTAAAGTTTCTGCGGATAAACAGACAGAGAGACAGCTAGACAGACAGACGGACACGACAAAAACTATATACCCCCGAAACTTCATTTACGGGGGCATTAAAATATTAATTATATAGTAAATAGTGGTAAAATGTAAGTAAAGACCAAGTAATGTTATTACTTATATACACAAATTTAAGTAAATATAAATTACTAAGTAAAACTTTTTAGTGTGTAAGTAAAACAATTCTTTAAAATGCAAAAATCAAGTAAAACATTTGAATCTAGTAATTGACATATATTTCAGTAATTGATTTTAAAATTTAAGTAAATGCTTAGTAATTATCTATTACTTATCTTTGTTATTTCAAGTAAAAAATGACTACTAAGTAAAACTTTTTTAAGAGTGGATGTATTTTATATACTTATATATAATTTTGTTTGGTAACTGAATATCATACAGTTTCAAAGAACAGTATTATGAGCTCATAAACATGTATAAATGTTAATTATCAACACCCCGCCACCCAAAATTCATAAGTCTAGTTAAACTATACGGGGTATTCTTTGTAAAGTAGGTCATAGTTCAAGATATGAGTTGTAACCATGGTATTTTTCATAAATGTTTTAAGACAATCAGTGCACATGCTAAATAGCATAGAAATAAACCTTAAATATCAAAATATTTTGTTTATTGGCACTTAAAACTTTTTAGTAAAGTAGGTCAAAGGAGAAGGTCAAGGGTCACGAGGTCGGTATCCATGGTAATTTACAAATGCCTTAGTGCCTAGCAATAAATGAGCAAAATATCAAGTCCATATCTTTTACAGTTGTTTAGATACTAGGACAAACAGATGCCGGATAAGGTGATCCCTTAGTGCCGCACTGCTCCGCAAGTGACACAAAGAAAAACTAAATAGAATGTTTTATTCTATCGTTAAATCGATGAATATATCCTGCAAAGAGAAAAACGGGAGATAAGTCTATATGAGTGCATACTTTTTCCGAATCGCATGTCAACATGGTAAATATGAAGCGAGAAAAAGAGTTGAAATAATGAGTTCATTTTCGTCTTTATGTGGATTACTTTTTAGGTTAAAGGCTTGCACAACCTTGTAAATGTTTGTTCTAATTAATTTGGTATGTATTTTAATGTAAATCCTTTTATATTCTTGAAAATCGTTTCGGAGGGCTAGGGAATCTCATTCTGCAATTTTTTTGCCACATTACGACAAAGACATTATCGGCCGCAGCAGCGGTCGATCTATTTGTGGTTGTGTTAGAAAGTGCACACGGGGAAATGAGACATTATTTTTCATAAGTTAAGTAAAATAATTCTTAAATGCTATCATGTATAAAATCACGAGTAAAATATTTTTAAAACTTGCTTATAAATTAAGTATTAATTGTCGTTATGACGTTTCAATTTCATTTCTCATCATATAATTGAGAATTTATGGTTATAAAAAAGAGTACCCCCCAGCCTGGGAGTGTGTAAGAAGGATATGGAGGTAACGAACAGTATTCAATATCAAAGTCCATTAAATAATACAAAATAGGAGCAGAGCAAACACGGACCTCCGAAATATCAGAGGTGTGATCAGGTGCCACGGAGGAGTGAGCATCCTCTGCTTACCGGTCACACAAGTAGTGTTTATAAATAATGGACTTACATTTAGTTTGAAAATGTCAGTCAGCATTCGTCTCAATGATAAATTGTATTTGCTGACAAGGTCATGGTATTTGACCATAGAACTTACGAAATGATGATTTTAAACGAGCCTGTTGATATTCTTGTTTCATCAACTTGCTTGCCAATAATGTACCTCGTTAGCTCTAATGGTCAGAGATCAGAAGAGCTTATGCGATAGTAATGCGTCCGGCGTCCGTCCGTCCGTCCGTCCGTCTGTCTGTCTGTCCGTCTGTCTGTAAACAATTTTTCAAAATGCTACCCCTCCTACAGTTTTGGTCTGATTTCAATATAACTTGGCACACAAGTAGACTACACTAAGACACATAATTCTATATATCGGTTTTTGATTTGGATGAACTGTGTTGCCGTGGTTACTAAAAATAGAAATATCTGTGAAATTCTTTCAAAATGCTACTCCTCCTACAGTTTTGGTCTGATTTCAATATAACTTGGCACACAAGTAGACTACACTTAGATACATAAATCTGTATATCGGTTTTTGATTTCGATGAACGGTGTTGCCGTGGTTACTAAAAATAGAAATTTCTGTAAAATTCTTTCAAAATGCTACTCCTCCTACAGTTTTGGTCTGATTTCAGTATAACTTGGCACACAAGTAGGATACACTAAGATACATAATTCTGTGTATTGGTTTTTGATTTCGATGAACGGTGTTGCCGTGGTTACTAAAAATAGAAATTTCTGTGAAATTCTTTCAAAATGCTATTCCTCCTACAGTTTTGGTCTGATTTCAGTATAACTTGGCACACAAGTAGAATACACTAAGATACATAAATCTCTATATCGGTTTTTGATTTCGATGAACGGTGTTGCCATGGTTACTAAAAATAGAAATTTCTGTGAAATTCTTTCAAAATGCTACTCCTCCTACAGTTTTGGTCTGATTTCAGTATAACTTGGCACACAAGTAGAATACACTAAGATACATAATTCTGTTTATTGGTTTTTGATTTCGATGAACGGTGTTGCCGTGGCTACTAAAAATAGAAATATCTGTAAAATTGTTTCAAAATGCTATTCCTCCTACAGTTTTGGTCTGATTTCAGTATAACTTGGCACACAAGTAGAATACACTAAGATACATAATTCTGTGTATCGAATTTTAATTTTAATTTTGATGAACGGTGTTGCTATGGTTACTAAAAATAGAAATGACTGTAGAATTGTTTCAAAATGCTACTCCTCCTACAGTTTTGGTCTGATTTCAATATAACTTGGCACACAAGTAGACTACACTAAGAACATAAAGAGACTTTATCAACGATCATTATTCTATTTATTGCTGTTGTAAAATTTCAAATCCCAGCTGCTTAAGTACTTTTCTTTTCCTTTGCTATAAGTTCAAACCAGTAGAGCTTCAGTCTCGACAGAGACTTCTGGTTTTAGAAATTGTTCATACGTAGAGCATGCTCTTGCGTATCGAATCAACTGAGATATATACACTCCGTACGCAGGTGGTGAAGGTATATTGCTGCATAAATAAGGGAAGTTGACGATAGAAAAGATAAAGTCATCACGTTTATCATATAGTTTGGTTGTTAGATTACCATTAACGTCTTTTTCTAGGAAAATATTCAAGTATGAAACAAATTTGTCAGACTCTGTGGTATCTTTTATATCAAGCTCACCAGGATATATCGTATGGACGTAGGAATGGAAATGACCATTGTTAATTGACAATGCGTCGTCGATATATCTAAATGTCGAGTTGAAGGTCACAGCAAGTGTAAGACATGAATGGAAATCGTCCTGATTTTACGGATTATAATATCGTGGTATAAGTGCATGATGAATAAAAATTGAAAAGTTGTTCAAATGGAAACAATTGTTTTAAATGACATTACATGTATTATCCAAATGCTGCAAATTGCACCGCACCTTGAAGCATATTATATAGCCTACTCTGCAAAAACGATGATCATTATCACGTGACATATATCCAGTGTAGTAGCACGTTGTACATTTTGAATGGCCTACATTTAATCAGTAATTGTCGTTGTGAGGCATATTGATGACAATACAAGAAAAAATGAAAGGAGTTCCCGTTTTGATATCCACAATTTGTACATATTGGTGATTCGTTTAGGTGATCTTTAAAAAGATCAGCATTAAGGTTACTACATTTATTCCTCAGCTGGCAGTGTATTATGTTTTCAATTCTATTTCCATAATTGTAAAGTTTATATTTGTTTTTCTGGATAGGAGTGGTAGAGTTTATTTTATTTTTAAAAGTTTGTACTGTAGGGGAGTTCTTCCAATCATCAGATAAATTTTTCCACAAGGATATTGTGGATGGTACAAAGCTATTGTAGTATGACACTGTTCTAATGATTGGGATTCGATATGAAGTAGGGTTGCGCAAATTATAATTATGCTGGATTGGCATACATCCTTCAAGCATATTATTCATATAATCAGGGGTAAGATTATTAAGTATTTTATACATCAATGTGAGCTTATGATTTTCCCTTCTTGAACTTATAATGTGTCCCATCCCAACTCTTTATATAAGTTACTTTTTGATGTATTACACCTAATGCCTGTAATTATTCTTGCAGCTTCCACCTGCACACTCTCCAATAATTTAGATTGTTCTTCAGTGCAGTTATCCCATACCACATCCCCATATTCTACTACTGGTCGAACAAATGATAGGTATATTTTGATTAAGGAGTCTCTCTTTAATTTATATTTTAGTGTGCGCAGTATGTTTAATCTTAGGCAAGCTTTTTCATAAATTGTTGCGATATGTTCTGACCAACCCCCATTAGACTGAAGTGTCAGTCCGAGGTGACAATGACTTTGATTCTGGGAAATTATGTTCATTGTGTTTCCAAATGTAATATTTGGATGTACTCGTTGAGCTCTAGTAAAATTGACATTAATAGTCTTATTAGGGTTAAATTCAACTAGCCATTGATGGGACCACTGCCTTATTTTTTCAAGATCTGCAGTCAGAGATATTGTTGGGTTAACTATGTCAGTATCCACAATAACAAACAAAGATGTGTCATCTGCAAACAGTCGTATTTGATTTTGTATGTTTTCAGTAATATCATTAATATAAATAAGAAAAAGAAATGGTCCTAGAACTGAGCCTTGTGGAACTCCAGCATTGACACTTTTCAATCCTGAGGAGTATCCCTCTAACACTACCTTCTGAACTCTATCACAAAGATAATTCTCAATCCAACCTAAGATTTCACCTTCTTTTCTTTGTCCCCCACTGTCGCGAAAGTGCGGGGACATTAAATCTCATTCGTCCGTCAGTCTGTGCATCACAAAATCTTTAACCTTGCCCATAACTTTTGATTTAGTAGAGCTATGGCTTTCAAACTTCACATGTGTATTTCTTGTGACAAGACCTTTCTTTGGGTACCACCAATTTGACCTTTTGACCTTGACCTTCGAGTTTTGATCCACTTATACACAAAAATTCCAAACTTTTAATTTGACCATTAATTTTGAACGGTAGATACTAGGACTTTCATATTTCATATATTTTTTTGACAAGACCTTTCATTGAAGACCAACAACTTTGACCTTTTGACCTTGGAGATTTCTGTATTTAGAAAAATAACTTAAACCTTGGCCATAACCTTCGAACTGTAAGGGCTAGGGCTTTCATACTTTACATATTTAATCCTTGTGATATGACCTTCCATTTGATATCAAGAACTTTGTCCCTTTGACCTTGACCTTGGAGTTTGATCTATTTTTTAAAAACTTGAACTTTGGCCATAACTTTTGAATGGTTAGGGCTAGGGATTTCATACTACACATATGTAATCCTTGTGACATTAAACCTTTCTTACGAAACCAAAAACTTTGGCCCTTTGACATTGGAGTTTGACCTACCTTTCAAAAACTTATCCTTGACCATAACTTTTGAACAGGTGATGCTAGGGCTTTCATATTTCACAATAGTATTTCTTGTGAGAAGGTTTTACTTTAAGTACCAATTTATTTAATTTGCATTTAAGAAAAGAACCATTTTCGCTATGTTGCCGTAGGGGGGGGGGGGGGGTCAGTGTTTCACAAACACATCTTGTTTAACCATGTAAAATGAGTTGTGACCAAAGCATGATTTTATGTCTAATGACATTCATAGACGTCTTTCTTTGTAATATATTTGTAATCTCTTTGTAATAATGTCAGTATTTTTTTTAAAATTATGAATAATTTTTTGATTATAGAAATAACAGTAACATGTCAATATATTTATTGCTTATTATTCAGTGTAAATGCCAATCCTTAAACTGCATGAAAATGAATGAAGATGATTATTTTAATCTAAAAATTTCAAAATGAGGGGTCTGCTAACTACAAATCAACGTAACCTTCACTTTTAGTCCCAGCTGATAGTCCTGTAAAAGCTATTCTTGGAAAAATGTGTATGATACGGTAAAGTAGAGGTGATTAAAATCCTATCACTGGGTCCATTGTCTTCTTGTTGGATCGAACTCTTTCAGAAATGATACCTCGAAAACAACGAAAATTAAACCCCCACGAAAATAAGTGATTTTACAGTATATATTTAGATTTAATTCCTAAAGTAACATATTTGTAATATTCAGTTGTGTTTCGTTTACTGAATAAATGAAAAGCGCAGACTTTGCTGAAATGTTTAAAAGGCAGAGGATTAATGTTATAAGCAATAATCATTTTGACTTGAAATCATTTAAATGAGGAAATTATTTCAAATCTTTTCCAAATAAGATAACCAAGGAAAAAAAACAAAATAATATTTTAATTAAGTGGTTTTTTTAAATTAAAATATCAAAATAAATGGTGAATATTTGTATAAAAGAGCTATAATGTAACAACAAAATAATAAAATCTTACTTATGAATGTATACATTGAATATTTAAAATAAATGCTTGTAAATATAAGTTAACGAGGCAGGACTATTGTATATACCTGAAATTGATACCCTTACCACAAACGAACATAGACATAATTAACAGAACATTAGACTTATTGAAATAACACAAGGAAAAGGAGATATATGAATATGATTAAGGTAGTGTATGATAATTTTGAGCTAGAGGAAATTCTGCATCTCAGAGTATCGTATCTGAAAATGAAAACAAATGTTATATTATATAAATAGTACTGAAAAAGAAAATATGTGAAGCATATTACACTGGAATAAAAAAAGATTAAATTTCCAAGTTAATTGTCTTTTATACATTAAATTAATTGATAGAGAGAGTAATGTGCATGAGTTTGACTAGATTATACAGAAACAAAATACTAGTGGCATTTGTACGTAATTATAAATATTTAATCTGAGCGTAGAACAAAATATATTTCAAGTTACACGCATTCAATACAAAATGGTGTAGCTGAGGGAAAGACGACACAAACCTGCTAAAAAGACCCCGTCTTTTTTTCTCATATTCAAGCTCAAGAAGCGAGCCTGCTATCCAACGTTTTCCGTCTTTGAATGGGTACTCAAATCCCTGCCTACAGTCACATGCGTATGCCGTGCGAGAAAATCGGAAACCCTCAATCGGACGACACTGGTAGGTGGAAAAAAATACATAAGAATATGGGACCGTGTTGAAGTTCATCTAGCGAACGTAGTTTAATTAATTTTCTTTCCAAAACATAAGCCTTTATGTTTCTTCACAAAAAAGCCAACATAAAGCACTGTTATTGCAAAACTTAATGATGCGTGTTGAATAACATAAAAGATATAAGTAGCAATACTTTTAAAAATGTCTTCTAAATGGTATTGAACAACTTACAGTTGTGGACTGTGTATGACATCGCGCCGTGTTCTTGAATGCGTTTTGGACATGGAAAGGTTGTGGACAGGGATTTATTTCTAACAGATCCAAGGGAACATCGACGGTTACCACCCCTCTATAGTTAGATTGTATACAAAATGAAATCAAAATTATGGATTTTTCCGAATATTCTATAAACACTTGCAATGCTTATATTTTGTGTATATCTGATTCGACGTTAAAATTTCTATACAAGCCGTCTTTTAACAATTTTACATTCAAAGATCTTCTTTTCTTACTTACGCAAACTGAATAGCGCTTGAAAGTTTTTTCCTTCGAAAAAAAGGTACCACATAAGTCATGACCCAGGCATCAATTCTGCCATCACATTTAAACTTCGGAGGCATCCAGAGTCCCTGCTCTAACGTAGGCGCTTTGTAGCCTAGAGGGGAGTGTTCGTGAGGAAGGCTGCTTGTGCCTTGAGTATCAGAACGCATCTCGGAGCGGATGTGAAAGATTTGTAAATGTTCTGTATTGGTATTCCATCTGAATTTCATTTCACTGTACCATGCTTCTGAAGTATAGTGCTTATCTAGTCCTGCGGTGTCAATAACGTAGAATTCCCCATCTTTTTTGTATGCAAGCGGACCGAAATACTCACGCACTGATTCGCTAGGACTGTGATAAACGTAACGTTCAAAAAATATTCCACTGGATAATATCTTATAATCGGACATCACATTGGCCAAAACTTCTCCAAATAATTTTTCATAGTGTAAACGGGCTCCTCCCTTGATGCGACCGAAGGTTTCGAAGTCCTCCGTGTGTTGTGTATAGACGGACAGGAAGTGAGCCAATCGGAGAGCCATGCTGGCCTGGTATTTAAACTGTTCGTCCACACCATACCCGACATCACCGGGGAGGAGTAAATTTGAGGGTGGCATGGTCTTACAATTGACCCCCGTCACACTGGTTTTGTGTCGGTAAATATCCATCACCCTATCGTAGGAAAATGGATCAAAAAGAGGTCTATCGTAATTCGACCTCTTCTGTCGCCTGCTGCTTTTCTCAAAATTTAGTGAATCTGGGATTTTATTGGATTTTGCTGATCGTTTTGGAATGGAACCTATGTTCAACTCTTCTTCGGAAAACTCAATAGATACACTTTCTAGATTGTCCACAATCGGAGGAACATTCAAATCTGTAATTAAGATATAATTATTTATTTATTTATAACCATTATCTATTTATGATTTAAACTACAGTTAACGCATCTAACGAAGCACGAGAGATGGCTAATTTTGCTTCCTTATTAAGTTTGCAATATGTTTTAAACCATGGGAATGATACCTTCGCTAGCCAAAGGCTTATAATCCACTCAATTCCTCTTCAACGTACCTTTCGAATTTGAAACTTTTAGCTAGCGAAGATGTGGGAATGAAAACCATTAACTGCTGGCGTGATTTCTTTGGAAGCGAGTTTGCTATTAGCGTGTTTTACTGTTTTCTACATATATTAATTTATTTACATTTATTTCTTAAACATAAAAATGACGTTTAAATTATGAGTTTTTCGGTAGTGATTACTTACGATCAGTAGGAGTACAGTTGAAGCTCTCCTGATACTCCGTCCATGTAGACTCCTCTATGTCAGAACCCAGGTAGGGGTGTTTTAATTCGTTAGGGTACCTGTACCCCTCAGTACATTTACACGTATATCCACCGCGATGAAAGCCGAAACCACTTAGGTGTTTGCACTAAAACGTTATAAATAAAGTTTTATATAATGCAATTACATGTTTTAGAAACCTTTGTGGATAAATGATTTCCGAGTAATTATCTCAGTCTATTGTCTCACATTTTTATAGATACTTGAGCCCAAAAATAAATTACAAGATAATTCTTTGTACAGAATAGAAGATATCAGATATTCTCACTTTGGTTTGTTTTAATTTAATTGCTTACTTACTTTTCTAAGAATTATATCACATTAATTCTCTCTTATAAGGCCAATTTTCAATATATTGACCAATTTGAAATATTCTCCCTGATTATAATTAGTTCTAAATAAATTTCAAATTAATTCAAATTTAATTTCTTACTACAGGAAGACTCTACACAGAGGCACCAATGCTGGTCAAAGAAAAGACTAACTCATATTTATCAGTGTTTACCTGTAGTTTATATAGATTGCATTTAGTTAGCCACACTGTATGGGAGAAGATGACCTTTTCACAACTGAATGTTTTAAAGTTTATAAATGTTTAACCTCAACGTCCAATTTCTATCAAAATCCAAAAAGTAAATGTTATTTTTCCTCTTCTTATTTATCAGATGTTATCTCACCCGTATAAATATATAATATTTAAGTATAAATATATACATATTTGTGTGTGCGTATATATTCATTTTCCAAATTTAAATTGAAAAGACGGTGTCAACTCCAATAATTAAAATAATAAATAATGTTAAGCTTATCAATCCCTCGGATAAGATAGAATTTGACTTTGAAAGAATAACAAAATCAATCCATTGACAATTTTATCTTTATGATTTTCTTGCATAATGACGATGATAAACTTCAGCTTCGATTTTTTAAAGGTGCAAATGAGAGAATGTAAAAGATAATTTGTGTGGTTTCCACTTGTGGTTTGTATGAATAAATAGGACTTCTTCATCACATAATCTACATTAATTTTAAATAGCTTATGCACAAAAAATGTTCTTGCATGTCGAATACTGAAGTGTATTAAGTAGATAATTTACATTTTAAATCAACATGATACACACATCAAAGCAATATATATATATACGAAAATAAAAACAATGCAGCCCTTATTTGCTTTCACCCTTCATCAAAATATTTACTTTCCTTGTTTTGTTCTTTAAAATGATTTTATACGTATATGTATTTTACCATTCCATTCCTTTCTAGTAATCAAAAGATAATTTTGAGGACAAGAATTAGAAATGAAAAAAAGGTGAAGATATAAAACATAATAAGATTATTTATGCTTCATAAGTAAGTACTATGTATATTTGGGAATCATAATTATTTCTAGAGTGAATTAAAGAGAATGATAACCTTTGAGTGTTCCTTGCACCTGTGAGTCCCTGCCAGATAACTTGGTCCCGGGTTTCCATCACTTACGTCACATGCGTTAAAATCAACATGCTCAAAATATGTATCCATCACGACAACACCAATGAATCTTGATAAAGAAAAAATGAACGTTAAGATTTTGTATTGGTTTGAGCACTTTTAATAAAGATGCTGAATAAATAGAAAGTGAAAATAGTTTGCTTAATTCCCAAATGTTTAATTATCATGGTATTTTGTTATAAACAGAGGAATACTAAGTAGATTGTATTTGGGTTGATGATTACCTTGGCCGTCTGAGGTGGGTCCAATTACTGTACCTCGGCATGAAGTCTGCTATCGGAGAAACTGCAGATACTACCCATTTGTTTGATTTCCCGCAGTCAAAGTAAGGTCTTGTAAAACGTACAGGTAGTCTGTCTATAGGATCATTCGTCCCAGGGTTATTTGGACCAAAGAAATTGAAACCTTCATAGGTATTTTGTGTAAAGAAACCCGTGACATTGGAAAACTTAAGGTTTACACTCCACGTGTATTTTCGAGTAGAATCATAGATTGGCTTTGTGTCTGGCAGCCAGAAATGATACCATGGATTTGATCGGTATTCGTCTCTAGTATAGTTTCTATTTATACCACTTCCAGCATCTAAGATAAAGACGGAAGTGAGAGTTGGCTCCCTGAGAAAATTGCTTGTGTCAAAAGTATCATCCCATCGCCATGCTTTTGGTGCAAACAATGGAAGTGTGTGATTGAAATCGTGGTTTGTCACCCAGTTTGGGTAATAGCAATCCTGATCAAAATACAGAGCACTGCCATTAAGAACAGGGTTAGCATTGAGGTCCGCAGACACAGAAAAGTGCATGTAGTGTATATCAGGCATAAATTGGAAGGCCTCAGACTTGTTTAGTCTTTGAAATATGTAGCTGTAGTAAAAAGCACGATTTAACGCCATGTTGTGCAGATGGATGAGGTTTGTCCGATTTTTATAGAAAACTTTGCTTTGTAGTTCGTTATATTGCGGTATTTGTGTTAAAACGTTCTCTGGCATTGTCAAATCGTTGAAAGGATGCGACCTACAGTTTTCACCTGTTACAGATCGAAACTGGTATTCTAGCTCATCATATGCGTCCCATTTCATCCATCCTAGCTCATTAGCAAAAACTACAGCCGAAACTAGGATAGAAACTGTCAATGACTGGGCACTCATTTCACTGAATAGTAGATACGGAATAGCTGAAAGTAAGGTTTCGAAGACTGATTGAAGAGAGTAAATATATATCTACCAAACTACAGAAATATCTTAATAGGTAATAAATTGCATTACTTTTCTCTGTTCTGTTAAAAGATATATTGTATTTGTAAAAGATATTATACAATTATTGCTGTGTTTTGAGGTCAATACAATGATTTAGCCATCTGAGGAGTACAATATTCACCGAGCCCGGAGGGCGAGAAATTGTATCGAAGATGGCTTCATTGTATTGACCGAAAAAACAGCAATAATTGTTTTATTATATGATTCACTAATAAAATGATAAAACCCATTACTTGTTTGCATTTGATTAAGTCCTATCCAAATACAATTAAGAGAGAAGCAGAATTAAAATGTTAATAAACCTTACAGGTCGTATTTATTTTTTTGTTAAGTTTTTTTTTAAAATCAATTTTAGTTGCCATGAAAAAAAATTATGTCAGTCTTTTTTCTAGTATAGAGTTTTAAAGGAAGGAGTATTATCAGGGAAAACTGACTGCCAAAAAGTAAAAATTGTTTTTCAGTAAAAGTGTTGGAGGAGTGTCCATGCATCCCCTCTTATCACCCTCACCCGAAAATATATATTCGCTTAACTTATCTTCACATGAAAAAAGTTATAGTAGTTTAAATAGCTTTCCAAATTCAATTTGTATCAATTTGGAATATCCCGATCTATTTTTAGATCAATGTAGAGGAAATAAATCCTTGTATTGACCTGGAACGTCACGTGCAGGTCAATACAACGTAGTATTTTTCTAACATAGTTGGATCTCAGCCAATCAGAGAGATGAAAACTATTCAATCATATAATAAATTGATATATTGGGGTCATTGTATAGACAATATCACTTGCATTTAGTATTGAGGTAAACGAAACCGTTGATATGCTATTTTTCATTGACTTCTTTGTCAATAGCATGCCTTGTTTATATAAACAAAATTGTTCGCATGTAGAACACGCTCTGAATATTACGTATCGAATCAACAGGAGGCATAAACTCAACACGAAGATGTTAAATAAATAAGGGAAGCTGACGATAGAAAAGTAGAAATTATCACGATTTTATACACTTTTGTTTTAGATTACCATTATTCGGCGTTAACGCATTTTTCGTGTGAAATATCCAATCTAGAAACAGATTTGTCAGATTCTATGGTATATTTTATTTCAAGTTATCTAGAGTCCATGAATATTAAGTCGGTTTGTTAATGAAAGTAACTACATGTATTTTTATTTATTCAGTATATCTAAATATCGAATAAAACAAGTCTCTGCATCTTCTCATGTTTCTGAAAACATTTTGCTATAATACAAAAACTGGTCTCTTAATAACAGGAAGTAATTTGTCCCCAGGGGAATTCTGACATTTGTTTAAAGACCTGGACCCGGGATCAGGAAACAGCCTAAGTCAATATTACTCTGTTGTACTTAAATGTAAAAAGAAATATTGAATTGTCCACATTTCTTATATATTACTTCGAATTCGCTAAAATGGGGATAAATCAAGTAAAGAGATTAATTCAACAATTAATAAATTATTTACAGGAGGTAGAATTTTTTACTTAAGCTTTCGTCCTCTTTTCATGATCTGGAGGTCTGATACCCCAAAAGTGCATATACTATTTCTATTCGAGCAAGATTTAATAGACATTTTTAAATTCCGGAGTCTACAACCAGAATTTTAAACATATAAATTTTGCAAAATGACCAATGACAAGATGAGTAAATTTATGAGTTAGAAATTTATCGAAAAAGCATCTGTCTATGATGTCAAAAAGCCTAGATTTTATCTATAATGGGGAATGGTTGTATAATGTGTTGAAAAGTCATACCTTTTAATGTTCTTGATTAAGGTAAAGAACTTTATTCGGTAATAACCAATATTTGCCCCTTAAATCCAACTTTGACGGAGAAATATTGAATTATGTTCTTAAACAGGGGGATATATGCTGACTTCAAAGCACTGGATATTTTCATAAGCAATGACGTAATATGTTTGAAATGACGTCACGAAAATGACGTACATTTAAAATTTCCATGATTTCTACAGAAAAATGTATATATTACGTCGATGTTTTAAGTAAAAATCACCGAGCGCAGGTATGATCTGGCTCAATATTTTGATATAATGTGTAGAATGATAATATCAATGAAATATGTAAATATTGTTCCTGAACAAGCCTGCACTCTATAATTTTTAAAGCTAAAGTTGTTGAAATTTTGTCCATTTTGTCCTCTTTCTAAAAAATGATATAAAATCGGACTAGTTTGTGACGTCATAAAAACAAAATTTGTCAGTTAACTACTTTGAAACTATAATATGTTATGTTAATTTATTATTTCTTATACAATTTATAGAATTCAGCACATTTCAAGAATTTTTCAAAATTAGACTTTTGTGGGGGCAAAGATATGCAGTATACCGAATATAGTTCTTTTATAGTTTGCAGACAGAACTTTGATTTCCGTCAAGGTATCGGTTTTGCAGTCGGACGATACATGTATGTGAATGTGTTTCCTAAGATGTAAGAGACAATTGCATTTTTCAATCAATATGACAAGCCACTTGCCACTCGGGCGATGTAAGAGACAATCCGTGATGCATTTTTCAATCAAAATGACAAGCCACTTGCCACTCGGGGCGAGTGAAAGTCTCGGATGAGACCTTAAAAACCGAGGCCCCGTGTCAGCGGAGCGTCTTCATAAGGACAATTGGATATTTTGAAGCATGTTGCGCAGTGCAACTAGGGTCAATTAAATAATCTAGCTTGAAGCAGACGTTAGACCATTATTTTCACACTGTTTATCAACGACTTTTTTTTCGTTGGCCCGACCATGACAAGAAGTACACGATGGATGTGACCAGTAAAAAGGGAATTCTTACTCCATCATGGCACCTGATCCCACCTATGATGTTTAAGAGGTCTTTGTTTTCCCTACCCCAAATTTTTATTGTTTCAATTAACTTTGGAGCTAGATTACTGTTCGTTTTTCTTCATATTTCATTTAATTAGATACACCTTGTTGGAAAATGATTGCGTTACTTTTAAAGTGAATACAAAATCCAATACTAGCTTGTTGACTATAAAATGGTATCGATCATATGGAATTCACATTTCATCGAAATAGTAAATGCAGAAATGCTATTTTCAAGCATTCAATTTAATTTTGTTTTCATTATTTTTAATTTTTAATTCCACAATTATATTTTTTTTAAGGAATGAATGTAATAGCTACCGCGAAGCGGTTTATAAAAAAGCGTAAACTGTTCCAACCCAGTTTATACCGTATAGAATGGGGTAGCTATTCAATTCATTGCTTATAATTTAATTTTCATTCATTCGATGTAAGAAAAAAAAGGTGATTGTTCTAACAAAATGACTTCAATTTGTACAAATTCGAATGTAACGTCAGGCGGGTTGATACGTTTTTGACGTAAGTCATTGTGACGTAGGCAACCCATTTTATACAATATAAAGTAAATTTTTTATCCAATCAAATACAGGGTTACAACCAGAATTAAATTATTCGGTGATAATGAATTTAAGACTTACATTAAATTTAAAATATTTGTGAACATGTTTAAGCAACGAGCAACATAATAAATGTTTTCTGAATAAAAAAGAATAACTATTTTTTCGTCGTTTATTGCATTAGATTAAGGAAATTCAGGCATTAAAGCAATACTTTTGTTCAAACAAAATATATTTAGTTACATTTTAAATGCACTTTAAAAAAGCAATAGTTATGTTACCTTAATATTGATGCAACAAATATGGCATTTGATCTCTAGAAAGGGAAAATTTGTTCCACATGCCAGAAATTCGTTTCTCCAATCGCCAGGAACAAGAATAAGAAATAATATGATAGAGGGTATCAGCATCTAGATACTGTAGTGACGTACATAGTTTTAAAAAAAACTGCATACATTAACATTTAAAATAATGAGCAATAAATCACATTGTAAAAGAAGTAGATGTATTTGTCCTAAACATGTAAAGACGTAAATAAACATCCCATGATTTTTGTAAACTTCACATTAACTTAATTATAGCGTCATCTTACTTTTTTTTTACTATTACAGGATTGATGTGGACAGTATGTGAAAGCTGTAATATTTTAAGAAACCAAGCATCCGAAAATATACAAAAAATAAAAAAAATCAAACAATCGTACAAAACGAAAAGAAATGCACAAACATTTTGCATGGCACATTGTTAAATTTGTAAACAATATTTTTGAACAATATTTTTTTCAAAAATATGTTCTACGAATGAGACATGAGACTGTATAAACCCAGGTCCCGTGTCGCAGAAGGTGCTGGCGCTAAAAAGATCCTTCCATGCCGAATGGCTTTGCAGCTATACACCGGCAAGTGGTGACATTTCCATATGAGTGTAAAATTCTCAAGGGGTGCGTTAAAAAATATACAGTCAATCAATCAAACCTAACACTGAAACAAGCGTCCAGTACTACATGTAGTGGTGAAAGTCACAGCTCTCTTTAACAATACCTTGAAAATATAGATAGGCAGTGATGCGACAGGCGTTGGCATGATAAAAAATCTCACTGCTAAATGGTGCTGAGTGCTGATCATACACCCGGAGAAGATGGGAGAACAATGCCTACAAAATGCCTTTTGTGCGACAATAATCAACACCCCATAACAAACTTTTTTCATATGAGTGGATTTTCATTTCATTTTTTGAAAGAGGATTCTCAAAGTATGCATATTAAAATTTGTTTTTTTTTTGGTAAGCAAGACATGGAGTAAAGTCCTGCTACTGTATACAGGGTTACTTTTGGTCTATCTTATTTTCACCCTTTTACACCTGCAACTGATTTTGCCCGTTTTGATCTCGCGTACAGACAGTTTTATTTCAGAAATAATGTTGTTTTATTTGAATTCGTCCCGTTGTAAATATTTACATTTCCAATAAATTTCCCCTATGATTCTTTACAAAATAAAATGCAGTATATTTTCTCATGAACTACATTAGGTATGTATCACGAATAAGCATGAATATCTCCATTTTTACGTCATAATACCGCTCTTGACGTCAAAAAGTCAAAAAATACAGTGCACCCTGTTTTGTTTTAAAAATGACAGTTGAACGGCGTAAATTTATGGCAAGTCATCAGAAAAATAATGTGAATATAAGAAATGAATTTAATTTTTTGAAGTTTCATGAGGTATATGAACTACAACGCTTCACGCCGGCATATTTATCATGAAGGGCTAACGCGCTTCATGAAATATGCCGGCGTGAAGCGTCGTAGTTCATAACCTCATGAATCTTCAAAAATTAAATTTATTTCTTAAATGTGCCCAATTGCAACCAGGGTTAAAGGGCGATTTAAAATTAGGGCAAGAATTTCCCTGTAAATAGCATATACTTTTATGACAGAACCTTCATATCTTTCCCGAATATTTTTTACCTAATTAGACAAGGGTCATATCACAAATATGACTGAAATACCGATATTTTGTAATATTTACATTTCCAATAGAATTCTCCTTTGATTCTTTACAAAATAAAATGCAGTTCATTTTCTCATGAACTACATTACATATGTACCACGAATAATCATTAATATCTCCTTGTTACGTCATAATACCGCACTTGACGTCAAAAAATATAGTGCAGACTGTTTTGCTTTAAAAATGACAGTTGAATGGCGAAAATTTATGGCAAGTCATCAGAAAAATAATGTAAATACAAAAAATGAATTTAATTTTTGAAGATTCATGAGGTATATGAACTACAACGCTTCACGCCGGCATATTTATCATGACGCGCTACCGCGCTTTGGATCTTCAAAATTAAATTCATTTCTTAAATGAACGGTGTATTTTAGTGGTTTGTGCTTTCGTTGAAGAGCAATTTGATATACGGGATTTTTATTGCTAGGGTTCGAATCTGAAAAATATCATATTTTTTTTAAATCATGCACTAAGCATTGCTCGATAATGACCAATTGTAATGTAACTTAAGTTTAAAATTGTTTTTATAAATATAACACTTTTTTGTTTCTTATAGAGTCGTAGTATCTAATTAAACAGAAAATGATTTTCAGTAAATATAAATTCATCAAGATGTCTGATTGTTTCTAAAGTTTGTCCCAATTTAGTCGCAAAGTTAGGCTCTTGAAATTTAATATAAATATATTATCATAAGAAAACTTATGACAAACGTGAGTTTTGTAAGTAATGCAAAAATCACCTGGAAATACCACACAGCTACATTTTTCCAACCTAAAAACCTGTTATAATTACAAAGTGAGATATTAACTTTTGACATACCTACGTGTTGTTGGAATTCATTTGAATAATACATAAACCAGTTTCCATGTAACCAAAAACCACAAGGAAAAGAAGTTTTCAGAAACTATTAGCCTCCGTTTGATGCAAGTTCATTAATTAACATAAAACTGATCATTACAAGAGGGTTGGCACTGTATTTACTGTAAAAGCACGAATATTCGTGAGGGATTAAATTTCGTTTATTTCGTTGTTAACAATTATCAACGAAATTAAATCCCATGCACACAAAATTTTATATGACTATATATTGAATAGGCTTACTCTCAAAACAACGAAATTAAATGCCCACCAAGCTATTTTTGATGACAAATCAACGAAATTTGATCCCAAGGAAAATTTGTGCTTCTACAGTATATTGTAATGCAAAATATGAACAATTAAATTAGTTAAAGGTAATGAGAGAAGATAATGCAAAGTAGATAGATAAAATGATTGAGAGATATGTCATATAATAATGAAAATGTTGACTTATTAAAACTATTTAAAATTAGTTTTAATTTCGTTTTGTTCATTTAGTGTATAATTTTGTTTTTATCTTACATTATACATTTTCCTAAAGCAATTCAACTAAAAGGAAAATTATTATTCTTTGAATTCAGTAATTTTTGACGACTATACGATTGTTTTCCAATTTTCAGTCAGTCATAAAGACGTATATATTGTTTGTAAAGTAGCTATTATCAAACTTAAAGATTTTTTTCGAACAAGATATATTACTGAATCTTCAAACAAAAATAGAATGTGTATTGGAACTAAGAATTAAACTTATAGGAAAAAAACTTTTAAAATCTTCTTCTCAGGAACCTCTGGTCCAGGAAAGCTGAACTTATGTGAAAGCATCATGGGGTAGTGTTGACACTCATATAGAGAGTCAGCGAGATGATCAAATTAAAAGAAGGATGCATTGGAAAATATTTTTGATTTTTTAAGAACAAAGTCTTCATTGGTCATATTTATTCTAAATTAAAGTGCCTTTCACATTAAAATCATGACATGAGGGGGTCAAAAATCGGAAAATTTGAAGGTTTAGGAGCGATAGTAGTCAATAATTTCTATGGAATACATGTATTTTACTCTTCACCTTAAGTGCAGTGGAATTAAAAACTGTTCTGCTTTAATTTTTTTTTATTTTGCTAACTTTTAAGAATTAACTCGACAGATAATAAACAGTATTCAAGCTCAAATTTTCAATGAAGCAATAAGAACTTGGAGCTGGGCAAAACGAAATATTTAAATAAATTAGATATAATATTTTGTTATATAAAACCTGCTATACATGTATGTGTTTTGTAAATCATTTTTTTGTTACAATTAAATATGTATATTCGGCTCAGGTGAGCTTTTTTGATCAAAATTTGTCCGCTGTCTGTCGTTGTCGTCGGCGCCGTTGTCGTTGTTGTAACTTATCACATTTTCATCTTCTTCTCAAGAACCACTTGGCCAATTTCAACCAAATTTGCTACAAGGTATCCTTGGGTAAAGGAGATTCAAGTTTGTTCAAATTAAGGGCCACGCCCTCTTCCAAGGGGAGATAATTATGAATTTGCGAAAAATTAATGGCATTTATAAAAAATCTTCTTTTCAAGAACCACTGGGCCAGGAAAGATGAAACTCATGTGGAATCATTCTCTGGTAGTGTAGATTTAAATTTGTTCAAATCAAGACCCCAGGGGGTTGGTGGGGCCACAATGGCCGATCGAAGTTTTACATAGGAATATATAGGAACAATCTTTAAAAATCTTCTTTTCAAGAACCATTGAGACAGGAAAGATTAAATTCATGTGGAATCATCCACTGGTAGCGTAGATTGAAATTTGTTCAAATCATGACCCCCAGGGGTAGGGTTGGGCCACAATGGGCTATCAAAGTTTTACATAGGAATATATAGAAAAAATCTTTAAAAGTCTTTTCAAGAACCACTGGGCCAGGAAAGATGAAACTCATGTGGAATCATCCACTGGTAGTGTAGATTTAAATTTGTGCAAATCATGACCCCTAGGGGTAGGATGGGGCCACAATGGCCGATCAAAGTTTTGCATAGAAATATATAGGAAACATCTTCAAAAATTTTCTTCTCAAGAACCATTGAGACAGGAAAGATGAAACTCATGTGGAATCATCCACTGGTAGTGTAGATTTAAATTCGTTTAAATCATGACCCCCGGGGATAGGTTGAGGCCACAATGGCCGATCAAAGTTTTACATAGGTATATTTAGGATAAATCTTTTAAAATTTTCTTCTCAAGAACCATTGAGACAGGAAAGATGAAACTCTTGTAAAATCATCCTCAGTTAGTGTTGATTCAAGTTTGTTCAAATCATGACCCCCGGGGGTAGGGTGGGGCCACAATGGTTGATCAAAGTTTTACATAGGAATACATAGGGAAATCTTTTAAAATATTCTTCTCAAGTACTGCAAAGCCATGAGTAGTGATATTTATATGGAAGCATCCTCAGGTAGTGTAGAATTAAATTTGTTGAAATCATAACTCCCAAAGGTAGGGTGGGGTATCAGTGGTGGATTAATGTTTTACATAGGAAAATAAAGGGAAAATCCCAAGAACAGAAAAGCTATGTTTAGTCATATCGACATGTAAGCATCCTCATATATTGAAGATTTAAATTTGTTCAAATCATGACCCTTTGGGGTAGGGAGGGATACAACAGGAATCAAATTCAAATTATTACGAAGTAATATAAACAAATAAAATGTTTTGAAAAAATCTTTTTCTCATGAACAGCAAAGCAAAGTAGTATTAAAGTTCGAGCCCCCCCCCCCCCCCCCCCCGTAAACTTTTCTGATCTGATTTGTGCTTTTTTCCTATCCTATGTGCTCAAGTGAGCGATGTGGCCCCTGAGCGTCTTGTATCTCTTGTAGATGCAATTATTAATACTTATAGAATAAAGCCTGCTCTCATTATGTAGAGGATCGGGTTTGATCTATCGTTTGAATCATCCACCTTCTTTCATTTGTTGATTAAAATCTTTTTCTTCACTCGGCTGCCAAAAAGTGGCCTAATTCTGTAGTCAAAAAATTTACATATATCTAACTGTAATATAGAAAATTACCTATTGCATTCAAAAATACAAAATCGGGCTTTTAAAATTTACTCAGATATGGCATAGACTGTTAATTAAATGGATCTTCTTTAGAAGGTGTTTGTCCTTATGAACTATTTATTTTTTTTTAATGATATGTTTATGTATTGCCTAATTATATGGAGAAATACATGTCTCTTACAAAAGATGTTTGCTAATGGGCAGGCTCGATAATTTTTTTTTAGATGTTTATTCATCGATACACATGACTGTGTGATTCACAAAATGAAGAGAAGTGACACAGGTTAAAGTTTCATTAACATTTATCATTTGTATTGCAGAGAAGATATAAGCAGGGTTGTAAACACCTGGTTAAAAAATCGCTTTCAACATGACAAGACAACGCAAAAGTTAAAGATTTAATTTACAAAATTCACCGAATTTGTAGTATAAAGTACACAATAATGTTTCTAAATTTCGTACGGGGTATGAAAACAAGTTTTTTTTTCTTCTTTGCCAGGGATTTGAGCATAATTAACAAAAGACCAATGAGGATCAATTTTTCAAAGTCTTTTTGGAATTTATACTGACTTAAATCACGAATAAGCACAGCAATAGAGTTCAATGGACAGTAGCCAGTGTCTAATACAATATGCTCATATGTGAGTTGATATATATAAAAGACAATCACGGAGATATCTGATCGATGAAAGTCCAGTAAAAAAATGAAAAAGAAAACAAAAAATTGAATGATGAAACAATAATTGACATTCTAAATAAATGCAAATTTAATTTTTGAAACACAATATTGATTGCATCTACTGATTGAAATATTTACTCAACGTACTACTATATATCGTTGATTTAAACATGCACATGCAGTTTACGTGATTTAAAAAATATTATTATCAATATTTTAAACTAAATATATTTAACCATAAAATAAAAAACGGACATATTAAGAAACATAAAATATCGCTTTTGACAAATACTAACATTAATCCTTATAAGAATCTTATTTTTGCAGGTCCAACAACAGTATGTTTTGTAAATGTTTAATGTTTTTATATAAAATGCCTAATAAATGCAGACTAAGATGTCTCCCAAAGGAGAAAAATCCCATTAAAAGGTTTGAAAGAGATTGCTTTGATTTGTTTATTCATTGCTGCACATGTATGCGGTTAACAAAAGTGAAAACAGTAGCACAGGTTGACGTTTCATACACATTCATCATTCTTCTTGCAAGGAAGAAAGGTGCAGAGTTGAAAGCCTCCTGACGGATGTCGCGAAGGTTGTTTGCTCCTTGTCATGATTGGACAAATGGAAGAAAAATACTAGATACTTTAGACTATACCGGTAAATAATTGTCTAGCAATTTGTATTAAATTTGTCACTCAAGATTGCTTTTGCTGCCAAGGTCATTGTATCGACTATAGAATTTTCAAAATGTTGACTTTACTTGAAACCATTGAGACCCCTGTCTCATTAACCTCTTTTTGTCTTTAGTTTGCCTCGTTAAGATATTTGTTTGTACGTCTAGCATGTTTTGGCGTACGCAGGCATTCGATACGAATTAAGAGAAAAAATTCTGAAGTTCAACTGTGAAACATAGATGTTTCCCTTTCTAAAGTAAAATTAAATGCTGAAATCATAAAAACATTCAAATTAAAACGGGGTAGTATATACGTTTCTTCATATATTTCACTATATTTGTGTTTGAAGTTGCATCCATTTTTATTTTCAACATGAATATGTATATAAATTACACACTTCTACAGATAATTTTAAATAAAGGGACTTTCAGATCATCAGTACATGTGTGTATACACATTCAAAAATTGACCAGGAACTGTTTCTAAAGTACAAATGTACTAGATGGTGTATTATGAATAGATTTCGTGTCTTAAAATGCCATTTATAAGAATTAAGCTGTTCATACACAAGGATAATTGTACAGTTCGGAGGAGTTATATAGGCAAGAATATGTTTCAGCTTTTTAACCTACTATAGATAGCAATTTGATAAAAAATTAATGATGGACGTGTTAACTTTTAATTATTTTTTATGTGTTTATTACTCTCTTATTTATTTATGTATTCTTCTTGTCTTCAATGAAATTTTTGCATCTTTTACAAAATTGACATGAAAATGAATATGTGTGTTTGCCGAATGGAAGAACCAGTTTTTCATGTTTGAATGAAAAGTGCAATATGGATGGTTTCACTTCGTACATACAGGTGATGCTACTTAGATTCTGAAAATAAACGACAGCATAATTCTTCTTGATGTTGAAAACGACAGAGTGGAATGTAAATTATTCAAAAAAGACGCAAATCAAAAATTACTAATTATTTAAATGACGCAAACAGATTACATAAATAAACGTTAAAAATAGCCATTTAAATAAATATGACCCAGAAAAGAAGTCGTGCTTAGATCATTTAAAGTTAGGATCTACTGTTGTATTTCAATTTTTTTCACACCTATGACAATGATTAAAAGGATAAATAATATTACAACAAAAAAAATATGACTAAGATTTTTGTAAAAATCCGAAGACTTTACCAGTATTTATTTCTGCCATTTTACTTAGTTAATCCAACAAACGTCTCTATTAGAACAAAGTCTTATGTCCACATGCCCTAATATTTAAGCATTTGAAACTAATTTTTAAAAAAAACATTACTGAATGAGACCTTAAAACCAAGATCCTGTGTCAAAGTTAAAAATCCTTCAATGAACAATGGCTCTTGGTTTCAAGTATGTATCTAAATTTGAATCCTTTATAGGTATACGGTGATCTTTGTTTTGATGAAAAGTTTTTGAATGGGACGTTAAATGTAAATATGCAAACCATTGTTTGTTTGCAAGGATCATTATTGTAACGAACTTGATTTTAATTCTATTATCCTTAATCCGACTTATACTCGTAGTTAACTTTCTTTAGATAAAATTCTTCGTTACTCCTCACTAAGATATTGACAGTAGTGAAGGAAAAACTTCAAGAGTACTGTGCAACTATATATTCAAGAAGTGGTGTGAATCAGATGTGGATACTAAAAAATTCTAAAGAACTTTTGAACAATTTGAAATCACAAGATTTTATAAAAATCAACAGCTTAAAAACTTACGACTTTTCAACTTTGTACACAACAATTCCCCATGACAAGTTAAAATCCAGGCTTGTTGATATCATTGACAGCTGCTTCTTCAATAAAAATGGAACTCGTAAATTTACTTACCTGATCATTGGTCATTTGCATAATTATTTTGTTAAAACAGATTCTGAATGCACACACGAGTACTCTGAAGCTGACATCAAGAAGATGCTTGAGTTTCTGATTGACAATATCTATGTGGTTTTTGGAGACCATGTCTTCCAACAATCTATTGGAATTCCCATGGGTACCAATTGCGCTCCGTTATTAGCAGATTTAGATTAGCTATTTTTGTATTCATATGAAGCAGAATTTATGCAAAATCTTATGCGTGAAAAGAAGAAAACACTTGCTGTGGCCTTCAACTCGACTTTCAGATATATCGATGACGTATTGTCAATTAACAATGGGAAATTCCATTCCTACGCCGATACGATATATCCAGGAGAGCTTGAGATTAAAGACACGACAGAGTCTGACACATCTGCTTCATACTTGGATATTTTACTTGAAAAAGACGTTAATGGTAACCTAACAACCAAGCTATATGATAAACGTGACGACTTTTCTATCGTCAACTTCCCTTATTTATGCAGCAATATACCTTCATCACCTGCATACGGAGTGTATGTATCTCAGTCGATTCGATACGCAATAGCATGCTCTACGTATGAACAATTTCTAAAACGCGGTAAATTTTTGACAAGCAAGTTGATGAAACAAAAATATCAGCAGTCTCGTTTAAAGTCATAATTTTGTAAGTTCTATGGTCGATATGATGACTTTGTCAGCAAATAAAATTTATCATTGAGTCAAATACTGATTGTTAGTCCGTTATTTATACAATGAATTGACAACGGATTTTTACGTTATTTCCTGATCATGACAAGGAGCACACGGCGGGTGTGACCGGTCAGCAGGGGATACTCGATCACTCCTCCATGGCACCTGATCCCACCTCTGATGTTTCGGAGGTCCGTGTTTGCTCTGCTCTTACTTTGTATTATTTCATGGACTTTGAGATTGAATACTGTTCGTTATCTCCATATCCTTCTTTACAAACAAAAACACAATACAAGGTCAACAAATGCTCTAAAACACAATCCTTACTATTTGAAAAAATATAAGGATAAACTTAAGATTTTCAGTTCTACATCATATTCTAGAAGTGGTGTAAATCATATGTGTATACTTAATAAAATCTCGAAGAAACTTTTAGAAAATCACCATTTTTTTAAGAGTTGGTACATGAAAACGTTCAACTTCTCTACACTCAATTTAACCATTCTTAGCAATAAATCAAATACTAGGTTGTTTATTATCATAGACAACTGCTTCTTTAACAAATATGAAAGTAGAAAAATTTCCAACAAAATTACTCTGGTTCTACACAAAAGTAGTCTGAAGTTGATATTAAAAGTAATTCCTTCTCCATCCCTGAAATTCTAAGGGTTTTCTTGTATGCTCTCCACACATATTTGTAAATCTTAAGACTTTTTTTTTTTTTTTAGATCAATCACAGTTCATTTTCTTTCCCTTTTGTATCATAATAGTACCCTTTATTACCCGCCTTTTAGTACTATAATGAAGACCAATTTATTCGAAAAACTTCTGAAAGAAAATATTAAATTTTATTGCTGCGGCCTTTAATTCCTAATTTAGGTAAACCGACGAGTTTATCAATAAATAACATTTATTTCCATTCATGCGTTGATTAAATATATTCCTTTGAACACGAAATAAAAATAATTGTAGAGTCTGACATATAGGTTGCACGGCTGGCACGTCAGGATGTTTCATTAAAGAAAGACCGATTGCAATTAACTGACAAATTAACTGTATGATGAATAAAGTAGAGGTGACAATTTAATTTTCCTATCGTCAACTTCCCTTATTTATAACGCAATATTCCATTATCACCTGCATATGGATTTATTTTTCTAAAAAGTAAATAATAAAAAAAAGGCAACCAAAACTACATGATGTTAGTAGGGTCTGTACAATTTACTTTTTTTTTAAAATTCTTTCAAATATAGTTTACTGTAAGGTGGAAAGCTTGGACTTTTTAAAGCAACTTATTAGACCATCTTTTTTTTATCTATTTTTTTTTACGAATAAGTCCGTTTACTCCATCAGGATAAAGGACTTCCGGTGTGTCTGTCTTTAATAATTCTTTTGAATAATATGTTAACGACCACAACTTATTTTCGTAAATAATTTTTTTTTATATATTTGGCATTATGAATAAAAATGCTTGAAAATTATTTCACAGATGGTTATAACACGAGAGGAATGTTTATGTTATATGTAAATATTTGTGCGCTAGGAGACTGGTATAATTTGTCACCAATAATTATAATACCAATGCGAATGTTTTGTTGCAGGTAAATCATTGTTAGACCGTTTGACATAATATTATTTTTTTTTTATTTAAACAATATTTTATTCACAGATGTTGTCGTGAATAGGATTGGGCAGCAGGCGCAGCCTATTTTAGCCCTCTCCCTACATTTAGGTCAAGGTACAGAACAAATAGTGATATTAAAAGAATGTGCAAAAGAAGAAAAAAAAAACACAAACAAAATTGAACAAAGTAACAGAGAAAAAAAAACAGAAAAAGTCATATGTAGAAAATTTTGAACAAAATAACAAAAAGGGAAAATTACAGGGGGAGACAAAATACAAAGTACGAGGGTTGATCCAAAAGTTCGTGGAATTTCTTTTTATTTCATTCATTTATAAGTGAAATTGGTTGAAAATTACAAATGAGAATATAGACACTTGTTGAATATTTTAAATAAAAAAATATTTTAAATATTTGTGATAGTAATTCTGTGGCAGTTGCCATAGAAACGGATGTTTGGAAATCAATACACGTTTATTATCATTTTAATTCTTAATACTTGAAAAGGGAATTAAACCGCTCTTCATGTAATAGAAAACGAAAATTATGCCATTATTACGATTGCTTGATCTTTTATAAACCTTTGTGTGTTTATTTTACTAATTTTATTGGATATTTTGTTTATTTGTTAATAATTTATTGTTCATCTTAAGGGTTGTTAGGCGACGTCAAATTTCGGTCAAGTCATAAGTTTTGTGAAAATCTCGGGATCACTCTATCTTAAATGCGTATATTATTGACATAGACTGAGGAAAAATGCATTTAGCCACTGGTTTTTCAGTGGCGTATGAAAATGAAGAAAAATAGAACTTTCATGGACGTTGATTAAAGGTGTGGCCGCCTTTTTGAGGCTCTGTTTTAAGTATTTGTCCCCCTTGATAAATTGAAAGCATTAATAGGCGTTGTCGGCTGACGTACTGTTCTTGACATTGCTACTGAAATCGGAACATCATATGGAAAGATAGGGGGTATTTAGAAATATGAGTAAAAAATGAAGATAAATTAGTGCGAGAGCATACCCAGGCTTTTCTTGAGAAAAAAAATGGAGAAAAGGGTAGCATTTTGAAGAATTACGTGTTCGAATTTGACATTAGGGTGAGATGATTCTATAACGTGACGTGACATACCTTTATGTCTCCCCCGGGTTTGATCCATTTTAAAATATTGGTAATTGGGTGTAAAACAATTTCATTTTATAAATATGCCTATTGTTTGCTTTTGTCAAATCATGATAAAATTTTAGAAAGAAATTCCACGAACTTTTGGATCAATTTATAACGATAAAAATTATATCTATATATATATGACAGTGTTTATATAAAATCACTTCTGCATTTAAAAATGGATAATTTTTGTTGATTGAAAAGTACATCTCTTGGAAATGTAAAAGGACAAACAATAAAGTAATGATAGGCATTTTCAATACAATCTACAATGTTCACACATGGAGTTTTAAATGTTGATTATATAAATCTGCTTTCAGATTCTGCATTATTCCTTATCTGGCAATGTATTATATTTACTTTTTTCAATACTTTTCCTACAGAAATGAGATTTTAAAAGACAAATATAGCATTTTTAATACTAATTTGTAATTGTTTGACTGGAAAGCTTGGAATTTTAAATTGAGCATTATTAGTTCTAAGATTTTTTTAAGCAACTACAGATATTAGAATAACCATTAATAATTTTATAAAATAATATTAACTTATGAATCTTTTTTTATCTAGTTCATTTTTTACGAGAAGAGTTACACCTTAATCCAGTAATAATTCTACCTGCTTCAACTTGTATATCTTCTAAGAGTTTAGAATCTTTTTCAGAACAATTTCAAGCACAGGTCGAACAAAAGCAAAATATATTTTAGTGGTGTGTCTAAGAATGTTTAATCTTTTTGAATAATTCTTTTGAATAATATGTTAATCATTTTGAATAATACCACAAATTTAACAGGAGAATATTATTTTTTCTACTAAAATTTAAATTTTTTTTTAGGATATATTTGACCATTTATCAATATGTTCTAAATCAAGTAAGTGATTGTGTAACATTATCTACAATAGCATATAAAGAAGTGTCATCAGCAAAAAGTTTTATATGGTTCACTAGATCATCACAAATATCATTAATATATAAAAGGAATAGGAATGGTCCTAGGACAGAACCCTGAGGAACTCCAGCATTTACTGTTTCAGAGTTTGATGTAAAACCATCTATTACAACTTTTTGTTGTCTATCAGACAAATAATTCTCAATCCAACCTAGTACATTGCCATTTATACCATAATTTGTTAGCTTTGTTAAAAGGCCTTTATGCCATACTCTATCAAATGCCTTAGAGATATCACAAAAAATAAATCTTACATCTTTACCTTTATCAAGATTCGAAATGAGTATTATATATTTCTAATGATTAACAGTTATGTTATATTTGTATAAATATTTAAAGTTATATAAATGTTTTAACAGTATTTTTTCCATCAATTTACACAAGACACTTGTTAGAGATATTGGTCTATAATTAGATACCTCTTGAGCACTCCCTTTATTTTTAAAAACTGGTGTCGATAACCAATAATTATGAATATTAAAGAGATGCTTTTTGATAGATGTGTTCTTGGGGATATTGACCAGGTGGTTTACTGTTATCAATGATAGTTAACTGGTCATAAATTTCAGCTTCAGTGATAAGCATTTCAGAGAAAATGTTATTTTGTTGTGGTGGAGGTACATAATATTATATATTTGTATTGAAACGAAATCCTCCATGTTCATGTTAGAAAATGCAAATATATGGCCCATTAATATCCTATATGAGTAGAAATTAAATTCGGCTTTGACCTGATATAGTAACACGCAGGTTTTAAAATATTTAAATCAACCTATCAACAAACTATGAAGAAAAAGTAAGCCCTTAATGGTAAACACCAAACGACAAAATTCTCAGTTAATTTAAATTTCATTCAAATTCACAGAGTTTGAAACTTAATATCGTTCAATTTGTGACAGACCGGTCGGCAGGGGTTGCTCACTCCTCCATGGCTATCGATCCCATCTCTGATGTTTTGGAGGTCCGTGTTTGCTCTTCTCCTATTTTGTATTGCTTTATGGACGTTTGATCTTAAAACTGTTCGTTATCGCTATATTTTTCATACTGAAGTTAGATTGCCCTCGCATTTCTAAAGAAAGCAGAAATCTTTAAAAGTAAGAAATAATATACGAAACGTCGTTTGAAATCATTCTCTGCATCCAGTGTTTAAAAATGTAATAGATGTATAAACACAGCAGACTTCAAGAAATACTTGAAGGACGCTATGTATAGGAACCAAGGGCAACAAATCAGTGATCTAGCGATTGAAATAGCAAGATTATCTCCAAAGCATGAATATGAGTTGTCTTTCATGCAATATTTCAAATTTTAATCAGTTACTGTTGCAAGGTCTACTTTTTATTTGCAGAAAATACAATCAACATTTTACCGGCTCTTACATTTTACAAATTATGATTAAAATGATATCAATATTTATCTTTGCAAAAAGAAATGAATTACACAAGTACAATACACATGTACTACAAATCAGGTATTTGTCTGAAGAGTTGTAAACAAATTTGATCAAACATTTCAGATTTTTAAAAATCATTTGTGATAGTCAAGTATATTTATGCAAAGTTGCAGATGAAGAAAATCCCCAAGAACCTTCAATAGTATTATTAAATTGAGATGAACTTTGTCTTTCATATGAGGCCCCATGTCACAACAGGTATTAACACAAGAGAGATTCTTCACTTTTCTAATGCCCTGGGTGCTGAGAAAAAGCCTACTACTTACACATAAAGTCTTAAATGAGTGAAAGAACCTTGCAAAGGAAGTAAAGCAACAACTGTCTATCTCCCAAATTAAACTAAAGTTATGACTGTCTTCTGTTCTCTTTTTTTTTTTGGGTTACCAGCCTTCACTGAAAGGGGGGTATAAATATCCCTATTCCCTTTGACCTAAATGAGAAACCTATTGGTTTTGTAGTGAAACACTCAAAGTTCAATGTGAGAAATACACATTACATGCATAGGTTTCAGATGAAAATTTCAGTTTCTTTCTGAAAAATTTTATAATGAAACTCAAGGTATTTAACTTCTTTAAATTTAAAAACTCCTTTTGACTTAATCTAAGGTCAATATTTGTTATCGTTATATCTACGGAAGCATTCCATTAATTTAAGTGGCCTTTCTAAAAAGAAATAGATATTCAAATCCTCCAGGATAAAGCAAACATAAACAAAATTGAACTCAGCATATCATAATTTTATTAATAAAATAAAAAAGTAAATAAATAAATTACAATAAGTATGGGAAATGAATGTCATTTTAAACTTTTGAAATTAATGAGCAATGTATAAATATATGTAAGCAATAATTTACTGCATGTATTAGTTGAATTCATAGAATTCAATAAGGGGAATAAATAACACAAATCAATATGAGTATTTGGTAATAGAATATAAATATTAAATTAAATAAAGGAAAAATAAAAGAGAAAGCATGAGAACAACATTGATTGATAAATTTGGACTAGATGATATTCTGCATCTCAGGGAATCGTATCTAAAAATAAAAGTAATACAAAAATAGTTAAACAATATAGATCTATAAAGACCGGAATATCAGAATGAGCAGAAGACTTCAGTGGGTGAACTCTCAAACCAAAGTTCGGTGACTCATTTCTTCAAAAAAATCATTGAATTACAAACCTGCTAAATAAGCCTCTGACTTTTTTCTGATACTCCAGCTCAATCAAGGCTCCAGCTATCCATCGCTTCTTGTCCTTAAACTGATACTCGTACCCCTGCTTACAGTCACAAGCATACGCCGTGCGAGAAAAGCGGAACCCTCGTTTTGGACGACACTATAAAAAGGTAAAATACTGGCTGTTTTAGAAACAACTTAGATTATGTAATACGTAATCATTTGGTACATAGGTCTGAATCACCGATTGTTTTTTCTTGAAGTTTTTTTAAAAGTATTATAGTTATCAATTAATACTTTCTATCTGTAAATCAATTATGTATTTATAAACTGTAAAAGTTTTAACTTTATAAACCACATAGTTTTGGAGCTATTGTAAAAATAATTTTTGGACATGTTGACCTTTGGCAAAACCTTAACAATAAAACATTGTGTATCATTTTTTTTAATTACTCTTTTAAAAAAAAGAATAAATTAATTGCCAAATAAGAGGATAATGGATACTTAGCACTTGAATCACTAACATTTGTGGACTGTGTGTGGCATCGAGCTGTGTTTTTGAATGCATTATTCACATAAAATGGCTGCGGACATGCATTTATCTCCAGCAAGTCTAGTGGAACATCAACAGTCACTACTCCCCTATAGGACAATCAACAAATTCTATGTAACTTTCAATCAAAAAAAAACTGCATGTATTACTGCTCAAACAGTTGAACATAATAAAATAATATTTCAATGAAAAAGTGCTTTTGTATATCATATTCTTTGTATAATTGTTCAACCCTACATTTGCGCCAATAATATTTTCCTGAACACAAAATCATATACTTAATGATTCCTACTTACGTAAACTGCACTTTTCCTGACAACTTAATTCGGCGAAAAAACGGCACAACGTACGTCATAACCCACGAGTCAATTTTACCGTCACATTTAAACTTGGGAGGCATCCAAAGACCCTGAGCTATGGTAGGGGCTTTGTAGATCAGGGGAAAATGTTCATGTCTGATAGAACTGGAGCCGTTAATATCTGATCGCACCATGGAGCGAATGCTGAAGGTTTGTAAATGATCTGTGTTAGTATTCCACCGGGATTTGACTTCTCTGTACCAAAGCTCTGATGTATAATGATTCTCTAGCCCAGCAGTGTCAAGGGCATAAAATTCATCTTTGTGTCTGTATGCATACGGACCAAAGAATTCACGAAAAGATTCATTGGGACTTCGGAAGCTATAGGGTTCGTAATATATACCACTCGATAATATTTTGTAATCGGCCATTACATTAGCCAAAACTTCTCCAAACAAGTGTTCATGATGAAGACGAGATCCTCCACGAATATGTCCAAAAGAATCCATATCTTCCATTGTCTGCAGGTGAGCAGACAAGAAGTGGCTCAGTCTGAGTGCCGTGCTGGCCTGATATTTAAATTGCCTATCTACCCCATATCCCACGTCACCGGGTAATATCAAAGTGGAAGGGGGAAGGCTCTGACAGTTTGACCCCGTCACCATGGATTTCTGACGGTATATTTTTAGAACCCTGTCATAGGCTAATGGATCAAACAGAGGTCTGTCCTTATGAGACCGCTTATAACGCTTTCTTCTTTTCGTTTTGGATTGGGTTGATTTTCGAATAGTTGTGGATTTCAATGATCTTGTTTTAATGGCACCAGTATTGTATTCTTCATTGAAAAACTCAATAGAAACACTCTCTATTGGATCAATTGCTGGTAAAACATTTAGATCTGTCAAGAAAACAAAAGATAGCATACTTTCTTAACAATTATCAATGCTTCTTTAAAAAAGATAAAGATGTTATGATCCGATGCTCAAGTATGTATATTGCACGCATTAAATGAAACATGTGAAGATAAAGTGATAGAGCTTAAAAACACAATAACATCTTAAATTTCATTTTCAAATTCGTTAAGCGAATTTTTTTGTTGAAAAATGTAAAAAAAAAAAATGTCCATGCATTTTATTTATATATTTACTAATTATTTTTAGTTAAATAGTTTTTTTTAAACATTTACAGACACAAATGTAAAAGTAAAGTTCATGAAAGAATATATGTAAGCTCTAGAAACGATTTCCTAAACGAATCAAGTTATTAACAAATAAGTTGATAACCTAAGGATATCATAGTTCATTTTAAAGTCAAAATTTTACGAATTCTATGATCAAATACAACAAAATAAGCAGCAACTACAAATTATCGTTAAGTCGATTGTAAACTGATGTTTCTTTAAACAGATTTTAGGCCATCAGTTTACTCGCAATAGTCTACGGATTTTTCCTGCCGATCATAACGAGGAGCACATAGTTGGTGTTATCAGTTGACTGGGATGCTCTCATCCATGACATTTGATCTTAAACTCTTTTGTTTTTAAAAAGTCCATGTTTGTTCTGTCCCTAATCAGTAAACTTTCAATGGACTTTGAAATTCGGTTACTGTTTAGCATCATATTTCATTCTAAAGTAGTTTTGTCTTTAGGCATCTGTAAACATAGTATATTTATGATCTAATTTTAAAAAATATATCAATATTTATTTTTATTTGGATATAAATTGAGTAATGAAGAGGTTTAACACCAACTAACAAATATTAATGAAGTTCATTTTCATTAATTTAATGAGTACATATATGAAATTGTCTGCTTATTCCTTTTCCCCTTTTGGGTGTATATGTCATCTTTTCTGTCTTTACTTACGATCAGTAGGGGTACAGTTGAAACCTTGTTGGTATTCTGTCCATGTAGACTCTTCTATGTCAGAACCCATATAAGGCTTTTCTAATTCGTTTGAATACCTGTATCCCGATCGACATTTACATCTATAACTTCCTCTACGAAAACCAAAACCGCTGCGGTGTTTGCACTGAAATATTTGATGAAATTTGTCATTTGCAACCAAATAATTTTATGCAGAAGTCTTCCTGATTGTTTTCCAGATTGAATATGAAAAGGCTACGATACTTTTATTAAATGTGGGATGGGATTTAATAAATCTTCCCTGACATGACTTCAAAATGTATGTACCCTTTTTCATTAATGTGTTTTTTGAGCTATTGAAATAAATAAGATGTTCTTTTATTTCCAGATTTCTAAGAATCAGGCTTTTACTCACTACGCTTTCCCCAAACAGACGGGTGCAGAAAAACCTATAAGAAAATATTTCATGAAGAAAACATTCATCATAAAATTTCAGATACCTATGATTTCTGATTCAAAACTCTGCCACAAAGAATCACGATCATAAGTAATTCGTATTTCTTACTTTGATAAACTCTGATATACGTGATGATTTTAACTTTTCAATCGGGAACTTCCCTTACTTATGCAGCAATATACCTTCATCTCCAGCATACGGAGTTTATATCTATCAGGTGACTTGATACGCAAAAGCATACCTGTGTATGTAAAATTTCTAAATTGGAGTAAATAATTGACAAACAAGTTGATAAAACAAGAATATCAGCAGTCTATAATTGATACAATGACCTTGTCAGCAAATATAATTTACTATTGAGTCAAATGCTGACTGAAGTTTTTTCATACTAATTGTTAGTCATTATTGTCATTATTTACACACTGAATTGACGACCAATTTTCCCGTTATTTCCCGATCATGACAAGGAACACATGGCGGGTGTGACCTGTCGGCAGGGAATGTTCACTCCTCCATGGCACCTCATCCCACCCCTG
This sequence comes from Saccostrea cuccullata, assembly GCF_032062105.1. NCBI lineage: Eukaryota > Metazoa > Mollusca > Bivalvia > Ostreida > Ostreidae > Saccostrea > Saccostrea cuccullata. The sequence continues at coordinate 1,109,043 of NW_026920610.1, forward strand.
ATGTTTTGGAGGTCCATGTTTGCTCTGTTCCTATTTTGTATTGTTTGACGGACCTTTGAGCTTGAATACTGTTCGTTATCTTTCCAGCTACATGTATTTCATTTAAGTTCACCTAAAATGTACAATGAAGGGGTATAATGTGCGTTCGATCGTGAACAATCCAATTTTTGATAACTCTCTATTTGTTCGATTAACTTACAACTTTTAAAGCATTACAATAATGTTTCAAAATTGATTTCTCCAAAAAATCAATTTTGTCAACGTCGCCATCGGAACAAAACATGAAATAGTCGTCGTTTTTTCAAATGCACTTCAAACTGCATATTGTTGATGCGTAAATGTCTCAAAAAATTACTTTCAAAACTGGCTATCATTGCCATGGAAAGGAAAAGGGCGAATAGTGAACTATCATATTTTGCAGCAATTCTTTTTTTTATTTCAGAATAAGAAACTTTTAGAACAAATTAAGCTGGTTTGATGTATTGCAAACTGATAAAAATATTGCAAAAAAGGAGTTGTTTATTCATTTCTTTCACCTCCAAAAAGCTTTGAGTAAAAAAGTAAAGTTCGTGATCACTTAATTTATTGTCGACACACCCTTGCTCGATTTTGCAGTACTTCATCATTACACGTTGCAGAAAATGAAGACTAAAACTGCAGACCAACCAATGTGTCAAAATATAAAAAAAAGTTTTAATGTCTCGATTTATCTTGCAGTGCATTAGCATGGCTTTTTATATACGGAAATCATTTTATACATAACATTAAAAAATTCTTTTTAGAACAAAAAGGTGTATAACTTGTGCATCAGTTATTCAGAGATTGTTCTTTTTTCGATTAAGAAATTTTTCTCTTATTTTTCAAGTCGAAAGACTTGTTGAAGAGGAAAAGTTTTAGTGCAGATAATCCTCGCCCAATAGGTTGTATAGATATTGATAAATGTCTTTTTTTTCATGTCGAATGATGTAAATATTTGTTGACATAAATATGTACACCTAAGCTTACCTTAATGTGTAGAAATTAATACAAATATCATTTGTACAACATATCCTTACAAAAAAATACTAAATACTCTAGATAACATAGTTCACAATAGTTAACTTTAGTTCACTATAGATAACTATATATTTCATTATAGGTAACTATAGTTTACTGAAGTGATAACTAGGAAAACTTTGATTTACATGTACTAAAGTGATCGATATGAAAACGTTGGTTTTCTAAAAGGAATAACTAGGAATATATATAATTTCCAGAATATTTATAGATTTCTGTGAAGAAAAGTTTCAGTACCCCTGAGTGTTTCTTGCATTTGTGGATTCCTGCCAGAAAACTTGGTCCTGGATTACCATCACTTATTCCACAAGGATTAAAATCTATTTTCTCAAAATCTGTGTCCATTACAGCAGCACCAATAAATCTGCAGGAAATAAAAGAACCATAAAGCACACAACTCATCTGAATATAATGTTTTAAGGAGGCTGAGGGGTCAACAAATTAACCACAAATTAACCACCAGATTTAACTTAATATTTTGTTAGATACGGTATCTTAAGCTGTCAACATTCATTTGGCAAAGAAAAAATTCATACATTTTAGTTTTAAAATTTGATCATTTTTGTATATCTTTATATGGAGCTTTTCTTTTAAAGGAGATCGAAATAGTCTGAAAATGGCTACCACCCCCAGCCTCTTTAACAATACAACAAGACATTTCGGCGTACCTTTTTGCTTACATGTACACATAGTAGTTAAGGATTCTTAGAACACATTCGTGATTAAAGGTTTATGTGAGAACGTTTAGATATAAGGTTCTGTTAGTTTTCAACATTCACCCACTTCTGTGATCTCTCATTTTCTTGGACTTAATATTGTATAGACAACTATACAACAATATTACTCAACTTTTGTAATGAAAAAAAATATTTCATGAATATTTATAATGCAAAAAAGATCGATTATCTTATATTTGACACAATTTCTCCGAATGAATGGATCTTGTTAGTCTTCCACGCTTTCTAATGTGCAAATCCAGCTTATTCATTGGGATATCCTCAGGGGGCTTTGATATTGTCAATCTGTGTTATAAATAAATCAGTTTCTCTTTTTAAATGAGATCGAAGTTAAATATTTTAATTTTCAGAAACAAAATAAAATTCTTTAAAAGGAAAAAACGAAAGAATATACGTTAAATGCCAAATAATAGCGATTTTAATAAAAGGGCAATATTTCTAAATTAATGTAAAATTTATTGAATTCCAATCAGCGAATAAAACAGACGACAACCCTTTGCAAAATATCTCACTTGAACTTTCACTACTCAGAGTTTAAAAAAAATATTGACACAAATACATTTGTATTATTTTAAAAAGAGTAATTTTTATCAAAACTTTATTACATTAAATATTTTTTAAAAATGGCTACCTTGGTCGTCTGAGGTGAGTCCAGTTGCTGTATCGAGGCATAAAGTCTGCTATCGGAGATACTGCAGACACCACCCACTTGTTCGATCGTCCACAGTCAAAGTATGGTCTGGTGAAACGAACTGGCTGCTTTTCAATCGGGTCATTAGTTCCAGGGTAATTTGACCCAAAGAAGTTAAACCCTTCAAATGTGTTTTGCGTAAAGACTCCAGTGCTGTTGGAAAACTTTAGATTGACACTCCAAGTAAATTTGTATGTTGAATCATAGATGGGTTGTGTGTCAGGTAGCCAGAAATCATACCAGGGGTTCATTCTGAAACCTCTTTTTGTATAATTCCTATTGAAACCACTACCCGCATCTAATAGGAAAAGTGTGTTCAGAGTCGGTTCTCTAAGGTGATTGTCCATGTCGAATGTATCGTCCCATCTCCAGGCTCGAGGTGCAAACAATGGAATGGTATGGTTTATATCGTAGTTGGTCAACCAGTTTGGATAGTAACAATTGTTATCGAAATACAGCGCACTTCCATTGATAACAGTTGGATTTGCATTGAGGTCCGCAGCAACTGACAGGTGAGTATAATGTAAATCTGGGAGTGTTCTAAAAGTTCCAGAGGTGTTCATTCTTTGGAATATGTAACTATAAAAATAAGCTCTGTTTAGAGCCATATTATGCAGATGTATGAGGTTTGTCCGATTTTTGTAGAAGACTTTGGTACGTAGTTCGTTATATTTTGGAATCTGTGTTATAACATTTTCAGGCATGATTAATTCATTGATACTCTTTGATCTGCAGTTTTCTCCTGTTGTACTCCGAAACTGCAAATCTAGCTCATCGAATTTGTCCCATTCCATCCAGCCTAGCTCCTTAGCAATAACCACCGAAGTTATCAGGACACACACTGAGATTAACTGGGCGAACATGGCTCATTTTCTGTAATTGAAAATGTCTACACGTTAAGTTTTTTATAATGTCTTTGTATCTACTTATAAACTAAAAGTAATAAAGGAAGCACGTATCATAAAATATGATCTTTTTTTTCAATCTTTGACTTTCATCTAATAGTACATAAGAAATTTGACGATAAATACCTTAGTGCTCGAAGTAGCAAATATATCATTTTATACTTTAACCCTTTATTCAAAGTCTTTTAATTTTCAGATTCTTACATTTGTGTAGAACTGTCTGAAACCAGACATATGGTGACAATGGATTCCAGGTGGAGCATGGAAACTCATTATACTAATTTTTATTAGATGGGAAACGTCTATTCTTTAAAATCATGACAAATAAATAACATGTAATTAAATTTTATGGAAATATTTGTCCTAAATTAATTACAAAGTAAGAGAAAATAAATTCGCATAAATATTTTACATTGGTGCATCATGTTTAATTTGTTATACCTGACATGACAGTTACTGTCTCTTGCAATAAGCGTCGAGACATTTTTATTGTTTCTAGTGGACAACAAAATAAGCAATTTTCATTTATGAGCTATTTCAGGTTAACTCAACAGTGTATGCTACCGTTTTTTTAAAACTAAATCTGTTTTATTGCAAGAACCTCTCGCTTAAAGTTTTCAACATATTATGAACCAGATTTTTTCATACCTTGAATTGAAAATTATGTAAAATTGAGATAAAACAGAAAAGTCGTATAACTGATATTTTGTTTGGTTGTGTATGTTTAATTTAAGCGGGAACATCCTTTGTTAACTACCGACAAAGTACAATATGACAAATGCGCTAGAGGGCGCGATATGACATATATTAACTGCACTTTAGAAACAGCATATTGTTTATAAATTGGGAAAATATGAGCCTTTTAAGGCGATATTTTCTACCAAAATAACGGAATAAATACAATTGTGGATTTTCGAAAAAGTATATTTCATGCAGGCAATATTACAACAGAATGTTTTGTATAAAAGTTGAAATCGTTCTTTTGTTGATACCTTTGTCCGAGTAAAATGCTAAAATGTATTTATTTGTCTGCTCTTTATGAATACAAGTCAGTAATTCTTGGAAGAAATTTTCAAATGAAATTTTGAATTTGAAATTCCACTAATTGCAAGCATTAGAAACTGCAGTATGGTCCTTAGAACAATTTGCTTCTATAAACCAATTACAAGACTAACGTGCAAATATTTAACAACAAAAACAGCGATAAGTTGCCTTAAGGCTCTTGTTTTGTAACAAAAACACGTTTTATATCGATATGATATACACAAACTTACATCGCAATTTAGGTCACAACTGTCCTTCTGTTTAAATTTCCAAGTGTTAATTCTGTTGTACAAGATTTGATGCATTGGCTAATATAATTTTCTATCTAACACATCCAAGAAAATTCCACGCGTTGTTACGTTTGTGTGATTCATATTTCCAGTTTGATTCCATAATCCATATATCCTTAACAATGAACGCCATCTTTGTCAAGGACGACAACTCATTACATGTATTTGAAAATGCAAAAGCAGATCATCGGCCATATTGATCAAATGCAACCTTTGAGAGAAGGTTTCAAATAATGTAATGACAATGTATTTGTAAAGAAATTTTGATATCGATACAAGATTTTCTTTCTTTGAAGAAACTGAATCGCTTACCAACAAATATTTATTAAATTCTAAAATTTAGTCCCATGATTAATAGTTGGTATGTAAACATCATTTACGGTTAATTTGTTTTGTTATATCTACATTAGTATTTTTTTACTTAGTTAATGAACTTCGTTTTTTGTGACTTGTATATTGTAATTTATTTTCAAGTTATCATTTCTTTCATTGTATTTTCATTTCACAAATGTCATTTTTTTTAAAAAAAGGATCACTTTTTGCACTCTCCTTTATTCCGAATTATCAATAAATCTATTAAGACAGCCTTCTCAATCATTGAATATTTAATAATTACAACACTCGAATAAGTAATAAGGATACATGCATTTGTATATCTACTGAAAATCTTTAAAGGCTTGGGAGTAGGTGGAATTTTTGTGTAAACAAATAATTAGCTGAATAAACATGTCATTACTGTGAAAACAGTAATTATTACACCACTGGGAGTAGAGGACAGGTAAATTTGCTATCTTGAATTATAAAATCTGGCTTTTTACTACTATTTCAGGGAGAAATTAGACTTTTTTCAAATAAAAATAAAAAATAATATTTTTTTTAAAAATCTGACTTTTTACTTCTATTTCAATGAGAAATAAGACTTTTTCAAATAAAAATATTTTTCATAATAATTTTACACATTCAAAAATCAAAGTATATATTTCAGTGAATTTAAGTATATTTTAAAATATTTTCTTGATAAATACATTTATTTTCTGTCTTAAAATGTACAAAATACTGGTAAAATACAGGTATATCTAAGATGGGATGTAATTAGTCTAATTACTGTAAAAACCAATTAACTAATCAAAACATCTATTGTTATTTGCAAGTGGGAATAGGTGGAATTGGGATTTTTAAAAAGTGGGAATAGCTAGAAGACACCCTTTAAACTGTATCAAATTGTTGCACTTTGAGGGCTTCGAAGTTGTTTTAAAAATGAATACCATTCTTCTAAATGATCACCTAATAAAGACAAATGCCCATTTAAATTTATCATCCTAATTTTTCGCAGCTTCTACTTTCTCGACCTTCATTTGAAATTATCCTTACTGTCAAACTACATGTAGCAGCCCACTTATTCTATGCAAATAAAAGTGCATTCGAAATTATTAGGGTTGATTAATATTTACATTTTATTATGAATATATTACATTAAAATGGTAACTTACCTTTAAAATTTGGATAAATTCTATCTTTTAAACATAAAGACAACACATTCTAAATAATGTATGCGACAAATTAAACTTCTTGATTTAACGAGGTTTGCAAAAACTGATAATAATTATGGCAATGCATGCTTCTTGCACTATTTTAGACAAATAAATCATTCTTAGGGAGTTTTTATTGAATGAAGTTTTTATAAATAAAACAAACATTAAAATTAAAAGTGCAATAAGAGAAGTGAATAATATGAAATAATTTGAATAAATTGTATGATTACTGACGTAAAATTATTTAAATCATGCATGAAATTTGTCAGAAATGTGTCACCGTTCTGATTGTATATACATGTATACAAGTATGTCAAACGTACTAGATGACTCACACAAGACACAAACAGAGCCTTAACGCTCACGTGTCGCTTTTCATTATTGTAACCCTTGTTTCCACTAATCAAATTGATATATATGAAAAGCAAAAGTGTTCAACTCGGGACCTATAAACGTTAGTACATGTATATATAGGCACCTGGTTTAACGAATATTTCTAAAAAAGAAATACAAAGGGTGATCAAATAATTCGCGAACTAGTAAAATAAGTTTAATAAACGGTTTTCATATAATATTAGTTCTTTTTTTTTCAGTGGATTATTCCGGCTTTATTACACATCTGCAAAGGTTTGATTACGCAAAACATGGTCCATGCAAGCCATCTCATGACAAGCTTCGATAACCTACTGTCTACAGAGTCATGAAGATTTTTCAGTTTCACATTTCTTTCAACATACAATAGCTAGCTGTCGAAACTTGCGACAAAATCTGTTATATATAGGATTGAAATAATTTTCTCTATCTAGTGTTAAGGATAAATCCAACGTGGCTCAAAGAGCGCTTTCTCTTCAACATCTCAGGAAATTAGATTTGTTAACGTTTTAAATTGGTAATTTTAGGGAAATTACAAATTATTATATTATTATGGTCTTATACTATTTCTATAACTGCGGGTAAGCGATCTCTCTTAATAAAGGCTCAAATATAAACATATCTTTTTAAGCTCTAGCTGTCAGGCCTGGAGAAAACTAGAAAGAACATCAATTTTACTCTCCTTCCTTTAACCTTTCGTTTTCTCTAAACTGGAGTTGAGCAAAGGATAAGAAAAACTACAAAAACAATCGGTTATGATTCCAGTCGACTAGGCTTGTAAGAATATCTTTGTTTACAAGGCTCATTTTAATATCTGTATCTTTGGAAGAAATTGGTTTTAGCTATAATTTTGGGAACCCAGCTTAAACATGTGTTCTTGTTGCTCACTTTCCAAAGATAAAATTCTTCAAAATCACTTCATTATTAAACATTTCAGTCACCTAAGGTAAGGTTGATGTACTTTATACAAGAATTGGATTCCTAAACTGCATAAAACCTCTTACCAACAGCAAAACTCTATTCTATAATGAGATTTTATGCTTACTCGCTATAAAAATATTAAGTGCTGTACAGAAGAAACTTTAGACGCTCTCTGTTGCAGTATATTCTAAAAGTAGTGTAAATCAGATGTCGGTAATTGATGACTATAAACGATAAGGACTAGCTACATTTGACAAATGAAATAGCTTCAATTTTTCCATCGTCAATTTTCCTAATTTAACTATATAGTACTAGTTATTAGTTAGTACTAGTTATCCCCCGCTTAATATGTTTTTTGCATCTCCAATACTTATTCGATACTCAAAAGTATGTTCCGCGTACATAACAATATTTTTTTTTAAACGATGAAGGCTTCTCACAGATTATGCTGTTACAATGATTGCAACAATTTCGGTTAAATTTAGCACTTTGTAAATTCTTTGGACTTTGTAGCTGATATACATGTATGTGTTCATTATACCCCCCGCTTGAAAAGTGGGAGGGTATATAGTAATCGGGATTTCCGTCCGTCCGTCTGTACGTCCGTCCGTCTGTTACGCTTTATCTCTTATCCGCAAGTCCTCTTATACTGCTGAGTGAAATTTAATGAAACTTTCACAGAATCTTTATTACATATTGCCATTGTGCACCTCCTATTTTACTTTTTTATTCGACACGTATTTTAAGTTTCCCATAACTAAACATGGACATTGCCATTATATGTTTACATATGACGTCACATAGAAGCTTCTGGATAACATTTGATAGGAAGAGTTATTCCTCTTTACACATTACCGTAAAACAATATACAGCAACACATGGACATTATGGGAATCGGGGGGTATCATTTAGTGAGCTCATTGCTCAAAGTACCTCTAGTTTAGTCTTATGTTTCATACTATTTTATAGGCCTTGGTTTTTTATACCAAATTTGACTAGCTAATTATCAGTCTACCTAATCAATATTCAGGGCTCACGGTTTTTAAGACTGGTTAACAGGGGATGCTAATTCCTTCCAGGTACCTGATCCTGCATCTGAATTTTTGTTGACATCCGTATAACTTTTATAGATTTTTTAAAAATTGATCATTGCTAGTTATCTTCACTTTTTTTTCATATCTTTAAACGAACCCTCGTCTTACTAGCTTAAATTTTGGCAATCCTTTGACGCAAAAAAAAAATGGTTCAAATCATTTATCAAAAGTACTTTTATGCAAAACTGTGTAACTGTTTTTTATCCAATATACGACTGAGCCGTGGGCCATTACTGTCAGAAGTAATCTACTTACTGAGTATATGGGCCTATTGATTCGATTGTACGATTATGACGTCAAAAACACGAGGCAAAATATTATGTGCAACATTCTTTTTACAGCGTATCTATATGATCCATGCGTGCTAAGCTTCATTTGGTTAAGGAGATACAGGGTAAGGACGCGAGCTTTCTGGTCGCCCCTTGACATTCGCCTCCCCTTATTGATCATAAAAGTCACTTTAAATCAGATTTTATAATTATAACAACTACAATTGTATAATATGTGGCTATTGTTTTCTTGCAATCCTTTATTCACGCCTTTATATTATAAAAAAAATGCATTAAATAATCAACTATAACTGTATTGGTACTAACTGCGATCCCGATTTTGGTTTACCTGTTTATTTTATTGCTGTGAAGCAGAATTTATTCAAAGCTGCCTGCATGAAAGGAGGAAAACACTTGCTATAGCCTTCAGCTGTTCATTTAGATAATCGACGACGCTCTCTCAATTTACAATAAATACTTTCGTTCATCTTTCTACTCGAAATGACACCACAGAGTCTGCCACGTCGGTTTCAAATTTATATTTCTTATTGACTATAGAACATAAGGACCAACTAAACACTTAATTGTTTGACAAGAGAAATGACTTCAATTTTTCCATCATAAATTTTCCTTCTTTATATAGTACTAGTAGTCTCCCGCTACATATGGTTTTTACGTCTCCAAACTTGTTCGATACTCAAGAGTATGTTCCTCATGTACAATAATCTTTTAAATAGGCAGAGATTTTTTACCGGGTGGTAAATTCCAGGTCAGGGAGGGGCTTATTTTGTACAGGTGTGAATGCCTCGGGGGCTAGCAGTCTACCTGTGGTCATCTGTCTCCTAATCCCTATACACAGGAAGTGATTTAATACACAGTGAAATACCCAGATGTCAAACTTTACCTGTGTTGGGGATTTTGAGACAATTTTAAAATTAGTAGTAAAAAGGTTTTTTTCAATTATATATTGATTTATTTTTTACTGTTTGAAAACACCCCTACCCATTAAAATTTTTATGTGATATCATACTATTAATTCAAATATTAAAACAAAGATTATTAAGGTCTTCCGTTTCCAACGGAAGACCTTCTACTGATTCTGTTGGTAAAGATTAATATTTTTTTTCTTCTGCTTCCTAGACCGCAACTTTGAGGCCTCATATCTCACCCATTTCTCAACGGATTTCGCTAAAATTTTCAGGGGTTATAGACGTTTATAAACTCTATCAGAATACTGACTAAAATTTCAAAAAGTCACTTCCGGTTTTGAGTTATTCCCCTTTAAACGAAAATTTATAGGCTTTCATTTCCAGACAAAGGCTCAGAGACGGCTAAAACTGGAGCAGAAATTTTACTGATTTTAGATAAAAGAAGGATTGAAATTGTGCACATTGGTTTTCGTTTTTCGATTTCTCTGTTCAAAATGGCGCTAAATAGGGGTAAAAAATTAGAACGCTTAAAAGAACCAAAAATTACTCATATTTTGCTTTTTATCTTCTAAACTGAAAATATTCTGTTAAAATATATAGAACATCATTTGTGCAGAATTAGAAGATCTTTCAAATGATATGTTGGGAAAAGGGCTGACCCCTAAATTAAGGGATCTAGAGGGGCCAAAAGTTTTTTCCAGATATCTCAAAAAGTATTGAGAATTTGTTATACATCAAAGAAGCAAAGTTGTTGAAAATATCAAGCTTAATCTAACTGAGTCGTCAAAATACGTCCAGCGTCGTCACTTACGGCCAAACCGGAAGTAGTCGGAAAACGCGTATTTTTGCCGTTTTGGACAAGTTTTTGGGTAACATATATCTCTGGGAGCTTAAAAATTAATTTTCCGTGCGTCGTCGTCACTTCCGGTCAAACCGGAAGTAGCAAAAAATGGCTTATATTTGCATTAATTAACTTAGCTTTATAGGATTCAAAGCATTTTTGGGCGTTATTTATCATTTTTGTTAAAAATGAAAGCTACTTCCGGTCAAACAGTACGGAAGACCTACTCGTTGCTTTGCAACGAGCTTTGCTCTAGTTTTAGATGTTATTGTACGAGGGCCGTTCAAAAATTACGCGGACTGTGCTATTATTTACTCTTACAGACGTCATATAGTTATGAAATTTCACAGAAATATGTATCTTAAAGATTTGAATAAATTTTGGGCAAAATTTTTGTATTTGAAAAAAAATTCTACTAAAATTATCGGTATGTTAATATCGCTGATGGAGAGGTACGGTGCAAAAAATTAGAAGCAAAAGCATGCGGAATCCAAAATTTAATTTATTTATTTTCTATAATTCGCGATATTTTTCGACAATTTTCTCAAATATATCTTTAAATTGTTCTATTATTATGTATTTAGATTTCTGACGTGATATTTGAAGTACTAACAGAAATACAATGATTTTTCTCTGATGCGATTCCCGTGAAAACGACCGTGAAAATGACGTCTCCTGAATTGACGGCGCACCACACTTTTGTTAAATTATGTGTAATGCTCGAGATATCGCCAATATAGATCCAAAATATGCATAATAAAACATGTAGTAAACTAGGGTATTCGTGACATTCGTCCACAACTAGCAAGTTGAAATTTAAGACCGTTAGACCTCTGTAAATAGGCTATACGGGGGGACGGGAAGAAGATTATCGACGAAAACTTTATACGGACTGCAAAGAATGTGATTGAGAGTCACCAGTATCACACTATATCTCATAAATACCTGCAGATTTTGGTTTTAAAACAAAAAAAGAAAATTCTTTACTTGTTTAATAGATTTTAAGCTTGACAAGAAATGGTGTTTGGATGTTGAGTAGATAAGGTAACTCAAACTGTACAGGTACTCTTGGGAAAATGTTGAGAAAATGAAAGCTCAATCACATATTTTTTATAATGCCTGTGACGTCGAAGATTTTGCTGCTCCGTGACATAATGATTTTTCCTGAAAAATCACTCAAAATTGATACCAATTTACAACATTTTGATAGGAAATTTCGAAGACCATATAAGTAAAGATTCTTTTATATTATGTGTGACATTTTGCCCGATTATGTCGTCAAATATTTTTTCTGTGCAACAAGTCCGCGTAATTTTTGAACGGCCCTCGTACATGTACATGTATGTGTTAAGTAAAGAAAGCAATTCTTGTAACAACCCAAATTAGACTTAATTCATTCATCCCATGGATCCCATCTATTAATTAAATGGAAAGAGAGCTGTGTGAACTACATTTCACAAAAACATATCTGCACTGTATAGGTCTATCATAACCTTACTAAGGCTTTGTCACCATGAAACATGCTAAAAAAGATTGCTTGTAAATTCTCACTGAATAAAAAAGGAAAATGTAAGTGACCCATGATTAGAAACGTTTTTTTTTATTTAATTACTTCACACAGTGCTGCTTTGAACTCTGTTAATAACATTAAGCAAATTAAAAATAATATCGAAATTTCATTTAAATAAAAAAAATTATGTTCCAAAGTTTTTTTGTTTTTTTTTAATGCATATTATTTTACTATCCTCTCAAATACTAAAGGTGTATTTAATTAATATATTATCAATCTAAAAAAAATCATATATACAGTTTCTGTATACCATCTTCAGTAAACATCAAAGGATCAAAAGTTAATTAGAAGGTCACCACGAGTCCCAAACAAGGTGTACAGGATATACACAGGGATCTGTAAGTAAATGTCAATCAAGTTCCAGCATCCAAAGATGGACCTTCACGCACTTGATTGACAGAGCTACCCAGACCAGGTATTTTTGAAGGCGGTGCTTAAAATCTCTGCCTTTTGACAGATTATTTGATGCTATAGTTCAACTATTTCTTTTAAAGTCAGCTTTTTGTAAGTCATTTGGACGTTACAATATCTAGCTAATTGGGTCGTATTTGACTCACTTGTTTCATATCAATTTATAGGCCTTGGTTTTTATATTGAATTTGACTAGATAATTATCCTTCTATACCTAATCAATACACAGGGCTCACGATTTTTAATCCCGGTCAACATGGGATGCTTACTCCTTCCAGGTACCTGATTCCGCATCCTAGGTATTTTAAAGACGTCAGTATTAGTATTAATTTTTTTCACAGATTACTGTAGATTCCTAAATATAAGGGCGGAATTAATTATCGCGTAATTTCGCGAGAAGCACCACACGCGAAATAAAATTACTCGCCTTAATTTTTATGGTGCTGAAATCAAAGTAAAATCTCTTGACCAACCGTTCATTCGTGAATTATTATTCTCGCGATTTGACGTTGAGGAGCTCATTCGCGATAATAAGTACTCGCAAAAAATAAGGAATCTACGGAGCCGCTGGAGGGCCAGGTAAAAAAAAAAATTATTTGTTCGGACAAATTAGAAATTCGTTCGGACGAATTAGTTATTTGTTCGGACGAATTAGATATTCGTTCAGACAAATTAGAAATTCGTTCGGACGAATTAGATATTCGTTCGGACAAATAAGAAATTCGTTCGGACGAATTAGTTATTTGTTCGGATGAATTAGATATTCGTTCGAACAAATTAGAAATTCGTTTGGACGAATTAGATATTCGTTCGGACAAATAAAAAATTCGTTCGGACGAATTAGAAATTCGTTCGGACAAATTAGTTATTTGATGGGACAAATTAGAAATTTGTTCGGACAAATTAGATATTCGTTCGGACGAATTAGTTATTTGTTCGGACGAATTAGATATTCGTTTGGACAAATTAGAAATTCGTTCGGACGAATTAGTCATTTGTTCGGACGAATTAGATATTCGTTCAGACAAATTAGATATTTGTTTGGACAAATTAGAAATTCGTTCGTACAAATTAGTTATTTGTTCGAACAAATAAGTTATTTGTTCGGACAAATTAGATATTTGTTCGGACAAATTAGAAATTCGTTCGGACGAATTAGTTATTTGTTCGGACGAATAAGAAATTCGTTCGGGCAAATTAGTTATTTGTTCGGACGGATTAGATATTTGTTCGGACAAATTAGATGTTTGCACAAATTATGTTTTAAAGAGAGATATACAATTTGTCTATTCAGGAGGATTCATCTCTTTTTAATACATAAATAGCTCTTTGGACCATGACATGCACACGTTGCAACTAGACATGTGCTATTAAAGTCGGGTATGTTGATTGTAAATATTTGGAAATAATGGTTCTATACCGGTATATATTATAGGTTTAAATCTGCCATTCTGAAAGTATATTATCTGAGAGCCCACTAGTAAATTCAAAGGGTCAGTTATTTCTTATCAAACATCTTTTCACTCCCATTCCTGACACACTCATACGATTTGTCATAAATAAACTTCATCTAGTTCTACAAGGAGTGGGGTCTGTCAGCCTACATCCGCGACTGTACTCGGCACTGCTGGTACCGGACATCCACGACTGTACCTGTTCACTAATAGTCAGAGCAAAAATTTCCGGATTGATACGCCATCAACGCAGAGTATATGTAGTTAATTACAAATTATTTTGAATGAAAAATAGGTAATGTATATAGTATATTTCTGATTTTAATCAAAGGCGGATCCAGGGCCGGCGCGCCGGGCGTGCGCCCTCCCCCCCTTTCTCCCCGCTTGAATTTTTTGTATGCAAAATTTATATTCCATTATCCTAAAATCAAGGAAAAAACATCTCTCTTATTTGTAAAGTTTGTCAGCTTCATGGGGTTCCTCCCCCAGACCCCCACCAGGGCCTTGCTCTAGAACTAATTGGGGCTTCAGTGCAGCGCCCAGATCACTTACCTTTCTACCTTTTATTGCCCCCCCCCCCCCCCCGGGGGGAACCGCTACGAAATTGCTGAATTCCCCACTGTGAATTAAATATTCTTTAAGAAAGGCTATGATCGCCAAATGATTAGTAATAAATGGCTAAGTGAAGTACATAATTCATATCGAGGAAATTAAGTATAAACTTGACTTTACCTATCTATTGTATGGATCGCTGATATCTCTAAAAAGTAACATCTAGGCCACACTTTATATCTAGGACTGTACTTGTATCTGTGATTTTTTAAACAGCAACTGCGACTGACATGTGCCGTGCAAACACATTTTTTTCAACAACCGAAATTGATTAACAGCATCCACTATTAAAACCCTGCCAGGGATGTGGTCCTTATAATTCACTGATAGTCTTTGACTCTTAAAACTTCATACGGAGACTTTCCAAGTCATACCAATTTCATATAGATAATAATGTGTTTTTGAGGAGGGTCTGCGTTTTTTAGGGGGTGGTTCTAAAGTCACATTTACTCTGCAAATTCTAAGGGGTTGGGGGGGGGGCTCCAGATCCGCGCATGTCAAAATATTAATGTTTATAAGATACCGAGACAAACGAGGTCAGCAGTTTTGACTGAAGGATCTTTTTACAGATGTAAAATTATAGCTTTAAATCTGTGATCAGAGAACAATATGAACTAGATATATCATTTGGGGGGAGGGGGGAGCTGGGGGCATGATTTGAATATCCTATACGTGCTCAATGCTAATGATGAATCATAAACCACGCAAGTAGTGTCAACTAAAACATATAAAATGATTGATAGAATCTTGTGTAACTTAAATCTTGTATATATGCAGGTAGAATAACGCTCATACATGCGTTTTCAATGTTTTTTAAAATAAGCATCTCAAATGCACCCCGGTAAAAGCCTCCAATGAATTGAAATGAAACTCCTGTCAAAACTATTATTTAGTTATAAATTTACAAAGTACACGATATTTACTAGGCCACAGGTTGCAAAGTTGTAAAGATAAGTTAGAAATAAATTCTTTAAAAAATACATGGACCTACCATTGACCTCTTGCTCGGTCGCTAGGTCGATTACCGGTATGATTGCAGATACCTGAAATATACAGGTATGGTAGCAAAATTATTAAAGTTCATATTAATGGAAATGCAGTGCTTTATAATGACTGTACCTGTGTAGTATACACACTATATTCTACATCCCTGACTGTACATGTGGCTTATAAACAACATCCCTGACTGTACCTGTGTAGTATACACACTTTATACTACATCCCTGACTGTACCTGTGACTTATAAACAACATCCCTGACTGTACCCGTGTCTTATAAACAACATCCTTGACTGTACCTGTGTAGTATACACACTTTATACTACATCCCTGACTGTACCTGTGACTTATAAACAACATCTCTGACTGTACCTGTGTTTTATAAACAACATCCCTGACTGTACCTGTGTAGTATACACACTTTATACTACATCCCTGACTGTACCTGTGACTTATAAACAATATCCCTGACTGTACCTGTGTAGTATACACACTTTATACTACATCCCTGACTGTACCTGTCAATAATAAACAACATCTCTGACTGTACCTGTGTAGTATACACACTTTATACTACATCCCTGACTGTACCTGTCACTTATAAACAACATCTCTGACTGTACCTGTGTAGTATACACACTTTATACTACATCCCTGACTGTACCTGTCACTTATAAACAACATCTCTGACTGTACCTGTGTAGTATACACACTTTATACTACATCCCTGACTGTACCTGTGACTTATAAACAACATCCCTGACTGTACCTGTGTAGTATACACACTTTATACTACATCCCTGACTGTACCTGTCACTTATAAACAACATCTCTGACTGTACCTGTGTCTTATAAACAACATCCCTGGCTGTACCTGTGTAGTATACACACTTTATACTACATCCCTGACTGTACCTGTGACTTATAAACAAGATCCCTGACTGTACCTGTGACTTATAAACAAGATCCCTGACTGAACCTATGACTTATAAACAACATCCCGACTGTACCTGTGACTTATAAACAACATCCCGTGTCTTATAAACAACATCCCTGACTGTACCTGTGACTTATAAACAACATCCCTGACTGTACCTGTGTCTTATAAACAACATCTCTGACTGTACCTGTGTAGTATACACACTTTATTCTACATCCCTGACTGTACCTGTGACTTATAAACAACATTTCTGACTGTACCTGTAACAACATCCTTCTTCGACCATAATTGCATCGAAGAACAAAGTAAATTGTTTGAGAGTGTGTAGGTGGAAGCTGCAAGAATAATTAAACTTTTTATCTTATTAAGAACATTGTCATATGTTTTTGTATCAGTCTCTATCTTTCCTTTCTATTTTAAAAGTGTTAACACACCGTATAACAAACGTGCAACGGTGGGTTGGGGTCAGGAATCCCGTCTTTCCATCTTTAGTGACCAAAATATACATAAGACTAATAAATTTATTGATTTTACTTTGTAGGACATTGCATAAAATTAGCTGAATTAAGTTGAAGCTTTTTTATATAAAACTATAAAGCCTAGGAGCTTCTTCGCTCCCCACACTTGGTCTTGGTCTCCAACCATATACCGCCCCCTTTCATGTTCAAGATTCCCATATCCACCACTGATATGTGCCCACGCATGCTTGCTAAGGCATATTCAACTGATTTAGACTGATATATAGATTTTTGTAATAGAATTCTGGCACTGGAATGGTTGAAAAAATTACTAATTCCAGTGACGTAGCATCTTCTTTGAAAGAGGAGGCCAGCCAGAAAAAAAATTTTACTAAAAAAACAGTCCTAATTTTTTTTTCAAGTATACTACATTACCCGTAGTGGACTATACTTCAAGGAAACAGTGAGGACGGGGCTGTGCTTTCCATGAACATTACATTTTCTATGGTTTATACATGTATATGGGAAAAGAGGGGGGCTGATATTATGTGCCTGAAATTCGTCCTAATCAATGAGGAGCCCCCCTTCTCTTACCAGTAATTAAAACACGGTCGTCAACATTCATTATATACCAGATATACAGCTTTGAGATAATTAAAATGTATTTTTACTTCAGGTAATGAACTTTTGGAATCAACATGATGAAGAGTTAACACAATATAAAGATGTTTTTAAATCACATAAGAAAACGTTGACATAACTTAATAATATATCCACATCACGGAATGGAGTTTTGACATAATGTAATAAAGTGTTCATATATTATAAAGATATGTTCACATTATGTTATATACTTTTTACACCACGTAATAAAGCACTGACATGAATGCAATTTTGACCTCGCATATTAAAAAAATGAAATGATGTAAAAAAAAAAAAAAAACCATTCATTTCACGTAATAAAGTTTAACACAATTTAAACACATAGTCACTTAACAAAATGGATTTTTTACTTCAAGTTATGAAGTGCTGACATAATAAAAGAATGTATTTACTTCATGTAATGCAGCATTTACATGATGTTACATGTAAGATATTTTCACATCATATCATAAAAAATGACATAACGTAAAGATATGTTCACATCTTGTAATGATAAATTGACATAATAAATGCATAGTTGTATGCTATAAGGCAGTGATGGCGTTCCATAAATATGCCTCACTATGGAACGCCTGGACAGTCTTATCATGAGAAAATTAAATTAATGATGTGCATTCATAATTATGTGATGTGCTTTCATCAGTATATGATGTGCTTAATTGTCATTATGTGATGTGCTTTTGTCATTACATGATGTGCATTTGTCAATAATTTAATTCTGGTTGTAACGTTGTATTTGATTGGATAAAAAAATTTTTTATATTGTATAAAATGGGTTGCCTACGTCACAATGACTTGCGTCAGAAACGTATTAATCCGCTGACGTTACATTCAAATTTTATACAAATTGAAGTCATTTTGTTCGTACAATCATCGTTTTTTCTTACATCAAATGAATGAAAATTAAATTATAAGGAATGAATTTAATAGCTACCCATTTTATACTGTATAAACTGGGTTGGAACAGTTTACGCTTTTTTATAAACCGCTTCGCGGTTTATAAAGCGTAAACTGCCCCAAAACACCAAACAATAACAGAGCTTTCGCCCTGTTTACAAAACTGTGTACATTACACGAGTATGCTCGATTTGATAAACTCTGTACACAGTTGAATGACGATACTTGTGAAGTAGTTTTGCTTTCTAACATTTCTACTCTGAATAAAATTATTCTTCTGGATTTAAGTTTTAATGTTTCTCATTAATACACAACAAGATTGGCATTTTCCTAAGGATTAAGAATAAAGTTAAAATTTGTGAAAGTGAAAAGATGTGTCAATCAAACCCGCCAAAAAATTAAAAGTTTCAGTAAATTTTAAATGAAATAAGATTTTTACTTAATTTTTGTGTGAAAATGCCATTGAAATATATAATTCGTAAAATTATACAGAAAAAAATTAACTTCAAATCTGTGTCCAAGTACCTTTAATCCGTTTTCAATGAATAAAATGTAGTTGAAAATAATGTTCGTAAAAACTAATTTTCCGTCCAAAAAAAAACTCTCTTAATGTATGCAATCTCCCAAAGTGGTTCATTCTACCTATTCCCACTTTTTGAAAATCAGGTAGAAAAAGATGATTTTGGGTGGGAATAGGTGGAATTTTTGTGTAAACAAATAATTAACTATGAAAACATAATTATAATTACTGTACAAACATTGATTAATAAACACCTATTCGAATAGAGGACAGGTATCTATTAAATTACAAATGAAATTTTTTACTTATATTTGAAAGAAAAATCGATTTTTAATAGAATTAAATTATATTCTTTCTCCGTTAATTTTTTCTCTCGAAAACCCACCTATTTGAATGCTTTTTTCAATATTTTTTTTTATCTTAAATTAAGATATTAAGGTGCTTTTTCTTGTAAGACATTATTATTTCAAAAATCCAAAATAAATTATATTTTCTCATTGATCTATGTTTTCATTATTGTCTGTTTTAAAATGTACTAAATACAGGTAAATCTAAAGAGCAGTTGTAATTAATCTAGTTACTGTAAAAACAAATTAACTAATCTAAACATCTATTGTTATTTGCAAGTGGGAATAGGTGGAATTGAAATTTTTAAAAAGTTGGAATAGTATCATGTTGTAAATTTTGAATTTACTAGGGGGAGGTTGTAAATGTTGCATTTACCTCCCCCTAGTAAATTCAAAATTTACAACATGATAATAGGTAGAAGACACCCCCAAAGTGTGAAAACAAGTACGTAATTAAGATATCACTATCCGTCACTCTACACACTGACAAGATCGATAATAATTCATAACATAATATTAAAACATAGATTTGTACAGGTAGAGCCGTGAATGCTGTTTATAACAAATAGTATAGCCATGGATGTTGTTTATAGGACAAATGTACAGTCAGGGATGTTGTTTATAAGTCACAGGTACAGTCAGGGATGTTGTTTATAAGTCACAGGTACAATCAGGGATGTTGTTTATAAGACACAGGTACAGTCAGGGATGTAGTATAAAGTGTGTATACTACACAGGTACAGTCAGGGATGTTGTTTATAAGACACAGGTACAGTCAGGGATGTTGTTTATAAGACACAGGTACAGTCAGGGATGTAGTATAAAGTGTGTATACTACACAGGTACAGTCAGGGATGTTGTTTATAAGTGCCAGGTACAGTCAGGGATGTAGTATAAAGTGTGTATACTACACAGGTACAGTCAGGGATGTTGTTTATAAGTCACAGGTACAGTCAGGGATGTTGTTTATAAGTCACAGGTACAGTCAGGGATGTTGTTTGTAAGTCACAGGTACAGTCAGGGATGTTGTTTATAAGACACAGGTACAGTCAGGGATGTAGTATAAATGTGTATACTACACAGGTACAGTCAGGGATGTTGTTTATAAGTGCCAGGTACAGTCAGGGATGTAGTATAAAGTGTGTATACTACACAGGTACAGTCAGGGATGTTGTTTATAAGTCACAGGTACAGTCAGGGATGTTGCTTATAAGTCACAGGTACAGTCAGGGATGTTGTTTGTAAGTCACAGGTACAGTCAGGGATGTTGTTTATAAGACACAGGTATAGTCAGGGATGTAGTATAAAGTGTGTATACTACACAGGTACAGTCAGGGATGTTGTTTATAAGTCACAGGTACAGTCAGGGATGTTGTTTATAAGTCACAGGTACAGTCAGGGATGATGTTTATAAGACACAGGTACAGTCAGGGATGTTGTTTATAAGACACAGGTACAGTCAGGGATGTTGTTTATAAGTGACAGGTACAGTAAGGGATGTTGTTTATAAGACACAGGTACAGTCAGGGATGTTGTTTATAAGTAACAGGTACAGTCAGGGATGTAGTATAAAGTGTGTATACTACACAGGTACAGTCAGGGATGTTGTTTATAAGTCACAGGTACAGTCAGGGATGTTGTTTATAAGTCACAGGTACAGTCAGGGATGTTGTTTATAATAGACAGGTACAGTCAGGGATGTTGTTTATAAGACACAGGTACAGTCAGGGATGTTGTTTTTAAGACACAGGTACAGTCAGAGATCTTGTTTATAAGTCATAGGTACAGTCAGGGATGTTGTTTATAAGACACAGGTACAGTCAGGGATGTTGTTTATAAGTCACAGGTACAGTCAGGGATGTAGTATTAAGTGTGTATACTATACAGGTACAGTCAAGGATGTTGTTTATAAGTCACAGGTACAGTCAGGGATGTTGTTTATAAGTCACAGGTACAGTCAGGGATGTTGTTTATAAGTCACAGGTTCAGTCAGGGATGTTGTTTATAAGGTACAGGTGCGATCAGGGATGTAAAATAATTTGTCTATACAAGACAGGTTGCCAGTCAGGCATGAACGAGAATTTAGAAATTGTAGAGTTGTCAGGACAGGTACAGTAGTGGAAGTTTCATCACAAGCAATATTAATTTAATAACGATTTCGAAAGTTATAAATATAATTATTTATATAGCACCGCATTTCCTTAAATATGAACAATGGTTTTTCTACGTACCATATACCATGTATTTTCAATCACAACGCGGTTATTTCGTGACATTTGACCTGGACAATAACAGAAACACACTTGATCAGATTAACCCCAGTAAAAGGTTTAAGAAGTCTGAAAATACAGTCAATAAAAACAAGACATTATTTGTTTTGGCGTGCTTGTCATGGCCATTTAATAATATATTAAATATAACACAATGTATGCGCCGATCATGATGATAATATGGCAGCATAGGTAAATGAATATAGATAATGAGCAAGAGAAATACCATCTTGATCCAAGGAGTCTGGAAAAAACAGTACCCCCCGGAGACAGCATTCTTTGCAAAATTATGCCTAACAAAGTCAATAGCCACACGCATTGAAGGTCCGCAAAGCACATCAACATTGAAGGTCCGCAAAGCACATCGACATTGAAGGTCCGCAAAGCACATCATCAAGCTGGTGGATCCTATTCGGGATTCGATCCATGCCATGACGCTGAAACGAGAAATTAAAAGAAAACGAAAAAACAACCGAAGAAAAAAAAAAAAACAGTTATAATGAAAATGTATTAGAAAAATGTTAGAGGTGCTAAAGGGGAATAAAATATAAAATTAAGGGGCGGGAGGGTGGGTTTTAAAAAAATTTTGCGTCTGCTTCCTCCAAATTACAGATTAAAAAGGAATATTCTAGAAGACATGCGCATACAAGAAATATCAAGAATTGTTTGAGCCCCGAGCCCGATGATTTATGAAGTTCAACGTTAAGAAACGAGCCCGATGATTTATGAAGTTCAACGTTAAGAAACTAAGAGCTATCTATCTTTGTATGTATAAATTGAAGCTGCACGAAATAACCAGGTTTATCCATATTGGATAAACCCCATTATTTCGTGACATTTGACCTGGACAATAACAGAAACACACTTGATCAGATTAACCCCAGTAAAAGGTTTAAGAAGTCTGAAAATACAGTCAATAAAAACAAGACATTATTTGTTTTGGCGTGCTTGTCATGGCCATTTAATAATATATTAAATATAACACAATGTATGCGCCGATCATGATGATAATATGGCAGCATAGGTAAATGAATATAGATAATGAGCAAGAGAAATACCATCTTGATCCAAGGAGTCTGGAAAAAACAGTACCCCCCGGAGACAGCATTCTTTGCAAAATTATGCCAAATGGGTCAAGTGACAAAGTCACGTGACCCATCCGCCACAAACTAAAACTGGGGCGGCAATTTTGCAGCCCAAAATAACAACAGCACAAATCGTGCACAAATTAGGTACAAATTGCACCACAATATATGTATTATGCCAAATGGGTCAAGGGACATAGTCGCATGACCCATCCGTCTCAAACTAAAATAAGGGCGGCGATTTTGCAGCCCAGAGTAACAATAAAAGCACAAATCGTGCAAAAATTAGGTACAAATTGCACCAAATAACTAAATTGGTAAGTGAAAGGCACAAATTGCACCCTAAGATTAAATTTTTTAAATGAATGCAAATTGCATTGAAAATGATAAATGTGCAAATCGCAACACAATGGGGCTCATGACAAGCATCATGGAAATATGACAAAACAAAATTACACAACTGAAATGATCTAAAGCATTTCTCAAAGTATAAATAAAAATGTTATTTCCCAAATCTGAAAATGAACTCCATCTTCTCAGAACAAATCCTTGCATTGCGCCCTAATACTGGATATGGATAACTGATTTATTAACACGACCCTGGAACTTTCTTACCACAAATGTAGCACATGCACTATTAATCCTACGTCTACCCTTTTGTCATTCTGCATTTGCAAGGCAATTTATCAATTAATTTGAGGCAAAATATGTGACCACATAATAAAAGTGTTAGGGAGTTAGTATTCAGTAAATGTCAAAGCAATTTTTGAATTGCAACTTAAATACTTTGTGTCATAATATTAAACAATATAAGAACAGAAGATAAATTTACGACAACGGTTTTATGTAAAAATTGTAAGCTGCTGACTGTACGGTGGTATCAATAAAATATATATCGATACGTATCGATATTCAAGAAACATATCGTATCGAAAATTAACTTTCAATATGAATCGGACAGGCATTTTTCTTCTAATTCTGTTAAATAGATTTCAATCACCAAAGATTATATTTCACTTTTTTGAATTAAAACTGTTCAATAATCATACTATTTTTAAGGCAATAACACAGTTAGTAGAATTATTACTAAAGCATAGACAATTTTATTTTAACATGTTGATTTTACAGTCATTAAAAGTTTAAATTTGATAGTCATTAAAAGTTTTAGTTTGAGATGTAAGTTGTAATGACAATGATACAAGAATTCTCAATGTATAATTTCTATGAAATTCATGCGTTAACTGATTTATAAGCCTTTATGATTGACTTGTTGTAGAATCCAATATATCGCATATCGCTTTAAACAAAAATGTATCGTATCGTATCTAAATTTTTTTTGCTCAATACACAGCCCTAGAGCCTTACTGCCATCTTCCCATCTGCGTAATATTTTCCTCTGAAAACCCTTTTGTATACAAGTGGGTTGCAACCCCAATATGAAAAATTAGTGCGTCTTAAATTCATTTGACTGAATATTGAAAAATTGTAAAGCTTTGTTTAAGGTCAATTCCATGTATAACGACCATATTTTGTACCTAAGAAATGAATAGTCCGATATTTTAAATCTTTGTAGCGAAATATTCTGATTGATCGATTATTATTGTTTTATGCCAAGTCGACAATATTTTTGCAGATGTTATCACATGTAAAAATGCTCCACCAAAGGAATTTACCACATGTTGATTATTGACCAATTAATTGCACCTTGATTTTTACATTGAAGTCTATGGACAGCGCATATGTTTTTGTAAGATATTTTAAAAAGTAGACTGTTTGAATTTCAAACTAATCCGAGTAATAACTTGGTGAAAATATACGTTTCTTTGTTTATTAAAATATTACCGTATATACTCGCCTATAAGTCGGTTTTTTGGGAGTAAATCTCTGGTCTAAAACTCTTTGTCCGACTTATAGGCGAGATATTAAAAGTATGGTTTTATGTTACGCCAGTGCATCTGATATACTAGCTTATTAAATACAACCGACTTATAGGCGGACCGACTTATAGGCGAGCATATACGGTATATAAAATGAATTTTATACTGAAGAAATTTTTGAGAAATTAAAAATTTTCTTCTTTCCATCAAGGCCAGATAACTCTTCAGAAACTTTCAATGTGCAAAATGACCGTCTCTGTACATGTTATTAGACTAAGTCTTGTGAATTTGGTTTATTTCACTGTTATCTTTATCTAGCATTTTAGCTAGTTTAAAATTATCTAAAATCGTTGAAAATCCCTTTATCATACATTAAATACCTTAACATGGACGGAAACTGAGAATGGGATAAAGGTTTGGAGTTTAAATGTGAAAAGTGGGACGCCCTTTTAATATTTGTACATAATGCAGCAAAATTCTGCAAAGATTGAAAATCACATTGTAATATTTGATTTTTTCCACATGAACACGTCCCCGAACCAGTTTAGCCAGTCCTAAATGTTTTAGCAAAAACTTGAATGGCATCGCAAGAGACAATTATATGTTCCATACCAAAAGCCACTATTTCACTCACTCTTAGTAATGCAAAGAAAGCTAATTGAAAAGCAGACCTAAATAAAGCCGCTTCAAAATCATAACACAAATATGGCAAAACACTGACAATGTTATCCAACATAGGTAATATAATGGGTTTCTTATATCCTGAGATGCATTAGTTACATCTCTTGTAACCAGCCCATAACTTCTTAATAATAATAGAATCGATTGGATTCTGCAATCATGTAAGTTGATGACAAAACTGATTCCTGATAAATAACATTTGACAGTAGAAAAAGCCAAATTACTCTCTGACAGATATGCTATAAAATTAATCATATGATCAACAGGAGGGGGCCAGATATGCTGAAATGATAACTGTTGCCTGATATTGAAAAAAAGACTTTCTTTCTGTATTTTGAGATACACCGGTTTCAAGGACTGGCTATAGCTACTGTAGCTCCTGAATAGCTCTCCAAAACTGAATAGCTTTTAAATGTACATTAAACTTAAAAAGTCTGCATAAATTACATCCCGACTAATGCAATAATTCGTTTGTTTCTAGATGATTTGTGATTAAATTGCTGTAAACCAAAGAAAAAATTGTCAATATGAAGTTTTTTTTTTTTTTTTTTTTTTTATAAACTTTCAGCCCAGATCATAACCCTTAATACAATGTAGATACAAGTTCTAAGAAGGCGGTATCCCTGTATTATTCCTCAGGCCAGCCGACAGGTCAATGTGGGCAACACCAATGTTTACTTACTACACACCACGCCGTAACCAAAAGAACTTGAACTATCTAAATAAAATTGAAGTGCATCATATTGATTATTATAAATATTCATGCCATACACGACTAGGAAATTGTGTCCTACAATTAAAATCACCAAGAAGTGGAACCCAGATTAATAAGTCTAACTTGTTTTTATTTATTTATTTTAAGATTGGACTAGGAAAAAAAAATTGTTCAACTTTTTATTATTTGATTGATTCATTTTTTTAAAATAAATAAATTCCATATACATGTATATTTAAAGAAGTTGAATGTTTATGTACATGTAATGACCCGATATTTTCTTTGAAAATTATATGAAAAATGACATTATTAGATCACCATAGAAAAAATATCAAACATGGGAAATCCCAAATTATTACTATTTGACGGTGACCAGTAGATGGACCAGTAGATGGATGGATAGTTTACAGACTATAATATGCAGGGTCTTAAGCAAATTTGTTATTCTTGTTTAAACCACGATGGATACACGTGTTTTAAATTTAGGCAAATTCCCAAACAATGCACAACACACTGGCTATTGGTTTTGGCAATGGTGGAAAAGGAGGGGGGGTCATACTTTGTCAGAAAACATGCATAGGGTTCCCCTTTGATAACAAGTATGACGTCATTTCAATCTCGCATTGTATGGAAATTCGTAAATTTAAAAATCTAATAAATAATAAAAGGATTTGGGTCAAATTGAACTGTACCTCGATTATGTTGAGCTGGAATAGCAGGTTACAGGGAAACTAAAGAAGTTACAGTGACTCTGAGTCAGGTGCCTGCTCGACAATGGCGACATCAAGTTCAGCACGTGGCGGCGTAGTAGTGCATAAGTTGCTTCAGGTACTCTATGTTTTAGGCCTGGATACGGAACTTCTTGTGATTTCTCTGGAATAAGGTCCCCTGGCCTTCAAAGCTCTTGATACACGTAACATATTTACTTGTATTTGACAATAAATCAGCAGATGATGATCGATTAATTCTTTCTAAAAAAAATTTTGCGTCTGCTTCCGTCAAATTACAGATTAAAAAGGAATATTCTAGAAGACATGCGCATACAAGAGATATCAAGAATTGTTTGAGCACCTAGCCCGATGATTTATGAAGTTCAACGTTAAGAAACGAGCCCGATGATTTATGAAGTTCAACGTTAAGAAACTAAGAGCTATCTATCTTTGTATGTATAAATTGAAGCTGCACGAAATAACCAGGTTTATCCATATTGGATAAACCCCATTATATATCGTCCAGTCAGGATGTCAATCATTTGTGGTTCCATGCATATTATATATATAATTTTTTTCTCTTTTTAGAATTTTTTCTGATTTTCTTGTAACCTATTTTACAACTTGCTACCTGTGTTTAGTAAACTCTGTGTACTTAGTTAGCACATATAAATGAAGGTTTTTGACAGGAATTTTTTTTTTTTCACTATACATTAGACTTCCCGTGTGGCACTTGAAATGTTTGTCAATTATTAACACATTTAATTAATTAAAACGCATAGATCAGTAAATTCCATCCGCATATACATGATTCGGTTTATAAATAATTCATCATTCCAGCACTGAGAATAAAAGTAGGATAATCATGCCGCCAGCGCCACTACCATCACTCCTTAAAAAAAATGATATACCCAGCTCATATTGATCTCTCATCATATATTTAAAAGCTTTAATTAATACATCTGTAAATTTTTGGATCCTTCCCTCAACACTGTTGACAGCGTTTGTCTAATACATGTATAAACATTAGCGTTTAATAGCGTTTTGATTGAATTCAATCTACATCTATACCGTAGAAAGTCCTCAGAAATTCTTCTCATATTACTAATAATAAGACACACTTGCTGTCATGAAAGTTAAACAAAGTATGTAATCTATCATTATTACTGTGCAGCCAGGTGTTGTTAATCAATCGCGGGCATTCGCGGCTAGTTATCATGACGCTTTGGCGATCACAGCCCTCCACAACGTAGATTTAATTGAAACCAGAATTTTTTTTTTCTTTCTTCCATATTAACACATTGATTATTTCATTCAAAAAGCATCCGTAATATTAACGAGATATAATTTAAATGTTGGTTAATCCGGAAATTTTTGCTCTGACTATTAGTGAACAGGTACAGTCGTGGATGTCCGGTACCAACAGTGCCGAGTACAGTCGCGGATGTAGGCTGACAGACACTGATGTCTACAAGACCAACTTTTGCTGGTGGTGTTAAATTGGTAACACTGGGATGCCAGTGGTCAGTTACCACTTCTTTGAAAAGATGAGATCCACTCCTTCAGGTTTTATTCAAACTGTACGAATATCTAATTCGTCCGAACGAATTTCTAATTTGTCCGAACAAATAGAAATATTTTTTTTACCTGGCCCTCCAGCGGCGCCGTAAAAACGAAACCTCGTCTTATTTAACTTTTGGCAAGTCCTTTGTCGCCAAAAACAAGGTGCAAATCATTCTACATTTATCTAAAGGACTTTCCTAGAATGACGCAAAACTATGTAACTTTTTTTATCCAACATACGACTGAGTCAACCATTCTTATTGATCCCATTGTTTATATTATGACGTCACAAACACGAGGCAAAATATTATGTACAACATGCTATTTATAGCGCATGGATGCGTGCTGAGCTTCATTTGGTTAAAGAGATACAGTGATAGGACGCGACCTTTCTGATTGCCCCTTTACCATGTTGGCATTATTGTTCATAAAAGTCACTTTAAATCAAATTTTATTATCATAACAACTACATGTGTATGTATACGTGGCTGATACTTTATATTGTATACTAGTTATGCATTAAGTAATCAACAACAACTTTTACATTACATCAGTACGTTTAAATAAAAGAAAATAGTGTATCATTTTTAAATTTTTACCGGAATGTAATAACGTGTCATTCTTTTGATAAAATTCCTTAGAGCGACATGGACAACAGTTTTAGCTAAACATTTTAAGATTTATTTTTCAATATCTTTATGTTTACAAATACTAAACCAATTTTTTATGATAATTAAAAATTTGAATTTCAGTTGTCGAGATACAAGACAGATTTAGAGCTCAAAACATTTTTGATGCAAACAAGGCCCGTTCCATGTTTTGGTTTACATAGGTTTAATATACTGATTTATGTTCTTTCAAAGCAGATTGTTTCAATAAAATAAAGAAGTTCATTCTAAATACGATTTGTCAGTTTGTTGTGATTTGCTGCATATTGTTTTGTTATAAATATGACATTTTCTTTATGTAAACAAAACCAAGAAACGAGCCTTGTTTACATTTTGATGAATTTTAAGTTCAGCATCTCCTTTGTATATGAACAAATGATGTTAAAATATTTGCTGATCATTTGATTTGCTTTAATTAGGAATTGTAAACATTAAAATTGTTTTGTTTTTTTTAAATCAGTTGAAACTGTGTTCATAAAGCCAAAAGTACATTATATATTTTATCGAGTATCCATCATAATAAAAGTTTTTATAATGATACATAAATACTTGATACTGTAAGTCGTTTTAACTCCACGGTGTTAAAATTTCACGATATCTGAAAAAGTAGCAATTGAAATAGTTTTAATTTCTCGCTGCAAGAAATAGATTCAAAATTTCGTGTAAACATTAAAACTCTTTTAAAAAATTATCATAACATTTACGATGGGTTTAATTTCGTGGAAAAATGATATATCGCAAGCATAGCGAAATTAAAACCATCGCGATTATTTGCCAATCTACAGTATTCTCAGGAACTCAAGCATCTTTTTACATGTTGTCAATGATTTATTATTGAAAAAAATATTTTTGCGGATGAAATGTTGCGCAATTTTGCTAAAAAAAAATATTTACAGTAAAAGTTTCCAAACTTACCGTATCAACTTCAGAGTAGGTGTGTGTACAATCAAAATGTTTTTAACAAAATACTTTTTCAAATGACCAATGACAAGGTAAGTTTTTATGTTGCTGATTTTGGTAAAATTCCGTGATTTCAAGATTTCTAAAAGTTCTTATGGAATATTTCAGAATCCACACCTGATTTAAACCACCTCTCGAATATATTGTTGCACAGTACTCCTTCACTACTGTTAATACTATAGTGAGGAGTAAAGAGGCTACAGTGTACTTTATAAGGATTTTATGAAGGTTCGGAATCAAATAAAGATAAGCTGATTCAAATTCATTAATTTTGTTTGTTGGGAAAATTGAAAATATTCAAAACGGACATATCATTTTGAAGAATTACCTCCATAGAAAGGAGATTGCTTTCGTTTTAAATTGGATTACAATTCTAAAATTAAATCCTTTAGTTCCTCTAAATTACAAATGAAATAATGAGTCTTTCAAACAAAGACAATGCTGCGATCAGCTTCGTCAGCAGGGACCAGTACTTACTGATCGTGTAATCTATATAATTCTTTTTTTCACTTCTGAATGATTAAACACATAAGGATATAAATCAATGGGTCCATCTGTACAAGGAACCACGATAATTAGACAATTTTTGAAAACCTTGGTGTGGTTGAAGATATAGGGGACTCGTTTTTCCCGTCTTCTAAAAGGTCAACATCTCTTCGCCCCCTCATATAGATGGCATTTTATTTGTAATAATCTAGTAGACCTTTTTTTAGCAGAAATAAGATTTTCCTGACAATAACGAACCGATATTTTACTCCAGTTATTGCCAAATGTTTAATTATCATTTGTCACAGTTGTTTGACCTCCAAGACGTCTTTTTAAAATGAAGTATTCTAAATGTTTACTTATCCAAAAGTAGATAATTTGAGACTTATTTTTAAATATTTTACAGTCATAACTAAAGTTTCCATTTAAACTCTTAATCTTTGACTTGTATTGTCCACTTTTCTCAATCGCCAGAATATAAAAAAATATATTTGATGTTAAACATTGACAGATCAGAGAATTTTGAATTTCTAAGTCATTTAAATCAATTTTTCACGTCATTAAAGTCAAACATTGTTATTTTTCAAATTTCCAAAGTACTAGTGTGATTATAGTTAATAAGATTGCTTAATGTATGTTAGGATTGCATGTCTCCTAGAATAATATTATTGCATTCATCAAAATGATAAGGTATGCCTTACAAAAACATATCGGTAGAGAAAGATTTCATGAATATTTATTATTGATAGACCTTTACTGACAAAACAAACAGTTTGTAACTGACAAAAAAGAACGCAATAAAATTAATGTTTCTAATGTTAAGGAAATTACACTTGAGTGATTTAACAGAAAATAAATTAGACATATATCTCATCGAATAGATTTGATTCCTTTTCAACAAGGATCGCTCATAATTCATTATGATGCTATCTATGTCGTTTTCATGGTCTCCGACTCCAAATGAATTGATGGGTAAACAATGTCCTAAAAGTCTGAGCATGAGAAAAAAACCAACTCGATCATGTCACGGTGGCCTATCGGGCTATTACATAGCTCATAAGCCTTTTATTATTTATTGTTTTTCCTCGTTTCGTGTGTCTTTGGTTGATGACGTGATTCCGGTCAGAGATGGTGATTAATGATTCAAGTTATTTGTCCTGAGAGGTGAATTATCAGCTTGTTGAACAACAAGTGTTAACTTAATAAGAAAGGTTTACATTTGCTTAGTATTCGTTTTTCGTTTCATTACAATGAGGAAAGCGGTCGTAGGTTATTCAATTACCGTTATTTTATTGATGTATATGGATTTTCAAAAATGTAAGTTTTTTAAACTTTTCTTCTTAATTTTAATTTGTAAATATAAATTTTCCATTTACACAAATATTTACATTTTTTTTAGGTATACTTTATTTTTTTTTTTTATTTTGTCTGATGACAAATAGCTGTGTTAAAATTTTAAAAGTGAGGTCTGATATTGACGCATATGATATCTTTTAAGGTGATGGTACAATTCTGAAGAATAAATCAAAAATTTCATGGAACGATATTATAAAGCCAAATTACAATACCGGGAAAATATCACCCTGGAATTCAAATGAAAGCATCCAGAAACAACATTCAAACCAAAACTCAGCTGCGTCGAATGGAGGTGTAGTGCAGCAGATGGGCAAGAAAACCTCGAAACTTCAGAATAACAATAAAAGTCAGCAAGAACAGGATATTATGGTTCCATCAAAATCAATGAAAGAGCAAAA
Organism: Saccostrea cuccullata; assembly: GCF_032062105.1. Lineage (NCBI taxonomy): Eukaryota > Metazoa > Mollusca > Bivalvia > Ostreida > Ostreidae > Saccostrea > Saccostrea cuccullata. The sequence goes on from NW_026920610.1 coordinate 1,141,363, forward strand.
CAAAATTCATGTACAACTAGAAAAACCACCACAGGACAATATTTTTACTTCGTTTCTGAAGACATTTTTTCCTTGGAATTTCGATGCATATTACAGTGACCACACTACAATGAAACCAACACACGAATATCAATATACAGATCATGATCTATACTATTATTACAACCCTGATTTCTATTTAGCCACGGTGAATCCAACGCCATTTTACGATTATTCTACCAAAAAGAAACTGGACATTTCAAGTTTTAACGAAGAACTAGAATACGAAGGAGAAGAAATGACTACTGTTTCTGGAGCAACCAGATCTTCGGCGGGAGGCAAAGAGATAGAGGCAGAAGACATTACAACAGTCGCTACTGTAACTTCAACAGACAAACCAGCGGAAAACGAAACAGAGGCTGAAGATATTACTACACCAAAATCTAGAGCATCGGCTGTAAATAATAAAGTAGCATCAACAACAGAAAAATCTGCCACTGAAGGCGTAGAACTTGAGGATCGGACAACACCTTCTTCAGCAGGAAAGACTAAACAAAAAATAACAGCCGCGCCCAGGAAACAACTCAGTGTATTTAAGACTAATTCAAATGGAGGTGTTAAGGTTATGTTAAACAGACCGAGTAAGAGGTTTCCTCCAAAATATCGCTTCCCTAAATATAAGCAACGTTACCAAGTTCCTGTGCTAAAAGAAATAAATTCTGGTCCTAAATTCATGACTAGAATACCGAAAAAAATTGGACCGATTTATAGCAATGTACAGAATCAATTAAAGGCCAATAAGATCAAATATAAAATAGTCCATAAATCCACGAGAGTAAGTCCAGTTATAAAGTCTTTTGTAGTAAATCATGCAGTGCCAAAACAGCGTTCTCACATACAACGATTACCAAACAGAAAAATCTCAGTAGTCCATAAAACAGAGGGACGACATAATTTGCACCTGCAAAAACCTATTAATTTAGGACGCAGTGAGAGCCAGGGATGTAGAAAACGACAGAAATGTCCGTCTAATCTCCGGCCTGTGTGTGGAACTGATGGATTGTCCTACAGGAATGAATGCGTGCTTAAATCAGTCGCTTGTGTGTAAGTAACAGTACTTAAGGTTCACTTTTTCAATAGTGTGTTTTTGCTTATTTTTTCTTCCCTCAAAGTTACTCTCATCAGTGTATTTTAACACTTCGCACATAAATGAAATCATTTTTCAGTAATTAGAATGTCTTTTCGTTGTAAATACATATAAGCAAGCCTTATGTAAGTGAGATCTCAATAATGTTAGAACCATTTAGCTTGAAAAGTAAATGTGCTCAAATTATTGTCGGTGGTCAAAGTATCTATCTCATGCTGTACGCTGAAATTTGGGCTGATGCCAGTTTAAAAGCATGATAAAAATGCATCTCTATCTAAAGATATTTGTGCTCAGATATACATGTAAAAGCTTATCGAAATTAACTGTTCCCTAAAAAATATGTCACGCGTTTTGGTATGCGAGTGTTACATGTACATGTGTATAGAGACACGTACCTATAAACTGACATAGGGTCTTTTGATCTCATGTTTAAACTTACTCTTTATCGATGATTTACATCGACAGCTTTTATTTCAAGTTTAGACAGATCACAACTGACCACATCTAAAACAAAAGACAACCTTATATATATTAATTTCACTGATTGATGAAATTTATTATTACAAGCTTTGACGAACTTCTTTGTTTGCTTTCTGAATGTTCCTAAAAATCGAATATGTAAAATTTGGCTTTGCATGCATTCATGCAAAGAGGTTACATATTCCTGCTGAAAAACTCCTTATGGTCTATTTAACAAAGTGAATTTTTACGTAATTGTTTATAACTGTATGAGGAACTACAGTTGACTTTTTTTTAATTTTTAAATACGTTAAGATTTCTCTCCTCTAAAGAAAAATAATCTTATTTTTCAATTAAAAAAAAATGTTATTTTGTTAAGATTTTTTTCAGAAAAAAAATCGTTCAATTTTGGACGTTTTTGTGTATTTGTACTGTTTTTGAGTCACTTCTTTTTTGAAAAGAAAGAGAATTTATTTAGACATACTTCTTCAAAGAAAATTATTTATTTATTCATTTATTTTTGAAAGTAGAAGAATTTATTAAGACCTACTATTTAAGAGAAAATTATTTATTTTGAAAAGTAGACGAATTTCTTTAAACCTACTATCTTAATAGAAAATTATTTTAATTACTTGTATATTTTTAGTTAAAAACTTAAAAGAATTTTTTGATTTATTCCGTTATTTTATATTTCAGGAGAGGTGGACAGAACAAACTCAGAATCAGACATAAAGGTATATGTTGAATCTAAAGCTGTTAGATGATTGTGGAACACGCTGATTCAACTGACAATCTCCTTAGTCCTTCCCCTGGGACATTGTCCACCAGCGTTGAGAGGCATCGAGATTTTTCTTGAGAAATATCAGTGGAAGAGAGAGAGTGCATATATGTGATATGGATGCTTGTACAACTGGCGTATATATATATTCTCTTCGTTCATAAAGACTAAAAGAGACATGCAATTTCTATCCAATGATTCAAATTATAGTTATGCACAATACCTTTAAAACGACATCAAACAGGGAGAAATTTAAGCACTGTGCATATATATTCAGTATGGAATTGGAAAGCATCACAAGGTCACGAATATTCTGCTGCGCGGATTCTGTTGACTTTTGCTTTTCCGAGTTGGGCCATATTGGTTCTTATATTGATTTTACTCTTTAGACTGATCTTCAGTTTGATATGATTTGTTTTATTTCAATAAAACATTGCTTTTACTTATTAAAATGCACTTATTAACGTTTCATTTTTAAATGTTTGATGAAAATAAAAAGCTTCATATAGGGAATTATATAACAGGCAAAAATAAGAAACCGTTCCAGATCTTTTAATTTACAAACTGTACATATAATCAATTATTGTCCTTAAGTCCACTGTATTCTATCAGTGTAACACCGAACTTTTTTTTAAAATGTGAATTCATGTACACAAATCATTATTCGCACTATTCATTCGCAATTCTCTTGTAAATACGATTTACTCGTTTATACATCAACGAAGATTAATTTTGGTACTGAGAGAAAATTCCAAAAATGCATATCAACAACATAATTCCAAAAATGCATATCAACAATACTATATGAATATAATTTGCATCTTGAAATATTCTATGGTAAAAGAGGGTCGAAAAAGTCTTAGCATATCGCAAATTAAAGTTGGTTTACAATATCTAGCGTTTCTAATAGTAAAAAAGTATACGGATTGATTTCAAGAACAGTATCATCCAGTTTCGGTTCATCACACTACTCTTGATACAATAGTTTTAATAAAATTTTATGCTAAGTTATTTAAGTCACTTGTAACCATTCCTCCGAATCCCATTAAGAAAGACTACTGAAAAAGTGTCTTTAAAAAATGCCAAAAAGTTGTTTTTTTTTTTTTTTGTTTTGTTTTTTTATACATCTGACAGGACCCTCTCTATTATTATAAAGAGTTTATTTGTTTATGCATGTGAATCAAAACGGTGACGATAATAAACAGTTATCGATCTTTAAAAAAATCTTTAGTCAATATAAAACTGTGAAAAGGACATATTTACGGACCCCAGGAGATTCAAGCAGTGGGATCAGGTGACTTTGGGGAGTAAGCATCCCCTGTTGATCACTTCTGCGGTGAGCCCTATGAACTGATCAGGTAGACTGAATTTTCTGTAGTCGAATTCAGTATAAAAACGAAGGCCTGATAATTAATATGAAACAAGTGATCCAAAATACATCTCAATGATACATGTATGTTATATTTGCTAACAAGATCATTATATGGACCATAGAATTTACAAAATGCTGGCTTCAAAGGAGGTTGTTGAAATCCCTGTCATATCAATTTTTCTGTCAGTAATCTTCCTTGGTAAAAACTCATTGTACTCAGGACATGCCCTTGAGTATCGAATGAGTAAAAAGATGAAATACCATATGCAGGTAATAGCGGAATATTACGTCATAAATAAGGAAAGTTGACGATGGAAAACTTGATTCAGTAATTATCTCCTTTGTCATACAGTTTAGTTCTCAGTTAGCCCTTATCGTTTATAGTCAGTAAAAAATCCAAATATGAAATGGATGTGAGAGACTCTGTGGTGTCTTATTTCAAGTTCAAAGGTATATATCGAGTCAACATATAAATGATAGTAACTATTGTTAATGGATAATTAAATGCATCGTCGATATATGTAAATGTCGAGTTGAAGGCCACTGCAAGTGTTTTGTCCTGTCGTGCAGAAGTTTCTGGGAAAAAAAAGTCTGCTTCATAGGATTTTAAAAACAGGTCAGCCAATAAAGGAGCACAATTAGTGCCTATAGAAATTCCAACAACTTGTTGGTAGACCTGTACTCATAAGACTACATTAATATTGTCAAAGGGAATCTCCAGCATCCTTTTAATACAAACTTCAGAGTACATACACTTGTGTTTAGAATCAGAATAACCTTTAATGCAGTTGACCCTGCAAAATTACTCTGTAAAGTTTTTTCTCATTAATTTTTAAAAATCCCATCCTTGGAATGTGAACTGTAACTATAAGTTGAATTTCAGAAGTAGAATTGAAACCAAGCTCTAAAATACAATTATAACAATGAGCCTTTCAAATAAAGACGATATTGTAACAAGACTTGTCGGCTGAAACCGTAACATATCGTTTGTGTACTCTTGTCTTGCTAGACTTTTAAATCGAGATTTCAAATGCAATTTAAATTTTAAAAACATCTATATTTATATTTAAGACAAAAAGAATTCAAAAAACCCTATATTTCTTAGAATTCAAATAATGTAGGCAAATCCTTTCATATTCTCTGAATATTTTTACTTTTTCATTTATAAACAATGACGCAACTTTCCATTGTTTCAATTTTTATAGAAACTTCCTGTTTTATAAAACTATTCTATTTTCCTTTCATGAATTATCTATAGGGGCACTATAAAGATATTAAATATTACATTAAGTGCACTTCTAAATAATTTATCGATATTTTTTTCTCCGCAGAGGCTTTATTGACCGAGGTTTCGCTTTAAGATGGACTTTTTTGTTTTTTGGACTTGTAAGACATATGTAGAACAAATCAATTCTTTACTACATTTTAGCCAAGCACTTGTCTCTCAGCATGTAGAAAGTAAACGTCGCCATGGCAGCACCTTTTTAAAGATACTTCTTACGAAACAGAAATTATATTTGTAAATATAACTATAAACTCTGATGCATAAAAGTTAATACATAGTTTTTTAGATGAGATGTCGTCAAGGTTCTTCATCAATTTTGCTCTTTCGGTGTCTTTCGTTTCTTTTTCAATAAAGGTAAATATTTTCACTTAAATATTTCCAACATAATTATAAAATTATTCTTTCCCTTTTCTTACCTTATTTTGTAATATCAAAGAATGCCTTTCACAGCGTCGGTAGATTTGATTTGTTTTTATCAGTTCTGTGTTTTAACTTTTGATGTTTTTTGCTGACATCATCATGCTTTTCATTAATGGCTACAAGTTTAAAATTTAAAAATTAATTTAATTAAGTATTAAAGTAATTTTAAGATGCACTAAGGAATGAAAGCTGATTGTGCCAAACAATACATTTCCTATGGGAATTCTTTTTGCAAAATCTAGTATCAGTTAAAATTATAGTTTGGTGAAGAAAAAAAATGAAGTTAATTAATAAACGAATACAATCATGTATCCTGAAATCACTGCTCAATATTCTATGAAGAGCAAAAATAGTAAAGAATTCATACTACGAGGATTGGTGCGATAAAATTAATACTACTGAGTGTACATGACAGATGTCATTTCAAAAGGATGTATTAAAATTTTTAAAAGAATTTACTTGGAGGAAAGAACTACATCTCGAGAAAAAAATCACCACGTTTAAAAATCAAAGTTCATTGGTAATTTTTCCTGCATGCACTTTTTTAATTTGCATTATAAATCTAAATTTTATTATTTGCATCTGTAAAAATTAACCTCAAAATTGGCTTACATTAAACATTATTTTTTCCGCTAGAGTACATAATTTGGCATGAGTTTTGGCCTAGATTTTTAAGTCCTTCGTCCTTCGTCTGTCCCTAAATTAAATTTTGACACTTTGATATATTATGATCGAAGGAATAAATTTAGAAATGATTGTTTTGGGGGCAACCCTGTCCTACAATTGGAATTCACACCCCAAAAAAATTGAATGTTGAAAGCAGGCCAGAATAGCTCGCATGGTATCATGGGTATTGCCGTTGACTATTTACACTGTTTTTTTTAAGAGTCGTGGTTCGAATTCACATCGTATCACCTTTCTTTTAGGAAATTCTTGACTTTTCAAAGTTTTTTTTAATAGGGAATGTGAATTTTTCATGCATGTTCATTCATGATTTAAAAGACATTAAAAAGAAAGCGAATATAACATTACCACGGTCAAATACGTTTATATTTAGTCAATTTATCATGAAATGCAGTAGATATAATTATACGATTACCCGGCGCTATCAACGTTGAATGTTATGACGTTCGACAGCGTCACTGCTTAGAACTTTGGCATTTTCAATTTAAAAAATGATCGATTGTAGAGCTCCAATCTGTCAAATTTTCTTCTCCGTATGTATAAAAGTGTAAGACAATGCGGCTTCAATTTCTTAACGATCAGTAAAAAAATATTTTAAAAAAAAACAGAAAAACTTAACAGTATTTCAGAATACCTGCACTTTATTTCAGAAATTTAAAAAATCTACCCATTTTGTTTGCTGTTTCTTATCCCTAATGCAAATTTTGGATCGAAGGACGCTGCCAATAATTATCAGTAAGACGTCTTATCCTAATGCTGTATCCTTTTAAATTTCTAAGTATATACTTATTAGCTTTCAATGTAAAGATGTTCCCTCTTTCTGTTTAAAACGCATGTCAACATTGTTAAATACGAATATGGAACAATATTAAATTATGCAAGTTAGATACTTTTTTAAAAAGTCTTCTTCTACGATCTAGCTGTGATAAATCCCGAAAACTAGACTTATGACAAGCCCTTTCACTATTTATTCATGAAATAAAATTTTCTTTCAATAAGAGAAATATCTTTATAAGCTAGAGAGATCTCTCTTTATGCGTGAGAGATATCTCTAAAAGTTAAAGAGATATCTCTTCAACAAGGTTAAAAGAGATATCTTTCTTAGTTAGAGAGATATCCCTTTAGATTTTCAGACAGAGATATCAAAAGGGCTTACCATATAGACTGCATATTTCAATGCTTTGAAAAATAAGCAGATCTCTGAATATAACTACTGTACAACATAATATAGTACAGTAAGCAAGAGTTTCCTTCGTCGACTCAACTTCCTTGTGAAGGCATCATTTGACAGGCTGGGGGGGGGGGGGGTCCAATGGGTCATGTGCTAAAATGTTGGTCTAGGATTTGCAGAGTTTTTACATGTTAATAAATCATTGAATATATACCGAATACAATTTTACAATTTTTTTATAAGCAAATCTGGATGTAACTTGTCCGCCTGCCTGGACACAGCACCCAACCTACAAGAATCTGTGTTTCCGAGTGGGGACCAAACAAGTGAAGTACAAATCCACCGATAAGGAATGTGACCTCCTGTTAACTGGGGCCGTAGTGGCCAGTGTCTACAACGTGGGTATCCATAAATTCCTCACAGAGTCCGGATTGCTGTCAGAGTAAGTTCTGTCAATTTGCTGAAAATGTTCGTTACTCTCTGTATGTATGATATATGTTATAGAAACCACCATCTACTTCCTCGGATGTATCAAATTTTGTTACAATTTACATTTGTTATAAGAAAAGCAGAATTAATATTAGAACATGAAATAAATGATAACATACATAATAAGCACACACAAAAGCGGATGAATCTCTCATCAACTAAATAGCTATAGCAATAAAATTACGCTCTTGGAATCAAGCATATAGGTAAATTGTCTAAATTATTCACTAATTTAGTGTGGCGCAAAATATGCAAAAGTATAAAGGCGCTAAATTATAACTGTCGCTAAATAAGTATGTTTACATTATAACAAGTTTTTACATAACATATTAACATATTTTTCTAAAAGATATTAAAATAAAGATAGTATTTCCGAAACAATATTCATCTCAACATGCATATCTAATACATTTCTCACAGTTTTTTTTTCTCAAACATGACTTTGAAATTTCAGGAGCCTAGAGTACTATACCGGCCTAGTGAAGGTGGGGTGGTCCTATGTATTTTCTAAGCTGAACAATGAACCCCTGGGGGCATGGAATGAGTGGGGGCCCATCACCTGGAACAAATGCTCTCTGTATGATTACACATCTGGCGCATGGCGTTGGAAGACAAACAACTGTAATGTGGCCCAGTTTTTTATATGCCAATACACTGTTCCTACACCAGGTAAATATGATAATGTCTAAGATTGTCGAGTTGACTCTGGTTCTTTGTTTAATTATTGATAATGGAAAGCTTGGTAATGTTTTAGAAGTTATTGCGACTTACCGCATTTTTTTTCTTTATTAGATTTCAGTTTGTAGTCTTTTTACGTCTCAAATTACGTATATATGTCTTTGCATAAATAAATGTATATCATTCCCCCATATTCGAAGATTCAGGGATACATGTAATACATATAGTTTTTGTACTGTTTGTCTGTTTATTTGTTAGTTTGTCCGCAAAAACTTTAACATTGTCCATAACTTTTTAAGCGGGTGCACGGGGCTATGACTTTCATATTTCACATTGTGACAAGACCTTTCTTTGGGTACCACAAATTTACCTTTTGACCTTGACCTTCTCAAGTTTGCCTGAATTTTACGAAAAATTACCAAAACTTTGACCTTGGCCATAACTTTTGAAAAGTTAAGGCTTTCACACTTCACATGTGAACTTGTATTCCTTATGAAAAGTCCTTTCTTTGGGTACCTCCAAATTTGACCTTTTGACCTTGACCTTATAGTTTGGCCCAAAAAAATTAACTTTGGCCATAACTTTTGAACAGGTAGTATTCGGCCTTTAATATTGTACAGGCTCATTACTTAGGACAAGACCTTCCCTTGAATATCAACAATTTTGACCTTTTGCTTTGGAGTCTGATTTGCATTTGAGAAACTTCAACCCTTACCACAGGCTTTCATACGGGACATATCAGTGTTTCACAAAATCATCTTGCTTCTTGTAATAACAGGGTATACGCCTGTTGTGTTGGTGGACGGCAGCCTTATGTCCGGACGGGCGGAGATCTTCAAGGATGACATGTGGGGGACGTTTCAAGATTCTGCCAACTCGGGGACAGGGGTTGAAATCTGTGAAGCTATGGGTTACGGGTAAGAATCAAGCCTATTAGTTTTGACGAGGGCATTGTATAGTGTTACCCTGAAAATATATATTAAAAAGACAAAGTTAAATTGTGGAAAATCGTAAGAAAATAATGTACATGTTTAAGACATGTGGGTTTTTTTTCTATTTCATGAGGCACATGATTTACACAAAAAATATTTATTTACCGCAAACAAGCATCATGATTCAAGATGCAAAATGTCTCCCTTTCCGAACTTCCCAGATTTGCTGAAAATGTCTATAACAGTAAAGAGGATAATGAAGACGGTTCATCTCGATATTTGTTCCCCTAGACCTACAAGGACTACATATTGAAACCTATATATTTTACAATAGGTATATTTATCCTCTCTTAATACATTAAATTAAAATGTTACCAACATATATAGTAAGAAAAGTTAATAAAACTAGAGGTACTGTGAGCAATGAGCTCACTAAATGATATCCCCCGCCTCCCATATGAATATAATGGCAGTGTCCATGTTTTGCTGTGGGAAATCCAAAATATGTGTCGGATCAAAAAGTAAAATAGGAGGTGCACAATGCAATATGTAATGAAGATTCTGTGAAAGTTTCATTAAATTTCCTTCAGTGGTATGAGAGGAGTTGCGGATAAGAGATGGGTACCCCAAAGCGTAACAGACGGACGGACGGAAATACCGATTACTATATACCCTCCCACTTTTCAAGCGGGGGGTATCAAAATCCTCATTCTTTAACAAATTATCAAAGTTTTTTTAAAGTTATTAGTGATAGTTTCTGATTTATTTATGTATACTTGTATCAGCTGTTCCATGGGTGTTCTAGTAATTTTCCCTGATTAATATATCCAGATTAACCACAATTATATTACCTTACTCATTAACAGCTAGTTTGTTGGTTTGATGGTTATTTGACCATGTGGTTAACCATGACCGTGATCTGTTGGCTCAATAACGATGTTAAGGAGTGAACTTTCAAAACAATTGGTGTTTGTGTTTTATAGGTTCGTGGACACTCAGAATTGCGCAGGTGTGACTTGTGGCACCGGCAAAGTATGGTACGAGAGGGTTAACTGCGCTTCAGGGGCGGCCGTGTCTTTAACTGATTGTTTGACCGGATTGACTCCGTCCGATTCCGATGACCATTCTAAGGACCTGGTTGTCCAGTGCAAAGGTAATATACATCTTGTAATGACCTAAAAATGTATCTACTTGGGTCACTAAGGAACACACTTGTAGTCAGAATGTCAGACAGGGAAATATAAGTCATGTTAGACAATAATTAGGAGAATCATAAAACACATTGGTTCGATTAGAGAATTCAAGCACAGCTAATTTATAGAAACACACAATGTCCATTACTTCTAAGACCTACATATATATATATATATATATATATATATATATATATATATATATATATATATATATATATATATATATATATATATATTATATAAAGATGGAGCTCCTGGAAATTAAAAATATTTGTAGGACTCCAAAGTGCGATGGGACTCCAAAGTCCGATGGTCACGCCAAAGTCCGATGGTCTGCGCCAAATCCCGATGGTTTGACACGCCAAAGTCCGATGGCGCAGAAAAACAATTAACGTTTATGACGTCACAGTACTACTGCGCAAAAATGCAATGCCACGCCATGCCAAAAAATAAATACAAAATATCTTAAATACAAAGACTAACCCTCGTCTTTTGGATGTAGGTGCGAAACTTAGACTTATCAGTCGAGCAATGAGTATCAACTCTAACCTAAATATCATAGGTTGGTGCTGGACTAATCTAAATCAGTCCTATAATGTGCGAGGACTAGCCCTAAAATTACTCGGCCGGGTTCGAAGAAACACATTAGTGTTCAAGGATTAACCCTTATCACTCGAATGATGTACGAGGACTAACCCTTATACCTCTGGTGGGTGAAAACAAAAAGCAATATCAGTAAAAATGTATGCGAGACGAATACTAAATCAATGGATTTTGAATGCAGGATAACGTCATGACGTCGGACTAGTGTGACGTCATAAACGTCGATTGTTCCTCCGCACCATCGGACTTTGGCGTGTCAGACCATCGCACTTTAGCGTCGCGCGTCTCATAGGAAACGAGCCATCGGACTTTGGCGTGACCATCGTACTTTGGCTTCCGAAAAGACGGCGACCCATCGGGGTTTGGCGCAGACCATCGGGGTTTGGCGAGACCATCGGACTTTGGCGTCACCATCGGACTTTGGAGTCTTACATATTTATCTATATGTATTTATGCCACAGGCACCTTACGTTACTTATTTTTCTTTTAAAAGTACTTGGACACAGATTTGAAGTTATAATTTTCTCTATAATATTACGACTTACATATTTAAATAGCATTTCACACAGAAATTAATTAAAAATCTTATTCCGTTTAAAAGGTATTGAAATTTCAAATTTTTTGGCGGGTTTGATTGACATACCGCTGTACTCTCACAAATTTAATTTTATTCTTAATCCATAGGAAAAGTGGCCATCTCGTTTTGTATAAATGAAAAATATTAATACTATAATCCAGAAAATTCAGAGTAGACACGTTCGAAAGCAAAACAAACACACAATATATTGTCAGTCCGTGCAGTTGTGGTACGCAGACTGTGACGATTGAACGCACCCGGTGAATTCTAAATATAAACAATAACAGAACTTGAGCCCTGTTTACAAAAACTGTGTACGTAACACGAGTGTGCTCGATTTGCTAAACTCTGCACGCATCTCTTAGTTCGGAATGACGAAACTTGTGAGGGTTTTTTGCTTTCTAACATTTCTACTCTGAATAAAATTATTTTTCTTGATAAAAGTTTTAATATTTCTCATTAAAACACACCAAAATTGCCACTTTTCCTAAGGATTAAGAATAAAGTTTGTGAAACTGCAAGGATGTGTCAATCAAACCCGCCAAAAAATTTAAAAGTTTTACTGACTTTTAAACGAAATAAGATTTTTAATTAATTTTTGTGTTAAATGCTATTAAAATATATAATTCGTGATATTATACAGAAAAAATGAGAAAATATTAACTTTAAATCTGTGTCCAAGTACCTTTAATAAAAAAAATATACCCTTACCTTATGATAAACCAAGGTCCCCATCGGCGCCATCTTGAATTTTTCTAGGTCGGTCACATCCACTTGTATTTTCGTCTGAAACTCCGTCAAATAAATTCCTGGCAACCATATTCTCTCTTTGGCCAGTCTTTCGAGGTCTAAACTTACGGACTGTGTAACCAGAAGGGCGCATCACATTTGCAAATATTAAAATTCCATCGTCAAACTCGATCTACTGCTTCTGTCAACAATCCGACAAAATCGCATTCGAAGTTTACGTTCGGTTTGAAATTCTTAGGTAGCTAAACACAGTTTCGTATAGAATCCAGGGGGTTTTTTCCCAGAGAGAAGCATGCTGGTTAGGGATTTTCCTGCTATTTATAGGAGTCTAGATGAAAACTGCATCTTTTTAGCTCACCTGAGCCGAAGGCTCAAGTGAGCTTTTCTGATCACATTTTGTCCGGCGTCCGTCTGTCTGTCTGTCTGTCCGTCCGTCTGTCTGTCCGTAAACTTTTCACATTTTCGACTTCTTCTCAAGAACCGGTGGGCCAATTTCAACCAAACTTGCCACAAAGCATCCTTGGGTGAAGGGGATTCAAGTTTGTTCAAATGAAGGGCCACGCCCTTTTCCAAGGGGAGATAATTATGAATTAGTGAAAAATTATTGGCATTTTTAAAAAATCTTCTTCTCAAGAACCACTGGGCTAGGAAAGATGAAACTCATGTGGAATTATCCTCAGGTAGTGTAGATTCAAGTTTGTTCAAATCTTGACCCCCGGGGGTAGGGCGGGGCCACAATGGCCAACCAAAGTTTTACATAGAAATATATAGGAAAATTCTTGAAAAATCTTCTTCTCAAGAATAACAAAACCATGATTGGTCATATTTATATGGAAGCATCCTCAGATAGTGTAGATTCAAGTTTGTTCAAATCATGACCCCCAGGGGTAGGGCAGGGCCACAATGGCCGACCAAAGTTTTACATAGAAATATATAGGAAAATTCTTTAAAAATCTTCTTCTCTAGAATAACAAAGCCATGTTTGGTCATATTTATATGGAAACATCCCTAAGGTAGTGTAGATTCAAGTTTGTTCAAATCATGACCCCTGGGGGTAGGGCAGGGCCAAAATGGCCGACCAAAGTTTTACATAGAAATATATGGGAAAATTCTTTAAAAATCTTCTTCTCAAGAAATACAAAGCCATAATTCATCATATTTATATGGAAGCATCCCCAGGTAGTGTAGATTCAAGTTTGTTCAAATCATGACCCCCGAGGGTAGGGCGGGGCCACAATGACCGACCAAAGTTTTACATAGAAATATATAGAAAAATTCTTGAAAAATCTTCTTCTCAAGAAATACAAAGCCATGATTGATCATATTTATATGGAAGCATCCTCAGGTAGTGCAGATTCAAGTTTGTTCAAATCATGACCCCCAGGGGTAGGGCGGGGCCACAATGGCCGACCAAAGTTTTACATAGAAATATATAGAAAAATTCTTTAAAAATCATCTTCTCAAGAATAGTAAAGCCATGATTGGTCATGGGACTTCTTTTGGATTAAAACTTTTCAATAATAAACCAATATTCTACCTTTTCCAAGCCACAGTGCTCAGGTGAGCGATGTGGCCCATGGGCCTCTTGTTTGTTTTTATTCGCATAAAGTAGAGTCTTTTCTTAATATTTAAAGAAAAAAATGTGCATTCATTTTTAGAGAAAAAAAAATTGTGAGACTTTTTAATAGGGGGAGATAACTCCCAAAACATCCGGTTTTCACATGTGCAGAATTGCATGAGTCAATTATAGTCTGGTCCTGATTTTTAAAAAGAAGGCTATAAATAACTTCTAACGGCAAATAATTATTATTTGGTCCAGCATAGTTTTTTAACCTATTTCGAGTATGGTGATTCCGAGAAAAATATGCTGGCCTTCATGAAAATGACGTTAAAGAGGTCAAAATGGCGATTCAAAATGGCGGACATCCAATTTTTCTAATTTTCTCTTAATGTCGTTCAAAATGGAAAATTAATGAGTGAATATTTAACTGAGTGTAATAAAACTATAAAAATCATAATAGAATGCTAACATTATTAGTTTAACTCGTTTAGTCGTTTCTACACTTAATTCGAAATTTCTCTGATTTTTTGGTTTATTGTTCTGTATTCCGCTTTGATCAGGATTTTACATTTGGAAATATCCATACACTGCATATTTGTATTTTTTCCTCTGCATCTCACTATTCTACAACTGAATGATGGCGCAGCTGTAAGTTAAAAGTCAAAATGGCGATTCAAAATGGCGGATATTCATCTTTTTTTTTTAAACTATTTCTTAATGTCGTTTACATAGTAGAAAGGATTTGTGAATATTTTACTGAGCATAGTACAACTATGTAAAATGACAATAGAACACTAATTTTATCACTTTAAATCGGAAAATTTAGTCGTAAAATTTGAAATGTGTTTATTACCTAGCTCAAAATGGCAATTTAAATGACGTCTTGTACACTCGAATTTCGAAAAATACCCACACTGTTTAATTCTGGTTCGTTTTGCAGAACATAATTTGCAGTTTGTTTTTTTTTTATTCATGAAATAATGTTCAAATATGCAATGAGAGTTGGAGGATATTTTTGTTAATGACTTAGGATTTTTATAACACGGATTTTTGTTTAATTACTTCTATTGTTAAGATAAAGTTTTGACGACAATTCCGATGACATTTTACCTTTCACGTGTCTCACCTTGCTTCTTCATATAAAAAGTTAATAATATCATACAATAATTGCTGTTTTGAGGACAATATAAAAATTAAGCAACCCCAAGAGCAGTATCCCCAGAGCATTAGGGCGAGTTAACATTCAGTTGTTGGAAATTCTTGATCTATTTTTAGTTCAGTGTAGAAAAAAAATAAATGTTTATGTTCATTTGGAAGGTCTAGTGCAACATAACACAGTATGATTTTTAAAATGATTGACCACGACCAATTATAGGGCTAGTAATTGTTACCTCATATAAATCTGAATATATTATAATATCCAAATATAAACATATATATTAAGAATTATCAGTATAATATACATAATCCATAATTTTTCTTGATTGTCCAGCTCTGATTCTGTGTCCCTACATTTGCATTTTGTTTTTTCTCAGTCAAAAATTCAACTGCATTCTCAAATATTTCATTCTGTGAATGGATAATTTTGTATGGAACGGTGTATATAATTTTTTTTAAAATTTGAAATTTACAAAATTTGAAAGAAGATAATGTTTGTGTTCAATCCCCCTCGATTCTTGATACAACCTTACACTATCCTAACAAAGAAGTGTGAATCAAGTTGCCTTGTAAAGTTCTTGAAGTGTTCAAGAAAATTTTGTTGTCAAGAGAAGTGTTGACTAGATCGAAATCAGGAATGGCTTATTGATACGAAAGCTTGTAAGTGATAGGAATAACGAGGAATCTGCAGGCGCTCTTATATTGTATAATTTCACAAATTTTCTCACCAAAATATGCACACAATGTGATTTCAGATGATCAAGTTTGAGAATTTTCTTGCTAATAGAATGACCTTTCTACCCTAAAAGACAACAAATCTATACGAGGTCACAAAATAAAGAGCTTTTATACCCCCCCACCTTGCTTGAAAAGCGGGAGGGTAAAGAGTAATCGGTATTTCCGTCCCTCTGTTACGCTTTGGGGTACCCATCCGCAACTCCTCTCATACCACTGAATGAAATTAGATGAAATGTTCACAATCTTCATTACATATTGCCATTGTGACCTCCTATTTTACTTTTTGATCCGACACATATTTTGGGTTTCCCATAGCAAAACATGGACACTGTCATAATATGCATATGGGAGACCGGGGTATAATTTAGAGCTACTAGTAATTGCTCTCAGTACCTCTAGTTCATTTTGCATATGGTTTTGGAAAACAAAATAGATTTTTCACATTTGAACATAAATGTGTTGTTCCTGGAGTGTTGGTTGATTGATTATATATTGTTTAACGCCGAGTCGGCAATTTTTCAGCTATGTTTCGGCGGACTATCAGTTTAAATAATCGGTTTTTGATGGATTTTGGTTTCTCTGGCGGCCCCTAGTAAGCTTACTCTTTTTCGAACTCCAGAGAAACGATCTTTTACATCCAAGGGGGTTGTCATCCTTGACACAGGGCACCATTCTACTTGAGTGTTGGAAATTCAAAAATTCCGAAGACAAACTGAAATATATGGCAAATAAAGCTGGAATAGAAGATGTCAGGGGGTAATACTACGTTCTTAATAGTGCTAAAAAGCTAGAACAAAGTGTTCGATGAAATCGGACAAGAATTTCTTCAGTTACATGTATGTTTGATGGTGTGTCGAGGGATGTTGAGGTAGAAGTGCGAGTTGATAATCACAGCGATTCGGGAGTGATTTTAGGTGGACGGGGGCTCAAAGTTTTTGGAACACGTACGGTCAAATACAAAGGGGGAAATTAGGAAACTCTTAAGTCAAGTTTGTTTTAACTATTTCCAGAAAAAAATAATCTTTTCAAGTAATTTTTGTTCGTATTTAATGGACTAATCAATATATTATATATACAATGTATATAAAAAAACAAAATGTAATTTATTTTCTGCAAAACGAACCAGAATTAAGCAGTTTCTACGAAATTCGAGTGAATCAGACGTCATTTTGAATCTAAAGGGATAAAATTAGTGTTCTGTTGGCATTTTACATAGCTGTACTACGCTCAGTAAGATATTTACAAATCCTTTCTCCTATGTAAACGACTTTAAGAAATAGTTTTTAAAAAAAAGATGAATATCCGCCATTTTGAATCGCCATTTTGACTTTTAACTTACAGCTGCGCCATCATTCAGTTGTAGAATAGTGAGATGCAGAGGAAAAAATACAAATATGCAGTGTATGGATATTTCCAAATGTAAAATCCTGAACAAAGCGGAATACAGAACAATAGACCAAAAAATCAGAGAAAATTCGAATTGAGTGTAGAAACGACTAAATTTTCTGAGTTAAACTAATAATGTTAGCATTCTATTATGATTTTTATAGTTTTATTACACTCAGTTAGATAATTACACATTATTTCTCCTTTTTGAACGATATTGAGAGAAAATTAGAAGAATTGGATGACCGCCATTTTGAATCGCCATTTTGCCTTCTTTAACGTCATTTTCATGAAGGCCAGTATATTTTTTCGGAATCAGCATACTCGAAATAGGTTAAAAAACTATGCTGGACCAAATAATAATTATTTGCCGTTAGAAGTATTTTTTTCTATAAATCGGACCAGACTATTAGCAAGTAATGTAGCTCTTTCAAGAGGTGGAAAATGTACCCTAAAAGCACACTAAAAGAAAACCTTAGGACTTGTTCTGTGAAATGCACATAACTTATTTTGTTAGATTTTTTCTGTTTTTGTTGAGCAGGGAGGTTAAAAATGCATAGGTGCACTGAAAATGGATGCATAAACAATCCGATATCCCCCATGTTTCAGGTGTCAAATACCCCCTAGTAGTAATTGATGAATGTATTATAGTTAGATATTTATAAAATTCACAATTTTGTCTTTCCATTGATATGCAGAAGTCTATGTAACAAGCCTCCATTTTATTTCTTTATAGGGATCAGTTTTGCTTGTCCCTCACCAAGTAACGTCCTGATAACGTCATACATAAAACTGTGTTTTGCACCCTTAGGGAAAGCCCTTTTTTGATTGGTCAATATATTTGTACGATTTATTTTTAAATATAACCGGCGAAAGTTAGTACTTATTCCAAAAACAATCAATCAGACAATAATACAACGTAATATACAAATCATGTAAGCATTTTATTTCGCTCCAAAATAATTTCGATATAGCTTGATCAAAGCGATTAGGTTTTGTTAATGTCGAAAATTGGCCTGATCATGCTCAAGATGCTGATCAATGAACATTTTCGAGACAAAATATTGAGTCGGTTGTAAGTCCCTACTTACACGCACTAAAAATAGTTAATAACACTTTCATTATCGATGCGCTGTTTGAGCGCTGTCCGTGGAGGAGATTTCAATGACTTTGTCATGTATGTACGCGCGTGTGTGAGAAGGGGGGGGGGGGGTCACACTAAAATTATTCCACGGAGTGTTGAGGTCTGCAATTTTTATTGTCCGAACCATTTTTTTCTTGGTGACAGATTTTACATATACAAGTACATGTTGCACAAGATAATATATAAAATTTGAGTTCAGAAAATAGCCTTTTATCTGTGTGACCCCTCTTCTTTTTCAATTAAGCATATGCCAGGTATATATGTATATATATAACTGGATCGTTTGTAGTCTATTGTTTTTTGGAAACCATTCAATAAACTCTAGATGATTTGTTGTTGTTGTTTTTTATTTCAAGCACCCCCCTTTTATTCAAGATTGTATCTTGTATCGATCTGTGTAGATTAATACAGTATATTTTTTTACAGGTACATTTACAAGAAGTGTTTTATTTTTTCCATTTTGCATTTTTTTTTTCATTTCAATAATCGAAATATTTATTAAAATTTCAAAGTAATTATAATACGCCGCTTTAGATCCACCACAAAACTGACAAATACAGAATTCCCATTAGCATATTGATGTAAACTTCCGGCCCCCATTTGGCGATTTCTCGTTGAAGCAGTAGATCGAGTTTGACGATGGAATTTTAATATTTGCAAATCTGATGCGCCCTTCTGGTTGCACAGTCCGTAAGTTTAGACCTCGAAAGACTGGCCAAAGAGAGAATATGGTTGCAGAGAATTTATTTGACGGAGTTTCAGACGAAAATACAAGTGGATGTGACCGACCTAGAAAAATTCAAGATGGCGCTGATGGGGACCTTGGTTTATTATAAGGTAAGGGTATATGTTTTTATTAAAAGAAAAATCAGTAACGTAAGGTGCCTGTGATTTATGCGAATAAAACAAGTAATATAGACAATCTAAATTGCACATGTAATATAAAAATATTAAAATTAGTCAAACATGATATCGGATTTGGTACTGTTTTGTAGTCACTGATTTAAACTGATTCCAACAAAACTTATTTTGTTGTTTAAAGAAAACAAACCAAAATTTTAAAACAGATTATATGAAAATGGGCGCTCGACATTTTAGCTGAAGTCCAGAAGAATGGTCAATTTAACAGGAACTTTTGTGGATTTTTAGAAGAGAAACGATTACCTTAAATCCAGTGTATACTTAGTTCATTTTCTTCCCAGATATGATTATCCATGTAATTCTTTGAAAGAATCATTGTAAAACCAGAAATTTTCTATCAATTGTCACCAAACTCCTGTGTTTTTCCACAATTTTTTTTTTGTATCAAAATAGAATTTTGGGGTTATGACTATAATTTTAAAATATTCTAATTCAGTAAAAGTTTGTTGGAAGTCAAGCAGATAACTTTGTCTCCAACTCTACTCGAGGTTTCGATGATAATTCTTAACTTGAATAAAACCAACGCGGCATCCTTCTCAAAATTTTACTTCCACTTTTCTATAGTTCAATTTTCAGAACAGCAGCCTTATAAACGCTTATGGTTTGTGTATTTCCATATTTAAAAAACTTCCACTAAAGAAAGTTGTAATAGGATATCTGCCCCAGTGCCTTACCTGAGCTGAAAGCTCAAGTGAAAAAGTGGTTCTCCTTTGGAGAGTTTTATCACATTCAATTTTGTTTCTTTTGAATGTACATAGTAGGTTTGTATTTCAGCTCCGGAGTCAACAATTGCTCCAAGTTCAACTCCAAACCCGATTTCTACATTGCCAATAACTTCTGACAACAACGCCACGGGCTGCAACTGCACTGTGACAGTTTACGTAACACCTCCGCCATCAGAATGCTTGACAGGTAATTTTAAGAATTTTCTAAGAATTATATACATTGTACCATTTGCTACTGAAATGGGACTTTTTTAACAAGTTTTGAAAGCTTTCTGATGATTATGGAAATTCTATGCTCGGCAAAAATCGATTCAAACTTGAAAAAACACAAAAAAATAGTACCCGAAGAAAATGTGTCTGATTACTAATAATTTTCATTTTGACCTATTCTCAGTGTAGATATATACCACAATTTTCGTAAGTCAAAATATGATGCTGCTATTTTCACAGGTAACAATACAATCAACCCTAACACCACCAAGGTCAGCGTTGTCTATGACGCCTTGCCGACCTTCAACGCAAAAGACACCGCCAAATATTCCATGAGGACCCGCTCTGATAACCGACCATCTGCTAAAGCCATGGGGTCCTTCGGCATCATCATTATTATTGGCCTTCTGTCCTTCATTGTGGTGATCGATTTATGGAGTGTGGGCATGCGCACTCTTCAGCTGAGGGGACTTTGTAAGACACTATGTAAGACGAAAAAGACTGTAAACGTGACGTCTAAAACAACTATCAAAGTAGAAAGACTGATCGAACCCAAGAAGAAGGATGCGCATACTTCTGTGTCGACTAAGAAAATCACTACTAACCAAAATGTCAAGACAACTGATGTAGAGAAAAACGTCAGTAATAACCCAGCTGTTACGACATCCAGTGTTGCTACGACATCTAATGTTGCTACGCCGTCCACACAGTACTAGATTTAGCCCAGGCGTGTTGGTCAAGTCGTTCAATCAAATTATTGTGATAACTCGATCGTGGAAACTTTTGAAAGATGTTTCTTTAGGAGCCAAACAGTATGAATTAATCTATCAGGGCCCATTACTACATTTAGCCTAGCTTGTTGGTTGGTCAAGTCGTTCAATAAAATTACTGAACTGTCAGATCCGCAGTGAGTCCTATGTTGATCAAGTACACGGAAATACACGAAAGACTATTAGGATCAATCAAGAGAGAAAAAAAATTAAAGGCGTTATAACGCATTTTGAAAAGGCGTAATAACGCGAAAGAAGGCGTTATAACGCCTTTCCATTCTAAAAGGCGTTATTACGCCTTTGTAAAAGGCGTTATTACGCTTTTGCAAAAGGCGTTATTACGTCTTTCTAAAAGGCGTAATTATGCCTTTTAAAAGGCGTTATTACGCCTTTCCAAAACGCGTTATTACGCCTTTCTAAAAAGTGTAATTACGCCTTTTGAAAAGGCTTATAACGCTTTTCCAAAAGGCATTATTACGCCTTTTTAAAGGCCTTATAACGCCTTTCCAAAACGCGTTATTACGCCTTTCTGAAAAGCGTAATAATGCCTTTTTAAAAGGCGTTATAACGCCTTTCCAAAAGGCATTATTACGTCTTTTTAAACGGCGTAATTACGCCTTTCCAAAAGGCGTTTTACGCCTTTACAAATCGCGTTACATGTATTACGCCTTTCTAAAAAGCGTAATTACGCCTTTTTGAAAGGCGTTATTACGCATTTCCAAAAGGCATTATTACGCCTTCTTTAAAAGGCTTTATTACGCCTTTCCAAATCGCTTTATCACGCCTTTCTAAAACGCGTTATTACGCCTTTCCAAAAGGCATTGTTACGCCTTTTTAAAAGGCGTTATTACGCCTTTCCAAAAGGGTTTTTACGTCTTTCCAAAACGTGTTACGTGTATTATGCCTTTCTAAAAAGCTCAATTACGCCTTTTTCAAAAGGCATTATTACGCCTTTTTAAAAGGGTTATTACGCTTTTCTAAAAGGCGTTATTACGCCTTTTATTTTCAATACATGACTAAGCATATTTAGACAAATCGGGGGGGGGGGGGGGGGGGGGGGGGCAGAAATCTTACCTTTGGGACATTAATTTCACAATTAGATATAGGACTAATTTCCAGACACACCTCTACCAAGGGCCATTGATTTGAATTGCTCATTATGCCCATGCAAATAGTTGCCTATTTTTTTCCAAGAAGAGAGAAAAATATCTTTAAATTGCATGAATTTTAATACATGGCAAGCAAAGCTCCAAGATAATCTGCCTATATCCTAGATCTTCACAAGTAGAGTGTTGCCTTCTCTTAATAGAATGCAAACAGTTGTCAGTGAGATGTACAGGAATATAGAGAACTGCGTAAATAAAGATGGTTTTAATATATTTATAAACATGATAAAATAACGCCTTTCCCTTCTCCTTTTCAAGTAGGCCAGCAGTACGAGTGCGAACGGGGTACCCCCCTCCACACATACACACTTTTTGGGGAAAAGTCTTGCTACAACTTAAATATTATAATTAACTATTGGTTGCTTGGTTCCTGAACATTTTGTTGCAGTATGTAAAACTCTTGCTAATTATTGCATTTAAATAAAGTTTTACCCACGAGTCCCAACCCGCTTTTGGCCAGTAGAGTGGGGGTGGTGGTGGGGGGGGGGGGGGGGGGCTATGAAAAGTACGGGCCTGTTAAATGCAAAATAATGGTTATTCAAAAAGAGTAATAACTCTTTTGAAAATGAGTAATAAAGCCACTTTAAAAGGCATTATAACGCCTTTTTGAAAGGCGTAATAACGCCTTTTTGAAGGCATTATAACGCCTTTTAAAAAGGCGTAATAACATGTTTTGGAATGGAAAGGTGTTATAACGCCTTTTGGAATGGAGAGGCGTAATAACGCTTTTTAGAAAGGCGTTATAACGCCTTTTTAAACCAGAAGTCTCTGTCGAGACTGTAGCTCTACTGGTTTGTACTTAGCATTTTAAAGGAATTTCACAGAAAATTCTATTTTTAGTAACCATGGCAACACTGTTCATTGAAATCAAAAACCGATGCACTATTCTATGTATCTTAGTGTAGTCTACTTGTGTGCCAAGTTATATTGAAATCAGACCAAAATTGTAGGAGGAGTAGCGTTTTAAAGGAATTTCACAGAAAATTCTATTTTTAGTAACCAAGGCAACACTGTTCATTGAAATCAAAAACCGATGCACTATTCTATATATCTTAGTGTAGTCTACTTGTGTGCCAAGTTATACTGAAATCAGACCAAAACTGTAGGAGGAGTAGCGTTTTAAAGGAATTTCACAGAAAATTCTATTTTTAGTAACCATGGCAACACCGTTCATTGAAATCAAAAACCGATGCACAGAATTATGTATCTTAGTGTAGTCTACTTGTGTGTCAAGTTATATTGAAATCAGACAAAAACTGTAGAAGGAGTAGCGTTTGAAAGGAATTTCACAGAAAATTCTATTTTTAGTAACCATGGCAACACCATTCATTGAAATCAAAAACCGATGCACTATTCTATGTATCTTAGTGTAGTCTACTTGTGTGCCAAGTTATATTGAAATCAGACCAAAACTGTAGAAGGAGTAGTGTTTCAAAGGAATTTCACAGAAAATTCTATTTTTAGTAACAATGGCAACACCGTTCAACGAAATTAAAAACCGATGCACTATTCTATGTATCTTAGTGTAGTCTACTTGTGTGCCAAGTTATATTGAAATCAGACCAAAACTGTAGAAGGAGTAGCATTTTAAAGGAATTTCAGAGAAAATTCTATTTTTAGTAACCATGGCAACACCGTTCATTGAAATTAAAAACCGATGCACTATTCTATGTATCTTACTGTAGTCTACTTGTGTGCCAAGTTATATTGAAATCAGACCAAAACTGTAGAAGGAGTAGCATTTTAAAGGAATTTCATAGAAAATTCTATTTTTAGTAACCATGGCAACACCGTTCATCGAAATTAAAAACCGATGCACTATTCTATGTATTTTAGTGTAGTCTACTTGTATGCCAAGTTATATTGAAATCAGACCAAAACTGTAGGAGGAGTAGCGTTTTGAAAAATTGTTTACAGACAGACGGACAGACAGACGGACAGACAGACAGACAGACAGACAGACAGACGGACGGACGCCGGACGCATTACTATCGCATAAGCTCTTCTGGTCTCTGACCAGTAGAGCTAAAAATGTAATAACGCCTTTTTGAATGGAAAGGCGTAATAATGTGTTAGAAAGGCGTTATAACGCCTTTTGGAATGGAAAGGCGTTATAACACCTTTTTCGCGTTATTACGCATTTTAAAAAGGCGTTATAACGCCTTTAAAATTTTTTTTCTCTTTAGATTGATCCTAATAGACTTTCGTATTTTGTAGGCGAAATCAGTATAAAAAAAAGGTATAACAATTGGTATGAAACAAGAAAGCCATAAAAAACCCAATGATATGTTATTTTTACCTCTACTGGTCAGAGACCAGAAGAGCTTATGCGATAGTAATGCGTCCGGCGTCCGTCCGTCTGTCTGTCTTTCTGTCCGTCTGTCTGTAAACAATTTTTCAAAACGCTACTCCTCCTACAATTTTAGTCTGATTTCAATATAACTTGGCATACAAGTAGACTACACTAAGATACATAGAATAGTGCATAGATTTTTGATTTCGATGAACGGTGTTGCCATGGTTACTAAAAATAGAATTTTCTGTGAAATTCTTTTAAAACGCTACTCCTTCTACAGTTTTGGTCTGATTTCAATATAACTTGGCACACAAGTAGACTACACTAAGATACATAGAATATTGCATCGGTTTTTGATTTCGATGAACGGTGTTGCCATGGTTACTAAAAATAGAATTTTCTGTGAAATTCCTTAAAAACGCTACTCCTTCTACAGTTTTTGTCTGATTTCAATATAACTTGGCACAAAAGTAGACTACAGTAAGATACATAGAACAGTGCATCGGTTTTTGATTTCGATGAACGGTGTTGCCATGGTTACTAAAAATAGAATTTTCTGTGAAATTCCTTTAAAACGCTACTCCTTCTACAGTTTTTGTCTGATTTCAATATAACTTGGCACACAAGTAGACTACAGTAAGATACATAGAATAGTACATCGGTTTTTGATTTCGATGAACGGTGTTGCCATGGTTACTAAAAATAGAATTTTCTGTGAAATTCCTTAAAAACGCTACTCCTTCTGCAGTTTTTGTCTGATTTCAATATAACTTGGCACAAAAGTAGACTACAGTAAGATACATAGAATAGTGCATCGGTTTTTGATTTCGATGAACGGTGTTGCCATGGTTACTAAAAATAGAATTTTCTGTGAAATTCCTTTAAAACGCTACTCCTTCTACAGTTTTGGTCTGATTTCAATATAACTTGGCACACAAGTAGACTACACTAAGATACATAGAATAGTGCATCGGTTTTTGATTTCGATGAACGGTGTTGCCATGGTTACTAAAAATAGAATTTTCTGTGAAATTCAGTTAAAACGCTACTCCTTGTACAGTTTTGGTGATTTCAATATAACTTGGCACACAAGTAGACTACACTAAGATACATAGAATAGTGCATCGGTTTTTGATTTCGATGAACGGTGTTGCCATGGTTACTAAAAATAGAATTTTCTGTGAAATTCCTTTAAAACGCTACTCCTTCTACAGTTTTTGTCTGATTTCAATATAACTTGGTACACCAGAAGTCTCTGTCGAGACTGTAGCTCTACTGGTTTATACTTAAAACAAAAGAAGAGAAAAGTAGCAGTTGGGACTTGAGACTTTAAATCAGCAATAAATAGAAAAATGATCCTTGCCACTCATCAAAATAAAAACTAATGCACAGAATTATGTATCTTAGTATAGTCTACTTGTGTGCCAAGTTATACTGAAATCAGACCAAAACTGCAGGAGGAGTAGCATTCTGAAAGAATTTCACAGAAATTTCTATTTTTAGTAACCACGGCAACATTGTTCATTGAAATCAAAAACCGATGCACAGAATTATGTATCTTAGTGTAGTCTACTTGTATGCCAAGTTATATCAAAATCAGACCAAAACTGTAGGAGGAGTAGCATTTTGAAAGAATTTCACAGAAATTTCTATTTTTAGTAACCACGGCAACACCGTTCATCGAAATGAATAAATAGAACCAGAAGTCTCTGTCGAGACTGTAGCTCTACTGGTTTGTACTTATCAAAAACCATTGCACTATTTTATGTATCTTTGTGTAGTCTACTTGTGTGCCAACTTATTTTGAAATCAAACTAGAACTGTAGAAGGAGTAGCGTTTTTAAGGAATTTCACAGAAAATTCTATTTTTAGTAACCATGGTAACACCGTTAATCGAAATCAGAAACCAATGCACTATTCTATGTATCTTAGTGTAGTCTACTTGTGTGCCAAGTTATATTGAAATCAGACCAAAACTGTAGAAGGAGTAGCGTTTTTAAAGAATTTCACAGAAAATTCTATTTTTAGTAACCATGGCAACACCATTCATCGATATTAAAAACCGATGCACTATTCTATGTATCTTAGTGTAGTCTACTTGTGTGCCAAGTTATATTGAAATCAGACCAAAACTGTAGAAGGAGTAGCGTTTTCAAGGAATTTCACAGAAAATTCTATTTATAGTAACCATGGCAACACTGTTCATCAAAATTAAAAACCGATGCACTATTCTATGTATCTTAGTGTAGTCTACTTGTGTGCCAAGTTATATTGAAATCAGACCAAAACTGTAGAAGGAGTAGCGTTTTTAAGGAATTTCACAGAAAATTCTATTTTTAGTAACCATGGCAACTACGTTCATCGAAATCAAAAACCGATGCACTATTCTATGTATCTTAGTGTAGTCTACTTGTGTGCCAAGTTATATTGAAATCAGACCAAAACTGTAGAAGGAGTAGCGTTTTTAAAGAATTTCACAGAAAATTCTATTTTTAGTAACCATGGCAACACCATTCATCGATATTAAAAACCGATGCACTATTCTATGTATCTTAGTGTAGTCTACTTGTGTGCCAAGTTATATTGAAATCAGACCAAAACTGTATAAGGAGTAGCGTTTTTAAGGAATTTCACAGAAAATTCTATTTTTAGTAACCATGGCAACACCGTTCATCGAAATCAAAAACCGATGCACTATTCTATGTATCTTAGTGTAGTCTACTTGTGTGCCAAGTTATATTGAAATCAGACCAAAACTGTATAAGGAGTAGCGTTTTTAAGGAATTTCACAGAAAATTCTATTTATAGTAACCATGGCAACACCGTTCATCGAAATCAAAAACCGATGCACTATTCTATGTATCTTAGTGTAGTCTACTTGTGTGCCAAGTTATATTGAAATCAGACCAAAACTGTAGAAGGAGTAGCGTTTTTAAGGAATTTCACAGAAAATTCTATTTTTAGTAACCATGGCAACACCGTTCATCGAAATCAAAAACCGATGCACTATTCTATGTATCATAGTGTAGTCTACTTGTGTGCCAAGTTATATTGAAATCAGACCAAAACTGTAGAAGGAGAAGCGTTTTTAGGAATTTCACAGAAAATTCTATTTTTAGTAACCATGGCAACATCGTTCATCGAAATTAAAAACCGATGCACTATTCTATGTATCTTAGTGTAGTCTACTTGTGTGCCAAGTTATATTGAAATCAGACCAAAACTGTAGAAGGAGTAGCGTTTTTAAGGAATTTCACAGAAAATTCTATTTATAGTAACCATGGCAACACCGTTCATCGAAATCAAAAACCGATGCACTATTCTATGTATCTTAATGTAGTCTACTTGTGTGCCAAGTAATATTGAAATCAGACTAAAATTGTAGGAGGAGTAGCGTTTTGAAAAATTGTTTACAGACAGACGGACAGACAGACGGACAGACAGACAGACAGACAGACAGACGGACGGACGCCGGACGCATTACTATCGCATAAGCTCTTCTGGTCTCTGACCAGTAGAGCTAAAAACCGATGCACAGAATTATATATCTTAATGTAGTCTACTTGTGTGTCAAGTTATACTGAAATCGGACCAAATCTGTAGGAGGAGTAGCATTTTGAAAGAATTTCAAAGAAATTTCTATTTTTAGTAACCACGGCAACATCATTCATCGAAATCAAAAACCGATGCACAGAATTATGTATTTTAGTGTAGTCTACTTGTGTGCCAAGTAATATTGAAATTGGACCAAAACTGTAGGAGGAGTAGCATTTTGAAAGAATTTCAAAGAAATTTCTATTTTTAGTAACCACGGCAACACCGTTCATCGAAATCAAAAACCGATGCACAGAATTTTGTGCATCGGTTTTTGATTTCGATGAACGGTGTTGCCATGGTTACAAAAAATAGAATTTTCTGTGAAATTCCTTTAAAACGCTACTCCTTGTACAGTTTTGGTCTGATTTCAATATAACTTGGCACACAAGTAGACTACAGTAAGATACATAGAATAGTGCATCGGTTTTTGATTTCGGTGAACGGTGTTGCCATGGTTACTAAAAATAGAATTTTCTGTGAAATTCCTTAAAAACGCTACTCCTTCTACAGTTTTTGTCTGATTTCAATATAACTTGGTAAACATGTAGACTACACTAAGATACATAGAATAGTGCATCGGATTTTGATTTCGATGAACGGTGTTGCCATGGTTACAAGAAATAGAATTTTCTGTGAAATTCCTTTAAAACGCTTATCCTTCTACAGTTTTGGTCTGATTTCAATATAACTTGGCACACAAGTAGACTACAGTATGATACATAGAATAGTGCATCGGTTTTTGATTTCGATGAACGGTGTTGCCATTGTTACTAAAAATAGAATTTTCTGTGAAATTCAGTTAAAACGCTACTCCTTGTACAGTTTTGGTCTGATTTCAATATAACTTAGCACACAAGTAGACTACACTAAGATACATAGAATAGTGCATCGGTTTTTGATTTCGATGAACGGTGTTGCCATGGTTACTAAAAATAGAATTTTCTGTGAAATTCCTTTAAAACGCTACTCCTTCTACAGTTTTTGTCTGATTTCAATATAACTTGGTACACCAGAAGTCTCTGTCGAGACTGTAGCTCTACTGGTTTATACTTAAAACAAAGGAAGAGAAAAGTAGCAGTTGGGACTTGAGACTTTAAATCAGCAATAAATAGAAAAATGATCCTTGCCACTCATCAAAATAAAAACCAATGCACAGAATTATGTATCTTAGTGTAGTCTACTTGTGTGCCAAGTTATACTGAAATCAGACCAAAACTGCAGGAGGAGTAGCATTCTGAAAGAATTTCACAGAAATTTCTATTTTTAGTAACCATGGCAACATTGTTCATTGAAATCAAAAACCGATGCACAGAATTATGTATCTTAGTGTAGTCTACTTGTATGCCAAGTTATATCAAAATCAGACCAAAACTGTAGGAGGAGTAGCATTTTGAAAGAATTTCACAGAAATTTCTATTTTTAGTAACCACGGCAACACCGTTTATCGAAATCAAAAACCGATGCACAGAATTATGTATCTTAGTGTAGTCTACTTGTGTGCCAAGTTATACTGAAATCGGACCAAATCTGTAGGAGGAGTAGCATTTTGAAAGAATTTCAAAGAAATTTCTATTTTTAGTAACCAAGGCAACACCGTTAATCGAAATGAAAAACCGATGCACAGAATTATGTATCTTAGTGTAGTCTACTTGTGTGCCAAGTTATACTGAAATCGGACCAAATCTGTAGGAGGAGTAGCATTTTGAAAGAATTTCACAGAAATTTCTATTTTTAGTAACCATGGCAACATTGTTCATTGAAATCAAAAACCGATGCACAGAATTATGTATCTTAGTGTAGTCTACTTGTATGCCAAGTTATATCAAAATCAGACCAAAACTGTAGGAGGAGTAGCATTTTGAAAGAATTTCACAGAAATTTCTATTTTTAGTAACCACGGCAACACCGTTTATCGAAATCAAAAACCGATGCACAGAATTATGTATCTTAGTGTAGTCTACTTGTGTGCCAAGTTATACTGAAATCGGACCAAATCTGTAGGAGGAGTAGCATTTTGAAAGAATTTCAAAGAAATTTCTATTTTTAGTAACCAAGGCAACACCGTTAATCGAAATGAAAAACCGATGCACAGAATTATGTATCTTAGTGTAGTCTACTTGTGTGCCAAGTTATACTGAAATCGGACCAAATCTGTAGGAGGAGTAGCATTTTGAAAGAATTTCAAAGAAATTTCTATTTTTAGTAACCACGGCAACACCGTTCATCGAAATCAAAAACCGATGCACAGAATTATGTATTTTAGTGTAGTCTACTTGTGTGCCAAGTAATATTGAAATTGGACCAAAACTGTAGGAGGAGTAGCATTTTGAAAGAATTTCAAAGAAATTTCTATTTTTAGTAACCATGGCAACACCGTTCATCGAAATCAAAAACCGATGCACAGAATTATGTATCTTAGTGTAGTCTACTTGTGTGCCAAGTTATATTGAAATCAGACCAAAACTGTAGGAGGAGTAGCATTTTGAAAGAATTTCACAGAAATTTTTATTTTTAGTAACCACGGCAACACCGTTCATCGAAATCAAAAACCGATGCACAAAATTATGTATCTTAGTGTAGTCTACTTGTGTGCCAAGTTATATTGAAATCGAACCAAAACTGTAGGAGGAGTAGCATTTTGAAAAATTGTTTACAGACAGACAGACAGACAGACGGGCAGACAGACAGACGGACGGACGACGGACGCATTACTATCGCATAAGCTCTTCTGGTCTCTGACCAGTAGAGCTAACAAGTAGACTACACTAAGATACATAGAATAGTGCATCGGTTTTTGATTTCGATGAACGGTGTTGCCATGGTTACAAAAAATAGAATTTCCTGTGAAATTCCTTTAAAACGCTACTCCTTCTACAGTTTTGGTCTGATTTCAATATAACTTGGCACACAAGTAGACTACAGTAAGATACATAGAATAGTGCATCGGTTTTTGATTTCGGTGAACGGTGTTGCCATGGTTACTAAAAATAGTATTTTCTGTGAAATTCCTTAAAAACGCTACTCCTTCTACAGTTTTTGTCTGATTTCAATATAACTTGGTACACAAGTAGACTACACTAAGATACATAGAATAGTGCATCGGTTTTTGATTTCGATGAACGGTGTTGCCATGGTTACAAAAAATAGAATTTTCTGTGAAATTCCTTTAAAACGCTACTCCTTCTACAGTTTTGGTCTGATTTCAATATAACTTGGCACACAAGTAGACTACAGTAAGATACATAGAATAGTGCATCGGTTTTTGATTTCGGTGAACGGTGTTGCCATGGTTACTAAAAATAGTATTTTCTGTGAAATTCCTTAAAAACACTACTCCTTCTACAGTTTTTGTCTGATTTCAATATAACTTGGTACACAAGTAGACTACACTAAGATACATAGAATAGTGCATCGGTTTTTGATTTCGGTGAACGGTGTTGCCATGGTTACTAAAAATAGAATTCTCTGTGAAATTCCTTTAAAACTCTACTCCTTCTACAGTTTTTGTCTGATTTCAAAATAAGTTGGCACACAAGTAGACTACACAAAGATACATAAAATAGTGCAATGGTTTTTGATAAGTACAAACCAGTAGAGCTACAGTCTCGACAGAGACTTCTGGTTGTTAACAAGGTCATTATAACGACCATAGAATATACAAAATGCTGGCTTTAAAGGCGGTTGTTAAAATCCCTGTCATATCAACTTTTCTGTCAGAAGTCTTCCTGACAAGAAGCACAACCACGTAGCATCGTTTTTGAAAGTGGGGGGGGGGGGGACAGCCAGAAAAATAATGTTTACTTACCTGAACAAGTTGACAAGCAAAAAAAGGGAAATTCCCCAAGTCGAAAATCCTATTTCGTGGGGGGGTGGGGGGGGACTTTTTTTTCATTACCAACTTCTTTCAGTACACATTTTTATACTACATTTTCCATATATCGCAATAAGTTGGGGGCCAACCAGCCTTTCAATGAACATTTCCTATAGTATAAGTAATGTTCCGGAAAAAGTGAGGGGGCAAGGCCCCCCTGTTGCTACGTGCCTGGAGCACACGGCGGGTGTATACCCTATATTTCATTTATAAACAATGACGCAACTTTCAATTGTTTCAATTTTTATACAAACTTCCTGTTTTATAAAACTATTCTATTTTCCTTTCATGAATTATCTATAGGGGCACTTTAAAGATATTAAATATTACATTAAGTGCACTTCTAAATAATTTATCAATATTTTTTCTCCGCAGTGGCTTTATTGACCGAGGTTTCGCTTTAAGATGGACTTTTTTGTTTTTTGGACTTGTAAGACATATTTAGAACAAATCAATTCTGTACTACATTTTAGCCAAGCACTTGTCTCTCAGCATGTAGAAAGTAAACGTCGCCATGGCAGCACCTTTTTAAAGATAATTCTTACGAAGCAGAAATTATACTTGTAAATATTATACTTTATACTTTGATGGATAAAAGTTTATACGTAGTTTTTTAGATGAGATGTCGTCAAGATTCTTCATCAATTTTGCTCTTTCGGTGTCTTTCGTTTCTTTTTCAATACAAGGTAAATATTTCCACTTAAATATTTTCAACATAATTATAAAATTATTCTTTCCCCTTTCTTACCTTATTTTGGAATATCGAAGAATTCCTTTCACAGCGTCGGTAGATTTGATTTGTTTTTATCAGTTCTGTGTTTAAACTTTTGATGTTTTTGCTGACATCATCATGCTTTTCATTAATGGCTACAAGTTTAAAATTTAAAAATTAATTTAATTAAGTATTAAAGTAATTTTAAGATTCACTAAGGAATGAAAGCTGAGTGTGCCAAACAATACATTTCCTATGGGAATTCTTTTGGCAAAATCTAGTATCAGTTAAAATTATAGTTTGGTGAAAAAAAATGATTTATCTTTTAGTGGTTGTGTTGGAAAACAAAATGCTTTGAAACAAACAAAGAAGTCGTTACTTATCTTGATTCAAGATATAAAAAGCTAAATCATAGTTAAAATAAAAATTGATTTTAAGTCTAAATTACTTCTCCCTCGAAAACTAAACGTTATGCTTGCACATTCTTCGTTCTAATTTCTTAAAGATTTGTTACATACGTTATACTTGCATGTAGTCTAAGTTAGTTTACTAGTGTTCTAGAAGTTAATTAATAAACGAGTACAATCATGTATCCTGAAATCACTGCTCAATATTCTATGAAGAACAAAAATAGTAAAGAATTCATACTACGAGGGTTGGTGCGATAAAATTAATACTACTGAGTGTACATGACAGATGTCATTTCAAAAGGATGTATTAAAATTTGGTCTAGGATGTGCAGAGTTTTTACATGATAATAAATCATTGAATATATACAGAATACAATTTTACATTTTTTTTATAAGCAAATTTGGATGTAACTTGTCCGCCTGGCTGGACACAGCACCCAACCTACAAGAACCTGTGTTTCCGAGTGGGGACCAACCAAGAGAAGTACAGTAACATCGATAAAGAGTGTGACCTCCTGTTAACAGGGGCTGTAGTGGCCAGCGTCTACAACGTAGGTATCCACAAATTCCTCACAGAGTCCGGATTCCTGTCTACGTAAGTTCTGTCAATTTGGTGAAAATGTCCATCACACTGTTTGTGTGGTAAAGGTTTAAGTATTAAAATCCCCATCTAACTTCCTCAGATGTATCAAAATGTCTCACCAAATATTAAGATAGGAATTTCTACTAGTCTTAAATTTGCAATAAGAACAGCAGGGTTAATATTGAAGATGAAATAAATGTAAACTTACATAACAAGCACACACAAAATTTGGATAAAACTCTCATCAACTAATTAGCCGTAGTAATAAAATTTCGCCCTTGGAGTCAAAGCATACACGTAATTTTTCTGTTTTAGTGTGGCACACAATATGCAAAAGTATAAAGGCGCTAAAATATAACTGCCGCTAATTAACTATGTTGTCATTATATAAAAAAATCTTATTCCACTGTTGAAAGTAATGTCAATAACTTACTAGTAATTTTACAGGCTTTTTAAACATCATTTTACTATTAATCAAGATTATACCTCTGCTCCAAGAGTTTGTATGTAATTTCTAAAATTATGCTTAATATACTAGTATTTTTAAAAAGAGATTACAATAAAGATTGTATTTCCGAAACAATATTCATCTTAACAAGTATACTTAATACATTTCACATAAATGGAGTAAGTTTTTTTTTTTCTACATTGACTTTGAAATTTCAGAGGCCTAGAGTACTACACCGGCCTAGTGAAGGTGGGAGGGTCATACGTATTTTCTAAGCTGAACAATGAGCCCCTGGGGGCATGGAATGAGTGGGGGCCCACCACCGGGGACAAATGCTCTCTGTATGAATACACGACTGGTGCATGGCGCTGGAAGACAAACAACTGTAATGTGGTCCGGTTTTTTATATGCCAATACATTGTACCTACATCAGGTAAATATGATAATGTCCAAGACTGTCGAGTTGAATCTGGTTCTTCTGATAATTAAAAGATAAGTACTAGTAATTTTTTTTATTACGACTTACTGTAGTATTTTACCCTTATCTAATTCCAATTCAGTTTGTAGTCTTTCTCCGTCTCAAATAACGCATCCGTATGTCTTTGCATAAATAAATGTATTTACGCCCCCATAATAGAAGATTCATGGGTGTCAAGTTTTTGTCCTGTCTGTTCATTCATCTGTTTGTTTGTCCGCAAAAACTTTAACATTGTCCATAACTTTTTAAGTGGGTGCATGGGGCTATGGGTTTCAAACTTCGCATGTGTATTCCTTGTGAAAAGGCCTTTCTTTGGGTATCACAAAAATTGACATTGATCTTCTCGAATTTGACTCACTTTTACGAAAAATTACCAAACTTTGACCTTGGCCATAATTAACTTTTGAAAATTTAGTGCTAGGACTTTCACACTTCCTTGAGAAAAGTCCTCTCTTTGGGTACCACCAAATTTCACCTTTTGACCTTGACCTTATAGTTTGACCAATGTTTAAAAATTTTAACCTTGGCAATAACTTTTGAACAGGTAGTATTTGGGCTTTCATATGGTACAGGTTTATTCCTCTGGACACCAACAATTTTGGCCTCTGGACCTTGACCTTGGAGTCTGACTTGCATTTGAGAAACTTCAACCCTTACCATAGGCTATCATACGGGACATATCAGTGTTTCACAAACTCATCTTGCTTCTTGTAATAACAGGGTACACGCCTGTTGTGTTGATGGACGGCGGTCTTATGTCCGGACGGGCGGAGATCTTCAGGAATGACATGTGGGGGACGTTTCAAGATTCTGCCAACTCGGGGACAGGGGTTGAAATCTGTGAAGCTATGGGATACGGGTAAGAATCAAGCCTATTAGTTTTGGCGAGGGCATTGTATAATTTTCAGGCGCAAATCATCGTTTATGAAAGTGGGGGGGGGGGCAGCCAGAGAATATTTTTTTTTACTTACCTGAAAAAGTTGACAAGCAAAAAAAAAAAAGAGGGAAAAGTTGCCCCAAGTCGAAAATAATATTTCGGGGGGGGGGGGGGGGGGGGGGGGGGTAGAGGCCAACTTTACTCAATATCAATTACTTTTAGTATCAATTTTCATACTACATTTTTCGTACATCACTAATAGTGGGGGGCCAACTAGACTTTCAATTAACATTTCCTATGCTATAAGAAAGGTTGCGGAAAAATGTGGGGGGCCAGCCCCCCCCGTTGCTACGTCCCTGATTTTACCCTGAAATATATTAAATGGATACAATTTGTGGAAAAATTGTTAGAAAATAATGTACATGTTTAAGACGTGTTTTTTTTTTTTCTATTTCATGAGGCACACGATTTACAAAAAAATATTTATTTACCGCAAACAAGCATCATGATTCAAGATGCAAAAATGTCTCCCTTTCCGAACTTCCCAGAAGATTTGCTAAATATGTCTTTAACAGTAAAGAGGATAATGGGGATGGTTCATCTTGATGTTTGTTCCCCTAGACCTACAAGGGCTTCGTATTGAAACTTATATTAATATTTTATAATAGGAATATTTTATCCTTTCTGAATACTACATTAAATTAAAATGTTAAAACATACATTATACAGCGAGAAAAGTTAACAAGAATTCCTCGTTCTTTAACAAATTATCAAAGATTTTTTTTGAAGTTATTAGAGATAGTTTCTGATTTATTTATGTATACTAGTATCAGCTGTTCCACTGCTGTGGGGGTTCTTGTAATTTTCAATGATTAATATATCCAGATTAACCACAATTATATTACCTTACTCATTAACAGCTAGTTTGGGCCAAAATAAAAAATACCTTTGTTTCCCCTAACGCGACCGACCCAATTTAATCACGCCGACTGAAAAGATTTTTTTTAAATAAGATGATTCAAAATTATTTTTATTGTCGACCAAGTTTTATAAAATACAATTTCATCAAAATCAGTTTTTATCAGAACGGCCGACATTGTTCTACTGTGATTTTCAAGCATTTGATGGAAACAAAATAGCGTCCAAATGTGATTACAGAGTAGTTCTTTATAAAACAACGGCGATGTCTCAATCTTATGCCTATAGCTATCTAGAATTCTTCACTCTTGAAACAAGTTGATAATAAAATTCACCATGACTAATAAGAGTGTTTCAGAGGTGTCTTAGCGTCACCTGGAAATGTGAGTGAAAATTTTTTCGAAAGGGACGGTAAACAACGAACAAACAAATCTGTCTGTTGAATTTCAGAAACGTAATACATGGAAAGGCCAGCCTCATGACCAGATGAAGGGCCCACCTAGTGAACACATCATTCAATTTCACTGCATTTTATTTAATTTGAGTTTTGATCTGTTCCTATGTTTACTATATGCCATTTTGGAATCATAGGAGTTGTAAATACATCTGCATATTCATCCTGATAAATATTATATTTAGTTGTACTTTCATGCCTTTCTTCACGGGTTAAACTTTGTGACTATGACATTGTTTTATAGAGCATTTTTATCATTTGTAGATTTGGATTGGTTCATTTAAATATTGCTTAAATACTCTTTCCAAATAGTTTTGAAATCATATTATTCAGCTTCCTGATCGAGACGTCCATGCAGTTTATTTTTCTTTAATTAGGTCTTAATCCCTTCGATATTTGTTGGAACGACACTTGTACATTTTCCTATTGCTCCAGATCCACGTACTAAGCACTTTTTTGCCAGGAAGCAGTGGCGACTTTTTTTGAGCCAGCATCTTCTGCGACAAGTTTTTATGATCCCTGTTGATGGACCGTTTTCAACGTTCCTCATTGTTATATGAACCTGCGACTAAGAATTATCCACTCACGTCTTAACTCCAAAGCCAAATGCTCTAGAACCACTGCAAATCTCATGGCCCTCAAAAAAGTACATTGACTGTCTATAAGCACTGGAGGATGATTGAAGGGTTTGAAAAAATATACTCGGATGTCCAGTCTTTGCGTATTTGAGAATCTTGTTTTTTTAATTCGATTTATATAAATGTACCCTGGTGTGAGATATTTCACAAGTTTATCTAAATAACAGTTGTGAATTAATTTATCATGAATTTTGCCTTTTAACGGCATATGTATGATACATGTACTTAGCATTTTCTTCACAAATCACTTTCTTTTGTGCTTTTCTTACTTATAAATGTAATTTTCCATAAAATTTTGAAATGGATTTTCAAACCTGCTGTCAGAAAATAAAATTGTTTACCTACCTACCGACGCAACTTAAGAATTTAGGGTCGGGTTAGGGGAAACAAAGATATTTTTAATTCCGGCCTTGTTGGTTTGATGGTTATTTTACCACGTGGTTAACCAGGTCCGTGATCTGTTGACTCAATCACGATGCTAAGAACTGAACTTTCAAAACAATTGTTGTTTGTATTTTATAGGTTCGTGGACACTCAGAATTGCGCAGGTGTGACTTGTGGCACCGGTCAAGTCTGGTACGAAAGAGTTAACTGCGCTTCAGGAGCGGCCGTGTCTTTAACGGATTGTTTGACCGGATTGACTCCGTCCGATTCCGATGACCATTCGAAGGACCTGGTTGTCCAGTGCAAAGGTAATATACATCTTGTAATGACCTAAAAATATATCTACTTAGGTCACTAAGGAACACACTTGTAGTCAGAATGTCAGACAGGGAAATACAAGTCATGTTAGACAATCATTAGGATCATAAAACACATTGGTTCGATTAGAGAATTTATTAACCACAGCTAATTCAGAAACACGCAATATACATTACTTCTATGACCTACATATATATATATAAAGATGGAGCTCCTGGAAATCGATATTTTATTTGTATATATTTTTGCAAATAAAACAAATAATATAGACAATCTGTATTGCACATACAATTTAAAAATTAAAATTGGTCAAAAATGATATTGGGTTTGGTACTGTCTTGTAGTCACATATTTCAAATTGATTCCTGCAATGCTTAAATGTTGTTTGAAAAAATACAGTAATATTAATTTTGATACAGCTCATAAAAATGGTCGCATAATATTTTAGCTGAATTCCAAATGTGAATGGACACTGGATCCAGTGCATACTTCAGCAATTTTTTTTTATCAGATATAATTTTTTAATAAAGCCAGTAAAGTTTGATCAATTGTCATCAAACTGTTGTCTCTTTCCACATTTTTTTTATTAAAATAGAAATTTTGGTGTTATGACTGTCTATTTAAAATAGTCATAAAGCCAAATAGCATATATTTTAGTAAAATTTGTATAAGACAAGCGACTTCGTTTCCAACTCTTCTTGAGGTTTCGATGACAATTCTTAACTTGAATAAAGCCAACGCGCTGACAAGTACTTTTTCACGCTTTTAACTATAAGAAAATTAATGACATCCTTCTCAAAATTTTACTTCCACTTTTCGATAATTCCATTTTAAGAACAGCTGCCTTATGCTTATGGTAAGTGTATTTCCATTTTAAAAAGCTTCCACTAAAGCAAGTTGTAACAGGATTTCTAGCTTACCTGAGCTGAAAGCTCAAGTGGAAAACAATGAACAGTGGTAGGTTTTATCACTCCATTTTATTTCTTTTGAATGTACTTAGTAGATTTGCATTTCAGCTCCGGAGTCGACAACTGCTCCAAACCCGATTTCTACATTGCCAATAACTTCTGACAACAATGCCACGGGCTGCAACTGCACAGTGACAGTTTACGTAACACCTCCGCCATCAGCATGCTTGACAGGTAAATTAAAGAATTTTCTTATATACACTGTATCATTTGCTACTGAAATGGGACGAGTTTTTTTAAACAAGTTTTGAATGCTTTCAGTTGATTAAGGAAGTTATGCTCGATCGGCACTTGAAAAAACATAGCCAAGATTATCCGAAAAGGTGTCTAATTACTAATAATTTTCAGTCTGACCCATTCTCAGTGTAGATATTTGCTTCATTTTTCGTTAGTCAAAGTATTATGCTGCTATTTTCACAGGTAACAATACAATCAACCCTAACGCCACCAAGGTCAGCGTTGTCTATGACGCCCTGCCGACCTTCAACGCAAAAGACACTGCCAAATATTCCATGAGGACCCGATATGATAACCGACCATCTGCTAAAGCCATGGGGTCCTTCGGCATCATCATTATTATTGGCCTTCTGTCCTTCATTGTGGTGATCGATTTATGGAGTGTGGGCATGCGCACTCTTCAGCTGAGGGGACTTTGTAAGACAATATGTAAGAAGAAAAAGACCGTAAACGCGACGTCTAAGACAACTATCAAAGTAGAAAAACTAATCGAACCCAAGAAGAAGGATGCACATACTTCTATGACGACCAAGAAAACACTAACAAAAGTCACCACTAACCAAAATGTCAAGACAACTGATGTAGAGAAAAATAGCAGCAGTAACCCAAATGCTACGACATCCAGTGTTGCTACGAAATCCGGCCTTGAGAAAAATGTTAACAATACCCAAACTGCTAAGTCGTCCAGTGTTCCTAAGACATCTGATATTGAGAAACAAGTCAACTCTGACCCAGCTCCTAAGTTAACCAATGTTGAGGAAAGTGACAAAAAGAATGAATCTTTGGTTTAATTGTATGGCTCTCTCAATCGATGTTAACGTGAATGCAGTCTGACATCTTAAAAGCATTGCAAATGCCTAAATCTGTTAAAATACTGTAGCAGCGCATTTTAGATGTTGAATGTACACTTTTTTTCAAAGATATACATGTACAAATTAATATAGGCATTGAGTATTTGGGCTTAATCCCCAAACTTTTTTTGTTGGTTTAGCCCCCCTTTCCCCACTTTCAACCCCCCCCCCCCCCTCAATTTGCTTCTGATGCCTATGACTCTTACACCTTTCGAGACAATACATCAGTTGAGTTTTTGCTAGTTTTCCTATTATTCCTGGTCTATCCTCATTACTTTTGCAATAACTCATTGCTTTCCACTGAATACTTCCTTTCTTTGGAGATAAATTATTTAATTTTTATGCTACCATAATCTAAGATTCAGGGGTATATAGTTTTTGCCCTGTCCATCTGTCTGTCTGTCAGCAAAAACTTTAACCTTGTCCATAACTTTTGACTGGTCGGGGATATGTCAAAATGACTTTCATATTTCACATGTGTATTTCTTGCACAATTGACAAGACCTTTTCTTTGGGTACCATAAAATTTGACCTCTTGATCTTGGAGTTTGACACAAAAATACCAAACTTTTACTTTGCCCATACCTTTTTCACAGTTGATTCTAGGCTTTTCATACTTCACATGTATGTATTCTTTGTGACAAGGCATTTCATTGGATACCAACAATTTTGACCTTTTGACCTTGGATATTGACCTACTTTAAAAATCTTTAACCTTGAACTTTTGAACAGTTATCGCTAGAGTTTTCATACGTCACATATGTATCCTTGTGACAAGACCTTTCATTGGATTCTGATACCAACAACTTTGACCTTGACCTTGGAGTTTGACTTACTCTTAAACATAGGTAATC
This sequence comes from Saccostrea cuccullata, assembly GCF_032062105.1. Taxonomy (NCBI): domain Eukaryota; kingdom Metazoa; phylum Mollusca; class Bivalvia; order Ostreida; family Ostreidae; genus Saccostrea; species Saccostrea cuccullata. The sequence continues at coordinate 1,182,556 of NW_026920610.1, forward strand.
AGAGATTATAGAGCTCACCTCAACGAATGTTGTCTTTAAGCAAGGCAAAGTCACACAATTAACCAACAAAAAGTATACATTCCAAAAATGAAAATATTTAAGGAATTTTGATCTGATACTTTGAAATAGACATACATAAAAAATTTAAACTAGTTCTTCTTCATGAAAATGTAATGAAAGTCCAGCATCTGAAGCAAATTTGAGAGTTTTCATCTCTTGATGCAGCATTTGTGCAAGATTGGTTTATACAATGTTATATAAGCCTTATAGTTTTTGGTAATAGACCTGCAACCATAACTTTTACCTTGTCTATTATCTGAAAAATATATGTCGAATTCAGCATCCGAAGCAAGTCCATTTGTGTGCATCCTTAGATGTATCATCCATGCAAGTTTGCTCAATACACGGCTCATAGTTTATTGGAAATAAAACATGCATCAAAAACTAACATTTTCACTTATCCACAAAAAGTAGGTCAGATTCAGCATCCGAAGCAAGCCTGGTAGTATGCATCCTTAGATGAATCATCTATGCAAGATTGGTCATTAAAGAACTCATAGTTCCTTGGAAATGAAACCTGCACCAAAAACTTTTACCTGTTCACTCAACCAGAAAATGTAGGTCAGATTCAGCATCCGAAGCAAGTCTGGTAGTGTGCATCCTTAGATGTATCATACATGCAAGTTAGATAGACATAGAGCTTATAATTACTTGGAAATGAAACCTGCACCAAAACATTAACCTGTTCGCTCAACTGGAAAATGTAGGTCAGATTCAGCATCCGAAGCAAGCCCGGTAGTATGCATCCTTAGATGTATCATCCATGCAAGTTTGGTCAACATAGGGCTTATAGTTACTTGGAAATGAAACCTGCACCAAAAACTTTAACCTGTTCACTCAACTGGAAAATGTAGGTCAGATTCAGCATCCGAAGCAAGCCCGGTAGTATGCATCCTTAGATGTATCATCCATGCAAGTTTGGTCAACATAGGGCTTATAGTTACTTGGAAATGAAACCTGCACCAAAAACTTTAACCTGTTCACTCAACCGGAAAATGTAGGTCAGATTCAGCATCCGAAGCAAGCCCGGTAGTATGCATCCTTAGAAGTATCATCCATGCAAGTTTGGTCAACATAGGGCTTATGGTTACTTGGAAATGAAACCTGCATCAAAAACTTTAACCTGTTCACTCAACCGTAAAATGTAGGTCAGATTCAGCATCCAAAGCAAGCCCGGTAGTATGCATCCTTAGATGTATCATCCATGCAAGTTTGGTCAACATAGGGCTTATAGTTACTTGGAAATGAAACCTGCACCAAAAACTTTAACCTGTTCACTCAACTGGAAAATGTAGGTCAGATTCAGCATCCGAAGCAAGCCCGGTAGTATGCATCCTTAGATGTATCATCCATGCAAGTTTGGTCAACATAGGGCTTATAGTTACTTGGAAATGAAACCTGCACCAAAAACTTTAACCTGTTCACTCAACCGGAAAATGTAGGTCAGATTCAGCATCCGAAGCAAGCCCGGTAGTATGCATCCTTAGAAGTATCATCCATGCAAGTTTGGTCAACATAGGGCTTATGGTTACTTGGAAATGAAACCTGCACCCAAAACTTTAACCTGTTCACTCAACCGGAAAATGTAGGTCAGATTCAGCATCCAAAGCAAGTCCGGTAGTATGCATCCTTAGATGTATCATCCATGCAAGTTTGGTCAACATAGGGCTTATAGTTACTTGGAAATGAAACCTGTACCAAAAACTTTAACCTGTTCACTCAACCGGAAAATGTAGGTCAGATTCAGCATCCGAAGCAAGCCCGGTAGTATGCATCCTTAGATGTATCATCCATGCAAGTTTGGTCAACATAGGGCTTATAGTTACTTGGAAATGAAACCTACACCAAAAACTGCACCAAAAATGTTAACCTGCTCCAAAAACATTAACCTGGTCATTCATTTGCTGAAATTGCAGCATCTGAAACTTTGTCTGGTACAATGAAACACACTAAAACCATCTTCCATGCATGTCTAATCAATATAGGACACAGAAGTAATTAAAAAGAAAACTGCTCCAAAAAACTTAACCTTAGCCTGGGATGCCGACGCCGACACCGACGCCGACGCCGAGGGTATCACATAAGCTCCCCCCAACTTCGTTGAGGTGAGCTAAAAATCTTTAACCTTGGCCCCAACTTTTGAACAATTACGGCTTTCATACTTAACATATGAAATCCTTGTGATAAGATCTTTCATTGAATATTAACAACTTTGACCTTGAAGTTTGACCTACTCTTAAAAATCTTTAACCTTGGCCTTAACTTTTGATCAGTTAGGGCTAGGTCTTTCATACTTCACATATGAGATCTTTCATGGGATACCAGCAACTTTGACCTTGACCCTGGAGTTTGACCTACCTCTGAAAAACTTTAACCGTGGCCATAAATTTTGACAAAGTGGTGCCAGGGCTTTCATATTTCATAACTGTATTTCTTGTAAGAAGGCCTAACTTTGGGTACCAACATATTTGATTTGCAATTGAGAAAGTTTAACCTTTGCTATGATGCCATACAGGGGCATTAGTGTTTTACAAACACACCTTGTTCTGAGTTCAAGTTATACTAGCTTATATAATTATTTGATACACATTGTTTCTTTCTTTCTCTTTTTGTGTTGCCATTTTATGAAAGAGCTTGGTGAATTTAATATTCACTCTTGACTCTCAGCCTTTGCCTTAGGATCTTGACTGATTCAGTGATCACTTTTTTCCTTCTATCTTATAGGAATATCTGCATGCAATCATCATTGGAAACTTATCGTAAATACTCAGTGTGGGTTTCCAGCAATGGCATGGAGAATACGTCTCACAAAGCCTGATTCCTAAATATCAAACACTATTTCCATTTTCTATATATGCGTTATAGTTAAAAATATAAATTGAACACCAAAAAGTATTAAAAATCCTTATATTTAACATATTTACCAAACAAATAAAGAAAATGCAATGAATTAAACAAGGAAATCTAAAAGGTACATGTAGAACAGTACAAAAGAATACAACCAAAGAAATTTCAGAATTAGTGAAATGTAACAGAATGGTGAAGAAATAAAGTATTCTTCAGGTATTCACCTCTTCCTCCCCCTTCTGTAATTTCTTCTTGGTCTGTTTTATTTCATTCTCAAGTCTAAAATTATAAGAATTGTTTTAGTGGAGAATACCTTATGTAATACAGCACTGTCTAACAGATGAGTTAACAATCTATGTTTACTGCTGTACTAAGAGAGAGATTAAAATTCTTTATAGGTTTTAGCTATTTAAAATGAAAAATTCAACCAAAAAAAATTCAATATCTTGCATGTATATAGGAAATACTTTTATTTTGATATCCCTTGATCAAGAATATTACTCCAATATTAAATGTAATGCATCTCTGAAATACCAGTAAGAAATCTGTTAATACAATATATAAAAATTAACTCATGAACAGAAGAAGCATGCATGTTTAAAATTTCTTCCTGGCATGCAGAATTTGCGGTGTTTTTTTCAAATTTATTTCTTTCTTTGTAAGAGTTACTTACCTTTGCACCTCTAGGCGGCACTGTTCTTTGGTTTCCTGTCGTGTCAGGTGTGCTACTTCTATCATGTTGTACTATATCCAAAAATTCCATATATTTTGAGTTGTTTATATCATAAATCATAATATGATAACACCACTACCTTTATCAGAGAGAAAAGAAATATAATAATTCAATTGAATTTAAACCCAAAAAAGATTGACTGAATTAAGTCAAAATATTGTACATGTATACATATTGACTGCGTTCAAGTGCAACATGTGTTTTATCAGACCCAAGAAAACTGTTTGCCTGGGATCGTTGATTAGATGGGTACTGATAGTAAGCACAAATATAGATGAAAGAAAAAAAAATCTTTTTTTCATTCCATTAAATGACTTTTTAGCCAAGCTCATAGTCATAGCTCGAAAAGCAATTGCTGTCTAATTTACCTGTTCAAGCAGGAAATTGACCCCACAGTTGAAAATTCAATTGACTATAAATGCTGCTGTATAATATGTTCCATTTAACTAAAATACTTGTTTGAAGATTCATGTTAGAACAAAGATAGGGGGAAAAATAGTAACCTGAACAAGGCTGGCCTGTCTTCTAAAATACACCATTCCCTCCTCGTCTGCGTGGAATGGGTGCATACTGACCAATGTCCCACATGATACATCTGCATTTCTAGAGTCCATCGGGTCCCAGGGTTTTATGGTGATTTCTATCACATAGTCTGTGGCCAAGATACCCTGTAGAATGAAAAAAAGTTCCTGCTTGTTACATGTATGTACTAACTCCATTTTAGCTAGTCAAGGGTTTAAGATCTGTAGATTTCGGATTGGAAACCCTTGGATTGCAAAGGTGATGTAACTCTCAATAGTTTCTTATTAGAAGATAACTTCTTTGTCTCATACTGCATTGCCTTACTTGAACACTGGGAGAATGCCTTTAACTTTAAATTGTACACCAATTAACCCTTCCCCCACTCTCCCATACATGAGTGCAAGCTGAGTTGACCGATTTCTTGTCCTACCTTCCAACCTTCCCCCAGACACCCAATATTGTATAACTTACACAGCTGTATTGAGACAGAGATTCCTTATCACACCAGCAGTAGTGATGAGTACGGAATTGGTGTGGACGCTTTCTTTCCTCAGTCTCGTAACATTCCCTACAATCAAAAAAACTTAACCTTAAACTTTAGTAAATAAAGCTGTAAGACTTGATAAAAGCTAAATTGAATCCCATTTTTTATATCCCACATTTGGTGGAGGTGTTGGTGGTGATGGTGGTGGTGGTGTGGGGGGGGGGGTCACTCACCCTGGGTCAGGCACACACTGAAGTAATCTCTCCTCCTCAGTACACTCCTTCTGTATTACTGGCACAAACTTGACCTTGTACCTGTGTGGGGCCACAGGAGGGGTGTATCTAGACATCAGGTCATCTAAACTTCCTATGACATGGTCTTTCTTCAAAACGGAATAGTTCATATAGACATAGGTAGAGAAAAAAGGCAAAATTTGGTATAATCTCCTCATAATTTTGAGCTTATCATTGAAAGTTTTAGAGACAGTGCATTCACTACATTGTTGATAAAACAAGGAAACTTTCAGGAACTTCTATTTCAAATTATATATATATACAAGTTACCTGGTATTGGGTTAATGTCACCCCACGAACTTCACCAGAGTCTATGATACCAAGGTACGTTGTTCCACCTTTCCCAGTATTCACAAACCCATTCAAAGCTCTGAAAAGGAAGAAGGGGGCAGTTAAAGTTTACATAGCTTTTACTCATCAAAATCTTAATTATGGTAAATCTGGATATTGCTTATTTTCTGGAAGGAAAAGAAAGATGCAATGGGCAGTCTCTGTATTTTGTATAATTAATGCTGAATGCTGAAAAATCTAATTATTATACACTTCTGTGCCTTTTTCTGACACATTAACAATTTAAGCAGTTGCTTTACATACAAGCATACCAATCTGTTTTATCTTCTAACCGTGCTATCCACCTGGTGAAAATTTTTTTACCTAGACACAGCTCTTCTAGATGCTCTCTCTTTCATTGTTTCTTTGGTCCAGGGAGGTAACTCTTCAACGGCTAAATTCCTGTGACCTTTAAACTCATGATACATATCCTCCTCAAATGGAACTACAGAGTCTTTGATATAGTATCGTAATAGCTTTGGTTTGGATTGGGCCATTTTATATCTCCAATCCTAACTTTGTGTGATTTTCTTGAGTCTCTGGTTATAGTAAAAATGTAATTACATGTACTAATTTATCTTCAAATAATTCTTCTTTCACATTGTTTAAGGCAACCTTCAAAGAAAAAAATGGCCAAGAAAAATGTTTATCAGTTTTTATCTGTGAATTTTTCATCAATAGTTAAATGAAGTAACAGCATCTACTTCAAATGAAGCTTAATTATGGAATCCGACTAGAACCAAGTAGTTTACTAATGGACCATTGAGCATCCACTAAAGGGTCAATGGCATGAAAATGTGATGGCACAATGGCAATATTTAAAGCGATGGTGCGATCACGATGAAATTAAAGTGAAAGTCCTGAGTTACTGCTGCATGTGAGTTTAAATTTCTAAGCTTCAAAAGATATCACCTCCATGAAAATATATAAGCTCTGAAAAAATATAATTTATAGGGAAATATTCACACCTGTTAGAAGAATACTCATGATGTCGTCCTATTATTTTAATAAATATCTTTATACTCCTGTCTGCAGCTGTCTACAGCACTGAAGGACTGAATTTTTTGTCAGCAAGGTTGGTTTAAACACATCACATTGTATTTTTTATGCACTTTTTAAATTTCGGATTTCGGTCATTATTTTTAAAATATCAAGAAAACTCCTGTATACAGTAATGCTTTTCAGTACTGACAAGAAAAACAATTCCCTGTTAGCATAACAGTTACCGAAAAAGAAGGAAATGTGCCCAATCTGTTGTAAAACGTATTCACCTGTTCACATTAGCATGTTTAAAACATTTGCAAATCGCCTATTCAGCTATCTAAAGATTTGAATGAGAAATCTATTTATTTATTTACCTAATAATGTATTATTTGTATTTACCACCTTCAACAATCTTTGTTAAATTAAGAACGATTACTGGTCTGAGTACTCTCACACTTGTCCAACAAAATTCCCGCAATAATAAACAAAGGAATAGTAAAATATCGATCCCGACTTAAATAGATAATCTGATCTCGATGTATAAATATGATTTTTCCTTTTAAGTGCATTAATATATTTATAGGACATGCGATTTCTTCTTTAAATTGCATTCTTATCGAAATAATAGAATAGAAGTGAGCAACACCACTCCAATCAAGACAATAAGCCATTAACTTAATTTTGGGATTTTCAGAAAAGATTAGAGGAGCTAGATTCAATCAACATTTAAATTATAATTGATTAAATTTAGAAGTACTAGTATCAAATTTTAAATTAAAAATTATCAAAATATTTTTTGAAGTGCATGTCGTGAAAGTTGGTGAAGAAAAAAGTACAAAAAAAGTATTGAATGAGACTTAAATAGCCTGGTAATCCTTTAAGTCGGAAAATTCAGAGCCGTATACAATGTAATACAAACAAAAATAGTAACTGTGAGCACCAGGCTCACTAAATGATACCGCCACCTCACGTATGGTTATAATGGCAAGGTCCATGTTGTATTTGGAGACCCGAAATAAGTTCAGATCAAAACGTAAAATAAGAGGTCAAAATGGCATTATGTATTTAAGAATCTGTGAAACTATCAATAAATGTTTTTCAGTGGTATAAGAGAAGTTGCGGATAAGAGATTGGGGTACCCTTCGATAATAATTTAATTGAAAACAGTAACAAACTATAGATCGCAAAATCATTTTTTTTTTACCTCTCTTCGAATATGGAAAACAATGCCCCCCCCCCCCCCCCCCGCCTCGCTCCAATTCTATAATCATTGTAACAACCCCCCAACCCCCCGTACATAATGCTTTGTTGTAATGTTAAGAAACTTACTTTAATCGTATTGAAAATATATATTTAAAATTTCGACTTGGCTCATTTGTATACATATCTCTCGTATAATCTTATCTCTGTAATATCAGATTCTTAGATTTATCGAGATAGGCCTTCGCCATTGTTTCAGGAATGTAAATCGAACGTAGCCAATTCTCATACATCACGTGACAGGAACCTGTATTTAAACGAAGCGTATACTGTAAATAGTGGTCTGTATGTTAGTTTTGCCGAGTAGGGAGGAGGTCGTTTCTAAATATCAGACATTTAGATATCGTCTTGAAAGTGTAAGTATTTTTGTGATAGAGATACTGGAAATTAGATGTACACAAACGTTGTTAATTCTAAAGGGCTAAAACTGAAACTAATCTTTTATTTACTGTGTCATTCAGTATCAAGATATTTGAGATTTTTTTAAATTTACATGTAGAAATCAATGTAACTGAATCAGAGATCGTATTGATTCAATTGCAGTATTAATTTAATTTGCTGTTTCTTTCTGTCAATATCATTTTGTTATACAGTGCATAATTTGGGGGTAGGGGTGCCATGATCAATCCTTAAGAAAAAATGCAACAAACAAAAGAGAAATAGTCCTTATATCGCTGATTTTTCAGCATCCTTTCCCCTGCTAAGATGGCTGCTTCTGTGGCAGTCAGCCAAACCCAACAGCAGCGGAATGCTGGGGGTAAGCAGAGGATGCTTTCCCATCTGGAGAGCAATAAGGAGAACCTGCCATTTGAGATGCAGTCCACTAAAAAGGAAAATCATATGGAAAGAATGGATGTCAGTCCCTTAAACAGAGGAGAGGTCAAGGGCAAACATATGTCACAGGTACCATTATAAGGGGGACACTTATGACTAAAAAGCAAGAAATATTTGTACTCTGTGAAGCAAAAATTAAAAGGGTATAATTTTTTAATTCAGAATTTCTGTATTGATAGCAAGGAATTTGGTTTACCTATATATCAGGGAAAAGTGCATGTTTAACAAAGTTTTTTTTTTTCACTCAGACAAAGGATCATAAAGACCTTTGACCATGTGACCTCATAATCAAAAAAACTTCATCTTAAATTCTTCTTGAATTAGGGGATGGGGGCACCTGGGTGTTAATCCTTCACATCACTAGGAGGTCATGTTGTGATTAGTTTTTCTAATAAAAAGATGTATGTGTTCCATTGATAAACAAATTACTTTGTCAAAGATGAAATATATGTTCAACAGAGTGACAAAGTCAAGGAGAAAGTAGCATTGAGGGACAGAATCAATGCCCAGCAGTACGGCAAAGGAGGAACCCAGAAGGTCAAGGCCACATCCGGTAAGGCTTAGAAATAAATTAAAGTCAAGGTCATGTCAAGTTCAGCTACATGTATCCATTATCTAGTCAGAGTGACAATGGAAGAGAAATATTGGAAGCTTGAGAGATCTACATTCCCCCACCTAAAAAAAGAAAAACACTAAAAAAAAAGAATCCCTAGATTTAAGCTAAAATTTTGTAGAGGTGAGCTCTGTAATCTTTGATAACCTATGTTTGAGGGATTTCTGTCTCTAGATTCATTATGGGCCAAAAAAGGAGGATTATTGAAGAAGGGAAAGTCGCTTCAGAAGGCTGTGTTCAGTGTCAACAATCCGGAACCCCTAGCTGTGATGGATGATGGTGAGTAGTGGCTATAGTCAACATCCACCATAATAATTCTATTGGGGCAGGGAAATAGGGATAGTATTACGGGCATACACCATAAAGAATTGTAATACAAATTATCAGTTATTAAACTTCAGAAGGTTTTTTTTTCACAAAGATTCACATTCACACATGTTTTGACTGTTTATAGACTTCCTACCCATGGATGTTGATTTTGTTGACCCTTTAGAAAAGATCCGCGAAGTTCAGGTCAAGATCCCAAAGGAAATCCAGGAAATCCAGAGCAAACTGGAGGGTCCATTCAACAATCCAGACTATGCTGAGGATATATACGAGTATCTTCAGGTAAGTGATAAATGTTACAGAAAAAACCTTCACCTCAAAATCAGTTATTAGCGATTTAGTTTGAATCAGTGTAAATGCATTTTTAAAATTGTATGTTTTCTGTGTCAGTTTCTGGAGAGAAGATTTACCTATCCTGATAACTTCCTAAACAACAGTGGAGAAGTCACCCCTCAGATGAGGAGCATCCTGACAGACTGGTTCATACAAGTCCAGGTATCCATATACTGACAGACTGGTTCATACAAGTCCATGTATCCATATATTGACAGACAGGTTCATACAAGTCCAGGTTTTCATATACTAAGCTGACAAACTTGTTCATACAAGTCCAGGTATATCAACATACTGACAGACTGGTTCATACAAGTCCAGGTATCCACATTCTAAACTGGCAGCCTGGGTCATACAAGTCCAGGTATCCATATATACTGACAGACTGGTTCATACAAGTCCAGGTATCCATATACTGACAGACTGGTTCATACAAGTCCAGGTATATCCACATACTGACAGACTGGTTCATACAAGTCCAGGTATCCATATATTGACAGACTGGTTCATACAAGTCCAGATATCCACATATTGACAGGTATCTAAATACTGAACTGACAAACTGGTTCATACAAGTCCAGGTATCCACATACTCAACTGGCAGACTGGTTCATACAAGTCCTTGTATCCATATATTGACAGACAGGTTCATACAGGTACATATACTGAACTGACAGACTGGTTCATACAAGTCCAGGTATTCACATATTGAACTGACAAACTGGTTCATGTAGGTTAAGGTATCCATATACTGAATTGACACACTGGTTCACAGAAGTACAGGTATCCATAGACTTGCAGACTAATTCAAAAGTCTAGATATGCTGCCAAATTTTCAGTGTTTGTTTGATGTGTTAAGGTTCACCAGGAGCTATCCCAGCAGACCTTGCACCTGACTGTAGAGTTAGTGGACCGATTCCTGACTTATCGCAGAATTCCTCTGAACACATTCCAGCTTGTTGGCATTACATGTCTTCTGATTGCAGCCAAGTACAATGAAAGGTTTGCCCCAGAGGTGAGTACTTTGTGTTCAATTCAATTTCAGGACTTTGTTTTTCTTGATACATTATATCTTCAGTATCTTGAGCCTTTTGATTTTTTTTTGGACCATTTTAAGTTTTAAGATATATGAAATTGAATCGAATTGTATATTGTGTGCTTGCACTTTTACTAAAATGGATCAGTTTATCAGTCAGTGTTAACTGGTTGATCGTTGGCTATTACATAATATTTGTGACATTTTTCATAACAAGATGACTCCAATCTAATCAAGTAATCTTAAAGGTACAAGTATGCACAGTTACTGCTGCTGCTGTTTTTCGAAACTTTTGCCTTAAAGTTCTATGACATTTACAAAATTACTCTAACTCTCCGTTTTGATTATAAACAGGTGCAGACCCTATGTTACCTGACTGACAACACGTATGACAAGGAACAGGTACTGAGGATGGAGAGACAGATCCTCAAAACTATCGACTTTGACCTCAATATTGTGGATGTCACGGTTTTCATGGATAAAATCCTTCTGATTGAGAGTGACCTGCCAAAAGAGGTATGGCACTGTATTCAGGGAAAGATGAGGTTTGTTGGGTTTATATTTATCAAGCTCAGACTTTGGAATGCAAGAAACACTCAGCACTTCTTGAACCACAAAATCAAATTCCACAAACAAATAAATTTTTCCTCAAGCCATTTCAAATTTTGACCCAATGTAGAATAAGACATTTTACAGTGAGGCATTAGAAATTGCAATACTTCCTTTTGTCATATTTACTGTGACATCCCTGATATAGTATATATGTAGCATTTCATTACTTTTTCCATATTTACTGAGAAACATACTGATTAGACAGAGATATTGTCTAACATAGTATACAGCATAGCATTATATGATTTCCTTTTGCTGTTCCCTAGATGAGACAGATGACCAAGTATGTCCTTGACCTGACCTTAGTCTCTGATGAGTTTGTTTACAGTGTCCCCTCCATGATGGCATCAGCAGCTATCTGTGTGGCCAGGAAGATCCTGATCCCGGATCAACCCAGTTGGACCCTGGGTCTGTCCTATTTCTCCAGGTACGCTGAGAAGGACCTTGTCCCCTGTATGAAGAAGATGTTGAGTCTATTGATAAAGGCTCCAGACTGCAAATTTCAGGTGAGCCAGAAGGATTTTAGCTTTCAAAACAGTCATTCAATTTAAAATTGAATGTAGAGGTGTATATCTCTTTCCTTTGTAATCTTGTTTTTGAGACATCTATAAAGATAAGAACTATAAATTATTCACTTTTGTGGGATTATGTTTTCTCTGATTGAACTATGTAATATATACTGAAAGGAAAAAGAAACACAGGGTAGCATAATTTTCAATAAAAATTTGACCACATGACCAAAAATTACGAAAATTGGTCAGAAGGGAAATTTAGTTACTGTGCATCAAAATCAGTATTCAGAATTACTCAACCGTAAAATATATGACGTCACGTAGGGAAAACGCTAAAAAGCCCAAAACACGTGCAATTTGATAACAACAAGTTTGTCAACAAATCTTGTTGCATTATTTGATGCATATGAGGTATGCACATCGTTTTTCAATATTAAGAGACATTATGAATTTATTGCAATCTTGGAACAGTTTATGGAAGTCAGTGCCTGGGAAGGACAAGTAACTGATAGGGCCAATGGCCCGCCTCTTCATAAAATGATGGGGCCATTTTGAAACTTATGGGGCCGAAAGAGAATACAATGGGCCATTTTTAAAATTGTCATATTATGAACTTATTCTGTTAGTGCTATGATTTTTCATACATCTCAGACAATAAAATTTATGCAATTAAAACAAAACAAAAAAAATTATTGGATTGCTTTACGTGGAAGTGAAAGCTTCATTTTCTTTGCCCAGGGTTTCAGATTGAAATAAGTAATTACAGGACATCTGGCATATTTACCAGAAAAGTTATAGGCCATTCTGTCCTAAACTTCCTAAAATTATAGGCAAATAGAAAAGTTAAACAAGCTCAGATTTCTGTCCGACTTTTACAAAATAGTCATTTAATTACACAAAATATACAAATATGTATATTAATTTTTCTTTTAATAAGGTGGAAATATTATTTTTTTTCTTTTAAAAAAAAATCAATATATTGAAACAGAATGGGATTTTTTTTAAATTTCATTCAATGGGTATTTTACTTATATTAGTCCCACCTTTCATTAAATGGACATGTATTTATTTCTTGGGATTACAAGTTTTAAAAATAGTAACCCAGAAATAAGACTTGTATCTCTCTTTATATGTATAATTACGTTTACAGATTACCTAGACTATTTTGTTTCCCTTAGTAAAACCTTGCAACATTGTACGTTTCCTGCTATTAGTCTGACCCCATATTCAATCATGGCGGTAAAAATATCAACATGGCATGGATTCCTTTGATGTTTTAAACATTAATCATTACTTTTATGCTCCGTACGTTTGGGTTTGGAAATAAAATTATAGAGTATTTTGTCAAGATCTATTTATACCCAAATATCACTGGATAATTGAATCGGCAGTTTCAGAAAGTAGAGAAAATCGGATCTGAATTGGGGAAAAATTATACGACTGGTCTTTACATAGAGAAGTTAATCGTTTTTGGGGATGCGCCTCATGGCGCAGCGCACCATTATTACATTGCGCCATTTTTCGGCAGTATGCGCATATGGCGCATGGCGCGGCCCCTTCCCAGGCCCTGGGAAGTTCAATGGGGTCTTGTTTTCGAATTGCCTAATTAATGAAAAAGGCAACAACGGTTTACTAAGTTGTCTCTTGTAAATTTTCCCCCATAAAACATTTTACCCGTTGTCAGAGAGGGTCTGGAGTGGTTTTCAATCAACCGTGACTATGACGATAACGCGAAACAGAGCCATGTTACGAGCGGATTATTCGTCCTGCCATCTCTTAAATCGCCACCTTACTACCACAAAAACAGCCACTTATAGAGTAGACGATTATAATCATTACATTCATACGAAATTTGAAAGAAAACAATTCCGCAATTTGGCTTTTTGAGCCAGTCAACTTACTGTTGTATCACTGGCGCATGCGCGCGCCGTTTGACTTATTTTTTTGTATGGTTACCCATGCTAAATATAGCCAGGGTTTGAAAGATAAACACTCTGATGAAATACCATGCAAAGGAGAAATAAGACTATGACAGATGCACGAGATAGACACTGAAGATAATGAGAGTTTTCGATTTTCACTTTAGGAGGGTATCGTCATTTGAGCTTCAATAACTCATGAATAATTAGACAAAATCATATGTGAATTTGGTTATATCTTTTTGAAAGGTGATTTTAAAAGTTAGATAGGAAAACTAACAAGTATTTTAAGGAAAACAAATTTAATTAACCTCAAAAGTTTACCCTGCGTTTCTTTTTCCTTTCAGTATATATTATACAGTAAAACTCAGTTTCAGCAAAGTCACTGGTACCTTTGAAATTACTTTTCTATATCCATAATTTGTTATATATATATATAAGGAATTCATTAAATTCATATAGCTGGGGATCCAAGTAAACTTCCCTATATCCATGAATTCCCAATATCCGTGTTCGTACTTAACGTGTTTTACTGTATATACGTGTACATATGAAATTATTAATTTGTTGGTTTCTTCAAACATTGCGAGCAGTGAATTAAAAAAATTAAACCCCTTCAGATGACCACCTGCAGCTGGTAAAAGGATATAAATTTTGATTTCAAATCACTTTGTTTTGCAGGGAGCCCAAGTGAAGTACTCAAGTGAATCATGCTGTAGGATCAGCCAACACCCAAATCTAAAGACCCACCTAGAAGATATACTTCAGGAACTGACTGAGAAGGAGGAAAGTTAGATCGGGTCATAGTATTATCTAGTGGGTCAGGAGTCATGCCTTACAATGTCTAGTGGGTCAGGTGTCAGGTCTAACAATGTATAGTGGATCAAGGATCATGTGTGACAATTTCTTGTGGGTCAGGAGTCAGGTCAAACAATGTGTAGTAGGTCAATGGTCAGGTCTATCAATGTTTAATAGGTCAAGGGTCAGGTGTCACAATGTGTAACAGGTCAAGGGTCAGGTGTTAAAATTTCTAGTTGGTCAGAGGTCAAGTCAAACAATGCATAGTGGGTAAGGATCGTGTATTACAATTTCTAATGGATCAGGAGTAAGGTCCAACAATGTGTAGTAGGTCAAGGATCATGTGTTGCAATTTCTAGTGGGTCAGGGGTCAGGTCTAACAATATCTAATGGGTCAGGTGTTACAATTTTTAGTGGGTCAGGGGTCATGTCTATAGTGGGTCAAGGGTCAGGTGTTGAATTTCTAATGGATCAGTGGTCTGGTCTATCAATCTCTAGTGTTTCAAGATGTTACAATTTCTAGGGGGTCAGGGGTCAGGTTTGACATTGTCTAATGGGTCAAGAGTCAGGTCAAACAATGTGTAGTAGGTCAAGTGTAACAACTTCTAGTGGGTCAAGGTCAAAGGACAATATCTAGTGGGTCAGGGCTGGCAACCTCCCTAGCAAAAATACCTGAAGCAGTAGGAGAGACAACAAGCAACTTATTTAGAGGTTAAGTAATGCATAATAATTTTTCAGCTCTGAAAAGAAAAAAAACAGCAAAGAGAATGAAATACTTACAAAATATATTTCAGGTTTAAAGTTGAAGTCATAACCATGTCCAGTGAATAAATTTGTAGAGTTTAATATATCTAAAGAATCTTTAATTGTTCTGATAATGAATATCATGTTATTCTGTAAAGGTTAAAAACTTATGAATTTGTTGTTGCATGGATGCAGTGTAAGAAGTTTTGTTGCAAAGATCTCAAATGCTTTGTGATGTGAATGTAAATTGATGTATTTTTATACAAATGATTGAATGCATTATACATATTGTGAGCCCTTTTGCTCTGATCACTGTTTTGATGTGTTTATATGCACTTACTTTTTTCTACATTTGTTTACCATGGGTTTTAGGGGAGGGGATTTTTTTTTTGTAAACTTTTTTTCATTTGTATTGAATTTTTTGATATACAATATACATATGTTAAAAAAAAATAAATTAACTTTCACAATAAAAAGTTTTCTTTAAAATACTGTAAACCAACTTTTATTCGCGTGCTAGAAATTTTCGCGAAAGCCTCGTAATTGCGAATATTTCTCACTGTGAACCGGTCCTTAAAGTCTCTGTGTCAATGAAATACAGATTTTAAAAAAGCTTAATCGCGAAAATTAATAGTCACAAAGGAGTTTACCCCTGGTAAATCTCAAAATAAGGTCGTTGTGAATAAAAGTTGGTTTACAGTACAATCTTTGTTACATAGTGTTTTGAGTCAATCCTTTGAAGGTGTGTCAGTATAAAACTACACATTATGTATAAAGGTTTAAGCACATGGAGAGAATCAAACATTGCTTTGCATGATCAGTAGACCGTTTCACAGTAACTGCGGTTACTGTTCTTTTGCAGGGCAAAATGATATAGTTTGGTGAAATATGATGTAAAAGTAATTGTTAAATATATGTCGTTTAATTATCTCTCAACAAAAACTTCGCCAAAAGTTATTATTTTGCCCTGCAAAAGAGTAGTACCGCATTTACCGTGAAAAGGCTAATTATCATTTCAGCAGTATATACATGTATCCATTAAAAAAATTGATATAGTCTTAATTTGCTTACATAAGTGATAGAACATATTCAGAATACATAGAACTTTCAGAATAATTTTTTCATGTAGTTGGGGTGGAATTTAAGGTAATAGTTTCCTTAATTTAGTGTACAAGGGAAATCTAAAAATCCTGGGAGGTTAATGGCTTATGTCATGATCTCTCTCTCTCTTTTTCTCTCTCTCTCTGATATTTATTTAGGTGACTGTGCATGGAAAAAATGTTCTCTCTCTCTCTCTCTTTTATTTAAATCTGTGCATGGAAAAATATGCTTTAAAGAACAAGATAAGTTCATTAGAGTAATTTTAAAATTATTTAAAACCAATGCTCCTTTTCTGAACATAAAAAATGTCAGAAATTATGGATTTTAATTACTACATATATACACAACCGCAAGAGGCAGATAATATAATGAAATTAGTCTCGATCTTTTAAAAGCAATAATAAGAGAAGTCCATGTACATGCAAAACTATAATTACATGTATGCATCTGGGATATCCTCATCGTCGGAAACCCATGGGTGATCTCGTCTTTACTATTATCACCCGTGGGTTTCCGACAATGGGATATCCTATATCATACTGCTAATGTGAAGAAAATCTAGATATGGATATACTACTCATGCTACTAGACCTTACAGCTGAAAAAAATGTATCATTAAAAAAAAAAATAATACTGAAATGTTGTTCACAGAAGATGTATGTCTGAATCAGTAAGTCACTGAATAAGAATGCAATTTAGTATGGAGTTATCTCCCTTGAAACGCATTTTTATTTTCATTCCTCGAACCCTGTTTTTAAGAAAACTAACATCCTCTTTTCTTGTGATAATGAATCAGTGTTTATAAAGAGATAGTATGAAAAATTGTCATCGATATTCTAACCAATTTTCACATTAATACTTAAATTCCGAATTAATTGTATCCGTTACGGAAGGGTTTAACGTTTAGGTGATCTTTTCAACATCCTGAGTAGAGGCATGGCTGGAAAACTTGACAATGCCAATCCACTGATTTTTGAACAGAGTAAAGAGAGACAGGTGATACCTGAAGAGGAAGACGATGATGTAGCTGATAGAATAGACGACAGAGAAGTTTTTGGTAGAGGAGAATCACATAAATTTTAATTTTTTTTTTACAGAACTTTAAGTCAAGACTAATCAGTCTAGACGAACTCCTAAAACGGCGTTAACGGAAGTGAGAATTTCAGTCCAGAAAAGACTCCAAAAAAAGAGTCCAACGCATGCGCAGTTATATAAAAAACGGTGAAAAATCGTGAAAAGTGGGCTCTTATAAAAAGTGTTTTTGCAAAAAATTGGATTACCTTACAATAATGTAAGTTCTCAGAAATGATTAATAATAAATGGTTTTAGAGAACGTATTTGTTAGAATTTTGATTTCATGTGCAAATAGTTTTTAATTTCAAGTCAAAGTTGACCAACTTCGAGGAGCCAGACATCGTACAAGTAGGATACAAAATACAAATTAAACAGTCGTAATCTTATGAAAACATCTCTGTGGTTGATGATTTGTTTGTAGTGACTAAGTTAGTCATTTTAGAACTACTTTTACTGATTTTAGATGTTTATTTTGTAAGTAAGGAACGCTGGCGAATTTTCATTTGGAATTTCCTCTGTCTTTCATGTCTATCGTGTACGAATGAATTTCAGCATGTTTAGATAAGCAATTAGCAACTGCATTGTAAATACATCTTACCAATAATAAAAAAAGTACTGAATTGATGGTTTTAATCATAAATAGAGTCGATCAGGTGACAGTTACATGAGAATCCATTCAGTTTCCACATTTCCTCCGAGGCTTTTTTGAAGAAAGTTCACGTTTCAAGTTAGATCAAATACAAAGAAAAATAAACGTTTGGGAATTAAATATATAATAAAAGGGAAAAATATGTAAAATTGAACAATGCAATATATATGTTGTAACTGTTAAACATTGACCGAATTTTTACCTATTTGTAATACGTCATATAATCCTGTATGACATCTGAATATTGAGAGCGTTAGTTATCACCATCGCTATATACCTAATGTTTTCACAAATGAATAGATATAATCATGAAAACATTTTTAGAATTATAATCTATGAGTTTAAGAACTTAAAAAAATCATTCTTTTAAAATTACGGTTAAAAAGTCTTCTCAAATCGAACCTGTTAATATCTCTGCTCCGACGCCAAAATTGTGCGGTTTTTCATAAAAAAAAAAAAACAAAAAAACAACGATATATAAGTGTCTTAGAAGTAAAATTTAAGCATCTTTATAGTAGGAATGACATAAAATTTAAATCAAGGTGACAATAAATTAAGTTAGAAAATTAATTCTTACCGATGATATATCCCAAATCACTATTATTCAAGAATACAGAGCGATAAATAAGTCAATAACCACTTAATAATTTAATGGGTACAATTATTTATTTAAAAGAAAAATTGAAATCCAGTCAGAGTTTACTAAATACAGCCATTATTAAATTTTATCCATCGTTTTTTTTTTTGCCGCAATGCATGACGGAGCCAAACTTTAAGTTCAAGACTGCTAATGCTTTTTTTAATCCATGAAAACTGGTTTTGATATAAAACAGTAGCGGATTCGGGGAGGAGGAGGCGGAAAAAAAAACCGAACATTGATTTTTTTTTTTTTACAAGTGTCATTGTATCATTTTGTTGCATTGATAAGACTCTAATAAACTCGAATCCATTGTTCTGTACAACAGTGAAATATACATCAACCCGAACCTCCACCTATGGGAGGGGGACACCCCTCCCATGTCCTCCCCCTTCGGGCCTCAACAAATAATTGATTTTCCCAAGAATATGCTTACGTCTCCATTAATTTATTTGCAAAAGCTAAAGATCATATGATCATGAAATTTTAAGAAGCGTAGATTTAGAACCTACTCTATCATATTACTTGCGCCATACGTCCACTAGCATAGTAGCAACAGATGAGGAAATAGCTATGATGATAGCACATGATTTGTATTCAAGGTTCCTAATATAATACCCATTGTCTCAGTGTTCGAAATAAGTGTCGGTCCTGCACCAACGTACAAACGGAAGGACTCTGATCATGTATATTATGACTAAATGGGTCCTTGAAATGATTTTGGGCCGATGATGATTTGCCAAGAAAGAAGGCCTACAAAAATATGTTTCTTTCCTATAACCCGAATGACACATTCAAATTGCTACCATATCTGTGCCGGTTTCAATCAGCTGATGCATTTTTTTTATAAAGAATGTTAATTGTAGCTTTGGTTGAAATGTAAATATGTCATCCTAGTCAACCTTCACATAAATATGAAGAGGCATGATCATTTTTATATCATCTAGCATTTCCTCCCCCAATTTGTTTAGCTTCATTTTCTATCGCAAGACAGCCATGTTGGGTGTCTACTGTAAATATCCCACCTGGTTACTTCAGTCCTTGGATGTTTGGCACTATTTGTTTAGGTATTTAGGGAAAGTGAAAATTAATGTTTAAAATGGACATTTTATTATGCTTCAGTATGTGAGATAGTACATTAGGCAAAAAAAAAAACAACTACAGACAGACCCTTTTTTTTTTTGAGGGGGGGGAGGGGTATTACAGGGAAAAAAAGTATCTGTTTACAGTAATATTAACATATTTTTTTGTTGTTAAAAAACATGATTTTTTTATGGATAAGGAATCGATAAACTTACAAAGATTGTCAAAGTTTATTTTCCCAAAATATTTGATGGTATTATTTTTGGGCCTATGCTGCCTTGGAAGGACTTGTGAAGACCCTTTATCAGTGGCTTAATTTGGACCCACAGAAAATAATTCGGAATTTCAAACACTGCACTGTCTGATTCATAAAATTTTTACCTTTAATGAAGTTATAAACCATGCTCCCTCATTTATTCTGAAAACTTTTCATTTCTAGATATGATAAGAACCATCAATGATCCTGAACACCCTTTAACCTTGGAGGAGCTAAATGTGGTGGAAAATGCTCGAGTCAAAGTAAGTTCTCTTGATGTCATAAAAAATGGTATTATCATAGATAACTTAGAATGTCATTTGCCTCTTTTTTTACCTATAAAGAACCAATCATGTGTAATTGCTCAGATAACCAGCAGTTAACAAAATAAATCTACTTCTGCCTTCTCATAAAGTGTTGGTGATCTGATTTATGTCGTTAGGTTAGATATTTTATGGGGAAAGGAATGACAGCATAAATGACTTTTGTTTGCATTCAGATTTGCTTTTTGTAGGTAGATGATGAAAACAGTCATGTTGGTATAGAATTTACTCCCACAATTCCACACTGCAGTATGGCTACATTGATAGGTCTGTCTATACGAGTCAAACTACTTCGATCTCTGCCACCCCGTTTTAAGGTATCAGTATTATTACAAGGAGTGAACTACAAGAAAGGGAGCATATTATGTTTGCTTTATTTATTGAGAACTAGAAAATTGGAACTAGAAAGTAGATAGATACAAGTAATCAAAATCATAGAGTCTTCTTCAAAATTTTGATAGAATTATTGTTGCCAGCACATTTTCAGACTGATACTAAAGCATGCTTTAAATGGGTTTCTGAATAACTCAGGTCACAGAGTTGTTAAACATTCCCAAATCTTGGGTTTGAATTTTGCTAGATATATAAAAAAAATTACTGTATGCAATACATTATTTTCATGAATGTGGGTTACTGTTGTTTAAAATTTATGCTAAAAAATATTTGCATAAATGACATTTCCTCAAGCAGACTGGTTCATGTAATTATGCAAAAGTAAAGTTACTATGAATTAAAAGCGATATACAGGATTAGAATTTTTTTTATTTCCCTTGCAAATGAGTTTCATTTTCTAAATGTGTGTTCAGTAAAATTTGCATATTAATGAGAAACTTTAAAATACATACTCTGTATTTATGCATTTAAAATAGGTTGATGTTTCCATTACCCCAGGAACCCATGCATCTGAAGTTGCAGGTACTCTATCTTTAATGTCAGACTTAGTCATCATGAATCATTTAATATGTCTATTATCTTGTAGTTATCAAAATAACACATTATGCTAATGCGTGTTAGCTTAAAAATATTAATTATAGCCATTTGAATGTTTTATGAGCTATTGATCTGTATCAAACTAGTTATATTTTAATGATGAAAAAACCTTTATTATTAAAAGTATCATTACTAAAAGTATTAAAGGAAGCAGTAATAGTACATGGTATGACATGATATTCAAGGTTACCATGTTTTTAAAGTACTATCTGTTGTACATATGTTTCTTTAGTTGGAATTGTCAAGAATTTTCGCCCATGGAATAATAAATTATACATTGCATGCGTACATATATTTAATATTTTCTTGTTCTAACAGTAAACAAACAGCTGGCAGACAAGGAGAGAGTGGCCGCTGCATTAGAGAACACCCATCTCCTGGAGGTTGTTAATCAGTGCTTAGCAACAAGAAAATGATGTCACAGACATGAGCACAAAATGTTTCCTTATTTAGCCTTCATTTTCAAAGACTAGAAACTGAAACTGTTTAGAAGTTATCCTTGTTTCAAGGTTAGAGACAGACTTATCTGAGTAAGAAGACTGTTTCATTTAAAATGTAAGAAAAAAAAAGTGGAATGAAAACTGTGTGTCAATCCATATTCGTTGAAAAGAGATGCTGAATAGAGCTGGCCTACTCAAAAACAAATTGGTGACATTAATCATTAGAATGTTACCTGTTTACATATTTCTTAATAATATTCTGTCAATGCAGATGTATATACATGTATATAAAATATGAAGATGTATGAATTATTTGCATATGTACAATAAAATGTACAGTTTATGTTGAAAATGCTTGGGTCATACATTTCTCAACCTGTATACGCACAATTTTGTTGCATTGTGTAATGGTATGCACAGAGAGAGATCTCGAGAGAGAGATCATTTTGCACTTTAAAGTTTTTTAATTAGAAGTCAAACACCAAAAGTAACATTTTATTCTTCTCAAAATTTGTTCTGAAGAAAGAAGCAGGTCAGATTATGCACATGAAACATGTTTAAAACAAGTCATTTCTGCTGGTAATTAGAAGCCTTAAACGAGAATTTAGTCCAGTAAAATATGTCTAATGCTTCATTCTTTTCCTACATAATTACTACACATCTTTAAAGTCTGGGAAAATTTAAGCTTAAATCAATTTTGACATAATGGATCTAGCACCAAAAAGACAGTCTAAAGTCATTTACTAGATCATATTTACATCCACTGAATATTTCCTTCTTTATTTCTTAAGAAAACCCATTGCGTTCATCACTGCATGAACTACATTATAGGCATATCACCTGTACAGATTTCTTGATCAGTGGCTATTCCATCAATGAAACGTTCAAAGACGTTCGCATCATTAACACAATAATTAATATTTTTAATCCTACTTAAAATGATAATTTAAACAGATATAAATATAAACAATAAAATGCACCAAAAAGACAGAAAAAATTTACATAACCCGCTTACGCGGGTTATGTAATAATAATAAACAAAGAAAGCATTTTATTGTTTAATTGACCTTAATGATACACATCTTCATTTTATTGGTTATACAGGTGCATATCAGTTTCATAGATGTTGCTGTAAATGGTACAAGCTAAAAAGCATGTTTATCAACACCAACCAGGTCATTCCTTAGTTAAAAGTGCAGCTGCTTAAACTTTGACTGATACAATAAAACATACAAGAAGCATTATCAATGTGCCTCTGAGACAAGACATAGACATAGAAGTACCTGAAAAGAAATATCTGCTCCAGAAACAAAATCGTGGGGCACAATGCCGAGGGTACATCAAGTAACACTACCAAATTCTGTATGTCTGCAATTTTTATTTTTAGTAAATACATGTACTGAAATCTACTCTGTAATCCATTTATTATTAGAGATTTTAAAAAAAAAACAAAATCATAAATGAAAGATCATTAAGAAAGTTTTTATTCACATATAAAACCATGAAAAGTGACAGTCTTGTAAAGATGGATCTTTTCAAAATGATGAAAAATAATGTCAACATGACAGTCCAAATTAAATGAGATATATGCTTTAAAATAATCTGATAAAATACACAACACAAAAAATGGCAAACACTGACCACTGAGTGTTTAAAAAAGATCAACATCAATTTACACTAGTACTGAAGGAGAAGGGGGCATATACTTTATAAAAAATGTATCAGTAGACAAGTAGAAAAATAAAGCATCATTGAAGAACTATAAATATGTTAATTAGGATAAAAAAGTAAGCATCATTTTCAATTCATTTTGTACATATATCTCAGATGAGTAAAAATATTAAGCATCACAGAAACCCATCACAAACAAAACAAAAAAACAACTAGTAATTCTTAGAGAAAATACAGATGATTCTATGTTATATTTACACATGCATACACTTTGTATTAGCGTGAGTTTTTTTTTTCAATATAAGGGGATCACTTTGTAAAGTTTGTCATCATTTGGCACATTGCAAATACATGTACTATATACAGTGTTAAAAATGTAAGTTAAATGCATGAACAACCAAAGGGCAACAAAGAAACAAAACTTACTGTGAAATCATTGAAATATGTGCAGGTATCAATGTTTGTGGATAAGCAAATTTTTTTAAATTTGTGGGGATGTTACTTCGTGAGTAACTCATATGTACAGTGTACAGAAGTTTCAATGAATAAATATGTTGACAAAAAAGTTGTTCATCAGATATGTAAATTTGAGGATAATTTGGATGACCCACAAAATCCATAAACATTGGTCCCTCATGAACAGGGATGAGTTCACCATATAGTAACAATCAAACCATACATAACGTAAAAACTACCCCGGTATACAAGTACAGTGAATCAAACAATTATGTACAGTACCTTGCAAAATAAGAGGATATCAAAGTCTTAAATTACTACATGTTTTATACTAGTGGAATAACTCGTTTGATGCACGGAAGGTTTGTGTTAGTATTATTCATGCTAAAAAATATATACCTTTGAGTATATATTGTGAAGTTAGATTTAGATGTATTACAATGAATAAGATTGTCAGAAGAAAAAATCCAAACCCAAACCAAACTCAAGTTACTGGTATATATCACAGATATGCTTGTTATATGTCATACAATTTTCGTACGACTGTGTCTGAACTAATATGCTAAATACACACTTCTAATAAAACTATATCAGATTTAACACCACACAACCCGAAAAACCTCAAAATATTTCAAAAGAAATGGATTAAAAAATTGTCACACTAGCTTTTGATATTAGGAAAATATACAAGATAAAAATATACTATAAGCTATAGTAAATGTTTCATAATACAGTGTATCATGATAAAAGATGCTGCTGTTAATTGCACTTAATTCCAAGATAATCCTTAAAGATCTAAATGAAAATTCTCCCTTAAAATAAATATGATGCAACATCCTCTTTACTAATGTTCTTTTCCCTACTTATGACTTCAAGAAGTAGAAATTCTCTGACTTTATTTCTGCACAAAAGAAATAAATTTATTCACCAATTGTGGAAAGATGAAGCAAAAATACATGTAAAGTACAACACATATACATTCTATACATTTATAGGTACATGTACAGCTGAACGTCAGTATCTCAAAACACTGATAACTCAAATACCATGGATATATCAAAGTCAGTTGGAAGTACCAACCCCTTAATATATAATTATTCTTTAAGTATTTGACCCTGGATATCTTGATTCCTTGGATATCTTGGAAATCTTTATTCTTGGTCCCATTTAGGTTGAGATAATGAGGTTCAACTGTGTATGTCAGTAATCAATCATCCTTATTCCAAACATCACAATAAGTTAACAAAGTTCAATGAAGACATAAAAAAGGAAATATTCATTTGTATGCATAAATCCTCATAACAAATCTGAACAAATGACTAGTGAAAGACTTTCCTGTTGCTTTCAAAGATAAAACCATCAACAAAGTGTCCGCCATCAATTGCAACATTAGCTTTCTCCATCTGCTGGGACAGGATGTAGAGACCGTGAGGAATGCTGGGAGTCTAGGGAAATCTGACTGGCATTGAGGGGTGTCCCAGAATTCAGTGGTGTCCCTGACTGCCTGGGGGTGGTGGCCTGACGTGACCCGGAGGCTCGTGAAGATCTACCAGTCAACCGACCGTCTTCTCCACCAATGTTTGATGTGGAGCTCCTGGTGTTACTCTCATCCCCAAAACTGATGAATGTGACTGGGCGATTGTCATCAATTCCCATTGGACGATTTCCTATCAAGTTGGTTCTTCCCTCACTATAAAATAAAAACAATCCGACAATGTTGGCTTTGTCCCCTATTAGTTTTGCTGTTGTAATTTATTTTCAGTACCTCATGTAGAACTATTGCTTTCACAATGCATCAATTTTTAGCTCACCTGAGCCAAGGCTCAAGTGAGCTCTTCTGATCACATTTTGTCCAGCGTCCGTCTGTCTGTCCGTCTGTCTGTCTGTCTGTCTGAAAACTTTTCACATTTTCGACTTCTTCTCAAGAACCGCTGGGCCAATTTCGACCAAACTTGCCACAAAGTATCCTTGGGTGAAGGGGATTCAAGTTTGTTCAAATAAAGGGCCTCGCCCTCATTCAAGGGGAGATAATTGAGAATTAGTGAAAAATTGGTGGTATGTTTTCAAAATCTTCTTCTCAAGAACCACTGTGCCAGGAAAGATGAAACTTATGGGGAAACATCCTCATGTAGTGTAGATTTAAGTTTGTTCAAATCATGTCCCCCGGGGGTAGGGTGGGGCCACAGTGGCCGTCCAAAGATTTACATAGAAAAATATAGGAAAATTCTTTAAAAATCTTCTTCTTAAGAACAGCAGAGCCATAATTGCTCATATTTATATGGAAGCATCCCCAGGTAGTGTAGATTCAAGTTTGTTCAAATCATGACCCTCGGGGGTAGGGCGGGCCCACAATGGCCAACCAAAGTTTTATATAGAAATATATATAGGAAAATTCTTTAAAAATCTTCCTCTCAAGAACAGCAAAGCCATAATTGATCATATTTATATGGAAGCATCCCCAGGTAGTGTAGATTCAAGTTTGTACAAATCGTGACCCCTGGGGGTAGGGCGGGGCCACAATAGCCGACCAAAGTTTTATATAGAAATATATAGGAAAACTCTTTAAAAATCTTCTTCCCAAGAATAGCAAAGCCATAATTGCTCATATTTATATGGATGCATCCCCAGGTAGTGTAGATTCAAGTTTGTTCAAATCATGACCCCCGGGGGTTTTGGATTTAAACTTTTCAATAGTAAACCAATTACTACTTTTTCCTAGCCACAATGCTCGGGTGAGCGATGTGGCCCATGGGCCTCTTGTTATAAGATTATACATGAAAACACCTCCCCCTTGTTATGTTAGTGTAGGTGTACTCACGGAATGGGTGGGAGTCCCACTTTCTTGTAGTGTCGCCATGCCTCCAGGAAGGCAGGGCTTATTTTGCTTCTCTTGGTATAGTGGAGCAGTATCCGCATCAGGTATGGGTCTGTACGACACCTAGAGAAAGAGACAACAACTTTCTAAACAAATCTCTCATGAGCAAACTCATCTAATTTATTACTACCAATTCTATTTTCATTACAGTAAAACATGGTTACAGCAAACATGCTTATAATGAATTGACATTTACAACAAAGTGATTTTCATTCCCCTGGTGACTTCAAAATATATTATAAACTTAACTGATATAATGAATTACGCTTTTATTGGTATAAGGAAGCCTAACTGTCTCTCCCTAGCACTTTGTTTTAAGCGTGCTTTACTGTATATTGCTTTAGAATTAACTAACTTATATGTGATTGTAATAATTTTGATGTGTAACATAATTTAAATTTATGAACTCTTTCTTTTTAATTCTTGAAGTACCAGTCTGTTTTGTAATTGTAATGACTTACTTGTTGAGAAGTTGACGTTCCCCATTGTGATTGTAAGACAGGTACCCCAAAGCAATGGCCGCTGATCCCCGCACCTGTTCTGCTGGGGACACCAGTAGCTTACAAAGATGTTCTATCACATTGATTGAAATCATGGCAGCTGGCACACCTAGAAATCAGATAAAGGGGGGTAGATTCATAGTTACTTTTACTTGTATAAAAAATTGAACTCTCATTTCACATCAGGTATGGGTAAACCCAAAGTCAAACACTATCAAAATTATACTAACATGAAATGATTATATTATAGTACCTGGCAGTTTTAAGAATTTTTAATATATTCAAATTTATTTTTCTCTTTAAGCAGTACTAAAAACCATTTTGTGATGTCACAAATCACACAAAGAACACACCAAGACATAGATCTCCCCTGCACACTTTAGCTTACCTGCTCTTGTGTGGGCAAGCCTAGCGATGCAGTCCGCAGCCAGTGTGAGGGTCTCACTGGAGGAGGAGTCCTGGAGGAGATCCACCAGAAGTTTGATTCCCGCGGCCGAGGACAACGCCTGCTCCTCATCAGGGATAATCCTGGCTAGGACTACCACCTAGAAAGATCACAGTCAATGAGCTCCTAGGTACATTGTATGTACAGTTAAACAGACTTCATAATGTTTAAATAGTGTGAAATGATTTTAATTCAATGACTTCAAAACATATTGTGAATTTAACGGATATAATGAATAACATTTTTAAAATGAAACAAATATCTGTTCATTGCATTTCGCCATAAGTATGTTTTTTTTTTACTGTGTTTTGGTCAAAAACTTACTGTGATAAACTAACAGACATTTCGGTGAAAGTGTACAATTTACTCTAGGAAATTGATTTAAACACTCCCAATGCTTATAATTTTATTTAGAAAATAAGCATTTATTGCTTGAATCTGCACAAGATTATGTCTATGTGTATTATATGAACAGCAATTAAAGCTTTCATTTTTATATGAATTGTAAATATTCAAAGACTATAACCTGGAAAGCTGCCAAACATCTATAATATTCATCGGGAGACTGTAAGAATGGACAGAAGCAGTTAAATCGGACTCCCCCCTGGTCCGCGATCTCCTTCTGTTGGTTTACGTTGTTATAGGCGAAGGTGGCGAGCGCGAGTCCGGCCAGAAGACGAACATCGGGGTCCATGGAGTACATCATCTTAAGGATCCGGACATAGCTAAAGTCTATATTGGAGTGGATGTCCTCTAGTATTGCCTGGTTACCTGTTATAACGCAAAAATAATTAAGTTTATATAACTTTAGAAAAAAATCAGTTCACTAAAAACATCTAAAACTTAAATTAATATTTCTTTACATGGCCTATTCAGAGGGATAATTGACATAGAAGAAAACCTGATTACTATGCTGCTCACATATTTAAATTTTATTCATTTGTAAATTACAGTGCAGCTAAAGAGGAAAACCTTAATTGATGTTCTTATCAAATATAAAAACCAAAATTCTATCTTGAATGTCATTTGAATATTGCTATTCAATATTTACCAGAATGTGTTACGTTAAATAATTTTTGATTCTTTATTTGTCATGCCAGTCATGGTCTATTGCATTGCCTTTAATCCATTAACCTATTTCCATGCCATAGATAAGTAAATGTCAAGTTATGCTTAATTTTTCAATATACAGTGTAACATTTTAAGCCTTTTTCATAACCAGATTTATATCAGATGTATTAGTGAGTCATTTAAACTTTCAAACTGCACTTCTTACAGGAACTTGGAGCAATGTCAAGTACTCTAATTCTGCCAAGATCTGCAACGATCACTTGAGTTTTTAGGATTAAACCTTCAATCGTTTTTCATAAATCATTCAGTAACACAGAGACCCTGGCTTAAAATCTGCTATTTATTTTATCTTAACCAGCATGTACAGCACAGCTTTATATTGTTAAAAGATCAGCGCTATTGTTCGCTTAATAAAAGAAGTCTTCCTGGGCCAATGGATGTTTCAATCACAGCCAAGTATTAATCCAACCCCCCTTGAATGTTTCTTTGTCATTTTGTAAAGTTTAAATCTGACAATCGATTTCTGTTTACTTGATAAATTAGCTAATCAATTTGTCCCTGCTGTATTCAATACTTATTAAAAAAGATCTCAAAGTTAGATTTAAATGACGGAACTTATTAGTACTATAACATGAGTATATTGCCAGACATAGTTGAGAGGTTATATTTATTTTATAACATAAATATTATCCATTCCACTTGCGAATTTGGAAATGAAATCTTCAGACTCATGTTTCAAATTCACACCATGTAAAACATTAATTAAGTTTCCTTGGGGGTTGTTTGAATAACGGAACCCTTTTAAGTGTCACTTTAAAAACACTTTATCATCCATTAAATCTCTCTTATAGATTGTCTTCAAAGAATTGGTAATCATTGGTGGATGTATCGCTGACATATATTATACCTTGGACTCAATTTCATCCAAGGAAAATGTTGAATCCATAACCTTAAACTTTAGCATTTACATTGTACATGTATCCCACAAACTTTTTAAGCTTTTATCTCTAGGTTCCTTTCTCGGTTGATTGTATCAATTTTTACAGAATATCTTTTTGCATGCATAATATATTATTTACATTTTTGAGTACATTGCAAAACCACACTGAGTAACACAGATTCCAAATGCTAACTAAACAAGAAGGAAAAGTTTGACACTTAAACTTTTATTTCTTCCATCTTTCTAACAGAAAGCAATTTTGGGGTAC
Source organism: Saccostrea cuccullata (assembly GCF_032062105.1). Taxonomy (NCBI): domain Eukaryota; kingdom Metazoa; phylum Mollusca; class Bivalvia; order Ostreida; family Ostreidae; genus Saccostrea; species Saccostrea cuccullata. Next base: position 1,212,576 of record NW_026920610.1, read on the forward strand.
ATGTATCTAGTACAAGGCACTTTAAAATTCTGACAACAGAATAAAGTTATTGGGATGTCATAATATATGAATAAGTAATTAAGCATCCACTGAAGAGGTGATATGACACATTTCCTCTGACAAAAAGCAGATCTTTTGTATTCAAAAAATTTTGATATTTATGAAAATAAAATTTGTACTTTAATTGACATGCATTACTGTAGCTAAATATCTGTAGTTCAATGGTCTGAAAAATAATTGAGAAGGATGATGGACGACCTGCTCATCCATCCCAATTTTTTTCAGACCATTGAGCTACAGATCTGCATGCAGCTATATACTGTATACAAGGGCAATTTTGCCCCTTTCACAATTATCACTGGTGGGCAAAGAACATTGGTGTAATTTCTTAAATAGAACTGTGACTGGGCAAATTTAAAATGGGCAGAATTGTTCCCATGTCCGAAAGGGTGAAAAGAACAATTGGGGCAAAAATAACCCTGTTAATACAGCATCCTTTTGTAAATAATTTTGACCTTTTAAACTTGATCTCTAACCAATTAAGTGACCTCTAACTCTTTTGCCAGCTCTGCAATGAATACGAAGCCTTATGACTCAAAATATAATTGACCATCTCATATTGGGTTCTGGGCCAGATTAGTTAGGTTTCTGCAAAAGAGTGTGGAGGAGTGCCTAGGAGAGGTACACTGTACCACCCACTCTGGGATTATCTCTCCTTTTCAGTCTAAAATTATAACAACTTGTGGACTTGGAAATATTTGATTAATTGTGAAAGGTATAAACAGTTGAGCTTGATAGCTAACATAAATTTCTCACCTAGTGAAACACATGCTAAGGTTAAGGCTGACTCCACTTGGATCATCTGGTTTCTAGAATGCACCATTAGAGCCACAATTAACTTGATCCCTCGGATGGTCATGATGGTATTTTGATTTTTCTTATGTGGCACATACCCCACTCCAACACACAAGAATCTGATGGCACGAATCACACTTAACACAATATACTCCTTTTCTGATCGTATAAGTCGACCAAGAGGAGCTATGCCATTAGCATTGGCTATGTCACTTTGATAGCTAAGTGGCCCCTGTGCTAGGACCCCAAGTCCTTCTGAACCAATAAAATTCAAGTCTTCAGACATGCTGTTGATGAATTCTACCAGTGTCCCTACATCCATGCGTTCAGCAATGAACCGTTTCACGTCAAACTCCCTCCCTGCAATGGCCCACAAGGCCAATGCAGTCTTTTCCTTCACAACCTCAGCACGAGTGGTGCCCAGCAGCTTCAGGAGGAGTTCTTGCACTTGGTCAGACAACATGTGTTTCTGTGAGTATGGATTGTTTGCTGCCATTTTACGAATACTCTCAACAGCTGTCACTTGAATGTCTTTGTTTCTGAGTCGTGTAACTGCCAGCACATGAGGAATAACACCCGCATCCACAAAACTGTTTTGGTTGACCTCGTTGTCATAGGAGATTTTACCGATTGTTCGGCAGGCAGAATTCAGGAAGTCCTTGTCTTTTTGGTCTTCCAGTAGCTGCACCATGGTCTGTACACATCCCTGCTGCTGTCCCACCAGGTCCTGGTACTTCTTTTCATGCTCTGCAATGTTACCGAGACAGTCAATAATCTGGACCAGTACCTCTGGGTTGTGAATTGTCTGCATTGCCTTGATCAGACTCTGCACCCCATTATTCTGTGATATTGCCTCAGCATAAACTTTAACTGTTGCCATTTCCTTTAGGATTTCTGCTGAGAGTTGAATAAGGTGATGGTTTGTGGACTTCAGAAGTTTGATGTAGGTAGGAACTCCCCCTGAACTCAATACTTGCTCCTTGACCTCCTCCCTTTCTATGATGTTCAGCAGAGTCTGGAAGGCAGGAATTTTTGCCTCCTCTGAGATTGTGGACTTGGCAACCTTAATTAGAATTTGAACTCCACCATGGTCATAAAATGGCTTCCAGTTTGGATTGATGCCGTCTGCTTGACTACCCTGGGTCAAAGTTCGCAGAGACTTCCCAGCAGCCTCTGCTTCTTCATCACTCTCTGATGAAACAAACCTCAACAAATTCTTCCATACTGGAATCTTTTCAAAATCTTTCTCGATAAAATAATTGAGAAGATCTATGAAGCCCTTCATAGCACATATCTCCACCGCTCCATGATTCTGAGAATCTATAGCATTGATCTTTGAGCCCAGCTCTATCATTTGATGGACGGCTTCGATTTTCCCTCCTTCCACCGCACACAAGAAAGGTGTGAGATTCTTTCCATCTGTTGTCTCCAGTTCCAGCAGGGAGGGGTCATCTTTGACAAAGAACTGGATGGATTTAAGGTAGCCCCTGTTGGCAGCCTGGTGGATCTGAGCCCACCCAGACGCGTCAAACTCATCCGCCATACTGATGGCACTGGACCTAAAATCACAGGATTATAGATATTAATACATTGTATTGTCTGGATATTTGTCAATTAAGTGTTTAACAGATTATATGACACTTTGCTCATAGAGGTACATGGTAATCTACTAACAAATGCACATCTTTTGTCTTACAAGTATGGCAATGGATATATTCAGAGGAAAAATATGAGCACATACAATAATATGTATTTTGAAGAAACTGTAATAATCATGCACAATTCGGAATCCTCACAATGAAAATGATATATATGTAAAGTTCAATTTGATACAGAGCAAAGTGATGGACAGTTTTTAAAATCTGTTGTCAGTAATTGATTTCAGTGCCAGAAAATTTACAGCTCACATTTTAAAGCAAGTAACAGCATTGTAACTTTAATTTCCCAAATGGCAAATATAAAAGGAAAAAATTGTTACAGGCATGCAGGCCATCGATTTAACTGGTAAAATGTTGGGAGATATTGACACATTTATTAAGACTAATTGGTCTGAATGAACTATGAAAAAAGATTATCAATATCTTTTATATTCTCCTGCGCATTATAAATTAATGGGTCTTTAGACTTTATTGAGCCAGAAAAGGGTTTTACATCTTGTTTACAGAAAACAATCCCATATACAAATTGCTTTTACTCAACATGAAGAGAGAATTTCACAATTAACATAATTTTTATGTATGTATTCTATTTCTGTCATGTCCGACACTTCAAGAGGTGTCAATTACAGTGTTAGAAAGCAGAAAATCAATACCAACAGATTGAATTGAAAACTGATCTAAAACTAATATTCATAAACCTTATACAGAGTATTAAGACTACATGTACTAGGTTTCTTCTGTCTAAATCAGCTGATTCTGTAGATCTGAGTAATGGTGTATATTTCTACATATCAACACCATGGTACATGTACATTGTACTCATAATGAATATAAAATCACCTAAGCCACAGTATACAGATACAGTGATAACAATATGTTACTGTATAGTGTATACATGTAAATATATATAAGGAAACATTGAAATTGACATGGACATCTAACCATAATTCCAAATCACAAACAAAAGCTCCATATACACGTAAGCTAGTAATTTATCAAACACATTGAATTGTAATTGTTAGTTCTCTATATTTATAGCTTATATTGTCTGTAGAAAAATTCCTCTGTATACATGTGTTTTGGAAGGGGACTATCTGACAAATGAAAGGAAATTAATGCTTTCATTTCTACAAGTATGTAGTGATATATATTAAGCTAGATTTTCAGAATGACTTATTTGCATTGCCAAGTGTTTTAAATTATGGGAAGGGATTATCTAAAATTCTTTTTTTTATATATTAGGTGATTATATACATGTATCTTTAACTGTTTGTTAAATGTTACAATTTTACTTTGAAGAATGTGTCTGAGATTGTATCCAAATCCATGCATGAAACAAAACATTGGAAGTGGAGAAAAACAGTGACTGCATCTTTGCTTAAACCAAGTATTTCTGATCTGTTCCAATCCTCACAAAAATAGGACCCTTTGATAGCATGATAGGCTTATTGTTATTGTGAGGACTAGGCCTATAGCAGATTAGAAACTCTTGGCTAGTGAAGATATGGTAGAATGAAAATCAGTGCTACCCACCAGCATTTGTACTGTGCAGCAAATGCTGTGTTCTGACTGATTCATTTTCATTGTTTATTTTTTCTGTGTGTCTATACTTCTTTGAAATTATTTTAAACTTTAAAGATATGGATTCCTCTTGATTTGAAAAAAAAACCTTTTCATTAAAAATGAGAGCATGTTTTGGTAGGAAATTCATATGAAATTGTGGACATGCTTGTTCACATGAAATGCACCAGGCAACACCACAATGTATGAAGCAAATATTTGCGTCCATTTAAAATACACCAATAACCACATATTTTATTATTATAAATTTAAAGCTTCTTATAAACACAGTGACCATGTATGTTAGAAATCATCACTGTATACAAATTAATGACCTAAAATGAAGCACACCGGCCCCTGTATATGCGGTGTATATATTAAATATTGTTTTTCGTTAATAAGTTGATCGACCTTTAATAAAACTTTTAAATGAATGCATTATTTTTTGTTCAGTAATCACTGTAATAAAATTTTGAATTTAAATATAGTAATGAACAATAATTTTGCAATACATGTATTGATGAACTGAGGACCAGTTTTCTTTGAGGGAGGGTTATTAATGGTACTTTACAAAATATATTTTAAAATCATCACTCAGTCCTGTAAAACACTAATATACCAGAATATAAGCCAATGTAATCTAAAATTCATTCTTTAGTCTCCCATTAAAATTAAATTATTATGTGATATATAGATCGAAGCAACAGTCAGAACACTGATATATACTCCAAAATCTGTGATATGTATGTTCATAAAGACAATGCACAGTGATTTCATGGAATGTCAGGATGTGCAATCATATTCTTGTCTAACTGTACACTCATTCTTTTGGGGGGGGGGGATTCTTATCATTTAAATACGGTTACAATTGAAATCAGTGTGCATTTTCTAGAATCCATCCATTTGGCTAATAAATATTTGCAAAACTGCACAATCTATATATCAAAGCTTTTTTATAATTTACTTTATGCCAGACCGACTTGCCATCCTTACTAAACTTGTAACTCTGAAAAAATATCATAAATAAAAAAAAAAAGAAGGTATTTGCGTTAAAATTGTAATGTGATGCATACTATAATGTCATATTAATTAATATTTAGTTAAATCTGTCTGATAAAATGGTACGGAATAAAATGATGTGCCTTTCAACAGTCATTGTTAATTGCGAAAATGGGTCATAAATTAAAATGACAAGACAACATTTATGACATTCTGAAACGCATAAAACATTTCATTGCATTGAACTTTAAACTTTATAAAATGGTTTAAAAGACTAGCATTTTGCCTAATGTTACAAACCAATTTTAAATGATAAGACTACAAGAAGAAAGGAAGCTATACCTTGCTAACTATGTTTACTTTCCAGCATCATTCAGAGACAATATTTACATCCACTTCCACTGCCCGAGTTTTCTAACCCTGGTCGTGATTGGTTGCTAAGCGCGCACCTGCAAAGAGCTTATCAAGGAGAGTAACTCTGTAAAAATCTTGAAGTACGCTTAGATTTCGTATAAAAAAATTAGTATAGAATATAAAATGTGACCTTAGATCATTGAAATTATAAACTGGTTATCTTTTTAAAGATAAAAAATAATAATATTGCTTTTAATATTGTTTGAGAAAAAAAATTCATACGTTCCGTATTTAATTTCAGTTTGGTTCTTCATTTAGCGTCCTACAATCATTTCCTACAATAGCTGAGCATGTGAGATTTTTCTGCAACTTTTGATTCTACTTTGACTTTATATGCAAGGTAATATCCTCTATCCCTGCAAGTTCCTTGATAAAACATCTTACTTTGATTATCTGAATGATATAACTAACAACATAATTTTGCAACTTTTAATGCTTATTTGATGTATTCATGATTTTTTTTTTCAGTGTACACTAGCTGCATGATCCTACTATAGCTGCAGAACTGAAGTTTTATGGTTTTAGTTATTTAGACTTTGACCATAACGCTACATATCCCGTAATTCAGAAAATGTGCAATTTACGGTGCAAGATTTTTTGCATACCGTTGTGAAGAATTTCTCCACTTTCCTGCATCGGTCAATCAATTACCTAGCTCTCATTCCCTAGTTCTGGACGTATTATTTAACCAATCTGTATATTTTATCCACCTCCCAACCCTTATAGTCGTCTCTACAGGGGATAAACTAGCTTTATTTGAATTGTCTGTTGGATTGCAGAAAATTCAAATCAAGCAAGTTTATTGATTGCATGTAGAGACAACTAAAATGGGTTGAGAGCAGGCTTGGGGTAATGCTAATTGTAATGGTAATGCATTGCAATGCATTACATAAACTCAAAGTAATGCTTGTAATGCTAGTAATGTGTAATGCCTAAAAATTTGCATTACATGTAATGGTAATGTAATGCATTACTTCATAAAATCCAGTCAGAGACATATAAAACCATATATATGTCTCTGATCCAGTGTAATGCTGGCATTACATAGCATTACAAAGCATGATTTTGTATGTTCCTATTTTAAGAAATTAAAATGGACATGGAAATCATTGTTCGGATTATTTTTATTTACAATGTATATATTTATTTATTTTATTTTATTTTTTTTTTTGCAAATGATAAAATTTAATTTAAAAATTTAACCTTTTAAAATAAAATTTCTGTATCTATTTATTAAAATACACTTTTTATTCTGTTGAAAGTTCACTTACCTTACATTTAAGTTTTCAAACTTATTTTAGATAAGACTTGATTTCAAAGAATTATATAAAATAGTCTTTAAAATATATCTTTAAAAACATTGTGTATAAGGTATTCTAATTAATTCACTGAAAAGTGATAATTGCCACCTTTTGAATAGCTAGAGTGTCATCAAAACACTCTATGCCTCTAGGTTATGTAACAATTAAAACAATGCATTGTTTGGAGAAGTACTCCATATTACAAGTCTCTTTCTTCTCAAGTTATGACTGGGTTTATAAAACGTTAATTGAGCTAGCCTTCTTGAACTGACCATGAAAAATCCATTGTACCAAAGAAAATAGAAGACTTGCAAGCATTCTATGCTTAGCAGAGTAAAATGTACATACTGTCTACAGCGTGTCAATTTACCCAAATGGAACCCAAATGGAAACAAATGGAAACACAAATGGAAATCAAATGGAATATCAAATATGTATTATCGTGTTTTATTACTTATTTAAAATGATGAAAATAAATGAACTTACAGTTACAAATGGAGTTTTATATTTATTATTAATCTCTAATATTGTATTTTGGGACATGAATTTTTGAAAGCATTCTATATACCGGCAAAATTATTGGGATGGGAAGGGGTGGGGGGGGGGGGGGGGGGGGGGGGGGTGGTATGGCCTTCCCCCCTCCCCCACCTCCGCTCCTACGGCCATAGAAACTATCAAATACTTCAGTTTTGTATTCAATTAGGTTCAATCGTAATAACAAATAGAATTAAATCGCATTTTAAAAAATACAATTGAAGAAAATAATGATATTGAAATATTCTCTTTTTGTTAACATGGTTAATTTAATTATTATCTATATTTTAAATAAGTAAAAACTTGAGAATACGATATAATATATATATTTTATATTCCATTTGTGTCCATTTGGGTAAATCGACGCACCCTACTGTCTACCTTTCTACAAGTTATTTTTTTTTTATAAGGTACTAGATCAAAATAGAGTGAATATTTTGGGCAGGGGTTAAGGAGTGCCCCAAAAGTAAAATTGCTTTATGACATCAATGATTAAACAAAAAGTGAATATTATACATGTTTTATATTATTAACAGTTTAAAAGTTTGAACTTTCTAATATGAATTTTAGTTGCTAGTATTGACGGTGTATTACATAAGGTACTTGAAGTAAAATGTGAATTACCAGGTATCATTAATCATGTTTAGTTTTGAAGGGGGTGGATGCATGCTTATGAAAAAAAAGTTTTGTATAAATTTCTATTTTTTAAAAACCTCCAAAAGTAATGTTAATGGTAATGCATTACTTTACTAAAGTAATGGTAATGTAATGCATTACTTTAAGAAAATAGAGTAATGGTAATGGTAATTTAATGCCCATATTGTTGAAGTAATGCATTACTTTACAATGTAATTCGCCCCAAGCCTGGTTGTGAGGTGGATAAAATATACAGATTGGTTAAAAAATACATCCAGAACAAGAGAATGAAAGGCAATTGATTGACCAATGCAGGAAAATGTAAAAATTTTCCCCAACAGCATGCAAATAATTGTGCCGTAAATTGCACATTTTTTGCATAAGGGGGATCCGTAGTTTTGTGGTCAAAGACTAGTATCTAAAACCATAATGCTACAGTTCTGCAGCTAAAAAAAAAAGAAAAGATATATTTTTTTAAAAAGTTTTTTTTCAAAATGTTTCATCAAAATACACATGCCTTTTATTTTTTAAACTAAAGAAGGAAATTTAAAATGTCAAAAGGCAATTCATGTTTTTAATTGTTGAACTGCTTACAGAATATGGAAAAGTAGTGAGATATATGAATTTCTTCATTTCAAACTAGGGCCAAAATGTACGTTCCTCTCCCATTCTGGCTGTGGTTGAATGAGAAGAGAATATTTTGTACTTCATTAAAATATTGACCAATGCGAGTCAAGCATAGTCGGAATATGAACTTTGTCACAACCTTTCAATACCCATTCGCAGTTTACGAAAAAATTTTGTGTACTGATGATGTCATTTGTTGATTTCAATTGGGATGGAAACAAATATTATCATTGGCTGAAGATGACATCACAATAGAGAGGTGTACAGTGGACCCTCATTTATCCGGACGCTTTGGTTCCCAGTCAATTTGTCCGGATATGTGAAGCATCCGGATATCTGAATCACCAGTCAAACAAGACAATAAAAAATTTAAAAATTTCGTTCCGATGAAAAATCATCCGGATACTGAAGCATCCGGATATCTGGCGTCCGGATATCTGAAGGTCCACTGTAAATACTTAAGATTACGACACTTTTTGTGATCAAGCAGCCACGGGTAGGAGAGAGCTATATGGGGACTCCAGACTGTGGATTGAGATGATGTATAAATGCTTATTTTTACCATAAACTTAACATGTTGTAGAAAGCCACTTCTTTAGGAGTGAAACGGTTCACAGGGGTATCGATTCACCACAGTATTTTTTTATCTGTTTGATACACAGTACAAAATCTCTGTTTTAGGTTTGGTTCGTTTTTCAGTTTTGATCATCATTCATTCAGGTTTGGTATAAGATAGAAACATGTTACTCGGTATAATTAGTACAAAAAATGTAAATTTTTGTGGACTGATAGTTTGTAAAAAAAATTTAACGGTTAAATCAATTAAACTGATTTCTTCTGGTCATTTTGCACATAAATTATATGACTAAATTAAGTTAAAGGAAACATAAAACAATGGTTAAATTTGTTTCCTTCTATCAAACTGAATTGTATTGAAAATAACTGTATCTAGACAAAATTTTACGATACGTATCGATCGTACCGTGAAGGATGCATATCAATTCACCTCTACTGCTCTCTACTACTATAACCTAGAATCATTCTGAATCTAACCCATACTTTATATTATGATGTTTTACATAATTTAAGAGTGGGGGACTGAGTCGGAGGAATCTTAGATTATATTAATATATGATCCTAGAATCAATTTTAAGCTGAATTTTTTATCATGATAATCATTTTACACTCATCCTTAGATTTTCACCATCATGGTTCTGTGTCCAGGATTTCAAAAGAATGGCCGTCCTTGTACAAATATTCTGGAACAGAAAAGTAAATTTTGCAAGCTTTGTGGATGGAAGATAGACCCTGATATATTTCTGAAGGAGGCTATATCTTGTCCCAATGTACCACTGAACAGTGAAGAGAAATGTGGAACTTGGATAGAGAGAGACCAAATGTTCTGTGACCAGTGTGGATGGGAAGTTAATCACGATTTCTTCCCCAGAAAACACAGTAAAGATGATAGAGATATGTCTGGGGATAGTTACAGGAATCTTAAGATTCAGATGAAGAGTCTTACATTGAAACAAGAACAAGAGGCATGTGGTACACAGCTGAGACACTCCTCTGACCATCAGAATGATAGATGTAAGTACAGTGGACCTTCAGATATCCGGACGCCAGATATCCGGACGCTTCACCTTCCGGACGATTTTTCTCGGGAACGGATTTTTTCAACGTAATTTTGACTCATTTATCCGGAATTCCGCGTTCCGTATCCGGACGGCTCTTTTTTACTACAAAATGTATTTTTACGTTATAAATTGGTTCATTTATCCGGACGGTAAATTTTAATTTGTACTTCCATTCTTGTCAATATTCACGCCTGAACTGAGTGATAATTGTTATAAAAACACTGGCCGGATTGATTGTTTTTACAATACGATCACCTGTGACCTGATATGAATGACTTACGATGATTAGTGCACAGATTAAGCATGTTAAGTAAGTGGATATCCATGGTCATAATATACGAGAGATCGAAACACAAATGAAAATAAACAATTAACTGTGTCTGTAACAGAAAACAATTTTCTATTCAGTTATTTGTGCGAGATATTTATAATTTTAGTACTGATCTGGTTTTAAATATTTTTCTATTGATAGACAGGACGACATAGTTTCATAATCTCGTAGTCTACACATGTGCACACACAAATCGGTATATTGTAATTTTCATCTGTAGATTGGTGGCAGTTATCATCGAAAAAAAAAGTAAAACATTTAATAAAATAAAATAATTTTAGACAATCAATGAATTACTGCGTGAATTTTTATTATGTCAGATTTAGCGTGGATGAGTGTTCAAATTAAAATAAGACTCGATACTGACAGCTCGCTTGGGTGTAAATGAGAGAATTTGCTTGGTTATGTTCATCAATTTATAGGAAGTAGAAAGTAAAAACTAAGCTGGGTAATGAAAAATCTGCCCATATAAGCAGCGTTATATATATCCAATGTTTGTCATTCTGCTGAGCGCTACAACCATGTCTACACCACCGGCAAAGAGAGCGCGAGTCGGCATTTCGTTTATAGCAAGAAAAAAATTTATTATATTTGAAAAAAAGTATAAAAGTAATGCTGATTTATACTAAAGATATAGTGTTTAAAAAATAATTATTATTTCTATATGATAGCATTTATCATTCTTTATATGTAAGAGTTACAATGCCAATACAGTATACATGTACCTGGAAGAGAAATCAATAGAATTCAGATATCCGGACGCTTCACTTATCCGGACAATTTGCCTGGGAACCAAAGCGTCCGGATAAATGAGGCGCCACTGTATAAAGTATACACACATTTTTATCATAGTTTTCTTTATGAAAATCAATGAAAAGAAATTAAACCTTCTCTTCTTTAATGATGTGTATATTTATCTCATTAGTGTTTTTTTCCCAGTGTTTTTATTTATAAGGAGCTTTATAAATAAAGAAACGATTTGTTATTGTGATAAAATGCTTGCCAGTACATGTATAGTGAAGTACATGTATATTTTATTTGCATTTGAGATGACAAAAATTTTATGATGTTGTGTCATGTGGTATTTTCTTTTACATAAGATTTCTGGGTAAATCCTTTTACAGATATGAACCATGTGGATGGCCCTGACACTCCGAGTTCTTCCTCCCAATCACCATCCTCTGTCTCCCCCAGGGAAACCAGAGAGACAAAGACAGGGAAGGTCCTGTTTATCCACAATTTAAATGAAGAGGTAACATTTCCCTAAACATACAAGTGTCTCAATCAGACCAAGATCTTACATTTTCTTATATTTTTGAAAAAAGCCACAGTCAAATCTTGTTATTTTGAAATTAGTAGTGCCAAGAAATCGAGATAGCAGCAGATTCAAGATATACTGTATCAAGGTTTAAATATACGAGGGTTGATCCAAAAGTTCATGGAATTTCTTAATATTTCATTCATTTATAAGTGAAATTGGTTGAAAATTACAAATGAGAATAAAGACACTTGTTGAATATTTTAGATTAAAAAATGTTTTAAATATTTGTGATAGTAACTATATGGCAGTTGCCATAGAAACGGATGTTTGGAAATGCGGGGGAGACATCAATGCGTTTATTATCATTTTAATTCTAATACTTGTACATAATGAGAATTAAACCGATCTTCGTGTTTTAGAAAACGAAAATTATGTCATTATTACGATTGCTTGATCTTTTCTAAACATTTGTGTGTGTATTTTACTGATTTTACTGGATATTTAGTTTATTAGTTAATAATTATTGTTCATCTTAAGGTTGTTAGACGACGTCAAATTTCGGTCAAGTCATAAGTTTTGTGAAAATCCCGGGATCACTCTATCTTAAATGCG